>NC_079191.1:387176636-387811636 GCF_029499605.1 Hyla sarda
TTTTTTTGTATTTATTTATTTATTTTTATGTTTTTACTTTAATTTTTTTTCTTTATTTATTTTTTATTATAATTTTTTTTATCTAACGTATAGACACACGTTACATAAATGATATGCATGTATAGACACACATAAATGATATGCATGTAACACAATGATATATCCGTATGGGGACATGTTATATACGATATGCACAAATAGACACGTTATATAGATGATATGCAAGTATAGACGCACAAAATAAAAATGATATGCACGTATAGACGCACAAAATAAAAATGCTATGCCTGTATAAAGTCACGTTACATCAAAGATTTGCACGCATAGACATTATGTAAATTATATGCACGTATAGACACGCTAAATAGATGACATACACACGTTATAAAAATGATATGCACGTATAGAGACACGTTACATAAATGACATGCACATATAGAGACACGTTATATAAATGACATGCACATATAGAGACACGTTATATAAATGACATGCACATATAGGCACACGCTATTGTTACGCCGAGCGCTCCGGGTTCCCGCTCCTCCCCGGGCGCTCACGGCGTCTCTCTCCCTGCAGCGCCCCGGTCAGTCCCGCTGACCGGGAGCGCTGCACTAACATGGGGGATGCGATTCGCACAGCGGGACGCGCCCGCTCGCGAATCGCGTCCCAAGTCACTTACCTGTCCCGGTCCCCGGCTGTCATGCTCTGGCGCGCGCGGCTCCGCTCTCTAGGGCGCGCGCGCGCGCCAGCTCTCTAGATTTAAAGGGCCAGTGCACCAATGATGGTGCCTGGCCCAATCTTCCCAATTAGCTTGATTAGTTTCCACCTGTGCACTCCCTACTTATACCTCACTTCCCCTGCACTCCCTCGCCGGATCTTGTTGCCCTTGTGCCAGTGAAAGCGTTCCCTTGTGTGTTCCTAGCCTGTGTTCCAGACCTCCTGCCGTTGCCCCTGACTACGATCCTTGCTGCCTGCCCTGACCTTCTGCTACGTCCGACCTTGCTCTTGCCTTATCCCTTGTACCATGCCTATCTCAGCAGTCAGAGAGGTTGAGCAGTTGCCGGTGGATACGACCTGGTTGCTACCGCCGCTGCAAGACCATCCCGCTTTGCGGCGGGCTCTGGTGAAAACCAGTAGCTACTTAGAACCGGTCCACCGACACGGTCCACGCCAAACCCTCTCTGACACAGAGGATCCACCTCCTGCCTGCCGAATCGTGACAGTAGATCCGGCCATGGATTCCGCTGAGGTGCCGCTGTCAAGTCTTGCCGACATTTCCACGGTGATCGCCCAGCAATCCCTAATGATCACCCAACGAAATCACCAGCTGTCATACTTGACCACCGTGACACAGCAACTTCAGTCACAGATACAGCAGCTGCTGCCGCAGATACAGCTACTTCAGTCACAGACACAGCAGCTGCAACAGCAACAACCATCTCCTCCGCCGGCTCCTGCAGCTCCTCCGCAGCGACCGGCCGCTCCCAACCCCTGCTTGTCCCTGCCGGACAAATTTGATGGGGACTCTAGACTCTGCCGTGGTCTCCTGCCTGGGAAGGCCCTGCCATGTGCCACACCGCTCGGAGCACCTCTCTCACAGTATCCTTTGCAATCCACCCCTGTGTCTCCCGCCGAGGAGGCTATGCAAGTGGATCGGTCTCGCCTGACCCCTGAAGAGAGGACTCGCCGCAGAAAGAAAGAAGATTTACTTCTATACTGCACTGTGCGATTGAGCATGAAACTGTATCTCGGAAAAATTGAACTTTTTGTTTTGCCCAAATGCTCCTCTGAAGTCCTCCTCGGTCTGCCATGGTTCCAACGCCACTCCTCTACCCTTGTCTGGACCACCGGGGAGATCTTGAGCGGGGGTGCTTCTTGCCACAGAAAATGCCTCACGTCTGCTCCCAGTCCCGTCAGTCAAACCTCTGTGTCTCCTCCTTTACCTGGTCTCCCCAAGGCCTATCTGGACTATGCTGTGTCTCCTCCTCACAGCCCCCGTCCTGTTAACACTCTGCCCCGTGCCAAGCTTGACCCTCTTCCCCCACTCCCCACCCCCACGCCTTCTTGTGTGCCCGCTGTTGATGTGGTTTCCCGGGGCTTCGCCACCATCTGGAAAAATACTCTAAAGTCCCTCATACTAGCCTCATCCCGGGTAAAGAAGCTTGCTGAAGAAAAAAGAAGAACTCCTCCTGTTTTTGTGTGGCTCTCCACCAAGTATATCCGCTTCCGTGTCCCCAGTTTTAATCTCGGACCACGTTATCTTGGACCCTTTGTACTTGAGTGCTCAGAGGAGAGATCTTGGGAACCTGAGGACAACATCCTGGACAAAAGTCTTATCCTCAGGTTCTCAGGCTCCAAGAAGAGGGGGAGACCCAAGGGGGGGGGTACTGTTACGCCGAGCGCTCCGGGTTCCCGCTCCTCCCCGGAGCGCTCACGGCGTCTCTCTCCCTGCAGCGCCCCGGTCAGTCCCGCTGACCGGGAGCGCTGCACTGACATGGCCGTCGGGGATGCGATTCGCACAGCGGGACGCGCCCGCTCGCGAATCGCGTCCCAAGTCACTTACCTGTCCCGGTCCCCGGCTGTCATGCTCTGGCGCGCGTGGCTCCGCTCTCTAGGGCGCGCGCGCGCCAGCTCTCTAGATTTAAAGGGCCAGTGCACCAATGATGGTGCCTGGCCCAATCTTCCCAATTAGCTTGATTAGTTTCCACCTGTGCACTCCCTACTTATACCTCACTTCCCCTGCACTCCCTCGCCGGATCTTGTTGCCCTTGTGCCAGTGAAAGCGTTCCCTTGTGTGTTCCTAGCCTGTGTTCCAGACCTCCTGCCGTTGCCCCTGACTACGATCCTTGCTGCCTGCCCTGACCTTCTGCTACGTCCGACCTTGCTCTTGCCTTATCCCTTGTACCATGCCTATCTCAGCAGTCAGAGAGGTTGAGCCGTTGCCGGTGGATACGACCTGGTTGCTACCGCCGCTGCAAGACCATCCCGCTTTGCGGCGGGCTCTGGTGAAAACCAGTAGCTACTTAGAACCGGTCCACCGACACGGTCCACGCCAAACCCTCTCTGACACAGAGGATCCACCTCCTGCCTGCCGAATCGTGACAGCTATATAAATGACATACACACGTTATATAAATGATATGCACGTATGGAGACATTTATAAAAATGATATGCACGTATAGATGCACGCTATATAAATGACATGCACGTATAGACACCCGTTATAATTGATCCGCACGTAAAGACGCACATTATATAAATTAAGACATAAATTAAGTCAAGACACGTTAAATAAACGATACGCCCGTATAGATGCACGCTATACAAAATGATATGCACCTTATATAAATATGCACGTATAGAGACATGTTATATAAATGATATTCACATATACACCCACACTATTAATCCCATGCATGGATACATTTTATAAAAACGACCTGCTCTGAAGATGAGTCAGGAGACAGCTAATTAAGTAATTGCTCTGTAGAAGAGTCAATAACAATTAGTAGGTGATTAATATAACTTACTGTACTGAAGGACTGAGGATACAGACATGATGCCTGACATATTCTGATCACATAAGTAGAAAAACTTGGCACTCAAATAGGAGTAGAATAATGATAGTATTTTATTAGACAATCGTCAGATTCTGACGTTTCGGTCCAATCCCTGGACCTTCCTCAGAGTTAGATTGCTGCGGAGGTGTGCAGTAATAAAGAAACGGCTTCCAGCCGGGAGAGTGGAAGGATGAAGCGCAGTGTATAACTCCCTGCTGGAAGCCGTTTCTTTATTACTGCACACCTCCGCAGCAATCTAACTCTGAGGAAGGTACAGGGATTGGACCGAAACGTCAGAATCTGATGATTGTCTAATAAAATACTATCATTATTCTACTCCTGTTTGAGTGCCAAGTTTTTCTACTTATGATTGATAGTTTGGGACCCTACTTGTGCACCAACATATTAGGAGAGTGCCATATTTTTCTACATTTGACTATTCTGATGACATGTCAGCAGCAACTGATGACGCAACTGTTAGCCCAGACATAACACATATAATTTACCCCCTCTTTTTTTGTATTTATTTATTTATTTTTATGTTTTTACTTTAATTTTTTTTCTTTATTTATTTTTTATTATAATTTTTTTTTATCTAACGTATAGACACACGTTACATAAATGATATGCATGTATAGACACACATAAATGATATGCATGTAACACAATGATATATCCGTATGGGGACATGTTATATACGATATGCACAAATAGACACGTTATATAGATGATATGCAAGTATAGACGCACAAAATAAAAATGATATGCACGTATAGACGCACAAAATAAAAATGCTATGCCTGTATAAAGTCACGTTACATCAAAGATTTGCACGCATAGACATTATGTAAATTATATGCACGTATAGACACGCTAAATAGATGACATACACACGTTATAAAAATCCACCCCTGTGTCTCCCGCCGAGGAGGCTATGCAAGTGGATCGGTCTCGCCTGACCCCTGAAGAGAGGACTCGCCGCAGAAAGAAAGAAGATTTACTTCTATACTGCACTGTGCGATTGAGCATGGAACTGTATCTCGGAAAAATTGAACTTTTTGTTTTGCCCAAATGCTCCTCTGAAGTCCTCCTCGGTCTGCCATGGTTCCAACGCCACTCCTCTACCCTTGTCTGGACCACCGGGGAGATCTTGAGCGGGGGTGCTTCTTGCCACAGAAAATGCCTCACGTCTGCTCCCAGTCCCGTCAGTCAAACCTCTGTGTCTCCTCCTTTACCTGGTCTCCCCAAGGCCTATCTGGACTATGCTGTGTCTCCTCCTCACAGCCCCCGTCCTGTTAACACTCTGCCCCGTGCCAAGCTTGACCCTCTTCCCTCCCTCCCCACCCCCACGCCTTCTTGTGTGCCCGCTGTTGATGTGGTTTCCCGGGGCTTCGCCACCATCTGGAAAAAGACTCTAAAGTCCCTCATACTAGCCTCATCCCGGGTAAAGAAGCTTGCTGAAGAAAAAAGAAGAACTCCTCCTGTTTTTGTGTGGCTCTCCACCAAGTATATCCGCTTCCGTGTCCCCAGTTTTAATCTCGGACCACGTTATCTTGGACCCTTTGTACTTGAGTGCTCAGAGGAGAGATCTTGGGAACCTGAGGACAACATCCTGGACAAAAGTCTTATCCTCAGGTTCTCAGGCTCCAAGAAGAGGGGGAGACCCAAGGGGGGGGGTACTGTTACGCCGAGCGCTCCGAGTTCCCACTCCTCCCCGGAGCGCTCACGGCGTCTCTCTCCCTGCAGCGCCCCGGTCAGTCCCGCTGACCGGGAGCGCTGCACTGACATGGCCGTCGGGGATGCGATTCGCACAGCGGGACGCGCCCGCTCGCGAATCGCGTCCCAAGTCACTTACCTGTCCCGGTCCCCGGCTGTCATGCTCTGGTGCGCGTGGCTCCGCTCTCTAGGGCGCGCGCGCGCCAGCTCTCTAGATTTAAGGGCCAGTGCACCAATGATGGTGCCTGGCCCAATCTTCCCAATTAGCTTGATTAGTTTCCACCTGTGCACTCCCTACTTATACCTCACTTCCCCTGCACTCCCTCGCCGGATCTTGTTGCCCTTGTGCCAGTGAAAGCGTTCCCTTGTGTGTTCCTAGCCTGTGTTCCAGACCTCCTGCCGTTGCCCCTGACTACGATCCTTGCTGCCTGCCCTGACCTTCTGCTGCGTCCGACCTTGCTCTTGCCTTATCCCTTGTACCATGCCTATCTCAGCAGTCAGAGAGGTTGAGCCGTTGCCGGTGGATACGACCTGGTTGCTACCGCCGCTGCAAGACCATCCCGCTTTGCGGCGGGCTCTGGTGAAAACCAGTAGCTACTTAGAACCGGTCCACCGACACGGTCCACGCCAAACCCTCTCTGACACAGAGGATCCACCTCCTGCCTGCCGAATCGTGACAGCTATATAAATGACATACACACGTTATATAAATGATATGCACGTATGGAGACATTTATAAAAATGATATGCACGTATAGATGCACGCTATATAAATGACATGCACGTATAGACACCCGTTATAATTGATCCGCACGTAAAGACGCACATTATATAAATTAAGACATAAATTAAGTCAAGACACGTTAAATAAACGATACGCCCGTATAGATGCACGCTATACAAAATGATATGCACCTTATATAAATATGCACGTATAGAGACATGTTATATAAATGATATTCACATATACACCCACACTATTAATCCCATGCATGGATACATTTTATAAAAACCTTATGCACGCATATGCACTAAAACATACTGGCGTATATACATTGTAAATCCTATGCACGTGTATACACTATAAGACTGATAAAAAGGCCATGTACGCTATAAACGCTAAGTAACATGTTGGTGGAAATAATGCTTTTTCCCTATACTATTTAGAGATAATAACTTCATATAACTATATAACAAGAAAATTATATATACAGTTAAACAAAAGTAAGCTTAGATACCATGGCTGATCAGGCTGCAGGCTCACTAGAGAGGATTAGATACACCAACTGAGCAAAAGCAAAAGGCTGTGAGCAGCTGAGGAGGCCCGACAATCACACATCCAAGACAGCTGAGCCTGAGGAGGAAGAGAGGGCTACACACCATAGTATACAGCCTGTATATACCTATATACTCCTACACACCATAGTATACAGCCTACATATACCTATATACTCCTACACACCATAGTATACAGCCTGTATATACCTATATACTCCTACACACCATAGTATACAGCCTATACAAAGCTATATACTCGTAAACACGACAGTATACAACCTGTACATAGCTATATACTTTAACAGACTATAGTAAACATCCTATACACAGATATAAATTCCTACCGAATACCTCAGCCCCCGCAGGAGCACCCGCAGGCCAGCACAGAGTATGCTCACCAAAACGCTGTCCCCGTAGTGCTGCAGCTAGGGCAACATGCTTAGTCTGCAAGATGGCCACATCGGTGCCCAACTCTGACTCTGCAACCAAGCATACAACCATCCTCTATGCCCCTGATTCCAAAAAACCGTATGCCCAGCCCACAGGTACCGAATGGAGTTATATAGCCCCACCTGCAGGTGCGGTGCATTAAACTCCACACCCCGCGCACAAACTCAGCCTTACAGGCTTCCACTTATTAAACTGATATGCAGAAAAATAGTCCAAGCAGGGCCCTTGCTATGGACTAGTTGGTAAACAGTATAATGATACAATATTAATGATAAAATAAAAATAAAAATAGAATTTTAAATAAAATTTTAAATATAAACAGTCCATACAGTACCACCTAATGGATAAATGAATTGTTCTGAAGCTGGCCGTGTATCAGCCAGTTTTAAGATATAGTAGCAGGTTCTCTATGATGTTAAATAGTAGCAAGTCTTTGTGGATGGTGTTAAATAGATTGTAGCAAGTCTTTGTGGTAACCAATAGTAGCAAGTTTTTGACACAGATTGCAACAGTGAAATAAGAGTAGTTGGTGCTTCTGCACTGCTCACCGATCCGTCCTGAAGGGATCCCCGAGTGGCAGACCCTGATGTGCTGGGCTCCGTGACACAGACTGGTTCCACTCGGCGGCCGGCTTAGTGCATCTGTGTGATTGATCCTTGGGGTTCCTGTGGTGGGATGTAGGGACCCAAAGGAGGTCCTGCTGAACGGAGGATGCTGCGGCAAGCAGCTGGGTGAGTGTGCAGGCAATGATGATCCAAACCTTGGATGTGGGCAGCGTTCTCGTGGCAGTGAGCGCACGTCCCAGTTAGTTTCAAATCAGTGGTCCCTGATTAAGGGGGTACCAGCTGTTGCAAGTCTGGGTGGCTGAAGATGGCTGAAGATGGATCCTATAGGTAGTTGGTATGGTAGGGTAGATTGCTAGACGCATTTCAGGGAGACCCCTTTATCAATAGCTGTGATCACAGCTATTGATAAAGGGGTCTCCCCAAAATGCATCTACAAATCTACCCTACCTTACCGACCACCTATAGGATCCATGTGCTGGTGTAGATTTCAAAATGAGACTTTCAGGACAGGTGCTACAATACGTGACTTATTAAGAAGCTATAGCTTCTTCATAAATCGGCTTGGCCAAATGCTTCGGCGACTCACCATAGTACATCACCTCCAAAGTCTTCTGCGGTTTCATATAAGTAAAAAAAAAAAAAAAAAAGGTATAATGACACCTACCAGCCCAATGGAGTGAAAAGGATGATCTTTTGTCCTCCGTCAGGTTAATGGAGACCACTTAACCACTTAAAGATGCAGGGCATACCTGTATGCCTTACGCCCAGTCCTATAACGCGGGATCATGCCGTGACCCCGCATCATAGCAGGTCTGTCCCAGCAGCTAATGAAAGCTGGGAGCCTGGGCTAATAGCACGTGGCACTGATCGTTGTGCCGCGCACTATTAACCCTTTAGACTCGGCTTTCAAATTGATCGCCGCGTCTAAAGTAACAAAAATACACTCCCGGAAGCTCAGTCGGGCTAATCGGGACCATCGCGGTGAAATCACGATGTCCCGATCAGCTAGAACATGAGCGGAGGGTCCGTTTCCTGCCTCCGGCACGTCTGATTAGCGATTGATTGCTCCAATCCTAAAATCCTGGCTTGAGCAATCGACCGCCGATAACACTGATCAATGCCATGTTAATGCTTCGCAGTGATCTGTGTAGAACATCAGTGTGTGCAATATTATAGCCACTATAAGGGCTATAACATTATATAGGGGGCTATAACATTGCAAAAAAAAAAAAAGTTAATAAAGATCATTTAACCCCTTTCCCAATAAAAATAAGAATCCCCCTCTTTTCCCATAAAAAAAAAACTGTGTCATTTACTTACCTGCCTGTTACGCTGAGCGCTCCGGTTCCCTGCTCCTCCCTGGAGCGTTCATGGCGTCTCTCTCCCTACAGCGCCCCGGTCAGACCCGCTGACCGGGAGCGCTGCACTGACATTGCCGGCGGGGATGCGATTCGCATAGCGGGACGCGCCCGCTCGCGAATCGCATCCCAAGTCACTTACCCGTCCCGGTCCCCGGCTGTCATGTGCTGGCGCGCGGCTCCGCTCTCTGGGCGCACGCCCGCCAGCTCTCTGAGACTTAAAGGGCCAGTGCACCAATGATTGGTGCCTGGCCCAATTAGCCTAATTAGCTTCCACCTGCTCCCTGGCTATATCACCTCACTTCCCCTGCACTTCCTTGCCGGATCTTGTTGCCATTGTGCCAGTGAAAGCGTTTAGTGTTGTCCAAGCCTGTGTTACCTGATCTCCTGCTATCCATTTTGACTACGAACCTTGCCGCCTGCCCCGACCTTCTGCTATGTCTGACCTTGCCTCTGCCTAGTCCTTCTGTCCCACGCCTTCTCAGCAGTCAGCGAGGTTGAGCCGTTGCTAGTGGATACGACCTGGTTGCTACCGCCGCAGCAAGACCATCCCGCTTTGCGGCGGGCTCTGGTGAACACCAGTAGCCTCTTAGAACCGGTCCACCGGCACGGTCCACGCCAATCCCTCGCTGACACAGTGGATCCACAACCAGCTAGCCGAATCGTGACACTGCCCTTGCAGCCCTGAGACATATGTCCGCCTGTTTGAAATGTAACATGCTTTTATGATTTCTATGGATATTGTTTTCCCAGTACCTGTTGTCTACTTGATGCTGCAACTCCATGTATACCCTAAGGCCTTGTGTTATATACCTGTTTCAAGCGTTTCTTTTCCCTTTGTGTTTGTTACATATTTAATAAAAACCTTTTATTTGAAAAAAAAAAAAACGGTGTATATAAAAATAAACATATGTGGTATTGCCACATGTGGAAATGTCCGAGCTATAAGATAATATTGTTAATTAAACCGCACAGTCAATGGTGTACACACCAAAAAATTCAAAAGCCCCAAATAGCGTGTTTTTGGTCACTTTTTATATAATGAAAACAATTATAAAAAGCGATCAAAAAGTGCAATCAACACAAAAATGGTACCGATAAAAACTTCAGATCATGGTGCAAAAAAATATCCCTCATACTGCCCTGTATGCGGAAAAATAAAAAAGTTATAGGGGTCAAAAGATGACAATTTTAAACATATTCATTTTCGTGCATGTAGTTATGATTGATGACAAAATCAAACCTATATAAGTGGGGTATCATTTTAATTGTACAGACCTACAGAATAAAGAAAGGGTGTAATTGTTACCCAAAAATGCACTGCGTAGGAAAGTTGCAAAATGAAATTTTTTCTTCAATTTTGTCACACAATGAATTTTTTTTCCATTTCACCATGTATTTTTTGGTAAAATGACTAATGTCACTGCAAATTAGAATTGGTGACGCAAAACATAAGCCATAATATGTAATTTTAGGTGCAAAATTGAAAGGGTTATCATTTTTAAAGGAGGAAAAACAAAAGTGCAAAAACAGAAAAACCCTGAGTCCTTAAGGGGTTAAGGACTCAGGGTTTTTCAGTTTTTTCTGTTTCTGTTTTAAGGACTCAGACAATTTTATTTTTTGTTTTTTCCTCCTCCCCTTCAAAAAATCATAACTCTTTTATATTTTCATCCACAGACTAGTATGAGGGCTTGTTTTTTGCACGACCAGTTGTCTGTTGTAATGCCATCACTCACTTTACCATAAAATGTATGGCGCAACCAAAAAAATACTATTTGTGTGGGGAAATTTTAAAGAAAACCGCAGTTTTGCTCATTTTGGAAGGTTTTGTTTTCACGCCGTGCAATTTATGGTAAAAATGACATGTGTTTTTTTTTTTCTGGGTCAATACGATTAAAATGATACCCATGATTATCCACTTTTCTATTACTGTTGCGCTTAAAAAAAATCGCTAACTTTTTAACCAAATTAGTACGTTTAAAATCCCCCTACTTTGAAGACATATAACTTTTTCATTTTTCCGTATAAGCCGCGGTATGAGGGCTCATTTTTTGTGCCATAATCTGTTCTTTTTATTAATACCATATTTGCTTATAAAAAACTTTTATTACATTTTTTATAAATTTTTTTGGAATAAAATGTTATAAAAAAAAGCAGCTATTTTGGACTTTTTTTTTTTACGTTCACGCCGTTCACCATACGGGATAATTTACATTTTATTTTAATAGTACGGATATTTATGCATGCGGTGATACCAAATATGTATTTAAAATAAATGGGACAATTTACGTTTTTATTGGGGGAGGGGTTTTTTCTCTACTAATTTTTTTTTAACTTTTTTAACTTTTATTCTTACACTCTTTTAGTCCCCATAGGAGACTATTTATAGCAACCATTTGATTGCTAATCCTGTTCAGTGCTATGTATAGGACACAGCACTGATCAGGGTTATCGGTCATCTTCTGCTCTGGGGGAAGGGAGATCAGAGCAGAAGACTCCCGGAAGACAGCGTAGGCAGGTGAGGGGACCTCCGTCTGCCGTGCATGATGATCGGATCGCCGCGGCAGCGCTGCGGGCGATCTGATTACCCTGTTAAGTGATCGCGATGCTGCAGATGCTGTGATCTGCATTGATCACGGCATCTGAGGGGTTAATGGCGGACATCCGTGGGATCGCGGGTATCCACCATTACCGGCAGGTCCCTGGCTGCGATCCACAGCCGGGACCTGCCGCGCATGATGCCGGCATCGCTCCGATGCCTGCGGTTATGCTCAGGACGTAAATGTACGTCCTGGGGCGTTAAGTACCACATCACCAGGACGTACATTTACATCCTGCGTCATTAAGGGGTTAAAGGGGTTATCCAGGAAAAAACTTTTTTTTTTATATATCAACTGGCTCCAGAAAGTTAAACAGATTTGTATATTACTTCTATTAAAAATCCTTTCAGTACTTATGAGCTTCTGAATTAAGGTTGTTCTTTTCTGTCTAAGTGCTCTATGATAACACGTGTCGCGTGAAACGCCCAGTTTAGAAGCAAATCCCCATAGCAAACCTCTTCTAAACTGGGCGTTTCCCGAGACACGTGTCATCAGAGAGCACTTAGACAGAAAAGAGCAACCTTAACTTCAGAAGCTCATAAGTACTGAAAGGATTAAGATTTTTTATAGAAGTAATTTACAAATCTGTTTAACTTTCTGGAGCCAGTTGATATATAAAAAAAAGTTTTTTCCTGGAATACCCCTTTAAGTTACAGAAGTTTAAAATATGATATCAAGATTATCCCCCCAAGGCTTTCACATTACAGAAGAATTATTACTTCTATTGCTGGGGATAAAAGATCTTCCAAAAATAATTCAAACTTCGGTAACCCACATATGCCTAACGTATAGAAACATATTAGCATCCAAATGGAAGTCCAAAGATTCTCCTCACGTTAGAGAACTAATAAATATTTTATTAATCCACTGCGCTCATGAACTGGTTTTAGCGGGTCAGAGAGGCAAAAGGGAAGAGTTTTCCTCATCTTGGGAAACATTGTTTACTCTCTACAAACCTCCATGACACAGTGAAATGCTGTTCAACAGATAGCTACAATTAAACTACAAACAGCATAGATGATGAAAGCCATATCCCTAAAGGGAGAAGATGAAGTCCAACTACTATGACGTACCCACAAGAATGACATCTACAGAGTGATTAAACCTAAAGTAACAGTACTAGTTGCACACAAGTCCATTATTTTATCTTTACTTGTTTTGTTTACTATGTCTCCATCATTACTCTAGTCCTATCTTGGACTAAATAGTTCCTTGTTGTTCTACATAACTTACTATTGAAGGGTTGATCGCCGCATACGCGTAATCTTGCAATAATATCCTTATAATATGCATGTATATTATATTATGTGATGGAACCTCCCATGTAAGAGATGTCATGACTGTTTAACACTATGTTATAAATGTCTTTTATGTTTATGTTTTGAAAACCCAATAAAAAGATTGTAAAACTTAAGGGGTTAATGTATGTGTGGGTTCTTTCCGAGGAAAATACACTTAACATAACCATAAAATATTCTCCTTCAGAGCAATCAAAGGTTTCTAGGTGACATGATATGAGCATCGAGGTAAAAAAGTCAAGAAAGTAAAATCCTGGTTCTGCTTGTGCTTGACCTGGGGTTCTCTGACATTGAATGAGGTTGCTACTTGCAAAGATAGAGAAAAGACAGAAAACAAAAAGCCAGGGTTCAACCAGTGTTTATTTTGGGACATAACACAAGTGGGCCACTTCCACTCCCAATAAGCCCTAGCATCTGCCCCGGTTTGCCAGGTCTGACAGCTATTGTGTTTGAGTTACCAACATTTGGGACACAGTAATTTTTGCTAACTTACTGTATATTACTATTTCAAAACTTTTTTGGTCAGAACTATATCTACAGTAAGCAAAAACTAAAATATGTGATCAATATCAGAAAGTGAATATATATATTTTTAGCAACAAACCCATCTTACCCTTTTAGAAATCAATTATTTATTTTTTAGGTACAAGATCTTACATAACAATGTTAAAGAAGGAACACAAATTTTGAATCTATCCCATAGATGTCATAAATAATTTACAGGACCCTAAAGACTGACAATGACTGACAGTAAAATGAAAAAAATATAATAACCGAATAAACATGTGATGCTGCTGCACACTCTCAGCTGACTTATTTCATGCACATGTCCCATGTCCAGTCTTTGGATGTTTGTGTTCATTTTGGCCAATATTGCACAGATGCCGTCACAATTTATTCATTCTGAAGAGACTTCGAATGGAATGTGAATTGACATAAACATATAGTGGCAACAAATTTTGGGGTTAAAATAGGGTATCCAACAGTTTTTTGTTTACCATAGCATCTACAAGAATCAGACTTTTAACCTGTTTATGTAAAGTGTTAAAGCTTCTCATTGTTAATACACAAAGTAACCTGACTGAAACGTATAATGTATAATGACAGAAATCATTCATTTAATTCAAAATATTATTGCTCAGTTCTTTCTAGAACATCAGTTTGTGCTTCAGAGCTGCTATTCCAGCTATAAATGGGAATTTACAACCATTTTTTGGCCATAGTAGCATAATTTATTTGTCAGTTTAACCAGCTTGTAAGCATACGGAGCACATCCCTGTTCTCTTCTCTTTCCATATCTGCTAACTCTTGTCTATGTCACCACTCTAGTCCTTCTACTAAACAGTATCTCACGTTTTCTTTTATTAGTACAAAACAACAAATATAAAGCATTTTTATACAGCTCATGTGCTCTCTGGGAGATGGCAATTTCATATATGAATTCCTTAAGCTTTTAAAGAGGCGTCATCTTGGAGACAACTAAAATGAAACATGATCAAGTGCGACTTTAAAATTAATCAAAAAAGTGTACCATAAGACACTTTCCTTATGAAGGTGTATACCAAAACAAAACACAACGTGAATTGGTTTTATCTTGCATAACCAGGAATTTGGTTTTCTTTTATATAAAGCGTAACTCTGATGATGCTCCAATGGCAGGATTCCTGTTTAATTCCTCTTTGAGCGCTCAGTCAGCGCAGCACTCACGTGACCAGCGACAATGAATATTTAAATTGAGCCAGCAGGCCCGCCTTCAGCACAAGATTCACAGAAGATGCAAGCCGATCTTCGGAGGGACCTACAGTAATGGCCGTAAATGTTGGCACCGATGACATTTTTCATGAAAATGAAGTATTCCTCACAGAAAAGGATTGCAGTAACACATGTTTTGCTATACACATGTTTATTCCCTTTGTGTGTATTGGAACTAAACCAAAAAAGGGAGGAAAAAAAGCATATTGGATAATGTCACAGCAAACTCCAAAAATGGGCTGCACTAAATGATTGGCACCCTTTCAAAATTGTGGAAAAATAAGGTTGTTTCAAGCATGTGATGCTCCATTAAACTCACCTGGGGCATGTAACAAGTGTGGGCAATATAAAAAATCACACCTGAAAGCTGATAAAAAGGAGAGAAGTTCACTTAGTCTTTGCATTGTGTGTCTGAATGTGAAGAAAAAATGCCATTTTGTAATTTTGGGGGCTGCCATTTCTACGCAGTGCAGTTTTCGGTAAAAATTACACATATTCTTTATTCTGTAGGTCCATACAATTAAAATGATACCCTAGTTATTTAGGTTTGATTTTGTCTTACTTCTGGAAAAAAGGATGGATTTCAGGCTTGGAGCAATCAATCACCGATCGAACGCACAGGAGGCAGGTAATGGACCCTCTGCTCACATTCTAGCTGATCGGGATATCGCGATTTCACCGAGATGGTCCATATCAGCATGGCTGAGCTGCCGGGAGTGAATTTTTGTTACTTTAGATGCGGCCATCAACTTTGAACGCTGCGTCTAAAGGGTTAATAGCATGCGGCACAACGATCGGTGCCGCGCGCTATTAGCCCAGGGTCCCGGCTTTCATTAGCCGCCGGGACCGATCTGCTATGATGCGGGGTCACGGCGTGACCCCGCATTATAGACAGAACAGGGCGCAGGGCATACAGGTACGCTCTGCGTCCTTCACAGGTTAAATCTCCCAGCAACTTCTTAGCCTGAGACTTGCCTAAGACTTCAGCGATCATGGTACAGATTTGCCAAAAGTCCCATGCAAGTCTATAGGACTTCCGACAAATCCATATCCTAATTGCTGCAGTCTTGGGCTACTAAGTTATCGGGAGATTCAAACAGGTATCTTGTCACATCAGAGTTACGCTTTAATTTGAGGTACTAATGTTCCTTAAAGGGATATTCAAGGATTTTTGGTTCTTTGAATATAAGACAGGAGCAACAAGGGAAATAAGTCACCTCCCACCTTGAAAGGAAGGATTCTGGGGATTGTAGTCTGAGGGAGGCCACAGAAACAGGAAGCAGCCAGTCCTTAAAAACAAACCAGCAGCATGAGGGGACACAGGACACAGAACATGTCCATTTACCACCAACATATGCAGAGATTTTGGTAAGCATATCCATTGCTGTATGACACTTAATTACTAAAGTCACCTTATGTTGGATTATGTGAATAATTTTACTTACCGATAGATTTTATAAACGCTATTGAGTTGAAGATAAGTACTACTGCACTGATAACATTTGGTATAGTACAATAATTGCTCACCATAAGTTAATAATGAAACCAGACCATAAAAAGTCAAACAGTTTTTCCCTGCAGACATACCAAGAGTTTATGGATAAAAAACTGTATCTGCGATGGTGAAAATTTGGCACCATACACCAAAATGTGAAACCCATTTTGCATGGATGGCAAATTTCCACTAAAGCATCTTCAACTGTAAAGGAGGAAAACCTGAATTTGTAGCACACAAATCCTGTAGTTTATACATCCCAGGGGTTACATGGGTAGAAGTAAGGTGATATTTTAGTAGCAAGGTAATGTTTTCATAATCATAATGTCAATGTTTGCCTTAAATGACATTTTGAAAAATGTGTTAATGCTTGAATATTGGGATTTAGTAGTTAAAGATAATATGCTTCTTAGATCATAATTCTAGCAAATGGACAAATGCAGTTTAATTATGCTTTGCTGTGCTTTATACTTCATAAAAAAAATACAAACAAGTAATTCTTAAGATTCTAATGTCAATGCTCGATATGTTCTGATGTCAGCTGCATAACACTGCTGTTAGAAAACAAAGGTTATTACTATATTATCCTACATTACATTATTAGAACATACAAGGTCTTAAAAAGATTTATAGCCATGTTTGGCATTGGCCTTAAATATTATCTAAATATAAGTAATAACATTTTTTAAATATTGCATCAGTACATTACATACTGTAAATAAGCCGACTAAATTTAGGAGTGGGAGATGAACTTCATTGCATGCTGTTCCTATCATACTAAGTACATATAGGGGGTATAGATCAGTGTATTAGTTTTGTAGTATTGTGCCTAGGATTCACCAGTGTACTTTTATTTATATAATATGTTCATTTCCTATTTACTATATGTGAAAATTGTGAAGCATTTAGGAGAAGATGTATACAAACCTGTGTAGATGAATTAACACACTGAATGAAAAAAAAAAAACTAATTCATCCCAAAAAATTTTTTTTTTTGATGATTCCCTTTAGGGGAATGGTACAAGAGTCCCTGTCCCTGTACTGTACATACTGAGCTGCAAGGCAGATATATGAATGGAATCTCACCCCCTGGATGTGTAATAATGAGTAGATTGATCAAGGTCCCTGCTCTGTCAGTAGTGTCGGAGTGGCGATCCCTTGACTATGTCAGTGCCCACTGAAGATGTCACAGAATCACGACTCAGGGGAATCGTACAGACCAAAGCATGGAGCCTGATCAGGAGATAAGGCGGTAGCCCCTCGACATATCTTGCAGCACTTGGTGAGTGATAGAGTTAAACATGATCTTCAAACTTCCAGGTCCCATCCAACCTCTGCCCTCATAGCATTCTCAGATTAGTCCTACCCCATTTTGCTATAGCCTCTGATGTCCTAACTTCACAACACCTGACAGCGTATAGGCTGTGACTAATGGGGACATGTCAGAAAACACTGTGTAGGACAGAATTGTCCAAGACTTGACCATTTAAGTTTGTGACAGCTTTACTAGATTCCCCTGGAACACATTCCATACTTGACCTGCCCAGCTATACCTTATTCACATACAGGAGGTGAGCTGCAATGCATACAGTGTATGTCTCTCAGCTCAGTACATGTGCAAGGACTCTTGTTTTTGAGAGGAGTCCCTGTAGCTGTACTTATTATCTTGTGCTCCCTTTGCTGATAGGGAAGGTCACCAGTACGTACAGAGGCAAGGACTCCTTTCAAATATAGGAATCCCAGCTCCTTTAGACTTTCCCAGAAGTAAGAGATAATGCTCTATGTATCACCGATGACACTGCTTTGTACATTGATTGTGCTCTGCTCTGTGCATCTGTCCCAGCACCTGTCAACTGGCTGTTGATTCCAAATTGACTTGACACTTGACCTCTCAAAGTGAATTCCGGGAGTTTCACTCTAAACAAGTCACTAGTATTGGAAGAAAAGAAGATCCAGCTTAGGAGGAAATAGTCCAAAAGGGAGAGTCTTTATTTAGTGCATACAAAAAGTAAAAAAGTAAACAGATTGAAAAAACACAACTGACGCCATAGTCATCGTCATCACTATGACTAAAGAACTTCTGTCTGAAACGCATCTGTTATGTTTTTAGATCTGTTCACTTTTTACTTATTGTATGCATTAACTAAAGAATCTGTCATCTTTGGACTGTTTCCTCCTAAGCTGGATCTTCTTTACTCCTTGGACTTTACCTAGGATGCTCCGGCTCTCCCAGTTCCAAGGCGGGGTTATTCAATAAGAAGAAGAATCTGTTCGTTGTGCATAGTAACTATTAGTACAACTACAGACATAGTTTATTTTTTACCTGAAAGGATATTATAGTGGAGCTATTTTCTTTAAGTCAAATATATTGACTTTGGCACTAACATGATTACATCAGCATCTAACAATGACACTGCATCACGACGTCTGACAGCCATGGTGCAGTGTGCATTAAAGTATATCAGAAGTTAAGTGCAAATACTTCTTTTATTGCTATAATAAACTTCTGCGCTATAGCGTGATGCATCCTGTGTTTTAAAATTTCATTGTAGTGACTCAAATAAACTTCCAAAGCATTTGCATTTTTTATAAACACCCCCTCACCTACCGACATCTGCACATTTATGATTATGTCCCTTAACATCTGCATTGTTATAAATTAAAGTGATGAGTCTGAGAGTACTGAGGGTGCTGATATTCAGGAACATTTACTGCCTGGCTGATTAGAAATGCATCTTTCTACATAAACTATACCCGTACCTGAAAAGGATTTCTGAAGCTGGATTTGTGTATGATCTGTGATTACAACCATGGATTTTTACAGCCACATACGGCTATAAAAGCAATAAGACAGTACATAAATGTTATTACCTTTAAATAATTCACTGCAGACAAACCTATCCCTGTTGGGAATATTTTCTCATGGTTGCTCGATGTAATATTAAACTCTTTAAGACATTAATTGGCATTTGGCTAGCTAAATAAAAATGGGAAGTTAAGATGTAGCTATCACTGAAAAGATTTCGGATTTACATAAAAAATTGTAAATATGGAGAACGGTGATGGGAACGACGCCACATAAAATATGAGAATGGAAAGAGAATAGGCAGTTAAAAATGGGCAAAATAATGTCCTATGTACTATAAGATTGGTTTATTTGTTTTCTCTTTAACCCCTTAAGGATCCAGCCCATTTGTACCTTAAGGACCCGACCATTTTTTGAACATCTGACCACTGTCACTAATTACTCTGGGATGCTTTTACCTTTCATTCTGATTCCGAGATTGTTTTTTAGGGACATATTCTACTTTATGTTAGTGGTAACATTTTGTTGATACTTGCATCATTTCTTGATGAAAAATTCCAAAATTTGATGAAAAAATTGAAAATGTAGCATTTTTTTTTACTTTGAAGCTCTCTGCTTATAAGGAAAATGGATATTCCAAATAAATTATATATTGATGTGGTGTCCCAGTACCGCATTTCATTTGGTACTTATTTATCTGTGGGTCCCCGTAGCCAGAGTCCCTAGGACTTAGTAATATCTGTTAGTCAGTCCGCCCCTAGTCGCCTCTATTATAGTGTATAGATTCTTAATTTATCCATAGAATAATGTATATAGCATTAATATAGTATTATTTCTGCATATAAATGGTTAATTACTTGTTTCCATGGTATCGCAGGGCCTTCGGGTCATGTGATGCGTTCCAAGCCTCATTCTGGATGCGTTCCAGGCCTCACTTTGATATCTCTAGCCTCATTTTGGGTTTTGCAATGTATATAGATCCTGTGATGTAAGCAATCCCATGATACCATGTAAAGTGAGTGGCAGACGTTCGGACCAATCAAAATTGCCACTCCCCCTGCCCATATAAGGGAGCGGCGGCAATCTTCTCTCTCTCTTGTTCCTGGGATAGCAAGCAAGCAAGACCTGTATAGCAGTAATCACAGTGAGTTAGGCCTGAGCCTTGCGACAACAGCTGAATTATCTAAATTATAAAGTGTGTCATCCTTTAAGCACTCTGCAGTATCACCGGATCCAATATTTCCCCTAAATCCGGATGGATCTGCACTTCACTCCCTAAATTCAGATACTAAAAGTTTAATGCAAGGTCCGCAACTTCTGCCAGTCGCTAAGCAACCTAAGAACTGTTATATGAGACTGTTACTACGCATTGGATATTGCAAGCACTGCAGTAAAGTTATTCAAGTTCAAGTTACATCTGCTTGTGGACCTTCAGTTATTTCATTGCACCTAACGCTTTTGGGAAGGGCGGCGATAGGCCGGAACATAGATTCAGCATACCAGCCCTCACCCTGGCGTCAAGAGTGACTGGGTTAATTTTAACCCCTCATATGCTGATACCATACCACCACCACCATACACCCCCCCCCCCCCCAAGGGCTACCACAGGAAGGTGGTGCTCCTGGGACCCCCCCAACGCAAGTCAGAAGAATGCTGCCACCCACACCGGTGCTGCCTGACCGACAACAACATAGTCTTCCTGCTACACCAACGAATCAACCTTCATCCCCAGCTACTCCCTACATTTTGGGAGTCCCTTTTGCTGCACCTGTCTTCCTGGGAAACGCCGTCCTTCCCACGTACAGCGGAGATCCCTTCACGTTGAGAGATTTTAGGGAGAAGATTTACAGCATCTTCAGGTTTTATGCACTCCCTCCTCATCAACAGGTACAGTTGCTTCTAGGGCAGCTCCAGGGACCTGCCTTGGAGGAACTCCGCACCTGGCCAGCGGCTGACAAGGCCACAGTGGGACAGATTTTCGAGGGGCTCTCTCAAGTGTTTGAATCTCATTCCCCCTCTGAAGTACGCCTCAGACTATATGAGAGACGTCAGAAACCAGGTGAGACTCTCAGAGCATATGCAGTAGCTTTACAGAACGCATAAGAGGCAGTGCAGAAGCTGGATGGCATCAAGCCCGATCAGGGTAACCGAGTGCTGATGGACCGCTTTATAGAGGGAGCATTGAATAAATGGGACAAGGCTCAACTTAGGATGCTAGCTGTGCAAAATCCCGATATGGCCTTCCCAGCTTTTAAGAGACTGGCGGTTAAAGTTAAAGACATTTTTATTTTTTTACACTAACAGACTGGTGTAGCCCCCAACTTTTCCTTTTTGTAAGGGGTAAAAGGAGAAAAAGCCCACAAAATTTGTAGTGCAATTTCTCCCGAGTACGGAAATACCCCATTTGTGGCCCTAAACTGTTTCCTTGAAATACGTCAGGGCTGTTTTGCAACAGCTGGAGGCTCCGTTTGTTGTGTGCTCTGCGGGCACACAACAAGGCTCAGGAGTGAGAGCGCACCATGTACATTTGAGGCCTGAATTGGTGATTTGCACAGGGGTGGCTGATTTTACAGCGGTTCTGACATAAACGCAAAAAAAGAAATACTCACATGTGACCCCATTTTGGAAACTACACCCCTCACGGAACGAGACAAGGGGTATAGTGAGCCTTAACACCCCACAGGTGTTTGACGAATTTTCATTAAAATTGGATGGGAAAATGAAGAAAACATTTTTTTTTCATAAGGGAAAATAGGAAAAAAGACCCCAAAATTTGTAACCCCATTTCTTCTGAGTAAGAACATACCCCATATGTGGATGTAAAGTGCTCTGTGGGTGAACTACAATGCTCAGAAGAGAAGGAGCGCCATTGAGATTTTGAAGAGAAAACACTTGACATACACATATGAGGTATTTCCTTACTCAAGAGAAATTGGGTTACACATTTTGGGGGGCTTTTTCTCCTATTACCACTTGTAAAATTTCGAAAACTGGGTCTACAAGAACATGCGATTGTAAAAAATGAAGATTTTGAATTTTCTTCTTAACTTTGCTGCTATTCCTGTGAAACACCTAAAGGGTTAACACACTTACTGAATGTAATTTTGGATACTTTGAGGGGTGCAGTTTTTATAATTGGGTCATTTGTGGGGTATTTCTAATATGAAGGCCCTTCAAATCCACTTCAAAACTGTGAAAAATTGGAAAATTGATTCTGAACTTTGAAGCCCTCTGATGTCTTCCAAAAGTAAAAACATGTCAACTTTATGATGCAAACATAAAGTAGACATATTGTATATGTGAATCAATGTGGTAGCCCTTGGGGGAGTGTATGGTGGTGGTGGTGGTGGTGGTATGGTATTGATATATGAGGGGTTAATATTAACCCAGTCACTCGTGATGCCAGGGTGAGGGCTGGTATGCTGAATCTATGTTCCGGCCTATCGCCACCCTTCCCAGAAGTGATAGGTGAAATGAAATGACTGAAGGTCCACAAGCAGATTTAACTTGAACTTGAATAACTTTACTGCAGTGCAATATCCAATGCGTAGCAACAGTCTCCTATAACAGTTCTTAGGTTGCTTAGCGACTGGCAGAAGTTGCGGACCTTGCATTAAACTTATAGTCTCTGAATTTAGGGAGTGATGTGCAGATCCGTCCGGATTTAGGGGAAATATTGGGTGCTTAGGGGATGACACACTCTATAATTTAGATCATTCAGCCATTGCCGCAAGGCTCACGCCTAACTCACTGCAATGGGGCAGCGGCGCCGGCAGTGTCTGGACCCCAGGATAGGCAGGGGCAGAGAATCGGGCAGCGACGGCAGGTCTCTGGACCTGCAAAAGCCGCTGCAGTTCATTGATTTAAAGCGCCCACTTTAAATCATTTAACTGCAACGGCTTATCGGCATATAAAACGCAGATAGACTTTAGGCTAAAAATTTTAGCCTAAAAAATGCGTGTTATACGCCGATAAATACGGTATAACAATAAGCCCAACTTATGGACCCACCTACTGGTAATTTTGCTTAGTGCTGCAGAATGGACCTCACATGTTTAGGCATGAAATTAACCTTCTCTGTGTTGGTTCATGATATTGTTGGCATTGGCAGGTCACTTCTGCGTTTTTCAAATTTTTTCCTTTGAGATCACTGACTTAAATGAATTATCTTTTAAACATTTACACCTCATTTGCTTTATTTCCATAATTACAATCCCGGTGGCAACATTCTTTTTTCCAAAAATGCATACTTTAATCACCTTATATTCAGGCAAATTATTTACGTAACATGCATATCGTTACATCTTTTTTGTTTGTTAGACAAAATAATTTTTTTTTAAATTTCACCAGTAGGGGGTGCTGTAATAAGAAACTAATTTGTAAAGAACATTTACTCATTTGTCAAATAAGCATTAAAATAATTACTCCCCTTTTGACTGTTATCCTGCTGTTTTCAGTCATTTTCCCAAACTAAATTATTTACTCATTTGAAAGTTCAGCTGTGCATCTTTTAATTGATACGCTCTCACAGGACTCATATTGTTAATGACAATAATTAGCCCAAAATGGCTGCTAAATAATTATGCTCCAAAGATATGCAAAAATGGTACCAACATTCATGAAATTTCCCAGATAATCTCTTATTATTTGCTAAGAAATAAAAAATAAAAATAAGAATCTTAAATTCCATTATTAATTTGTTTGTGATTTTTTACCATTAGCATTTAAAATGTTAATTGAAAATTACTATTTATTAATTTATTGCACTTACAAAAAATCGTCACTATGGAATCTTAATTGCCAAAAAAGCTACTATGGGGTAGTGCCCTGCGTGTACATGAAAATAATTTTTTCTAGTAGTTATAGTTATATAACATGTTTCGCCAGTTTTCCCTTTTTTAGACTCCATCTCTAATTTTCAGATATTCCTGAGCTGGTGGGTTGAGTTTAGTCTCCTATACATTACACACATGCAGAAAAGGATCCCATTCTTCTGTCTCCTTATAGTACACCTTAAGAAGTAGCAGCAACATGGAGGACATTATACAGCTATAGTGAACAGGCTTAGCTGCTAATAAAGCACTGGGGTGAGACATGTGTGTCTCCCCCTGTCTTGTCGTTGCACCATGACCTCCCACCCCTCCTTAACCCACCCCTATCCCTAGGGCTGTATTGACAGCATGTAATCTAAATTCTCAGTGAGATGCTGTCACGTACCGGCAGGACTGGCAGTGGATCCTCTGAACCAGAGAGGCGATGACGCGGGTTGTACCAGAGGACCGATTCTAAGTGGCTACTGGATTTCACCAGAGCTTGCCGCAAGGCAGGATGGGCTTGCTACGGCGGTAACCACCAGGTCGTATCCTCCAGTAGCAACTCGACCTCTCTGGTGGCTGATATGGCGTGGTACACAGGGAGCAGGCAAGAGCGTAGACGACGTAGCAGAGGTCAGGGCAGGCAGCAAGGGTTCACAGGCGAGTATACGGTAGCAATGGGTACGGCAACTGGCAAGGCAATAATCACTGAAGGGAACGCTTTCTCAGAGGCACAAGGCACAAAGATCCGGCAAGGGCCGGAAGGGACAAGTGCCTTTTATTGGGAAATCACAATGGGAGGTGTGGAACCAGCGCTCCAATTACCGATGCGCTGGCCCTTTAAATTTACTGAAGCCGGCACGTGCGCGCCCTAGAGAGTGGGTCCGCGCGTGCCGGGACCCAGGAGCAAGGAGCGCCGCGCGGGGAGCAGGTGAGATGAACGGGGACGCGGCGCGTGAGCGGAGACCAGCCGCCACGCTAGCCGCATCCCTGCCACAGTGAGACCCACGCTCCTGGTCAGTGTGTTTGACCGGGAGACGCCGGGACCCCAGCACGGAGGACACAGGCAGCTCGCTGTGACAGTACCCCCCCCCCCCCCCGCTTAGGTCTCCAGCTCTTTTTGATACCAAGGAAGTTGAGAATGAGACTGCGGTCCAAGATGTTATTTTCAGGCTCCCAAGACTTTTCTTCAGGACCGCAGCCTTCCCAGTCGACCCAAAAAAATATTTTACCCCGAACAAGCTTGGAGGCTAGGATTTCTTTAATGGTAAAGACATCAGAGGTACCAGTGACAGGGGTGGGAGAAAGAAGTTTGGGAGAGAAGCTATTAAAGATAGCAGGTTTGAGAAGAGAGACATGAAAAGAGTTATGAATTCTGAGGGAGGGAGGAAGATTGAGCTGGTAGGACACCGGATTAATGCGGCTCTTGACTCTGAAGGAACCTAGGTAACGAGGACCCAGCTTGTAACTTGGTACCTTGAATCTCATGTACTTCAAGGAAAGCCACACCTTGTCACCGGGACGGAATTCTGGAGGAGCTCTACGACTCTTGTCGGCCTGGAGCTTCATACGGGCTGAGGCCTTGAGGAGGGCTGAGTGAGTCTCTCGCCAAATAGATGGAGAAGGAGATCCTCTACCGCTGGTACAGAGGAGGGAGCAGAGATCCTAGGCAGAGGAGGCAGAAGATGACGACCATAAACCGCAAAAAATGGAGACTTGTTGGTTGCGGAAGATTGCTTGAAGTTTTAGGAGAACTCTGCCCAATGGAGCAAGTCCAACCAATCATCTTGGCGGGAGGACACAAAATGGCATAGATAATCTCCCAGAGTCTGGTTCACCCGTTCTACTTGGCCGTTGGACTGTGGGTGATACAAGGAAGAAAAGTCCAGCTTGACTCCGAGTTGACCACAGAGAGCTCTCCAAAACTTGGAAAAGAACTGCACCCCATGATCAGAGACGATGTGTCTGGGAAGACCGTGGAGGCGGAAGATGTGTAGAAAAAATTGTTTGTCCAACTGAGGCGCGGACGGGAGACCTGGTGGCGGAGGAACAGGCGGGACCCGTTTGATAGGAGATGGCTTGAAGCACCGGTCAGGGCAGAAGGAACCCCAACGCAGAATCTCTCCGGTGGACCAATTCAAGACAGGAGAATGGCGTTGGAACCATGGCAACCCCAGCAGGAGTTCGGATGAGCAGAAGGGAGGAACAAGAAATTCCAGAGTCTCGGTATGGAATATCCCAACGTCCATCCGCAGGGGCTGGGTGCGATTTTGTACCGTAGCAGAGAGTTTCTCCCCATTGACCATAGAAATTAGGAACGGCTTGGGTAAACGGGTAATAGGAATTTGATACTTGTCGACCAAGGAGGCATGGATGAAGTTGCCGGCTGAGCCGGAATGCAAGAAGTCGGTAGCAGAGAAGAAGGACTTAGATGAAAAGAACAACTGCACGGATATCATGAGGCGTGGAGAGGAAGAATCCACACCTAGTAATGCCTCTCCCACATCCACTAGGTGCGAGCGTTTCCCAAACATGGAGGACAAAGAGGACAGTCCATAAGGAAATGCTCAGTACTAGCACAGTACAAACACAGATTCTCGTCTCTACGACGGCTCCATTCTTGCTGGGTCAGGCGAGACCGGTCCACCTACATGGCCTCCACAGCGGAAGACCCAGAGACAGGTAGAGGTGGACTCTGGAACACTGGAGTCAGACGAGGGCAGCATTTAAGACAAGCTTTTTCCTTTTCAAGATGGAGTTCCTCTTGTCTTTCGGAGAAACGTTTGTCAATCCTTATAGCTAGCAAGATGAGGTCACTCAGGGTGGTAGGCAGATCACGTGCAGCAAGGACGTCTTTAATGTCAGAATTAAGTCCCTTCTTAAAGGAAGCACAAAGAGCTTCATTATTCCAGTTCAGCTCGGAAGCAAGGGTGCGGAACTGGACGGCATAGTCACCCACGGTAGAATTTCCTTGGGACAAGTTTAGCAAGGCAGTCTCTGCGGAGCCCGGGCCGGTTCCTCAAAAACACTACGAAACTCTTGACAAAAACTTTGGAGAGAAGCAGTGGCTGGATCAGCACGGTCCCAAAGCGGTGTAGCCCAGGCCAGGGCCCTCCCGGAGAGCAGACTGAGGATGAAGGCTACCTTGGCTCGCTCAGACGGAAACTGGTCAGACAGTAGATCGAGGTGAAGAGAGCACTGAGACAGGAACCCTTGGCATAGTTTAGGATCTCCGTCGTATTTGTCTGGAAGAGACAAACGGATTCTAGCTCCAGTGGCAACCGCAGGCGGAGGTGCAGGCTGTTGCTGAGCAGGCAGGAGCTGTTGCATCATGGCGGTCAACTGGGCCAGCTGTTGACCTTGCTGGGCCACAATGGAGGTGAGGTCCGCTAAACTTGGCAGAGGAACATCAGCGGGATCCATGGCCGAATCTTACTTTCACGTACCGGCAGGACTGGTAGTGGATCCTCTGAACCAGAGAGGCGATGACGCGGGTTGTACCAGAGGACCGGTTCTAAGTGGTTACTGGATTTCACCAGAGCCCTCCGCAAGGCAGGATGGGCTTGCTGCAGCAGTAACCACACGGTCGTATCCTCCAGTAGCTACTCGACCTCTCTGGTGGCTGATATGGCGTGGTACACAGGGAGCAGGCAAGAGCGTAGTCGGACGTAGCAGAGGTCAGGGCAGGCAGCAAGGGTTCACAGGCGAGTATACGGTAGCAATGGGTACGGCAACTGGCAAGGCAATAATCACTGAAGGGAACGTTTTCTTAGAGGCACAAGGCACAAAGATCCGTCAAGGGCCGGCTGGGGCAGGTGCCTTTTATTGGGAAATCACAATGGGAGGTGTGGAACCAGCGCACCAATTACCGGTGTGCTGTCCCTTTAAATCTACTGAAGCCGGCACGCGCGCTCCCTAGAGAGCGGGGCCGCGCGCGCCGGGACCCAGGAGCAAGGAGCGCCGTGCGGGGAGCAGGTGAGATGAACGGGGACGCGGCGCGTGAGCGGGGACCAGCCGCCACGCTAGCCGCGTCCCTGCCACAGTGAGGCCCACGCTCCCGGTCAGTGTGTTTGACCGGGAGACACCGGGACCCCTGCACGGAGGACACAGGCAGCGGGTGCTCCGGTCCAGAGGTAGAGACCGGAGCGCTCACTGTTACAGATGCTACCTTCTAAATGCAAAATAAAATTGAGCTGTTTTTTCAGAGTAAACAAACATTTACCAGTGTTGAAAGGAAATAAGCTTCATAAGAGGAGAAAGAAGCATTTTATTCAGGTAAGATATATTATTAGATGATTAGGTGCATGATTAGGTTCACTTGTACTATGGATTTATGTTTTACGTTATGTTGTTAGCAGTTTATTGAGCTGGTGGTTTATCTTACCGGTACAAGGTGACCTAACTGTATATCACATCAGAGATTGCCATACGATTACGTCAGAGAGATTCTGATCTGAGAAACCACTAATCCTGGCCATTTAACTACTTCAATATCCCGATCAATATTACTCGCTCCATCAGAGTAATACAGACAAAAAGAGGGGAATTTAATGTGGTGCTGTCACATCTGGGCAGGGAAGAGTGAAGCCCTAAATTCACCCGCTCCCACTTGGGTCAAATATGCCAGAAATACAAGATACAATACAAATGTTAGCTAGGAGTATGAGCTCTTTTGCAGGCAAAGTGTGAGAGCAGACTGCCAGCTAATATAGGAGCCAGAATAGGTGAAAAGCCAAAGAGGTCACTTGACCATCTGAGAATAGGGCATTTCCACAGTAACCAGAATAACAAAGGACCTCCTTGCAGATTAACCCTTTGGATTCTTACACTGGGCCACTGGACCCCTAACAACCTGAGAGTACAAAGGTCTTGACTTGGATATAGATGAACCATAAATGTCCTCCCCTGTATCCTCATCCTCAAAATCACACCACTCATTGGTGTCTTCACAATCATCCTCCAGAATCTCACTATTTCCCTCTGCCTGCAAGTCAACAGAAGTATTCTCCACACTCTTATTGCCCATGGTGTCACATGACACCGATTCAGCCAGAGACTGATGCACAACAAGTTTTTGAATACTCTTTGATGTTAAGTCAGATTGTACACAAGATGGAACAATGCCCCCTAGAAGAACTTTGCCAGGCGTAGCTCTCTGAGAGGCATGACATACCTGTGCGCACAAGTGGCCTTCACAATTACCCATTGAACGCGGGCGCTTGGCACAGGAGTCAATGGAATGTGTATTCTCCCCACAGTAAAAACACAGGCCGTTTAGTTGGCAAAATCTTCTGCGCTCCTCCGGGGTACAAATAGACCCTATCTGCATGGGCTCCACCTCAGGCACAGGTTGGTTGTTAGAGACAGGAAAGGAGTCAAGTAAATGAGGAGAATTAGAGGAAGATGAACACTCTCGTTTTGTGCTCACGTAGACGTCTATCTAAACTGACAGCTAACATCATGGCTTGTTCAAGAGTGTCAGGAGAGGGGTAAATCACCAGAAGTTCTTTTAAGGTGTCAAACAATCCCAACCTAAACTGACAAACCAAAGCTGGAGTGTTCCACTAAGAAGCAACACGCCACATTCTAAACTCTGCACAATACTCCTCAATAGTGTACGCAGCTGAGATTCAGCATATGCAGCATGGTCTGGTTCTGTGTACAAGAGCCCCAATCCCGCAAATAGAAAAATCCACGGAGGTCAATTCAGGGGCATCGGGATCAAGGGAAAATACCCATTCCTGGGGACCCCTTGCAAAAGAGACATAATAATTCCCACTCTCAGGGCCTCGATGCCAGAAGAATAAGGTCTCAGATGAAAGTATAACTTGCAACTTTCAAAGAAGGTCTTAAACGTTTTTCGGTTACCCGAAAAAATTATCCGGGAGACTAACTTGCGGCTCCACAGGAGCTGGGACAGAATCAGATGACACCTGGGTATGGTCAGACTCAAACTCCTGGATTCTAGCTAATAAACTCTGGATTAACAGCTCCTGATCTAACTGCTCTGAGACAGAGAAGACTCACACTGCTGAAGTCTTTCAGCTATATCCGGAGTCAAACCATGCATTTTCTCTACCAAAGCAGACATAGCTTCCATTGCAGAAGCAAGGAAAATGCAGGTATGTGGGCCTGCGATAATGTTACGTTTGGGCAGGGAACAGTGAAGCCCTAAACTCACCCACTCCCACTTGCCCTACTTGTTTACTCACTCTAGGCGACGGGTCCACAACCACTGTAACAGTCCCTGCCTGAATAAGTGCAGGGAGACAAACATCAACAAAATAAACTATAATACAGACGGAGGTCGGGACGCTCTATGGAAACACACACACTAACAGATATAATATCTAAATAAACACACACTATGTCACAGTCCACAAGCCGAGTCAGTACCAAGAGATAACAGAAATGTCAAATCACAGAAACAGGAGAGGAGTCAGACAGCGGAGCCAATAGGTCAACTATGCCAGAAATACAAGATATAATACAAACGCTAGCTAGGAGTATGAGCTCTTTCGCAGGCAAAGTGTGAGAGAAGACTGTCAGCTAATATAGGAGCCAGAACAGGTTAAAAGCCAACGAGGTCAGCTCACCATCAGAGAACAGGGTGTTTTCACAGTAACTAGAATAACTAGAATCACAAAAGACCTCAGTGCAGTTTAACCCTTCGAGTTCTTACAGGTACTATAGAAGTTTGTTTGGGGCAAAAACTGAAAAGCCGAAGACACGTAGGCTGCAAATTCTAAGGAGACATGGATGGAAGAAGTCATCATGGTGGTCTGGGAAAATGGAGAAGAAAATATGAGTCACTGAATGTAAATGTTAATTCTGCCTCTGACTCTTTTCACTTATATGGTCTGCAGCTTGGTGCATATCCATGCATCTTAGTCCCTGCAAATATCATTTTTCTGACTGCTGGTGTAACCACTTATTTGCAGTATTAGTTGCCTCTGGAGCACTCAAAAACCATTGCCCCTTTAGTTGTTTTTTGTGATTTGGAAGCAGATAATAGGAAAGAGCCAGGTCAGGAGAATTGGGTAGATAGGGTATCAATTGAAAGCCTAAGGAGGTTGGTTTTGTCATTGGTTCACCTTGTAACACTCACGTTTCTGAAGATAGGAATCACAGTTGGATTTGGACCCGCTGGACCTGTGTGGCAGATAACTCGGACTGTACCAGGGAGCGGAGTCTAAGGTGCCGCTGGCTTTCACCAGAGCCCGCCGCAAAGCGGGAGGGACTTGCTGCTGCAGGCGGCACCCAGGTCACTACCCCTGGCACGGCTCGACCACACAGGCGGCTGAGGAGATGCGAGGCACAGGAGGGATAAGGCAAATCGTAGTCACGATTGCAGAATGTCAGGGCAGGCAGCACAGTAGCGTAGTCAAGGAGTTCAGTAGGCAGGCAACAGAGGAGCAAGGTAAAGTCACAAGAGCAAGAGATCTGATACACGGCAAGGCAATACAGAGGAACACTTTCTCAAAGGCACAAGGCAACAAAGATCCGGCAGGGAACTGAGGAGGGTGGAAGAATTTATAAATGAGCCACAGGTGGATTACACTAATGAGCGTACTGGCCCTTTAAATCTTAAAGCTCCGGCGCGCATGGGCCCTAGGTTACAGGGATACGCGCGCCGGAGCAGAGAGGCAGAAGCAGGAGATATACCCGGAGAGTGATGGACGGGGGCTCGCATGTGGGCGCGTCCCGCGATGCGAGTGCCAGTTCCGTCGGCAGCAGAAGGTAAGGGGACCATGCGTGTGTAGCCGGAGCACATAACATAACACATCTACAGTTTGCGGCAAGGCTTTGTTCTCTTTTTTTCGGCTGTCAAAAGTTTTGGGATCCACTTTGCTGAAAGTTTTCTCATTTTTAAGTCACATTCACACACAAAGGAAGGGGGCTGCATTGATCACTAGATAATCCCCCAATGACATAATCATGGGTGCCAAGTTGTTTTCATTGTAGCTAAGGGCCTAGTGGACGCTTTCCCATAAAAATAGAATAAAAACTGATGTAAAATTCAAATATACCCCAAAATGGTAAAAGTAAAAACTAAACTTTGTCCTGCTTAAAAAAACAAACCTGCACTCATCTATTAAATAAATAAATACATAATATATATGTGTGTGTGTGTGTGTGTGTGTGTGTAAGAATATGATGATGCAACTTTTTTTTTTTTTAAGAAGAAAAACATCTAGAATAGCCAGAATTTTACTTATTCATATCATAATGTTACCAGGTAAAACTTGTAGCTTTTACTGCACAATGACACATGCCTTTATACAATTATATTGATGGAAAAATATTGAAAGGGATTAAAATCTCCAAGTGGTTAAAATCCCATTTCTGCTTTGTAATTACTTGTGTAGTTTTTTGTTGCTTTTTTTTCAATCTAGCATTTATAGAATTTAGCTTTTTAAGGTTAACCCTAGAAACACAAATTCAACGTAGGAGTTTTCCGTACCAGCATCATTACTACAAAAGTCAAAAAATAATATACATTTCTCCCAGATGACATGATTTTTCCTTTTAACACTTTTTTTTTTTTAATTTGTATAATTTTTTCCCTTAATGTAGCGGAAAACAATATGTTCTTATCAGTAATACATACATTGTTATACATACATGTCTTATAGTACAGGAACTTATCAGAGATATCTTGATTTTCATTCAAACAATTCAAAAAGTGCAGTTGGGACTGTCTAAGGCTGGAACTCCACTGAGGATTTTCTAGCAAAAACGCGGAAAAAAAACGCCCATTTTGCCGCATAGTGAGTGTTTTTTTAGGAAAAAAAATGCTGTGCCAGGTGTTAGCAGCAAGTTAATAGTAAACTGCAAAATGCCAGATCCACTTGGTGTTTTTCAGTTTGGCGTTTTTTTTTTATCCTTTTGGCACTTTTCAGTTATTTTGGGCTCTGGGTTTTCCAAAACACCCTACAAAACCTAGTTCGGTGTTTTTGCACAGAAATCGTGGCATTTTCCTCCCATGGAAGTCTACAGGAGAGCAGGGAGAGCAAAAATGCCAAGAAAAACGCCATGTTGGTTTTAACTTTGGCAGTTTGGCAGTTTTTATTCTTTATTGGACTCTGGTGATCCAAATAAGTGATAAGTGAGATACCTTTTTAAATAAAATTTCGTAGGGTACCATTAAAAAATAGTAAAAAAGATGCAGTAGTGATGGAAAAAATTGTATTTAACGAAATTTATCTTTTTTATAACAACATTTTTTATAAATTTTTAAACAGGGATCAATTTATGTGTGCAGGCAGGGTAATAAAAATGTAGCCGACAATAATAAAAATGCAGTGTGTGTGTGTGTTTTTCACTTTTTAAAAATTTTTTTTTAGGTAGTACTACTACTCACAGCATGTATAGAGCCGCTCCGCATCTCTGCTATATTATGGAGTAACATCCGGGGCGATCCGTTCATTAGTACAGGTACTTCTACTCCCATCATGAAACAGTCTGTTCCATGCTGAGAGTAGTAATACAACCTTAAAAATTTAAAAAATAGACAAAAAAAAGTTAAACACACACTTACCATTTTGTTAAAAAAAACAATTATGTTTTTAAATTTTTTTTTGGTACCCTACAAATTTGGAAAAAAAAATTCCATATGGGCCAAAAAAGGCAAATACCACAAAAGGTAAAAACGCCAGAAAAAACACCAAAAAGCAGGGAAAAAACAGTGGCAGTGGCTAAAAAAAAGACACAGTGCAAAAACCTCAGTGGAATCCTAGTCTTCAAAAAATATTTTTTTCTATACCCAAATGACAGTAAAACCTCTTAACTTATGGTGGGGATGCATAGGCTATTGCTTTGTTCTGATTTCTTTCTAATAAATTCCTTATTTTTTCATTTTAGTGGTCTTTAACTATGACTTTATATAGTTGTTTTTTAAACCCAAAAAAGAGTCATCGTTCTATTAAGCTAAAGATCCTGATATCAGAGTCTTTGACAAAAGAGCATCATGGTTACTCATTGTTGACACCATTGCCTAGTGACACTGTGGTCAAAGATCTAAACAAGGGCAACATCTGCAACATCATTCCAAAACCATGCTCAATGCTAAATTGGCTTCCTATAAGATTGGTCCTATTGGGGTAAATTTACTAAGAGTGGGGAGTAGTTTCTGCATGGTTTTTTTTTTTTCCTGACTGGTATTTTTCCACAATACAAATTTTTCCCTAAGTTTAGCTTTTCCCTTAGTTTTTCTTTTTTTTTTTTTTTACAACAGTTCTAAACTGTTGGGTTTTCCAGAGCTCAAATCCATCTTAGTCTTGGACATGGCACCTTTTGAGGGGGAAACATCCCTTTTGTCAGGGTCACACCTCTTTTGTCAGGGATATGCCCCTTTTGTCAGGGACATGCCCTGGGCGGACATGCCCTTTTTGGGGTTGTTTTTTTTTTGGGGGGGGGGGGAGTGATGGTCAGGTTTGAAGCAGTTTTTGGCGCAAATTGTGGTGCACATGATGTACGCCTTAATTCAGCCTCAAAGCCTGACCAAAAAAATATCGGAAACATTAGTAAATAACCCCCATTATGTGTATAATTGAAATAAGGAAACTAGATTGTGAGCCCCGATTGAGTTCAGAGATGGACATGAATCGGGATAATCTTGGAGCAGCACTGTGGAATACGTTGGTGCTATGTAAGCAACAGCAATTTATTTTATGTCTTTCTAACACACTTACATCCCAGGGTCAATGGAGGGGTAATATGAAGCCTTTTCTAGGGTAAATCTGTCACAATATTTTGGCACAGTGCAATTTAGAAAATTTTTGTACGACTTTTCATTTCTGTGCTTTTTTTTTTTTTTTGCTGTGTTAGACATATTTTGAGTTGAGTGTTTGCAAGTCTCATACTTTGGTGCAAAGCACCCGAAAGAGCACAAATCACCACCAAATAAAAAACAGCATATAAACTAACTGTGGACAGCATTATTATAAAGTTGCATGATTGACACACAGGTTAAAAATTCGCACAAAAACACCATACAAAGTGGAGTACTGATGTAAGTAATGTGATCAGCACCAGCTTTACCACATTGCCCTACAATACCCCCAATGACTGTATCTTTTTTTAGGTTTATTTTATACAAGTTTTTACTGAAGGCAAATAACTGATCTAGTAAATGTATCCCTTACAATGTAGCCACACTGAAATATAAAGGTGCATTAGGACAAGAGACATGAGATTATACCAGATACTTGAATGTACTTATTTTATCCCCAAAGGTGGAATTATTTTTAAATCTCCTAAAAATGGCAGAGACCTAGCAGTTTTGTTTTGCGGCACCTTATTATAGCATGACTCAGAGGCAACCTCAGCACATTCAGTCAACTAATGGATGAGTTACATGCCCCGAAGTCTGCCTGAATATGCAGCAAGAGATATTGGTACAGAGAGGTCGGATGAGTTAAGATTTCCCATTCTTCTATGTTTCTGGCTTTAAAAAAAAAAAAAAAATATAATGTTATTTATAAGATAAAAGTTGTTTGCTACAGAAAGTGCTGGTTTGTGATGTGTGTCTTAAGTATAGTCAGACAACAGTATAGAAATATGTTATGTTTTGCAGTGACTTAAAGGGGTACTCCGCTGCTCAGCTTTGGAACAAACTGTTTTGAACGCGGGAGCTCGTGATGTCGTAGCCCGCCCCAACCCCTCATGATGTCACGCCCCGCCCCCTCAATGCAAGTCTATGGTAGGGGGTGTGACTATGGTAGGGGGTGTGACATCATGAGGGGCGGGGCTATGACATCACGAGCTCCCGGCACCGGCTCCAGCATTCCGAACAGTTTTTTCCAAACACTGAGCAGCGGAGTACCCCTTTAAGCATATATTTTCCTATACTGTATGTGATAGAGAACTGGATTAGTTCACCTCTTGAGGTTATGTTCACACATATACATTTTCTGGGCGGACATTCTGCAGACAGCGGCCACCAGCAGAACATGCCGGCACTAGGATCATTCAAAAATGTGCCGTTTCCATTGACTGCAATGCATTTCTGAGCAGAATCTGCAGAAAGAATAGACATGATTGTTCTTTCTCCAGATGCCGGAATTGGGATTTCTGCGGCAGAAACATTTGCCGTGAAAATTCTGCCGCAAACAGATTCCGTATGGCATCCTATGGGACTATTGCCCACAGATGTTGCAGGTGGGTCTGTAGATCCAACATAATTATGGGCTGCCAAAGCTGGTTCAATTGGCTGATAAGTTGCTCAATTGGTGATCAATCTTGTGATCAGGCAGGGCAGAGATTCCTGGGAAACCCTTTTTGTGTGTAGGTGAGCATTATCCTGCTGAAAAATGCCAGCTTAAACCCCTGCATGAGAGGCAAAACAAGTGGCTGCAGGATGTCCTGAACATATCGCAGAGGAGACTCAATGATTGAAACTTCATGTGGTGGGATGGTCTCTGTATCATGCCGGCTGTCTCATGCAACATGATTGACAGCTCACCACTCATGGGGAAAAGACTTCCCAGGTGCCGCGCTATATAACCGGCGGATGCGGCAGTAAGGTACTGAAGAGGTTTGGTAAGTAGGGGCTGAGTTTTGTCCATGTTATGCCGCTCAAATGTGCAGCTTTTCCCTTCAGCTAGGGCTCTGTGTGCGTTCCCGTTGCTTGGGGATGCAGCCGGGGGCTGCGGCATGGTCAGGCGCAGTGTTGCGTGTGTGCTCCCGAGCCTGACCGGGCTTGGTGTCTGGGCTGCTGTGTGTCAGGGCCTGGGCCTGCCTACTGCTGACCCGATTGCGCCTTTTCTTGTAACTGGCACGTGGTCTATCCAACTCTCTGTATACATGTTGGTGTGCTTGCAGGCACTGCAGTTGCCCAGTTGCAGTTGATCTGGGCTCTCTGCGCCGTGATGCGCACTCGGCCCTGCCCCCGCAGAGGGATTGGGCAAATCCTACCACATGACCAGGACACCTGGCAACGCGTCACTGGTTACTGGAGCTCCGTAATGGCCTCCAACTCCTGCTTCTCCAGTGCTGCAGAATGAGAGGCGGGGCACCCAAACATCGCTTCCTGTGCTTCAATCATGCTAGGTATATATATGATGTCTGTTTTCCATTGTTTCATGCATTACAAAAAAAAGGGTATATGTTTTCTTAGCAATTATTTCATATACACTTTCCAGTAGTTGTATGGGCATGTACCCTCGTCTCTGTACAGCGCATGCACTTTTAAAGTTGGTACTGCGCTTTCGCGTTTATTAGCCTATAGCACTTGTATTGCAAGCATGCTCTTAGCATTGTATACTGCACACACGCACTTAGCATTGTATACTGCATGCAGGCTCTTAGCATTGTACACTGCATGCACGCTCTTAGCATGGTATACTGAACGCACACTCTTAGCATTGTATACTGGACGCATGCTCTTAGCATTGTATACTGCATGCACGTTCTTAGCATTGTATACTGCACGCACGCTCTCAGCATTGTATACTGCACGCACACACTTAACATTGTATACTGCATGCATGCTCTTAGCATTATATACTGCACACACGCTATTAGCATTGTATACTGCACGCATGCTCTTAGCATCGTATACTGCCCGCACACACTTAGCATTGTGTACTGCACCCACACTCTTAGCATTGTATACTGTACACTCGCACTTAGGATTGTATACTGCACGCACGCTCTTAACATTGTATACTGCACGCATGCTCTTAGCATTGTATACTGCACGCATGCTCATGGCATTGTATACTGCACACACGCACTTAGCATTGTATACTGCACGCACGCTCTTAGCATGTGTACTGCACGCACGCACTTAACATCGTATACTACACGCATGCTCTTAGCATTGTATACTGCACGCACGCTGTCAGCATTGTATACTGCACGCATGCTCTGATCATTGTATATGGCACGTACGCTCTTAGAATTGTATACTGCACCCACGCTCTCAGCATTGTATACTGCACGCACGCTCTCAGCATTGTATACTGCACACATGCACTTAGCATTGTATACTGCATGCATGCTCTTTGTATTTTATACTGCATGCACGCTCTTAGCATTGTATACTGCACGAACGCTCTCAGAATCGTATACTGCTTGCACGCTCTTAGCATTGCATACTGCACGCACGTTCTTGGCATCATATACACCACGCATGTTCTTAGCACCGTATACTGCATGCACTTAGCATTGTATACTGCACGCTCGCTCTTAGCTTCGTATACTGCACGCACACAGTTAGCATGGTACTGCACACACGTTTACAGCAATTATACGGCACGCACACTGATAGCTTTTATATGGCATGCAGGCTCATAGCAGTCTCACTTCACACATGCACTTAACATTTATACTGCACGCAGGCTCATAACAGTCTCACTGCAAGCACGCTCACACTGCTTTCACTGCATGCACGCTCATAGCATTACTCCACACATACATTCATAATGTTCATACTGCAAGTACATTCATAGCATTTACCTTGCACGTACACTCATAGCATTTATTCTGCACATACGCTCATAGGTATACTGCTCACAGGTCATGGCACATCATAATTTTCAATCGCTCATGGCATTTACACAGTTAATTTGCTCTTAATATTTATTGGTAATACGAGCATGGCATCCATAATATTCATACGCTCTTGGCTTTCATACTGGTCATACATGCGTACCTTTGACACTGTTTCAGACGGGTAGGGCATCTTCTCTGTTCATACCATCATGACTTGCTCATCGTCCGTACACTCATAGCCTTAATTTGTCATACACGCATGGCACACTGCTCATATGCTCATAGTATTCCTACGGTATCAACACTCATAGCAAATATACGGTACATATGCTCACAGTATTTATCTGGCCATATGCCCCATTAGCATTTACACTTTGCAATCTCATTTATTCTGTTTCACCTCATGGTATTGTCACGATGCCGGCTGGCAGGTAGTGGATCCTCTGTGCCAGAGAGGGATTGGCGAGGACCGCGCTAGTGGACCGGTTCTAAGTCACTACTGGTTTTCACCAGAGCCCGCCGCAAAGCGGGATGGTCTTGCTGCGGCGGTAGTGACCAGGTCGTATCCACTAGCAACGGCTCACCTCTCTGACTGCTGAAGATAGGCGAGGTACAAGGGAGTAGACTGAAGCAAGGTCGGACGTAGCAGAAGGTCGGGGGCAGGCGGCAAGGTTCGTAGTCAGGGTGGATAGCAGAAGTTCTGGTACACAGGCTTTAGACACACAAAACGCTTTCACTAGGCACAAGGGCAACAAGATCCGGCAAGGGAGTGCAAGGGAGGAGCTCAGATAAAGCCAGGGAACAGGTGGGAGCCAATTAAGCTAATTGGGCCAGGCACCAATCATTGGTGCACTGGCCCTTTAAGTCTCAGGGAGCTGGCGCGCGCGCGCCCTAGAGAGCGGAGCCGCGCGCGCCAGCACACGACAGCAGGGGACGGGAACGGGTAAGTGACCTGGGATGCGATTCGCGAGCGGGCGCGTCCCGCTGTGCGAATCGCATCCCCAACGGCCATGACAGAGCAGCGCTCCCGGTCAGTGGGACTGACCGGGGAGCTGCAGGGAGAAAGACGCCGTGAGCGCTCCGGGGAGGAGCGGGGACCCGGAGCGCTAGGCGTAACAGTACCCCCCCCCTTAGGTCTCCCCTTTTTTTTGTCCGGTGACTGCCTCCCCTGGGATGAGGACACCGGGAAGGAATGGATGGTTTCCTCAATGGCAGGCAGTACAGCAGGAGTAGGAATGGGGAGGGAGGGCAGAGGGTGAAGCTTGGCACGGGGCAGGGAGACACAAGGACGGGAGCCATGAAGGGACACAGAGGCTTGCCTGATGGGACTGGGAGGGGGGGAGAGGCATTTCCTGTGGCAGGCAGAGTCCTTAATGACCTTAGGGGGACCGGATACAGGAGGAACCACAGGGTCACGGCAGGGAGTACTGGGAACCGGTTTAAGGCAGTCCTTGGAACAAGAGGGACCCCAACTCTTGATCTCCCCAGTGGACCAGTCCAGAGTTGGGGAATGGTGTAGAAGCCAGGGTAGTCCAAGGAGAATTTCGGAAGTGCAATTGGGAAGGACCAAAAATTAAACTTTCTCGTGATGAGGTCCGATGCACATTAGGAGGGGCTCCGTGCGGTAACGCACGGTGCAATCCAACCTGGCTCCGTTGACCGCGGAAATGTGGAGAGGCTTGACAAGACGGGTCACCGGAATGCGGAATTTATTCACCAAGGACTCCCGAATAAAATTCCCAGAGTCCAGGCAGGCCACGGCTGAGAGGGAAGAGCTGGCTGAAGTAGAGCGAGGTACAAGGGAGTAGACTGAAGCAAGGTCGGACGTAGCAGAAGGTCGGGGGCAGGCGGCAAGGTTCGTAGTCAGGGTGGATAGCAGAAGTTCTGGTACACAGGCTTTAGACACACAAAACGCTTTCACTAGGCACAAGGGCAACAAGATCCGGCAAGGGAGTGCAAGGGAGGAGCTCAGATAAAGCCAGGGAACAGGTGGGAGCCAATTAAGCTAATTGGGCCAGGCACCAATCATTGGTGCACTGGCCCTTTAAGTCTCAGGGAGCTGGCGCGCGCGCGCCCTAGAGAGCGGAGCCGCGCGCGCCAGCACACGACAGCAGGGGACGGGAACAGGTAAGTGACCTGGGATGCGATTCGCGAGCGGGCGCGTCCCGCTGTGCGAATCGCATCCCCAACGGCCATGACAGAGCAGCGCTCCCGGTCAGCGGGACTGACCGGGGAGCTGCAGGGAGAAAGACGCCGTGAGCGCTCCGGGGAGGAGCGGGGACCCGGAGCGCTAGGCGTAACAGGTATTTGTACTCCTATCCACTCACAGTGGTTTATACTGTCCACAAACGAATGTCATGTATGCTGTTCATATGTTCTTGGGATTTACATTTTCTTACGTTCATTCCAGATGGTGTTACGTTCATGGCAGCCACACGTTTCACATGTTTCTTGGTATTCATACTGGTTCATACGCTCAAGGGTTGCATACTGTTCATTCGCTCATGGTATTTCATACTGTTCATGGCATTTTACTGCCCATGGCACTTATATGGTTCATTCGCTCATGGCAGTTATATTGTTCAAATGCTTATGGCTTTTATTTTTGGTCAAACACTCAAGGCTTTTAGATGGTTCATACGCTTATAGGATCATACTGGTTCATACGTTTGTGGTTTACGGTCCTTACGCTCATGGCATTTATACTGTCCACTTCTTATCAGTCATGCGTCCATGACCATTTACTGGGCACAGATAGGTTACATACAGACATTGATGCTAGGTATATAATGTCCCTGCCTCCTACTGGAAAGGCATTCATGATGTTTGCGGACCCCTCCCAACCCTCCCTCTTTTTCTTCATTCCTCCATCACAGGGTATGCCCACTAAAGGCATGCCCTCCGTCGCGGTAATTGTGCTGCTCTATGGTCTCCTCATGCTGAAGCTACCGCCTCCACGCTTTGTCATTGTGCCACCATATGGTCTCCTCATACTGATGCTACCACCTCCAGGCACTGTCATTGTGCCGCCATATGGTCTCCTCATGTTGATGCTGCCACCTCCAGGCTCTCTAATTGTCCTGCTCTATGGTCTCTTCATGTTGATGCTACCACCTCCAGGCTCTCTCATTGTGCTGCCATGGATACTGCAAAACATAATTAAGGTGCTGGTCCCCAGTTTCAGAAATTCCTCTGCATTAGGGTCACTTTCAGGACTCCTGATGCTGCTGCTGCTGCCACCTCCAGGCTGTCTCATTCAGCCACTATATGGTATCCTCATGCTTCAGCCACCTCCAGGCTGTGTCATTCATCCAATATATGGTTTACTGATGCTAAAATATGAGTGTTTTTAGCGTACTTTAGAGCATATTTTCATACCACATACATACATCTAGGTAGTGTACTATTTTGTACCTGTTAATCTGTAAAGGGCCTACATACTGTGAAAGTCCAGGCAAAAGTACTCACTGGCTGGTGTTGTACTGGTGTTAGCTAAAATTTCAATTTCAAAATCTTAAATTTCAATTTCAAAATCTTAAATTTCAATGCTCTCCTCATGCTTCTGCCAACTCCAGGCTGTGAGTCATCTTTTATTCTTAGGGATTGTGAAGCCCTGGGGCCTACTCTTGCTGCTGCCAGCTCCAGGCTGTGCCATTCAGCAACTACATGGTCTCCTCATGCTGCCAACACCTCCACGCTGTGTCATTCAGCCACTATATGGTATCCTCATTTTTCAGTCACCTCCAGGCTGTGTCATTCAGCATATATATGGTTTAAACTCTTAAACAAAAATGATCCCTGAAGGTTCCAGGGATATAAATCATAACCAACCTTTAAGGGGTGATCCCCTATCGGGGAAAACCCTTACTAGAAACCCCCCCCCCCCCCCCCCCCGTAAAATCTTATGGTTTATTGGTCTTCATTAAAATACCATGTACCGTTTACATACAATTGTTAAAATTGTCAATGGCATCTCAATGGTATCTCAATGGTAAATCTGGGAGGGGGTAGCCTCTTCCAGCTAATAAGTGGGCGCTGTCAATTGTATTGCAATTTGTATTGTGTGCCCTGTGCTGCGCACATGTAGTGACAAAACACGCTCCCACAATACATGCCACTGTGCCGCTGTGTTAAAACATGAACCCTAGCCTCCTCAACGTTTCGTTGAACGAATCAGCTTTGTCAAGGTCTGTGAGGCTCGTAGCTTCTGCCAACTCTAGGCTGTGCCATTCTGACACTATATGGTCTCCTCATGTTTCAGCCACCTCCAGGCTGTGCCATTCTGCCACTATATAGTCTACTTATGATTCAGCCACCTCCAGGCTGTGTCATTTAGCCAATTTATAGTTAACTGATGCTTCTGGGCTGGGCCTGGGCCTAGCACTAGCTACCATAAATCTTTAATTTAAATTTCAAAATTCACCAATTAATGTTATGGGTTGGTAAGCCCTCTTGTGCACTCATGCTGCTGCCAGCTCTAGTCTGTTTCACTCAGCAACAACATGGTTTAGTGATGCTGCTGGGCCTGGGACATTACCTTAAAAGGTTTATGGTAGAACTATCTACCATACATCTTCAATTTAAATTTCAAAATTCATCTTGAGGCCCTATTGTCTCCTCCTTCAGCCAACTCCAGGCTGTGTCATTCAGCCGCTATATGATCTCCTCATGCTGTCTACACCTCCACGTTGTCATTCAGCCACTATATGGTCTCCTCATGCTGCCAACCCCTCCACGCTGTGTCATCTAGCCACTATATGGTCTCCTCATGGTTCAGCCACTTCCAAGCTGTGTCATTCAGCCACTATATGGTCTCCTCATGCTGCCAACACCTCTACGCTGTGCCATTTAGCCACTTTATGGTCTCCTCATGGTTCAGCCACCTCCAAGCTGTGTCATTCAGCAATTATATGGTCTCCTAATGCTGCCAACTACTACATTCTGTGTCATTCAGCCACTATATGGTCTCCTCATACTGCCAACACCTCCACGCTGTGTCATTTAGCCACTATATGGTCTCCTCATGGTTCAGCCACCTCCAAGCTGTGTCATTCAGCCACTTTACGGTCTTCTCATGCTGCCAACACCACCATGCTGTGTCATTTAGCCATTATATGGTGTCCTCGTGCTGCCAACACCACCATGCTGTGTCATTTAGCCACTATATGGTCTCCTCATGATGACAACACCTCCATGCTCTGTCATTCAGCCACTATATCGGCTCCTCATGCTGCCAACACCTCCACGCAGTGTTATTCAGCCACTATATGCTCTCCTCATGCTGCCAACACCTCCACACTGTGTTATTTAGCCACTGTATGGTCTCCTCATATTGATGCCACCTCCAGGCTCTGTCGTTGTGCCGCTCTATGGCAGTGATTCTAATAGCGATGCCTGTAATCTGCATGTCCTACTGAATAACAGTATTATTTCACTACCCCAGCACACTCCATATGCATGTTAGAACACAGCAAAGTGTTCTCTACCCCTACTGAGGCTTACTGTAGGCCAGAAATAGCCATTTTTAATATAGATTCGACACAAATAAATTCGGATTGAACCACATTTTTTCAAAAAATTTGGCAAATCGTCCGAATAGAATTTTTCAAAAGTTCGCTCATCTCTATTAGTTACTGTGAAATGCCAGCCAATGCTACTTGTTTCTGTAGCCTTATACAGTTTGTAGTGGATTGCATAGTCCTCCTCTCATAAGTTTAAACTGTACGTTCACCTACGTGATGTAAGTTCTTTTTCCTAAAAAACGAATTTGGGCCTAGTTACTGTTAATGGCCAGCCAAAGATACACCCTTGTTTCTGTAGTCTAATACAGTTTTAAGCGCAGTGGAGTGCATTGTCCTCCTCTCATCAGTGTATCATATACACAATCAACTGGTGTATAAGTATGTCAGCAAGAGAAGTGCCAGGATGTGCACAGTGTGGCAGTGTGGCACAGAGGCCTAAATTCATCAGGTGCAGTCAGAGGTCGCAGCAGAGTAGAGGGTGTGTCAGCAGGAGTCGCAAGGAGAGGTCTGAGCTACCGGTGTCAGCTAGCAGTCGTGTCTCAACCAGCAACCCAGCAGCCATGATTGATTGGTTAACTTGGTCATCCACTTCATCCCAAGTGACATCCGACACCCCCAGTCAACAGTCGGTGGGTTTCTCAGACTCAGCCCTCAGTTGCATGGCCCTCATGCTGCTGCTGCCACCTCCAGGCTCTGTCATTGTGCCGCCATATAGTCTCCTCATGCTGATGCTGCCACCTCCAGGCTCTCTCATTGTGCTGCCATATGGACTACTCATGCTGATGTTGCCACCTCCAGGCTCTGTCATTGTGCCGCCATATGGTCTCCTTATGCTGCTTCCATCTCCAGGCTTTGTCATTGTGCCGCCATATGGTCTCCTCATGCTGATGCTGCCACCTCCAGGCTCTCTCATTGTGCTGCCATATGGACTACTCATGCTGATGCTGCCACCTCCAGGCTGTGTCATTGTGCCACCATATAGTCTCCTAATGCTGTTGGCATATTAAATTAAACTTTTAAAATTTTATCTATATAAAATCTTCAATTAAAATTTTACAAAATATCTTTAATATTTTCAATTGTGAGGCCCTATGGTCTCGTCAGGCTGTTGCCACCTCCAGGCTGTGTCATTCTGCCACATTATGGTCTCCTCATGCTGCTGCCACCTCCAGGCTGTGTCATTGTGCTACCATATGGTCTCCTCAGGCTGTTGGCACGTTAAATGGAACTTTAAAATTTTAAATCTATTTAAAATCTTCAATTAAAATGTTACAAAATACCTTTAATCTTTTCATCTGTGAGGCATTATGGTCTCATCGGGTTGCTGACATCTCTAGGCTCTGCCATTGTGCTGCCATGTGACTTCTGGTTTTATTGGGTTTTGTGGTCATAATGTATTAGTTCAAAGTAAACGCTTCAGCACCCGGGATATTAAACTTGTGAATCAAATCAAAATCTTCAATTAACCTCTTAAGGACCCTTATTGTTCCGGTTCATCATGAGTCCACTCCCGTTCTATAACGTGGGGCCACGCTGTGCGTCATAACGAGTCAGGCCCGGTCGGGACCCGTGGCTAATAGCGCATAGCACTGATAGTGGTGCAGCACGCTATTGACCCTTTAGACGCGGCATTCAAAGTTGAATGCTGCATCTAAAGTGAAAGTAAAACAATGCCGGTTAGCTCAGGGAGCTGTTCAGGATCGCCGTGGCAAAATTGCGGCATCCCGAACAGCTTACATGACAGCCGGAGAGTTCCTACCTGCCTCAATGCTGTCCGATTGCCCAATGACTGCTCAGTGCCTGAGATCCAGGCATGAGCAGTCAAGCGGCAGAATCATCGATCAGTGGTTTCCTATGAGAAACCAGTGATCACTGTAAAATATCAGTGTGTGCAGTGTTATAGCTCCCTATGGGAGCTATAACATTGCAAAAAAAAAGTGGAAAAAAAAGTGAATAAAGATCATTTAACACCTTCCCTAATAAAAGTTTGAATCACCCCCTTTTCCCATTTAAAAAAAAAACCTGTGTAAATAAAAAAAAAATAAACATATGTGGTATCACCGCGTGCGGAAATGTCTGAATTATAAAAATATATTGTTATTTAAGCCGCACGGTCAATGGCGTACGCGCAAAAAAATTCCAAAGTCCAAAATATTGCATTATTGGTCACTTTTTATATCATGAAAAAATGAATAAAAAGCGAACAATAAAACTTATCAAAAATGGTACCGCTAAAAACTTCAGATCACGGCACAAAAAATGATCCCTCATACTGCCCCATACGCAGAAGAATTAAAAAGTTATAGGGGTCAGAAGATGACAATTTTAAACATATACATTTTCCTGCATGTAGTTATGATTTTTTCCAGAAGTACGACAAAATCAAACCTACATAAGTAGGGTATCATTTTAATTGTATGGACTTACAGAATAAACAGAAGGTGTCATTTGTACCGAAAAATGTACAGTGTAGAAACGGAAGCCCCCAAAATTTACAAAATGGCGTGTTTTTTTTCAATTTTGTCTCACAATGATTTTTTTTTTCCATTTCGCCGTAGATTTTTGGGTAAAATGACTGATGTTATTACAAAGTAGAATTGGTGGCACAAAAAATAAGCCATCATATGGATTTTTAGGTGCAAAATTGAAAGAGTTATGATTTTTTAAAGGTAAGGAGGAAAAAACGAAAATGCAAAAACGGAAAAACCCCGGGTCCTTAAGGAGTTAAAATAAAATAAAAAAATCTCTTCAATCTTTTCAATTGTGAGGACCTATGGTCTTCGTCATATATTACTTTGGAATTGGTACAAGAATCCAATGAAACAGGTTGGAGCAATAACAATCAACCATAACTGATTAAATGAAACATTCGCACTTTCACAGCCGGGGGGGAGGGGGGGGAACTGAGAGGCAGGGGCAGGAACAGGTGGTAGGTCGCCTCATGGAGGACCGCCAGCTCGATTTTAAGATACAAGTATGAGCTTTTTAACTGCAGCCACTTCTAGCTTTATGCACCCACTTATCCAATGTCACAGAAGCTGAATATGCTCTTGTCCAAGTTGCTGGTACTGCAGTCCCTCCCTTTTCAGGTGGACACTCACAGCATGGGGGTGCGCTAAGGGGCAGGGGCTGGGACAGGTGATAGCTGGCCTCGCGGCAGACCGCCAGCTCGATTTTAAGATACAACTAGGAGCTTTGCTATAGTTTACACTGCAGCAATTATGCATTATTGGAGCTGGAATTACTGCAGCTGTTGGCACCAGACTTGCCTTCCAATGGGTCCTCAAAAAAGGATTTCAAGTTTGCTCATTCCAATAACCAGGCTCTGTTATTGTGCAGCCATGCCATCTCCTCATGTTGATGGCACATTAAACTTGTGCATCTACTCAAAATCTTTCATTTAAATTTAAAAAAATCTATGTAATCTTTTCAAGACTGAGGCCCCATGGTCGTCGTCATATATTACCTGTGGAATTACCGCAAGAATCCAATTAAACAGGTTGGAGCGATAACAACGAACCATAACTGATTAAATGAAACATTTGCAGTTCTACACAAAGTAAGACAGTCGGGGGAGGGGGTGCAGTGGGGCTGAGAGGGCAGGGGCTGGAACAGATGGTAACTCACCTTGAGGCGGCCCGCCAGCTCAATACTCACCAGAATGGCTCCTCAAAAAAGGATAAAAAAAATATTTAAATAAATTAAAATTAAACTTTAATTAAATTTAAAAATCTCTTTAATCTCTTCAATTGTGATGCCATATGGTCTCCCAACACTCCCTATGCGTGTTACAACAAGGTAAAGTATTCTACACCCCTATTGAGGCTCTTTGTAGCCCAGTAATAATTTTTAATAGCGATTTGCCACAAATAAATTTTGACTGAACCAACTTTTTTCTGAAAATTCAGCAAATCAGCCGAATCAAATTTTTCAAACATTTGCTCATCTCTAGATGTTTTGTATGTGATCAATGTAATATTTTTGGAATTCTTCTGTACATGTGGACTTCAATTCACAGTCAGTTTCATATTCCGGGGGACCCATCCTAAGCATGCGGGTACATTTCTCTGTTAAATGAAGATGGCACTTGTTTGTGCATGTCTAAAAATACACCTGCTCTTAGTTTATCTGACAACTAGCAGGAGCAAAGCATTCTGAATTTAGGGCATATGGGATCTAGCTATATCTTATGGCCCCCACTAGTGTTCTATTAAAGCCTCTCAGAATGATCGTCTAATAAGTACATTGCTAGTAAGTCACTTCAATAGCATAAGTTACTCCACCCCCTGTTTACAAGAGGATTCAGAGGGTGGGCCTAAGCTATTGAGAATGTGTAACCACTAGCACTGGACACATAAGGAGAAATGTCATTGTGTAACAACCCCTTCAATATATAAACCTTTGGTTTATTTGAGATTTTGGTAATTTACAAAACTTAAAGCTCTCTTAGAGGTTCCCATGAATGTGGACAGAATTTTCTTTAAAGGACAGAAAATGAATAAAAAAGACAACATTGTTTAACAGAAGGAGAACAGAATTCCCTACAGAATTCACAACAATCAGCATCAGAAATTACAAAAATAAATTTATTCACAGAAATTTCTGTTATGTGGTCTGAAAGCAATGAATCTGATGATATTGATTTTAAGAATTCTCTGCTATAATCCAATGTTTAAAAACTCCTTTTACTACATTTTAGACTAAAGATTGTGAATATATCATTCACACAGAACAGAAAAACTATGAATGCTAAATTACATTTCCAGCTGCTATTGTAGTAAATTGTAACGTCAAGTGCCACAAAAATGTGCTTTCCTGTCACAAAATAGACTGCCATTTCCTCCTGCCTTACAGCTATACGTGAAGTTACTGTAGATAATAGAAACATTGTCATTATATATACAGCTCTAGGTGAAACTCCATCATGTTCGCCATCACCGTGAACGCACTGACACAGAGTTTAATAGGGAACATCTTTCGTTTCACCCCTTTGATCAGCAGATTGAATATGATTATAGTCATCGTGTATATTACACCACACTGTGATTGATGTTATAAGGACAATTTACATGTAAGTAGATTACTTACCTCTCTTTGTAATCTCAGTAAATGTCAGCGGGAAAACACCAGTTGTCACCTGTTGATAAAGCTGATCATTGCTGTGGAATGAAATGTGAAATACAATGAAATAATAGTCAGGTTCTTGTATATCTATAAAAATCATTTATTGTTTGATGAATTGATTGATGACTGTGAGAACGATGGCAGGAAATGGCAGATAAATAACAGATGTAAGGTCTGCCTGACAGTAAGACCTCCAAATGAATTTATAGTTAAAGATTATATGAAAGGTATTCTCAGTTCTCAGACACAGTTCTATTATTCGCAAAAACCTTGAGTACTATATAGGAAGCAAGTGTCTATTAAGACTTTATGTAGAGGAATATATGAATGGAGGGAGGGGAGGAAGAGTGGGAGGAAGGAAAAAAGGAGAAAAGGGTGGGAATAGAGGAAGAGATGGTAGACAAAGTTAGGAGGAAAGGGAGGAAAGGAGGGGTGAGTGAAGCAAGAAAAGGGGGAGGAATGGAGGAAGCAAGGAGGGGTGGGATGAAAGGCAAAAGAGAAAGAAGGAAGGAAGGAATTCAGAAATTAAGAAAGAATGGGAGGAGGGAGGGAGGATAGAAAAAAAGGAAGAAAGGAAGGAAGGCAAGGAGAGAGAGGAAAAGGAAGTATTGAGGGAAGAAAAGAAAGATGAGAGGCAAAGAGTGTGAAAAAGGTTGGAAGAATCTATTTAGAGTTTTAGATAAAGGCATGATGAAAAGAAGAAAGAAAGAAGGACTGCAGAGGGAGGAAGAAAGGGTGAAAAGAGTGGGGAAAAAGAGTAGGGAAAAAAATAGAAATGAAGGAGGGAAGAAGAGTGGGGGGAGGTAGGTAGAGAGGGAGGAGGTAGGTAAATAAAAGAAAAAAGTAAGGGAGGAAAGGAGAAAGGAAAGCAGAAGAAAGGAAGTAAGACAGGAAAAGAGAGAGGGGTGGGAAGGATGGAGAAAAAGGAAAGAATGGAGGAATAGAGGGAGCATGGAAGGGAAAGGAGGAAATAAAGAAGGAAAGACAATCCTTTGAACAGAAATCACCAGTTTTACCTTTTAGGCTATGTTCACACGGTAATATGTATGCACAGAAAATTTCCATGCGGACAGTCCACAGACAGCGGAGGACTGCTCGGAAATGCATAATCTCAGAGACAACAATGCTTTTCCGAGCAGAATTCCCAAAAACATTGAACAGGTTCAATGTTTTTGCAGATGCCGAGATCAGGAAATTCTGCCATGTGCACAGTCAATTAATGGGTCTCTGCTGCTGCAGAATATTCCTGAGGAATTCTGCACAGACATTCTCTCGTGTGAATATAGCCTTAATCATTAGTTGTACTGGCACTAGTATACTGTGTTATTTTTTTGTTGTTGAACTGATCAAATAAAGAGACTTTGACAGCCATAGTTTCTAAATGGACAACATGTGATAAAAATCATTGGATCATGGAATCATATGGTATAAAATATATTTCCTATAAAGGAAAACTATGTATTATATGTAAATGTTAAAAAAAACGTAAGGTATACAATAATATAAATTATTAAAATAAAAAAATTCCTGTAAAAGTATTTTCAATAAAGTCAACCATAGTTTTTATTTAAATTTTAATAACAACATACAAAAATATTAACACAATGTTAGTATGTTTTGTAAACAGAACATTGATTATTTTTCATTGCAAAGCAACGATTCGGTGAGTTTCTTGAAAAAGGTAACCAGGGATTCACATTTCCTAATTCCCAGCTGCCAGAGACATTATAGAATTAAATGGAGAGGGGCCACTGCTTATTTTGTTCTCTAGGTCCATTGACTTCTATAGTGACCATGAAGGTGATCCCTATACCTATCAATAATTTATGCTATAGGGTATATATGGTGGATATACCACAAATGTTAAAGATGAGATTACCCTTGATGCATCTTCTGAGCAAAAAGTATGAATAAAACCAGTTCATTCTGTCTGAAGGTGTCACTTTTGAATACTTACAATTGGAGTATGATGTAACCTCTTCAAGCACTTTTAGTCCTGTACATTTTCAATACAGGTAAGCAATGTATACACTTTTTCCAACAGCATGACATACTATATAATAGTGAACATACAATACTTTATAAATGGTGACATTTCGCCTCAAGAGTTTCCCTTGGTTTTCGTTTTATCTGTCTGTTCTACAAAAAAAACTCGAGCCATCATCTGTCATGTCTGACTGCTTCATATCATCTAAGTGCCCAACATCAAATCACTGTTACTACTATATTTGCCTGTGGCGGAACAACAAAGTATTATACAGCTAAATATGTGCAGTGAATCATTTATATCTGAAAGTAATTATTGCACTGAAATAATAGGTTATATTGTATGTGAACTAATGCTCAAGAAATAGACTCAATGATTGGCTCTAACCTCAGCTACAAAGGTGGCTGCCTTCTGGTGGACTTCAGGGGTCCATTGTTGTGGCTGGGCCCACTAAATGATCCTGTGGTGTCCCGGTACCGCATCATATACGGTACCTATGTATGTTTGGGTCCCCATAGCCAGAGTCCCTAGGACGTAGGGATCCCTGTCACTTATTTAATCCCTTGTTGCCTCTATTTCTACTAGTAGACCAGTGGTCTATATAAGGTTAATGTAAATATAATGATATATCTGTAAATAAATGGTTAATTACCTGTTTCCATAGCGTTGCAGGACCTGCGGGTCATGTGACTAGGTGAACTCTATGGTATTAAGCTTAAGGACCTTTGGAGGCCCTGTGACATAAGCAATCCCATTATACCATGTAATGGTGAATGGCAGATGTTCGGACCAATCAGATTTGCCCCGCTCCCTGCCCATATAAGGGAGCGGTGGCCATCTTTTCTCTCTCTTGTTCCTGGGCAAGCAAGCAAGCAAGACCTGCAGCAATTATCGCAGTGAGTTAGGCCTGAGCCTTGCGGCGACGGCTGAACAGTCTAATTATAGAGTGTATCAATTCCCAGACACTCTGCAGCATCACCGGACCTAATAATTCCCCTAAATCCGGATAGATCTGCAAATCTCTCCCTAAATTCAGAGGCTGTATATCTAGCTCAAGGTCCGCTACAACTGCCAGTCACTAAGCAACCTAAGGACTGTTTATATGAGACTGTTACTGTGCCGTGGATATTGCAAGCACTTCAGTAAAAAGTTATTCAAGTTCAAGTCCAATCTCTTTGTGGACCTTCAGTTATTTTATGCACCTATTATTACTGGGAAGGGCGGCGATAGGCCGGAACATTGATTCAGCATACCAGCCCTCAGCCTGGTGTCACGAACTCTAGGGTTAACATTAACCCCTTCTATACCTATACCATACCACCACTACCATACACCCCCCAAGGGCTACCACAATCCTTTGAGATAAGCCTGAGGCTAGTCTTACCCTAGAAGGGAATAGGTGAAATAGGTTCTTAACAGTGTTGATTGACACACAGGGTTACCCAACTGACAGCAACCCTGTGTGTCAATAAAAAGGCAGTAACATTGTGGAGAGAGGCAATGTATCTGCCCCGCTCACTGGCCAATCACTGGCTGCAGCAGTGTCCTACCTCAATCCTGTTCTTTAGGGACAATGCATCACAGGAAACAGGAAGTAGCCAAAAGGACAGGGGACCTGAAATCTATATTGGCACAGCACGTATGGGGATCACAGTGGGAGAGTGCACTTTCTTTTTTATATTTACACCAACCTTAGGAGTCTGTAAAAAAACATTGAGTACACAAGAGAGAAATGGGGGCTCAATCAAAGTACCAAAATGGGTGTTGTACCAAACAACAGACACCAAAGAGAAAGAAAGAGAAAGGGGGACACTGAAAAAATGTATCAGCACACCAATTTATAATGTATCAATATAACAATTCTTTATTAAATAACATATAACCTTTGTAGACAACTACACAAAGGATAGGGAGGGAAGGCAATAAAACCATTTAAAATTAGAGGGCTGAAAAAATGTATAAGCCCAAACACAACCCTAGGGAGGGGCCATGAACCCCTTCTCCTAGGTATAAGCACCTGTCCTCTTTAGCTGGATGTAATATCACTCCATACAGATCACCATGATATTAATAGTCTAACAAACAAGCTATGCAACTGTGTAAACTATACTCTAGGTACATAAGTAAATATAGCTATAGGTAAGTAAATGCATAACCCCTGTATACTTGCGAATACAACTAGGGTTGTGTTTGGGCTTATACATTTTTTCAGCTCACTAATTTTAAATTTATTGTCTTCCCTCCCTATCTTTTGTGTAGTTTTCTACAAAGATTATATGTTATTTAATAAAGAATTGTTATTTTGATACATTATAAATTGATGTGCTTATATATTTTTTTCAGTGTTCCCCTTTCTCTTTCTTTCTCTTTGGTGTAAAAAAAAAAACATTATCCCCAGACAGCCCCTTTAAAAATGCAGCACCAAGATCCAAGATCAGAGTTTTTTTTAAGTGACGGTAACACTTTAAGTCCAAAACACTATGGGGGTGGTTTACTAAGGTTGGCGTTTCACTTACAGGGGCAAAATCACTTGGCATCTATCATGGTATGTACAGTATAATAGCTTAAAGCCCATTGTACAAGCTCAAAGATCATAAAATGACCAGGACTGTTGGCTCTGGGAGACATGTGCTGCAACATGATCGATTAGTCCCACTTATGACAATGTTATCATTAAACATTTTTTTCAGTTCTATTACTTTGCATATTTTCAATAGCTGATTCATTTTTTAAGTAAAGTTATTATTGTGCACAAGAAGTGAAGTGCATGCATCGTTGGACAGTATTTCATTATATATTTATTAAAACAAAAAAAACTACATACAAAAATTGACACACATTACATTACTCACTGTGCACTGTTCTTGAATTACAGCTCTATAGCTATAGTACATTTACAATCCTGCTGGTCACTGTAAGAAACAGTCAAGCCTTTCAACTAAAATACCTTTAATGACTAAGCTCCCACAATACAGCCTGGTGTGGAAACTACACTACTCTGAATGCAAATTTTGGAGATTTCAGCTCTGAAGTCTGCAGAATTGTAAATGCAGCACTTACTTTCTAACATGCTGTAATTTAGGATAAGTAGAAGGCAACGACAAATAGCATAAAAAGAAATGCATATGCACTCACTGCACAGTACTTGTCACTCCATTCCAAGGTCCGGGGGGCTTGATCTCAGCGTGGACGCATGATGTTAGCGCTCAGAGGCAATGCCGGCAGTTTCGCACATGAGTGCGTGCTTCTTCCGGCCTCCAAGGAGGAGGCCGGAAGAAGCACGGACTCACGTGCGAAACTGCCGTAGTTGTCTCTGACCGCTAACATCATGCGTCCACGCAGAGATCCAGCCACCCGTAACCCGGACCTTGGAATGCAGTGACAAGTACCGAGCGGTGAGTGCATATATAATTCTTTTCATGCTATTTGTCGATACTTCCCCGTTAGTATATGCACTCCGCAGGTCTCACCACCCACATTCACCGCTGAGGTTGACCGCATACTCCATACATGTGAATTCTCCGTTCAGTGTGCCCTCCTCTTTCCGTCTTAGTAGAAGGTAAGTTATGTGAAATGACAATAGGTCTGAAAAATAGCGTTTATTAATTAACAATGACTATGTCTACGCCAAACAATTTTCAAAAATGATAAACAAAAATAACTTTCAATTTTTTAGCCATAGATCCAAAGATTTAAATATTTACTGTCACAATTCAAATTTTTTGATGACTTAAACATTCCACATTCTCTCACTCAGAACTCAAAATGTGTAGGAAACTTTCCATTGCTTTAGCATAATGTAACATGGGCTTTATCCACCTTATATATATTTCCCAGACTTGTTTCTTCTGTTTTCAGTTCTCCTCTTGTCTTCTACTGGAATATGTCTCTGTATCTCGATAAGAAATCAGCCTTGTATCTGTAAATCCTACTATTATAGGTCATTGTTTTACTTTGTCGGGTTGATCATACTAATCATCCTCTTTGATGCTTTCTATACATCCACAATGTAATCCTACGTTTTCATCTCGGAAATCTGATTTCGATTTCCTTTGTGCCTACTTATAACTGCTTTAAAGTCTCTCAAATGACCTCATCCCAGGTGTTTTAAGTAAAAACAATGGGAAGCAGTAAAACTATTATGACTAACTTGTTTCAGGCAAAAATAAAATATATTCATGTTGGATTCAAATATTTTTAAATGTATTATTAGACTGAGGAAAAATTCACTTTGATTATTAGATTCAAACAAAAAACATGTAAATATATTAGATTTTTGACAAATGATGTGGACTTTTTGGTAGGTTTAGAAATGTTTTATGACTATATAATTTTCAGGAACTGCTAATATTCTGGCATGTAAAACAAGTTGTGAAAAAGGGCCATACTGCTCTATGATCAGGGCCTTTGAAGGAGTTCTCATGGAAGGTAAGTTTCCCTCTTGAGAGGGGCAATAGGTCATCATATGTTGTATTTAACTTGTATGTCTTGTATGACATATTAGATTGGGGCAAGACTAAATAATAATAATCTTATTCCATAGAAATTAGTTGAGTTAGTATAGGTATGATGTCACTGTGATGCAATGTTTTCTAAAAAATTGTCAACAATTTGCAAAGATCAGATTGTAAATTCCAATATATGTATAAAATTTAATGGGCCTCATTTATTAAGGCTTTTCCGGATAGATTTTGTAGGGATTTTCTGTCCCATGAGTCTTGTGCCAGAATGTCCGACAAACAATCCAAAAAACCCTACTAACTTTCCACTTTATTCAGAAAACCCTACAAAGAGGTGTCGCCATCCAGGAAAAATGTCATGTGTCCAAAAAAACAAACAAACATTTTTTAAAGAAAAAACTAATGTTTCCACATAAAATGTGGTGGATTTGAGCTCTGGAAAACCTGACAGCTCAGAGCAGGTGTAAAAAGAGTAAAATGTAGGGAAAAATTGCCAAATACAAGTTACAATGGTGAATACCATGAAAAAAATACCTGTCGGAAGCAAAAACTAAAAATTAAACATCACTCTTAGTAAATGAGGGCCAATGTGTGTGTGTTTATGTAGGTTTCAGCTTAACTTCCAAATGATGAGATATATCAATAAACTTCGGTACATGTAATGAGTTATATATGACCCTTACCCACCCCCTTATGTGAGGGTGTTTTTTTTTCTCCAAAGTCCCATGCAAGACTATGGGACTTCCAATAGATCTCCTTATCATGTTGTTCTGTAGGCTGCAGAGATTGCCCAGGACTTTTAAACATCCTGCCGATGGACCAATGTGATAGTAAAGTATGATTTAACTATCCAGGAGACAGGTGCAGAGAAAAGTCATTGTGAGAGATGGGATATGAGTTCAGGATTTGAGGATGGGATATTAGAATAGGAGATAAGCACAGAATATAAGGTAGGGAGATGTGGCCAGGATATGAGGAGAAAATAGGCGATCAGGATATAAGGATGAGATATCAGGACAGGAGATAAGGAGATATGCAAGGGTACATGTATACCAGAGGCATGCCTCCTGTATACATGTACCCCTGCATATGTGGAGTGTCGAACAACTATTTGTATCTTGTAACATTGTCTTCCTCCTCCACATGCAATACTGTTTTTGGTTATGACTTCACAAAATCTCCCCGGTAATCATTCTAAACTGGGGGAAACATGTAGAGGTTAGAGGTTCTGTGAACCTCATATTGATTCATCCTTCATATGAGGTTATGTGATTTTTATCTATTTTTCCCATTGGTGTTTTTTGACATTTTTTTTATTTCTGTCTGTCCACAGTGTTCTCTGGTGACACCACTGTCCATGTCAAGAACTGTCCAGAGTAGGAACAAATCCCCATAGCAAACCTCTCCTGCTCCGAACAGTTCCTGACACGCACAGAGGTGTCAGGAGAGAGCACTGTGGTCAGACTGAAAATAACTACTCAACTTCCTCTGTAGTACACAGCAGCTGATAAGTACTGGATAGATTAAGATTTTTTTTTTAATAGAAGAAATTTACAAATCTGTTTATCTTTCTGGCACCAGTTGATTTGAAAAAAAAATAGAATAAAATAAATAAATGTTTGCCACCGGAGTACCCCTTTAAAGGAAAAACATGCTGGTTATTGTGAAGTATATGTGTGTTTGGATACACATATATCTATTGTGAAGGATATGGAATTAATAATATCAGCTTTGAGAAAAAAAAAAACACAGTGCAGATCCATAGGGTGTGTTATAAATTAAAATATACATATTAAAATGATATAATATAAATCTATCTGTCTCTCTGTCTATCATTTGATATCCTTGCTAACCTTATTAACTGACATTGATTATTGTAGTGTTGAAACTTGTAAGCAATTTAATGAATATTCCAATGACCACCCATGACCTTGAGGTCAGATTAAGTTGTTACTGCATGACCTACTAAATGGGATAAGGTTCCCTTTAGGCTCCGACCAAGTCAGTCATTCAGAAAAAAATAATTATCTAAATAATGGTTATAAAGGACTCTAAAAAAAACAGTTAACACACTTCAAAATAATCTGAAATAGTGGCTTTGAAAATAGCAATATGATTATACAGATTTTCGGTGGCAGATGTCCTCCATCACATGCACCCATATCTAAATAATTAAAGAAAAACTGTGTCGGTGACACGCATGTTATGCAAATGTATATAGCAGAAATGCATATATTACATAGTAATGCCTTTTATTTCCAAGGAAAAACTGCAAATGTTCAACACATTAACAACAGAGTTTTTTTTCTACCTCTATTTTGCTAAGAACACAGCAGATCTGCTCCCCCTAGATTGATTTAACACTGCTGGGGTGACATCTAGTGGCAGTCTGAACAGTGCCGTTTGTGCAGAGTAACTATCTCCCGACTCCTTATAGATACATACTCTGCATCTAGATGAAAAATGTTTTTATAAAATATTTAGTTTGCGCCTCATTTGAATATGCAGATTTGTTAATGTAATTGTAAACATCTTAAATAGTGGCTAATTAGTTATTTTAATTGAGGTGACCTTAGATTTTGTAAGACGGTTACTCAAAGAAATCATGTTAATGGTTAATTTGCAGCCATGTGGGGAATATTATAGAAAATCATGCCGCAATAAGGAGGGAGGACGAAGAGATGACCTTACTGAGAGGACTTATGATGACTGCCCGATTGGTTCTTCTAAGCCAGTGGTCTCAAACTGTGGACCTCCAGATGTTGCAAAACTTCAACTCCCAGCATGCCCAGACAGCCAACGGCTGTCTGGGCATGCTGGGAGTTGAAGTTTTGCAACATCTGGAGGGCCACAGTTTGAGAAAACTGTTCTAAGCTATAGGGAGCATGGTGACTCCGTAGTTAGCTTTGCAGTACTAGGGTCCTGACCTCGAATGTTACCAAGGGCAATATCTGCATGGAGTTCCTATGTCCTCCCTGGATTTTAAGGGGTTATCCACCATCAGGGGATTTTAGCACTTACCTGCCAGACAGTATTGCACATGCTTAGGAAGGATCTGTGCTTGTCTTGGGTTTAAATGGCTATGTTGTGAGATTACCATAATGCTGTGGCTATCTTTTTGTGAACTGGGTATTTCCTGTTGGAGTTCGTTCTCTCAAGCTACTAATCCCATAGTTCCTTGTTTGTAAGTGTGAGGTCACTTTCCTCCCTCACACACATCAGCCCCCCCCCATCAATTGAAACACAAATGAGCTGCATTCCATTCAAAAGACCAGTGTTTTCTAACCAGCATGCCTCCAGCTGTTTCAAACCTACAATTAGTTGCATAATGATCTCTCTCCCACCAAGCGGTCGCTGCACCCATTTAAGCAGGAAAGACTTCCTTTGCACAGCTGACTAATGATGTCATGTCATGGCCGCAGTGCAACCTGGGAAAACCTGAGTAATTTTGTATTCATTAAAAAATAAATATTGGGGCGAAAGTCCCAAAAGAGTTGGGAGACCACCATCACACACAGGTACAGGCACTATATTATGAACTACACTAACTTTACAGTCCCTGTAGCATAGTCAAATAAAAAAAGATCCTGGAATACGCCTTAAAGGGGTTGTCCACTGCCCTGCCTTCCGGAGCTTTGCTCGCAGCGTCCGGAAGTTCATTACTCCAAACGCTGAGTGCGAGCTTCCGTGTTCGAGGCCGCCCCCTCGTGACGTCACGCCGGCCCCCTCAACGAAAGTCTATGGGAAGGGGGCGCGACAGCTGTCATGCCCCCTTCCCATAGACTTTCGTTGAGGGGACGGGCGTGACGTCACAGAAGCCCGCACACAGCGTTCGGAGTAATGAACTTCCAGATGCTGCGAGCCGAGCTCCGGAAGGCAGGGCAGCGGACAACCCCTTTAAGAGTCTATTCACACGTACAGAATTCTGCACAGATTTGATGTGCAGGCTTTTCTGCTGCAGATTTCAATGTAAACTCAATGACTGTACAGAGCTTCAAATCCTGTGCATCAACTCTGTATAGGATACTGTATGTGTGAATAGACCCCTAAAGTGGTACTGCGGTGTAAAACTTTTTTTTTTTTTTTTTTAAATCAACTGATGCCAGAAAGTTGTTAAACAGATTATATTAAAAAATCTTAATCCTTCCAGTACTTATTAGCGGCTGTATACTACAGAGGAAATTATTTTATTTTGGGATTTTTTTTCTGTCATGACCACAGTGCTTTCTGCTGACACCTCTGTCCAGAGCAGGAGAAAATCCCCATAGCAAACATATGCTGCTCTGGACAGTTCCAAAAAATGGACAGAGATGTCAGCAAAGAGCACCGTGGTTGTGACAGAAAGGAAATGCCAAAAGAAAAGAATTTCCTCTGTAGTATACAGCCACTAATAAATACTGGAAGGATTAAGAATTTTTTTTATAGAAGTAATTTACAAATCTGTTTAACTTTCTGGCACCAGTTGATTTAAAAAAAAAGAAAAAGTTTTTCACCGGAGTACCCCTTTAAGTTTTTTTTTTTTTCCTCCATGCATTGAGAACATATAGATAGATCAGTTGACTTCCAATCAAATCAGTACTAGTGTGTGTGTGTGTGATATACTGGGACAGGGATTAATGTGACTGGTGGCAATCTCTGTACAGATCTGTGGTGTGTGTGGGTGATATATATATATATATATATATATATATATATATATATATATATATATATATATATATATATATAACAGGAAACGAAGGAAGATATATAGTATAAGCAGATGTTACCCTTGGTCGATTTTGAACCTAGGACTGCAGTGCTGACAATGACCCAGTTCAGGTTACTGTCCAGAAAACTCCCCAAATGAGGTGAAAACCATATCTTGGGGGGGGGGGGGAGGGGGGATTGGGGAAGGGGAATCCTCCCTAACTCCAGATCTGACAAGGAGAATGTATACCTGGATCACAACACTTTTCCAAAAGTCTAGTGCCCATAACTTGTGACATAAAGCAGTTGCATAAAGCAGTAGAATTTTTGATAGCCTCAAGTTCAGCTCAACTACATCAGCCGGAGAGGATTAGATGTAGACTGGTAGATGTAGTATTTAGATATAGTGCTTGAGTCGGAACTTCTGGCCAAGATAGAAGCAGCCAGACGTACTATCCTGTCTAGCTAAAGTCCTCCGACTGCCGCCAAAACAGATCTGACCAGTTAAAACATGGACTCTATAATTCTTATAAAATGTCTTCTGTGGATTAGATTATTTTTTATTTTTTATTTCGCAGATTCTTTATGAATTTAGATCTAGAGAACCTGGAGATCAAGTCAATGCCTTGGCCTCTTAGTCATGTTCTTCACATTGTTCCTGAAAATGTTTGCAACTACAAAAAATTGGGTTTGGCAGACTTAGCTAAGGCAATAAATCATGTATCCAACATCAAAAATATATAATCTACAGACCATCATAGACAATCCTTCATCCATTCTTTTTATTCCTTTTATAAAAAAAAAAAATCTTTCAAATACAAACAGGCCCGGACTGGCCATTAGGAACATTGGGCCAGAGATAAAAGGGACGATATGGAGAGATCTGATCTTACTGGATCTGCTTTGATGTTTATACAGAAACCGCTGACACACATACAGCCCCAGTCAGGGTGTCACGCTGTCAGCCTGAGACAGGATTACACAATGACAGCCTCCTCCTCCTGACGACACGCACCTTCTCTTCATTCATAGAAGGAGTACTGTCCTGTGTCTTCTACTGCATGTAAGGGCAGGAGACTTGTGACTAAAGTGTGTTTGGGGGAGAGGGGGTCATGCTGTCACTACAGAGCAGGGGGCTGCTGTGTTTTGGGTGGGGGGCTGGGGACCTGTTGACAATGCTTCAGTAGCCTTGTGCTACACTATGGAAAAAAATCACTACAGGTTTCTGGAATCCCCCTGGTGTGTGTTACGCCTAGCGCTCCGGGTCCCCGCTCCTCCCCGGAGCGCGTACGGCGTCTCTCTCTCCGCAGCGCCCCGGTCAGTCCCGCTGACCGGGAGCGCTGCACTGTCATGGCCGTCGGGGATGCGATTCGCACAGCGGGACGCGCCCGCTCGCGAATCGCATCCCAGGTCACTTACCCGTCCCGGTCCCCTGCTGTCATGTGCTGGCGCGAGCGGCTCCGCTCTCTAGGGCGCGCGCGCGCCAACTCTCTGAGACTTAAAGGGCCAGTGCACCAATGATTGGTGCCTGGCCCAATTAGCTTAATTGGCTTCCACCTGCTCCCTGGCTATATCTGATCTCCTCCCATGCACTCCCTTGCCGGATCTTGTTGCCTTGTGCCAGTGAAAGCGTTTAGTGAGTCCAAAGCCTGTGTACCTGAACTTCTGCTATCCATCCTGACTACGAACCTTGCCGCCTGCCCCCGACCTTCTGCTACGTCTGACCTTGCCTCTGCCTTGTCCTTCTGTCCCACGCCTTCTCAGCAGTCAGTGAGGTTGAGCCGTTGCTAGTGGATACGACCTGGTTGCTACTGCCGCAGCAAGACCATCCCGCTTTGCGGCGGGCTCTGGTGAAAACCAGTAGCCTCTTAGAACCGGTCCACTAGCACGGTCCACGCCAATCCCTCGCTGACACAGCGGATCCACAACCCGTAAGCCGAATCGTGACAGTGTGCTGCATTGATTGGAGGACTATATAGATATTTATATACAGTATAATGTACTAGCGGGGTACCCAGCATTGCCCGATCTTCCTATGTAAACCGTATGAAAGGAAAAACAACAATGATGCTCTCTCCCTCACATCCGAACAATATTTCCCGACCAAATAGCCTGTCCTTATATCTCATCCTCATATCCTGACCTCATATCCCAAACTATCCTCATAGGTCAATCTCATAGCCCCTCCTCAAAACTCATCTTCTAACCCAACTTCATATCCCATCCTCATATCGCTTATATCCCGACCTCAAATGCCAACCTCATATCCCCTCCTTATATCCCATCCTTCTATCCCATCCTTCTATCCCATCCTTATATCCCGTCATCCTATGCCTATATCATATTCTGACCTCAAATCCTGTCCCACACACTAACCATTCTCGGCACCTGCCTGCCGGATGGTCGTCAGTATGTTTGAAAATTCCCGGGAAATCTCTGCAGCCTGAGAGGAACGCTTTCAGGTGATGTACAAGAAATCCCATAGACTTCCATGGGACTTCAGACAAAAAACCCCACCTTTGATAAAGAGGTGGGTTAGGGTCGATTTACCTCTACTCTACTTTCAGTTGACGTATAAGTAACATGTGTACATGGTACACATTTGAAAGTTATGCTGGAACATACATACATACTATACATACATTTATGCATACACACTATGTTGAGATGTGTGCATGTGTGTGTGTGTGCGTGCCTGCAATTATTATTATTTTTTTTTCCCATATTTTCTTTTGCTTTAGTATTTTTAGTATTTAAACATGCCAAACCGTATTAAAATATAACACAAGAGAAGTGTGGGTATTTCTTTACTTGCAGCATGTGGTAGCGTTTTGTCCATATGTAAGACAATTTTATCTACATGAAATGAGGTTAAAGTTTCTGTTAATGTGTTGTCAGAGTATTGATTGAATAAACAGGGAGCTGCGTGGCCATTTAGTGTAACCATTGTATTTTTTTTCTTTCCTGAGAGTCCCATAGGGCTTAGTTCCCAGTCAGACCCGTTGCTATGATAACAGTCAGCTGTTAGTAAATAGCTCAAGGTGGAATGTCAGAGGTCGGGGCCATTGGTTAGTCTTGTGACCCTTATGAAAGACGAGATCTTTTTTCTTCTTCTTTTTTTGTGTTGAGAAATAAATATGGGTTTTATACTAAGTAGAAATGCTCTGAAGCTAAATGTATAAGGTTATGAAATACATTATTTTTCTTTACACTTTTTGGCTCTTTCTGTGTTACCCTAATAATATTGAATAAATATTAATCATTTTAATAATTTTAATAAAAGGGTAATTGTTTTGCACTTAAGGTTCAACTACTGTGTTATATCAGATTATTTATGCAAGGGTAGACTGAAATGTATTCATTCTGTAAGTGCTGAAAGGCCCATGGCCCAGAAGGGGCCTCACATAATGCGGAACTGTTTTTGAAAGAAATTAGCTCTGTGTTTCTATTCATGGATAACCCCTTTAATCAACTTTGCAAATAGTCTACATTAAAGGGAAAAAGGGAATGGATACTTTTCAGTTAAGTTTCTAAAGGCTTAAAAAGATTGTTTGTGCAATATACATTTCTGTTATCTACAGGATAGGGAATAAGTGTCTGATCAGGGCATCTGACCAATTTGTCTTGGAAGGTGAGGGCTGGAGAGCTCAGAGGTAAGAGATAGGCCCCATTCTGGAGATCGGAAGGGGGAGTGCGATTGCTGGGACAGGATAGAGGATAATTTTTCTAACTATCCATTTAAAATATTGTGTGCAGACAAAGCCATAAATACCTTCATTGTCTATAGATCAGCTGTCCAAACAGTCATCCACAAATTTGTCCCCATCCATGGGGCTCAAGATGGTGGCAGTCATGTGGTTTGAACAAAATAAGTAGTAAGTCATATTAAGTAGTAAGTCATATTAGAAAGCGTGTTTTGAAAATATCTGTAATCTTTGTACAAAGTTTGTGTGTGTAAACTTGCATTATGTCTAGTTATATATTGGAAATCACACTGTAGAAAAACACTCAAGGCCTCCAATCTGCATTCATGGAGTCATGGGACAATTGACATCAGCCTCATGGACGTTTTTGCCTTCCTCTTGATCAACTAAGTGAGGTTCTAGGTTGAACTTGATGAACTCTTGTCTAATTTCAACCTCACAAACTATGTTACTATAGGTGAAAAATTATTTACAAGAGAAAATGGAGTCCTTCCAAGCCTTCTCTGACTGCTATGACAATGGATCGACTGCCCACTAATGTGTCTAAGGGAGCCAACCCAAATCCCTGTTTTAATGCTTTGACAGTGGCAGTTAAACAGTTAAATAGTCCGCAATGGAGATTGCTCTGTGCCAGCTACTAGTGGTAGCTGTCAGCTGCTGAAAGCAGCTGTAGCCCCCAGGTATTGAGCAAGTTCAACTCTCTAGTCCTCTACATACACCCTTTAATGTTGCCATGAGCAAAAGTTACGTAATGGGATGTTGGGGATGGGGTTAAAGGGCAAGTGCAAGTCATCTTGCACTAGCTATACCAAACAGCTTCACTGTCACCCAGTTCTCTGAGCAATAAGATTCCTAGTCCAATAGTGGTCCATTGGAGGGTTTTTTTTCATGCATATTTTCATTAATCTCTTGCTGCTACCTTTCACTATGTGAATCTCTTGTGTCTGACCTCAGCCTTGCTCTGACTACAAACCTGTGCTGCTTGCCCTGACCTTCTGCCTGTCTATGACCATGATAAAACTTCGACCACCCAGATATCTTCAAATACCCAGACTACTCACCTACTTGACCCCTTGTTGCCTTTAGCTGCTGTCTCGTTGGCCCTGTGGCCAGCCACCACCTATACTGGGACCACATCTAGAGGTAGTGACCTGGTGGCCCCCTGCAGAGAAGTCCAGATCATCAGGTGAAAACACAGACAATGCCATCAGGACTGTCAAAGTCAAACCAGTTTGTTGATATAGGTTTTACTAGAAAGTGGCCAGATAGACTTATATAAATACTATCAAACGAAAAGAGAATAGCAGAGCACTCACCAGGTCAGTAAATGGCTTCTTTATTGATCATATCGACCAGTCGGGATACATGCAGGGGAGGATGGAATGGACGCGGGGGTACAAAGAGCGGCGAAGGACCGATTACGCGCCAAAGCGCTTCATCAGGCCGATGGATTGGCCTGACGAAGTGCTTCGGCACGTAAACGGTCCGTCGCCGCTCTTTGTACCCCCGTTCTTTGACCTGGTGAGTGCTCCTCTTTTCGTTTCATATAATTTGCTGTTGATGCTTGGCATGGTAGCACTGAAGAGGTTGAATTTGCTGGTTTCCAGGGACTGTGTGGATCAGATGTCCATTTATTTGGGTTCCATGCAACATAAGGGAAGGTGCTGAGACAAATCCTCCATGTTTATCTTATATAAATACGCCTACTGTTTATTTATTTTTATTTATTTTTTTACTATAACTCCCATTCTGGTCAGGCAGTCTTGAATACCTTATATCTGACTCTTACACCTTTGATCACCTACCAAAGGTATATAAAGCATATTTAAAGAACATTTAAAAAGTGAGTGTGCAGAATCAAACTACACAAGTTTCGTTTTTTTTTGGTACTTTTTAGATACATTGGATGAAGAAAAAAAAATAGCTTTTGGTGGATATTGCCTTTCAGTGCACGGCCTAGAAAAGAAAAAAATCCACAAGGTAAAATGTGTAAATGTTGCTCAAACACACTGGATTACTTGCATGTATTACATTATTGTTTATAATTAAATGAAATGGACAGATTTGGGCTATGAAAGTCAGTATTGTTTACGTGCTGACAGAGAATTCACATGAAGTCTAAATTCTCCCAGCTGGACTCAATATAAAATTTGAAGTTTCCTCTAGCTCCGACTGCAGGCAGGCAGAATTGAATACATTTTAATTGCCTTGCGTGTACAGTTCTAGAACAGTTTTCATTGTTTTTTTTATTTTATTAAAACATTGTACTTTTTAGCTTCTGCAGCTTGCATGTATCACAATACAATACAAGTTGCTGGATGCATTTCTTGACTCATCCATCAGATGGCTCTATGATGGCTCATTCTTCGATGCTAAAGTCTAATAAAATAAACTCTGATCAAACAAGAGTTGAGCTTAGATTTGGGAGAGGACTAGAGCTAAAGGCTGAGCAGTAAGAAAGAAGAAGTAGTCAGAAAGGCACAGAACAGGATCCAACAACTTGCATCGTTTGGTAATACATGTACGTTGCAGGATCCAATTCATATACTTATCCCCTGTGGATAGGGGATAAGATCATTTTCCCTTGTCATCTGACTAGTACAATCACATTTAGGACATTTTTTAAATATATCTTATTAGATAAAAGTACTTCTTTCCCCTTTTATCAAACTTTCTCCTATTATTAAACTTTCTCCTGTTATCACCTGCTTCTGCTCAAATCTTCTTCTCTAAAAAACAGCTCAGCTTTGTCATGTGTCAACAAGACAAGCAATACAAGTCTGTGCAGAGGAAGGAGGACGTTCCATCCAGCAGCTCTGGGAGAACTGAAAATTAGAGATTAAGCCTGCAGGGCAGAAATCTGCTGGAAAAAACATATACAAGTTATATAATGACAAGAAATGCTTATCAGAGGGCAGCTTATCCTTAAAAGTCACCTGAAATTACAGGCACTTGTAAGGAATTGTGTAAACAATTTAGGCCACATCCTTTTTATCCCATGTCATTCCATGTCTCCTTCTGTTGTTCATTGAAGTACAGATTCTGTTCCTTTTGGCGCAATTTGGTGCAATTTGCCTGTGTGCCAATATTTTGGGTCATTCAAGGACTAAAGTCTTGCATGGCTGTACCAGTGTATAAGGAAATATCCAAACGTTTCATTATGCAACAAATGAGCTTTTTTGAATACACCTCTAATTTAGCAATGTTATTGGGGACAAGTATGATAGAATATATAGAATAGAGAATACCACGGGGGTGGAGCCTAGCCGCAGAATGGTATGGACATGTGGGCCTGCAGCTCTCCGGTCTAGCTCGAGATTAAGCACCTCTAATTCCCTTATCTTAAGCAAATGATGGGCAAAATTGGACAGTACACGTCTGGTCGCCCAGGTGAATCACCCAAACCGGGTAAAAACCAAGCACACATGTCTAAATTCTTCAAGAAGAAGGGGGGCATATCTCCCGCCAGACTGGCCAAAATGGTGCCAAATGCCGCCTCTTAGCACGACCCCATGGAGGAAGGTGAACCTGAAAGTGACACCGAGAGCTGCTCCTCAGCGGTGGTTACACAGCACTTTCTAAAGTCTTTCATGAAGAAAGCACTTTCCCAAGCTGTAAAACCAGTCTTAGCAGAGCTTGCTGAGATTAAAACAGAAGTACTGGCAGTGGGCTACAGAATGGAAGCATTGAAGAAGGCCCGTGCTGAACTTTCCACTTATTCAGCGGCCCTCACTGATCACACCAAACTCTTAGAAGCTCATCTCAACTCTAACTACATGCTTATAGAGGACCAGGAGAACAGGAGCAGAAGGAAGAACATTAGTTTCAAAGGCTTACCTTTAGGCTTACCATTAGTTTCAAAGGAGTCCTGGTCTAATGAAGTGCTTCCAAAGATTGCCTCCACCATCTTCTCTGGCTTGCTGGGCCCTGACCGGGAGAAGAAAGTGGTGATTGAGAGGATCCATAGAGCACTGAGACAGAAGCCAAAGCCCTCGAAACACCCGAGGGATGTGATATGTGGACTCCTCTCTTTCGTTGACACTGCTGCCATACTTCAGACTGCGCGAGAGAAAAGATCCATCACCTGTGGTGAGGCAGATGTCGCACTGTACCAGGATATAGCACCCTCCACCCTTGCTAAGTGGTGCCTGCTGAATCCCCTACTGGAGCAGCTGAGAGACAAAGGCCTGCAGTATGCTTGGTTATTCACGTTTGGCTTATCTATTACCCATAATGGCTACCGACTCACGGTTCAGACCCCTGCAGACATGGAACGTGTGTGGTCAACACTGGACATCACCCCCATTGAGATTCCCTCCTGGATGACGGTATCCGACTCCAAACCTCTTCCTCACCTGCTGAAGCCGGACGAGTGGAAAGTGGTAACCCGTTCAAAGACGAACAAGGGAAAGAAGACCCCCATGAAGGAGGGACCCCTCCTCGCTGAAGGCCTCTGCCATGCTTACTTACAGTAAGTGCTCTACTTACAATCCTGCTACGCAGTAGCTTGAGGTCCCTACCCATTGTGCTGCGGATGTTACCTCCCGCTCCGATTACTCAGGTTTGCCGGTTCTTGGAAATAGTTAACTGCCCTTCTTTTGGTTCAAGACGTTGCCCGGTTGGTACTACCCACTGAAGTCCTCATATGATACCTCTTTTGTTCTTCTAAACAAACTTCTTCCCCGCATCACTCCAGCTAATCTCCCCGTCCTTTTTCCCACTGACTTTCCTAGATGTATAAAGTTGACCTTTCCCCTTATTCCCGTCGCCAAGACCCCTCCCCCCCCCCCCCGCCTGCTACAGGTTTTCCCCCATTATCCAGCTGGACTTCACACTCTCTGGGGCTCTCATAGATATCCTGTTATTGCCCTTATGTTTCAAAAGCTGGGAACTGTTTGAGACTATTAGGTTACTATGATAATTTGATTGATCTACTTAGCAGCTGATCTATATTGTATTTTTGCAATGACCCATGAGGCTGATCTCTTGTCTTACCATTTTGTACCTTTCTTTCATTTTCTTCCAACACTCTCCCTATTCTTTACATTCCTCCTTCCCTACTCCCTCCCCTTATTTTACCCTTCCCTTCCTATCCTCATACCTTACCTTCCCCCTTCCCCTCACCCTCCACATCCCCTGTCTTTCCCTTCTCCCTTCATATACTCCCCCTCCCCCACTCCTTATCCCCTTTCATAGTATCTTAAATGTTTGGTGATGCTATTCTCATGATGTTGTCTTTTGATATATTGCATTTGTTATTGTATAAGAATTAAGAATGTTGTTGTCCTGCTCAGAAAACTTAAGGCATCCATTGTCTTCCTGCAGGAGACTCATTTCAAAAGGGATAAAATACCTAGGCTTCCTTCTAAGCACTACACTCAATGGTACCACTCCAGCCATGGCTCCTCAGCATCAAAAGGGGTATCTATTGCTAACCATCGCTCTCTCCCGGCGAAAGTCTTGCAACAACACGCAGATTCAGAGGGCAGAGCATTATTTTTATGCGTCCAACTGTACCACTCTAACTATATGCAGGAAAAAATAGGGGGTATCCAGCTTCACAGCAATTCAGTTAAAAGTTCAAGCTTTATTCAGATCCATTAAAACATAGATATGCAGGGATAAAACAAGCGAGGATCCGGACACCCTACCATTTCAGGTACACTATACATTGAATAAAGCTTAAACTTTTAACTGAATTGCTGTGAAGCTGGATACTTCCTATTTTTTCCTGCATGATTTTCTACGGGCAGGCAGCCCGCTCCTCCGAGCTCCAGCGCTTCTAATCACTTTGGCGTCTCCCTACAAGGACTCTACTGGGCTAGGTGATGAGTGAGCTGAGTGGCTTCTTCCAATTTTCTTCACTCTTACTATACCTTAGCCAATATTTATGCCCCCAACCAAGCCCAGGTGCCATGGCTTTTGAACACTATCTGACCTTAAACTTTTTGCAGAGGGCCCTATAATCTTGTGCTCTGACCTGAATGTCACATTGAATTCATGTCTGGACTCTTCTTCCATCACAACAAATATTTCGCAAAGGTCCTTTCCTAGATTGCATTCTAAACTTGCTGATTTGTCCCTTATAGATTCGTGGCGCTCACTGAACCCTTCCATCCGAGACTACTTGTATTATTCTGCCACCCACGACTCCTACCAATGTCTGGACTACTTGCTCATCCACTCCTCATTGCTGCCTGCGGTAACTACTACAGGTATTGGCATGTTCACAATCTCAGACCACGCCCCTATATCTCTCACTCTTTCTTTACTTGACACCTTTCCTTCTGCTTATTGGAGAATCCCCAAGCTATGTCAGACTTGAAAAAAACACCTTAAATTATACTTTGACACAAATAGTAACTCTGGCCCACCCCCACCTTTAGTGTGGGAAGCCCACAATACTTATATCTGTGGCATCTTTATATCATGGGGCACTAAATTAAAAAATGAATATAGAAAGAAAACAGACGGCCTACTTGCCAGGATTTCAGACCCAGAGAGAGCCCACAAGAGAACTAAGCTCCTGGCAACCCTAGCCAAACTAAAATCCCTGAGAGAGCAACTGCTAACCCATTTACATGAACAGTCCTCTAAGGCCTACCTGCATTATAGACATCAGCTATATGCCCATGGCGATAAGGGTGTAAGGCTAATGTCTGCCCTCCTGAAAAAAGCTTGAGCCAAACAACACATCCATGGGATAAGGGATGGGGGGGGGGGGTGTTGTCCACACCTCCACACCAAGTATAGCCCAATCTTTTCAGCATTTATACTCTGAATTGTACAACAATTAAAATCTCACTCACCAGAGGTGGATGACCCCCTCCAGACCTACCTCATGATAAGTTTTTGAGTGACCTCGACCTGACCTGCTCTTGACTCTCTCTGGCGCTCTCCTTACCCCTGTGACACATTAGAGGTAGTTCAGAGGGTGATTTCATCCTTTCCGCCGGGCAAAAGCCCCAGAGCAGATGGGCTGCCATTGCGCTATTATAAAAAATTCATGGACATCCTACTCCCTCATCTCACTGATTCCTGCAATTCTCTATAGATAGGTGCAGGAAGACAGGCGCATATCACTCTCAATGCAAAATAGGGAAAGGACCCGGCTGAATGTGGCAGCTACCAGCCCATACAGTATCATTATTAAATCTAGACCTGAAGATCTGGGCCAAACTTCTCTCCATGCAGATTAAAGGGGTACGCCACCCCTAGACATCTTACCCCCTATCCAAAGATAGGGGATAAGATGTCTAGGGGTGGAGTACCCCTTTAAGAAGTTTCTCTCTCATCTGATAGCCCCAGAGCAATCTGGCTTTGTTCCAGGAAGGGAAGGTAGAACTAATACTTTTAAGCTTCTGGCCTCCATCCATCATGCTCACTCAAATCGATTGCCGCTGGTCCTTCTCAGAGTTGATGCCGAGAAGGCCTTCGACAGAGGGAAATGGTCCTTTATAAGGGCAGTTCTCTGTAAATTTGGCTTCCCAGCTCCATTCATTACTGCCATCTTCTCCCTCTACACCAAGCCATATGCATCTCTACTGGTCAACAACTCATTATTCCCACCTTTTCACATCACAAACGGCACCACACAGGGCTGTCAGCTCTCCCCAACCTTATTTGTGTTAGTTATGGAGTCTTTACTTCAGAAAATTTGCCAACACACAAGTATTAGTGGGGTTCTCACTCCTTCTGATGAGCTTAAGACATTGGCTTTTGCTGATGATCTGCTTTTCCTCCTCACAAAACCTGAGGTGGACCTCCCCTTCCTGGTGTCACTGTTTGAAGAATTTGGCCACCTCTCAAATTTCAAAGCCAACATTTCTAAATCGGAACTCCTTAACATAACCCTTTCTCAAGATCGAGTCTCCCGATTGAAACACCTTTCCCCTTTTCCTTGGGTGCGATCATCTCTGAAATATTTGGGAGTACACATCACTGACTCCGTACAGAAATTATATGACTCCAACTTTAAATCCTTACTCACCAAAATACAGAGCCTTCTAAAGGATTATGACAACCCTCTTATTTCTTGGATAGGTAGACATAATGTGATTCAGACATATGTTGTCCCTAAAATCCTCTATAAACTTCAAATGCTCCCCATTGCCATCCGCATACCTCTGGAAACATAAAAGGCCGCAAATGCCACACTCCTTATTAATTAGATCACCCAATAAAGGAGGCATAGGGATTTCATACATCCATGCAACCTATAAAGCTATTCAACTCAAGAGACAGATTTCCTGTTACTCCCCATCTTCTATGTTCTCCAACCCACTCCTCTTCTCTGAACTATCTTGGGCCCAATGGGCCTATGGTCAGGACTTTCTTCAGCACCTCTGGGTTCCCACACAAAAAAGCTACTCTCCTTTTGATCCCTCTCTCCTATTTATGGGCATTTTCTCAGTCTGGTTTCCCCTTTATACTGTTCCCTCCCCACCCATTTCTCCTCTTCTTTCTGCCGGGCTTATCCCTGTGATTGTGAATCGTGTCTGCCCTACTTATGCTTCCATTTGGGCAAAATTTAATCAGTATCCCATTAAGCAGCTGTTTGAGGATGAAAGGGATCCTACAGAAGGTAAATTTAAAGCCTTACTCCCTTCAATGTATTTATCTTTCCTACATGTCACACACCTAGGGAATTGTTGTCTAGATTTTCTTGCGCTAATAGGAGACCTTCGAGGTCTGACAGATTTAGAAAAAATCTTAATCTCACCTCCACAGAACTTACATAAACTATCGTTTGTTTTTTAAATAACTGTTTATTTTTTCAAAAAATGTTTACATTTTCCAAAACAAAGAAGAACAAATACATATAAAGAAAAAAATAAAATAAACAAAAATAAAGAACAGGAATCACATCTTCAGGTAAATAAAAGTAAAAAAAGAGGGGAAAGGAGTATGAGAAGAGGACATAAGACGGTGATCAACAGTCCACATGATGTCTCATCTTCACGTATTCAGTCGACATATAGCAATAGAAATAACATCCCAGATATTCATGCAGATTCACCAGATTGGAACAGAAGTGTTTCGCAACCAAGATAGCAACGGAAAACAAACATAATAAGGTATGCATAAAACATTTCGATTAAAGAAAGTAAATAATAGTGAGAATCGCTTATCTTCAGCGACAATTGAGAACATAGAGCAAGTCTTCCAATAAGACTACATTAGAATCTGGGATATTGGAAAAAAACATCCTAGATATATGAATAGAAAATATGGTAAGTAGGAGGAGTCATGAAACAGATGAGGAGACTGTTGAGAGGGGGACACAAATAATAAGGAGAAGTAAAGGAGAATAAAAATTAAAAAGAACGGACCCGCGCAGATCCGAGACCCAACCCCATCGCCTCATGATGTTGTTTCTGTTTCTATGAACCTATCCCAGAGCATCCAGATTTTATAGAACTTGGGTAAGAGATTGTCTGTCACAGCTGAAAGATACTCCATTTTTCTGATTAACAAAATTTTATTCTTCAGATGTAGCAAAGTGGGTATGTCTGCAGTGCGCCAACTTTGGGCAATCAAGCTCTTAGCTGCAATTAAAATATGATGAAATAGTCTAATCTCAGATCTTTGTATGTCCTTGGGAGGTAGGTTGAGGAGGTATGTTAAAGGATGGAACGGGATATCTTTATTAATCACTGATCTTACCATAGTTTGAACCTCTAGCCAGAAGTGTCTAAGTGAGGGGCAGTCCCAGAAGATATGGGGTAAGGTACCCAAACTAGATTGGCATCTCCAACAACTGGAGGACACATCTGGATAATATCGATTAAGGACCACAGGGGTATGGTACCAGTGGAACAAGATTTTGTATTGCGCTTCTTTATGAGCAATACAAGAAGAGGCCTTCGCCGTGTATGTCCAGATTGTCCTCCAGGTAGCAGGAGAGATTGGGGTTCCCAAATATGACTCCCATACATGCATGATTTATAGTGGTAGAGTCAGCAGGTGTGTTGAGGATGGAATAGATTTCTGATATCGATCCTCGTGTCGAGTATCCTTTTTTTACATAAAATCTCAAATGGGGTAGGGCGAGAAAAAGGGCTGTTCACTGTAGAGGATAATAACTTGTTTAGTGTAACGTGGTAAAACTCGCTTGATTCATTGGGTAGGTCACGTTGCCTTTGTAGGGTAGAAAAAGGGACAATTTTCCTTTGAACAGGATCTATTAAGTCTGCGAGATGAAATATGTTTGCTATCACCCAAGGTGTGATGATTTCTGGGTTAGTACTATCGGGGAGTCGGGACATAAGGGTTAAACAATAGAGGACAAAGAGTGGATGGAGAAGACTTCAAAGTGTAGATATCAGTGAGTTTCCTCCAAAGAGTTACGGTGGATCTCATTGGGCCCAGTAAATTTTTTGGTAAGACAGGAGGAGGAGAATACCAAATTAAGGAACATGGGTGAGTGGGGGCAATCCATTGTTTTTCAATATCTGTCCATTTATTGTAAGCCAAGAATTGTGTCCAAGACAGAATACGTCTAAGATGGACAGCATGGTAATATTTAAAAATATCAGGCATGGTCAGACCTCCATGTGATTTCCCTTCAGTAATAACTGAAAGGGGCACCCTGTGCCTACCACCCCGCCAGATAAATTTAAGTAGGGATGTTTTAAACCTCTTTAGTGTTTTATTAGGAATAAGAATAGGCAGAGTTTCTAGTAAATACAAAAATTTGGGTAGATTGGACATTTTAATAGCAGTGATTCTACCAATGAGTGACAGAGGTAAAGAGGACCATTTGCTCAACAGTGAATCTATATCAGCAAAGAATCTCAGGAAATTATGTTTGTATAAAGAAGAGTAGGTAGGGGTAAGGCAAATTCCTAGGTAACTAAGGGAAGAGTCCTGCCATCTATAAGGAAAGGTAGTTTTCAAAATGTTAAGTGTCGTGTCGGGTAAGTTAATGGGCATAGCTTCCGTTTTGCTGTTATTAATTTTGTATCCTGACATTTGTCCGTACATGTCCAGTATTGAGTGAAGAGAAGGAATTGAGATCAATGGTCTAGTGAGGGTCAGCAGAACATCGTCCGCGAATAGTGAAACTTTGTACTCTTTACTTCGCACTACAACACCGGAGACACCTGGACAAGCACGGATTCGACTGGCTAAAGGCTCTATACACAGTACGAAAAGCAACGGGGAAAGGGGGCAACCCTGTCGGGTACCATTACGTATCTGTAATTTCGGCGAAGTAGCATGGGGCAATTTGATTTGGGCTGAAGGGAGAGTATAGAGTTGTTCAATTGCACATAAAAACGGACCTGATAAACCATGTGCACCAAGGGTGGACATTTGAAAAGGCCAGTTTAAGCGGTCAAAAGCTTTCTCTGCGTCGAGACTCAGTAAGAGACCCGCAGATTTATTTAAGATTTCAACAAGGTCAATGGTGCGTCTGGTGTTATCACCAGCCTGTCTATGGACAATGAAACCTAATTGATATTTATCTATAAGAAGGGAGAGGACAGTACTGAGTCTATTGGCCAATAATTTGCTATAGATTTTCAGATCAGAATTTAGAAGTGATATAGGGCGATAACTCGCACAATCTGACGGATCCTTATTGGGTTTAGGGATTACCGTGATGTAGGAGTCAAGCATGGAGGATGGTACAGGGGAACCCGACATAAATGAATTATAAAGTGTGACAAGGTAGGGGCCTAGAATGTCAAAGAAGGACTTATAATATAAGTATGGGAGACCATCTGGGACGGGGGTTTTACCGTTAGGTAAGTCTCTGATAGTCTCAAAGAGTTCTTCCTTAGAGATCACCTTGTTTAAGAACGGTAGATCAGTGTCCGCTATGCGTGGTAGACCACATTCAGCAAGGTAAGCTCTAAGTTTGTCATCTCTAACAGATTGGTTAGTTGGGAGACTTGAAGGGAGGTTGTAAAGATTAGAGTAGTATTCATGGAACGAGTTGGCTATGTGTTCCGGGTCATATACCAATTGACCACGTGAGTTTTTAAACGAAAAAGGGTTTCTTTTATATTGTTGTTGATTTAGCTGAGATACCAACAAAGAATGAGGCTTGTTCGCCTTAGCATAGTACGTGTGCTTTGTGTATGTGAGTAATTTTTCCACTTTTCCAATATCTAAATCCCTCAAAGCATCCCTCAGGGAAGTTATTTGTTTAAGGACTCTCAGCGAAGGATTTCTGGTCATTGCTCCTTCTAAGCGTGTTAGTTTTTTCTGTAGGTCAGAATATTCTTTACATTGTTACATTTAATATGAGAGGCTAAGGAGATACAGTTGCCTCTAAAAAATGCTTTATGGGCCTCCCAAAGGGTAGAGGCCGATAATACACTGTCAACATTATTGTCAAAATAGTCCCAGAGGCCAGCCGCTAAAGTTTCTCTATGTTCAGGTTTCTTTATAAGAGATTCATTCAATCTCCAATGACAGTGTTTTCTAGGAGTAGAGGCGGGACTCAGGTCCAAAGTGACAGGAGCGTGATCTGACCATGTTATTGAATTAATTTTTACTTAATCCACTAATCTAAGGCCTAATAAATTGCCCATGAACATATTGATCCTACTGTGAGTAGAGTGGGGATGGGATAGAAAGGTAAATTCCTTATTATTGGGATTACAGATCCTCCATAAGTCGAACAAATGGAACTTCCTAATAGACTGGCGAAATGTTGTAGATAGACGTATTGCAGAAGGAGAGGGAACAGGATGTTTTACTGATAATCTGTCCATAGGGGTCGAGAAGGGTATGTTAAAATCACCACCAATAATAAGTGTGGTAGGGAGTGTGGAGGTTAATTTTGTGAATACCCTGTTAAGAAAGGGAATTTGGGAAGTATTGGGGGCATATAAATTACAAATTGTGATTGGGACATTTGACAATGTGCCTGATATGAAAATTAATCTACCATTAGGATATGCATGTGTAGAAGTAATTTGGAGTGGACACGTACGGAAAATCAATATCGCTACTCCCCCTCTCTTCCTGTCCTTAGTCGCTACATATACCTCTGGGTATTGTCGAAAGGCAAATTTAAATGTACAAGACTCATCACGGTGTGTCTCCTGAATTAGAGCTATATCAACTTTTTTATCTTTCAGCTCTTTCAAAAGCAAGCATCTTTTAATGTCGGAGTTTAACCCCTTCACATTGAATGACATCAGACACACCATGATGAGTATGTGCGGTGGGCTGTGGAGAAAGTGAGACAGGTCCTACCATCTGCAGCAACGAGAGGAACCTTGTAGTTTGGAGGAAGATCAGCGAAGTGAAACATTGGAAGATATAGGACTTGTAGAACACCAGATAGGACATCTAAGGAGGCCGGGGTGGGCTCGGATCGCGCAGAGTGTAGGAGAAAAAAAGAAAATAAGTTACAAAGAAAAAAATAGACAACAGAGGAATAAAATAAATTAAAGAAAATAAAACAAACAGAAAAAATAAGCAAAAACAAAACATCAAGTCAGTCAACTTGTGAACTACAAGGGGTAAACCCCTAAAATATGAGGATTTATAGCTAATTTCTCACACCTATAGCCTAACAGCTTAAGGGAAAGAGGGATATCCTCAAAAAACACGGGAGAAGAGGCAAAAGCTCCAAAAGAGGGGAAAAGATTGCCTCTGAGTTGCCAGCTCTCCCAGCTCTTAATATAATGTAACTACCAATAGGGGATAGTCCCCAAATTACTCTAAGGGGAACAATCCTATCTCCTTGCAGTAAAACTTAGAATGCGGTTCTATATTAAAGCATAAAATATAAGCTAGCCCTAAAAGATAAATGGAAAAGAAACATAACATACATCGTAAACTACCTAAGCCTAAGGTAGCGATTCATCTGGCAAACTATCGTTTGTAAAGAAACTAGGCTCCTCAATTACACCCTCCACCCATCCGGGCAACATAGCCTCATGGAAGAAAGAACTAGGAATTAATCTCACTAATTCTGAAATCACCTACATTCTTGAACATTCTCAAGGATTCTCTAGGTGCATTCGCCTCAGGAATTCACATTACAAACTATTATCTCACTGGTATAGAACACCAGAATTCCAGCACGCCCATGGTATAGCTCCCACAAACTCATGCTGGAGATGTGGGACTCAGGTGGGAAACCTCACACCTATACGGTGGACTTGTCCTTTAATTATACCATTTTGGAATGCAGTGGAAGCATCCATCAGTTCTATTTTGAACTCACCTGTGTCCATCCGTCCAGACATGGTCCTTCTTGGCAGACCCTCTTTGGCCTTCCGTCCTCATAGAGACACTCTAATTGTTCATCTCTTAGCTGCAGCCAAGTCACTGATCCCCCTCAAATGGCTCAGTCACCTTCCACATTCTATGGCTGAATGGGAATCCAAAGTCCACCAGGTATGCAGGTTTGAGGAGATGTCCAGTAGATCTGAGAGGTCACATCATCATTTCTTGCACACTTGGTCTCTAGGGTTTTCCTTGACTAATAGCAGCGTGGGCTCCTATTCTGCCCAACTACTTTAGCCTTATTACTTGGATCGATTATGATCCTGTTTGTTACCCCTTTTGCTTTTCGTCCTGGGTCTGAAATGTGTGCTGACATACTTTCCTTCACCCCCTTTCCCATCCCCTTTCCCCACCCACCTACTCCCCCCCCCCCCCCCGTTTTATTAACTACCCCTATGCTCCTTCTATTATTAGAATGTTAACTACTTGTTTATCTACAGTGATTGTATTGGCATTATAATTGACTGTTTTGTTTCTGCATTCTTACATTTTCATCCCCTTGTACTTGTGCATTTTATGTTTAAAACTGAATAAAAACTTACTTGAAAAAAAAAATATGATTACCACAAAGCCAAGGACATAGGTTTATCCTTAGCAGGGCCCCTATGTAAATGGCTTATATACATTGTGTTCTCTTCATAGAATAAAGAAGCAGAAGACAGCACAAGACCAATCCACCTTGCTTGTGGTCAAACGGAGGACCACTCCAGAATTCAAACACAAAGAAATCAAATGCCACAGCACCATTAATGGAAAACTCTGTAATGTATCCTATAGAAAGAGCTGTAGTTTGTTGGTTTCCCATATGCTATGGGGAACCAATAAACTACAGCTCTTTCTATAAGATACAGAGTCTTCCAATACTGGTGCTGTGGCCTTGGATCTTTTTGTGTTCTCTTGGTATTTACAACTAAACTTTCCAACTGATTTTGCTCATTTCAAGCTATCACTTAAACAAATTAAATTTTAGTATGCCAAAGCCAGCTTTAAGAACAAGCAGTTGGACATTATGTCTCCTGAAAAATGAAATGACAGATCACATGATGAGAGCAAAGGAGACTAGGGCTAAAGAATTGGCAGCTGTCTATCCACTGGAGAAACAAATGTGTTCTGAGTCTGCTGTCACGTTTCCAAAAGGCATTAAAAAGATCTCCAAGGTGGAACTGTTTACCGATACTGTGATCTTTCCCCAGATGAAGTCGCTATTTCAGCTAATTAAGAGAACAATTAAGACCAAGCCGATCAGTCAGTCACATAGACTCCAGCCATTCTCTGTGTTCAATGCTGATGTGCTGGTTCCCAAAGGGCAAAGCCTTATTCGCTTCTCCATAAAATGACAAGACGGAGCCACGAGATATCTGAAAAACCATTAAAATGTCATCAAAACTGTTGCTGATCTAACAGAACCACCATCGGAGATGAATGAAAGAGGCCTCTATCTTCCATCCCTACAACCCAAGTCACTGATCTGAATTCTCTTTCATTCTTTAGTATGTGTGTTATATGGAAAATAATGATGAAGCCTCCCGGTGAGAACTGTGTTGTTTTTCCTTTGTGTCTACAGGGGGTCCTTTCATCCTTTATGTCATTAGAGTGGTGGACCGATTTCCCTGCATCTTCAGCAAAGACTAAACACAAAGGCTGCCATTTACATCAATTAAGGACAAGATATAATAAAAGGTTTTTATTTGTATAGCTCCAATATGTTATGTAATGCATTTTCCCTGCTCGCTTTATAGTCTATCTTTAGATAAACATACATAAAATGTTTAGTCTTTTTGAGTCCTCATTTTGTACTAATCCCAAGTTAAAGCCTGTATTATAACTCACAATTATGCTGGATCTTACGAGAAACAGATTATAAGCATGTTCTCAGCCAGTATTATACTCCGGAACTGTAATCGCAATTCTGATAAATGTTATTGGCAACAAAAACAGACTACAAGAATGTTGTCAGGCACTGGATTATAATGAATATTATAACTCTGGATACAAGATAATATAAGGCTGTTCAACGGCTAACCCAGTGTAACCCTGACCTCTGGGTCTGGTCATAATGTTTTGGGCAGGGTAGAGCCGAGGTGCATAAGTGCCCTCGGAGTGGTGGCCCAAGAGTGCCAAAACTCACTGGGTATGGGACCAAACTGAGTGAAAGCACATTGCAAGCACTTAACTTTACTTTTAATCACTTATCTACTGTATAATTTCCTGGCCTTTTGGCTGCTGGTTGTTTTTTTGTAGATCCAGGATGAGGGTGAGTGTCCCTTTCTAAAAGTCTAGGGGAGATGCCTGTGGCCATTAGGTCCCTTATCTCTCTGCATCCGTGGGTTGCTGATTTGGTAGGGATGTCACCTACACTGTTCTTTGTCTGAAATTGGATCAGTGCTAGGTAGTAGTCAAGAGCATTTGTGGCCTTTTCTAAGATTAAATGAAGGGGGACTCAAATCCTGGACCAGAGGGAAAGGAAAGGTTTGTGGGGGGCCTTTTTGGAGATGGACTGAATCCTTGTACACTTTTTGTGTGACACATGTTTTGCACTGTGGTGAAAGAGAGCCATGTTCCTTGGCTCTTAAAAAATAAAAGTGTGGATATTTTTAGACCACTGATGCTCCACTAGGAATTCTAAAAAGAAAGGCTATGTAAAGTGCTACTTTGCATATCCCTTTTTCCCAGAATTCCCAGTGGAGCATAAATGGTTTATAAATCTCCACATGTCTTTATTATACTCTCCTTATAGGGGTACTCCGGTGGAAAACTTTTTTTAAAATCAACTGGTGCCAGAAAGTTAAACAGATTTGTAAAAGACTTCTATTAATAAATCTTTACCCTTCCAATACTTTTTAGCAGCTGTATGCTACAGAGGAAATTATTTTCTTTTTGAATTTATTTTTTGTCTTGTCCACAGTGCTCTCTGCTGACACCGTTGTCCATGTCTGGAACTGTCCAGAGCAGCATATGTTTGCAAAAGGGATTTTCTCCTGCTCTGGACAGTTCCTAATACGGGCATCAGGTGTCAGCAGAGAGCACTGTGGACAAGACAAAAAAGAAATTCAAAAAGAAAAGAATTTTCTCTGTAGTGTACAGCTGCTAAAAAGTACTGGAAGGGTAAAGATTTTTTTTAATAGAAGTCATTTACAAATCTGTTTAACTTTCTGGCACAAGGTGATTAAAAAAAAAAAAAAATGTTTTCCACCAGAGTACCCCTTTAAAAGAGTAGTGCAGTGAAAAATAATGTATCCCCTTTCCAAAGATAGGGGCCCGACCGCTGGGACCCCCACAATCTCCTTAACCCCTTAAGGACGCAGGACGTAAATGTACGTCCTGGTGAGGTGGTACTTAACGCACCAGGACGTACATTTACGTCCTAAGCATAACCGCGGGCATCGGAGCGATGCCCGTGTCATGCGCGGCTGATCCCGGCTGCTGATCGCAGCCAGGGACCCGCCGGCAATGGCCGACGCCCGCAATCTCGCGGGCGTCCGCCATTAACCCCTCAGGTGCCGGGATCAATACAGATCTCGGCATCTGCGGCAGTTCGCGATTTAAATGAACGATCGGATCGCCCGCAGCGCTGCTGCGGGGATCCAATCATTCATAACGCCGCACGGAGGTCCCCTCTCCTTCCTCCGTGCGGCTCCCGGCGTCTCCTGCTCTGGTCTGTGATCGAGCAGACCAGAGCAGGAGATGACCGATAATACTGATCTGTTCTATGTCCTATACATAGAACAGATCAGTATTAGCAATCATGGTATTGCTATGAATAGTCCCCTATGGGGACTATTCAAGTGTAAAAAAAAATGTAAAAAAATGTAAAAGTAAAAGTAAAAAAAAAGTGAAAAATCCCCTCCCCCAATAAAAAAGTAAAACGTCCACTTTTTCCTATTTTACCCCCAAAAAGCGTAAAAAACTTTTTTTATAGACATATTTGGTATCGCCGCGTGCGTAAATGTCCGAAATATTAAAATAAAATGTTAATGATCCTGTACGGTGAACGGCGTGAACGAAAAAAAATAAAAAAAAGTCCAAAATTCCTACTTTTTTAATACATTTTATTAAAAAAAAATTATAAAAAATATATTAAAAGTTTTTTATATGCAAATGTGGTATCAAAAAAAAGTACAGATCATGGCGCAAAAAATGAGCCCCCATACCGCCACTTATACGGAAAAATAAAAAAGTTAGAGGTCATCAAAATAAAGGGATTATAAACGTACTAATTTGGTTAAAAAGTTTGTGATTTTTTTTAAGCGCAACAATAATATAAAAGTATATAATAATGGGTATCATTTTAATTTTATTGACCCTCAGAATAAAGAACACATGTCATTTTTACCATAAATTGTACGGCGTGAAAACAAAACCTTCCAAAATTAGCAAAATTGCGTTTTTCGTTTTAATTTCCCCACAAAAATAGTGTTTTTTGGTTGCGCCATACATTTTAGGATATAATGAGTGATGTCATTACAAAGGACAACTGGTCGCGCAAAAAAAAAGCCCTCAAACTAGTCTGTGGATGAAAATATAAAAGAGTTATGATTTTTAGAAGGCGAGGAGGAAAAAATGAAAACGTAAAAATTTAATTGTCTGAGTCCTTAAGGCCTAAATGGGCTGAGTCCTTAAGGGGTTAACTGGGTCATCTTTACGACACTCTTCTCAAGCAGACGTATTACACCATTAGCCCCACAGTTAATTTTTAATGATACACATAATCCACTTTTTGCTGCTCACTAATTCTGTTTTTTTTTTAAGAGGTTGTCCTAGTTGTTTGTGGTATTACAGCTCATTTCCATTGAAGTGATTTAAGTCAAGTTGTAATATCACACACACCCTGAAGACAGGTGTGGTGGGGTTTTTGGAACAAATTTCAGCTCTGATATTCTATTGTTGGATAACCCCTTTAAGTAAAATTAGTTGCCGATCACTGGCTGAATTAATATTTTTGTGAGAAGTCAGGACACCAACCATAGATGTGGTGTCTATCTTCTATTTAATGAATAATAAAAGCAAGATATGTCATGTGTAAATGTCAACAATCCAGATTTTGCTAAGGTAATTCCACAAACCATGCTGTAAAGGGATAAGGGTGTCTCTAAACCCTAAAAGGGAGCATTTCAGGGACATTTCTGTGGCCTTTTCCGGGCCTTACTTTATTGATGACCTATCCTCAGCATAGGTCATCAATATCAGATCAGTTGGGTGTCAACACTCAGCTATTTGCCAGAGAAGTGAGACCAACATTCACAGGAAAAAGAGCTGGAAGCAAACAGCACCATACCTTGTGTAGTGGTTGTGCTACTTTACTGCAACTATTAGCTTCTATTAATTTTAATGGAAGCTGAGATGCAGTAACCCAGTTTGACCACTACACAATGTATGGAGCATCAAAATCCCGCTCTGTTCTTTGCGTAAGTGAAAGCTGCAGATCTGGCAAACAGTTGAACTGATATTGATGACCTTAGCTGAGGATAAATTAAGCCTGAAAAAACCCTATAAACCTCTTGTCAAAATATCTATATGCCACATAGGGTTTTCTTCTACTGCATAAAAACTGAAGAATTAATTTTTCAGAGAAAGAAAATGCGGTCTCCTTCTTTCTACTCCTGGACAATCCTTTTAAGTATTTATTAGACTACATTGCAGTTTTATTCCTAAGATTTGACGTCTGGCATCTTAAAAATAAGCATCAAAAATATCATGTAGCCTTATGTGTGAATTTTTTATTGGGTGTCTTAAAAATATTGCTGTATTTTTGAATATTATTAGCTGGGAACAGCAAACAATAGTCAATTTTATGTACAGTGTTTTGAGTTTGAATTTTATTAAGAAGCCGGAGGACATAATAGCATTGCTGGGAGTGTACCACATAACAGTGCTGAGGAGTATAATGATGTCCTGTAGAGACACTATACTAAGAGAGGAAACAGATTCAGAGCAAGGAATATGCCACACCGACATGCATTTCAGAGGGACCCAGTCTGGGTAATTGGCAGGGTAGACAGATATCATGGAAGAATTAGCATAGACAGACAATGGATGAAGAAATGGGACAAAAATGACTGCCATTACTGTCAATCCTGGCATGGATAACACTTCAAATATAAAACACATGGACTGTCATAAGAATATATTGTAAGGTATTTATGTCAAATTAGGAAGAATTGATAAACAGATGAGTCTCTTATAAGGAAAATAGAAGAAACTACTCTCTGGAAATTAGACTTTTAATGGTTATTTGGATGGTTTTGTAAATAGCAGGTGAACATAAATAACCAAATCTCTTATGGGAATGGACTACTATCTTAAGATAGATATATGTGGTATGCTTGAATATTCCACCAATGTTTGGGGACTTGACTGCCGTGAGGGCCACATGTTTGGCCCATGGTAGAAGGTTGCCCTCATAAAAAACTGAGTGAGACTGATAGGAGATGAACCAATGTCCCTGCATTCCAACTATTTATAGAGATATAGAGAGGGACCCCGCCATGACCTAGCAAGATTCTCGTGAAGGAACCTGTAAGGTGGTAAAATTGGGGAGCTATGTAAATAATATGAGCCTTCTCCTCTGTTGCTATTTTTTTTTTTACACTGTTAATATTTGTTATTAGCTTTGCAACATTTGGCATATTGTGTCAAATTGGGATTTCCATACAAACCTTATATTCTAAATTGCCTTTGTTGTGTACAATTAAAGAGTACCTGTCATATTCCACACAAAAAAGTGATGTGTTTTACTCAGTTCCTAATCCTGATCATGTTCATATAATTTTTATGTATCTATCACCTCTATTTCTCTCACAAATACCTCACTTGGTCACTTGGTTTGTCCTTCTGTGCTCTGGAGGGGCATTTCCATTCAATCACTGCAGGTTGCTCTGTAACCCTCACCTCTCTGTTTTCAGACAGGAACCTGGAAGACAGGACAGGAGTGAGCACAGAGGAGTGCTAGTTCCGCCCTCACTTACTGGACTTTGCCTGTGCTTCATATTGGACAAATGGATGTATGGGGACCCCTCATGGTGTTTTTTATAGGCAGCCAAAAAGAGATAACCGAAAAGACGCGGCACTGCTACAATCCACCAATTAATCACAGTTGGCGAGATCAGGGTTTATAGAAATGGGTCCTCAGAATAGTGAGAGTTTTGGAGGTGCTGGGATGAATTTTGAAGATACAACTAAGAATAATGCACAGTGCAGAATACAAAAAGACTCCCGCACTCACAGCATCAACAGATGTCTCACGACTCGACCTTGGAGCCTCCATAGAGGGGATGACAGGGCTGGTGTGGGGCGCTCAGAGGGGACTGCCAGCGGTTTCGCGCAGTGTGATGCGCTTCTTCCGGCCTCAGAAACCGCCGGCTGTCACCTCTGAGCACCCCACGCCAGCCCTGTTGTCCAGTCCATTGAAAGCATTGAAGTCGAGCCGTGAGACATCTGTTGGTGCGGTGGGTGTGGGAGTCTTTTTGTATTCTGCACTGTGTAATAGTCTTTTTTTTATAAGACATCATTTCTAAAATAAGATCATAAAAAAATTATGAAGTACCGTATTTATCGGGGTATACCACGCACTGGCCTATAACACGCACCCTCATTTTACCAAGGATATTTGGGTAAAAAAATTATTTACCCAAATATCCTTGGTAAAATGAGGGTGCGTGTGTGTGCATGCGTATACCCCGATACACCCCCAGGAAAGGCAGGGGGAGAGAGGCCGTCGCTGCCCGCTTCTCTCCCCCTGCATTTCCTGATGTCTAGTGCCCTGCTGCCGCCGCTTCTCTCCTGCTGGCTATCTGCGCCGCTGCACGTTCTCTCCCCCTGACTATCGGTGCCGGTGCCCCATTGCCGGCGCCGATAGCCAGGGGGAGAGAAGCGGCGCGGAAAATGGGGCAGCGGCGCCGATAGCCAGGGGGAGAGAAAGGGCAGCGGCACACATTGCCGGCACCGCTGCCCCGTTGCCTCCCCCATCCCCGGTTGTAAAATTACCTGTTGCCGGGGTCGGGTCTGTGCTGCTTCAGGCCTCCTGTGTGCGTCCCCTGCGTCGTTGCTATGCATAGCAATGTGACGTCATTGCACCGCGCCGTGCAGTGCATAGCAACGACACATGGGACGCACACCGGAGGCCTGAAGCAGCGCGGACCCGACCCCGGCAACAGGTAATTATACAACCGGGGAAGGGGGAGGCAACGGGGCAGCGGCGCCGGCAATGGGTGCCGCTGCCCCTTCTCTCCCCCTGTCTGTCGGCGCAGCTGCCCCATTGCCGGCGCCGCTTCTCTCCCCCTGGCTATCGGCGCCGGCAATGGGGCAGCGGCACCGATAGCCAGGGGGAGAGAACGAGCAGCGGCACCGATAGCCAGGGGGAGAGAAGGGCCGGCAGCAGAGCTCTTGACCCCAGGACAGGCAGGGGCAGAGAAGCCGACAGTGATGGCAGGTCTCTGCACCTGCAAAGCCGCTGCAGTTCATTGATTTAAAGCGCCCGCTTTAAATCGTTGAACTGCAGAGGCTTATCGGTGTATAACACGCAGGTAGACTTTAGGCTAAAAATTTTAGCCTAAAAAGTGCGTGTTATACGCCGATAAATATGGTATATCAGAAAGGTTAATGTTTTCCCAAGATGTATAAAATAGAAAATGTTTTTGAATCTAATAGTGCCCACTTAAGTGATACAGCACGGGGAATTTGTAGCCTTGCCTGCAATGCTGCTGTTGGAGATGTTATTAGCATGTACACCTTCATATCTCCTTTAGGAATGCTTGAACGTGGATTAATATATTACAAGTATGGAAAAACCACAATGTGCACTTTTTTTCTATTTGTTTATGAAAAACATATTTCTTCACAGTAAGGTTATGTTCACACATAGTGAGAAATTTAGCAAAACAGTTGTAGTTGCCCATAGCAACCAGATTGCTTCTTTCATTTTTCAGAGGCCTTTTAAAAAATGAAAAAGCAATCTAACAGGTTCTTATGGACAACTGCACTGCTCATGCATAGTGTTTTGTCCAGGATTTTCTTAGTATTTAACTAAAACAAGTGTCACGATTCGGCTTCCAGGTAGTGGATCCTCTGTGCCAGAGAGGGATTGGCGTGGACCGTGCTAGTGGACCGGTTCTAAGCCACTACTGGTTTTCACCAGAGCCCGCCGCAAAGCGGGATGGTCTTGCTGCGGCGGTAGTGACCAGGTCGTATCCACTAGCAACGGCTCACCTCTCTGGCTGCTGAAGATGGGCGCGGTACAAGGGAGTAGGCAGAAGCAAGGTCGGACGTAGCAGAAGGTCGGGGCAGGCAGCTAGGATCGTAGTCAGGGGCAACGGCAGAAGGTCTGGACACACTGGCAAGGAACACACAAGGAACGCTTTCACTGGCACTAAGGCAACAAGATCCGGCAAGGGAGTGCAAGGGAGGAGACTAGATATAACCAGGGAACAGGTGGGAACCAATTAAGCTAATTGGGCCAGGCACCAATCATTGCTGCACTGGCCCTTTAAGTCTCAGGGAGCTGGCGCGCGCGCGCCCTAGAGAGCGGAGCCGCGCGCGCCAGCACATGACCGCAGGAGACGGGAACGGGTAAGTGACCTGGGATGCGATTCGCGAGCGGGCGCGTCCCGCTGTGCGAATCGCATCCCCAACGGCCATGGCAGAGCAGCGCTCCCGGTCAGCGCTGACCGGGGAGCTGCAGGGAGAAAGACGCCGTGAGCGCTCCGGGGAGGAGCGGGGACCCGGAGCGCTAGGCGTAACAGTACCCCCCCCCTTAGGTCTCCCCTTCTCTTTATCGGGTAACTGCCTCCCCTGGGATGAGGACACCGGGAAAGGATGGAGGGATTCCTCAACGGCAGGCAGAACCGCAGGAGTAGGAATGGGGAGAGAGGGCAGAGGGCGAGACCTGGCACGGGGCAGTGTGACACCAGGACGAGGGCCATGAGGGGACACAGAAGCTTGCCTGATGGAACTGGGAGGGGGGGAGGGGCATTTCCTGTGGCAGGCAGAGTCCTTAATGACCTTAGGGGGACCGGATACAGGAGGAACCACAGAGTTACGGCAAGGGTTACTGGGAACCGGTTTTAGACAGTTCTTGGCACAAGAGGACCCCCAACTCTTGATCTCCCCAGTGGACCAATCCAGGGTTGGGGAATGAAGTTGAAGCCAGGGAAGTCCAAGGAGAATTTCCGAGGTGCAATTGGGGAGGACCAAAAGTTCAATCCTCTCGTGATGAGATCCGATGCTCATAAGAAGGGGCTCCGTGCGGAAACGTATGGTACAGTCCAACCTGGCTCCGTTGACCGCGGAAATGTGGAGCGGTTTGGCGAGACGGGTCACCGGGATGCTGAATTTATTAACAAAGGACTCCACAATAAAATTCCCGGAGGCACCAGAGTCCAAGCAGGCCACGGCTGAGAGGGAGGAGTTGGCTGTAGGAGAAATCCGCACGGGCACCGTGAGACGTGGAGAAGAAGACTTAGAACCAAGAGATGCCACACCCACGTGAGCTGGGTGCGTGCGTGCGTTTCCCAGGCGTGGAGGACGGATAGGGCAATCCACCAAGAAATGCTCGGTACTGGCACAGTACAGACAGAGATTTTCTTCTCTACGGCGATTCCTCTCTTCCTGGGTCAGGCGAGACCGATCCACTTGCATGGCCTCCTCGGCGGGAGGCCCAGGCATAGACTGCAAAGGATGCTGTGGGAGAGGTGCCCAGAGATCTAAGTCTTTTTCCTGGCGGAGCTCTTGGTGTCGCTCAGAAAAACGCATGTCAATGCGGGTAGCTAGATGGATGAGTTCTTGGAGGTTGGCAGGAATCTCTCGTGCGGCCAGCACATCCTTGATGCGACTGGATAGGCCTTTTTTAAAGGTCGCGCAGAGAGCCTCATTATTCCAGGATAGTTCAGAAGCAAAAGTACGGAATTGTATGGCGTACTCGCCAACGGAAGAATTACCCTGGACCAGGTTCAGCAAGGCAGTCTCAGCAGAAGAGGCTCGGGCAGGTTCCTCAAAGACACTTCGGACTTCAGCAAAGAAGGACTGGACTGTGGCTGTGGCAGGATCATTGCGGTCCCAGAGCGGTGTGGCCCAAGACAAGGCCTTTCCTGAAAGAAGGCTCACTACGAACGCCACCTTAGACCGTTCTGTAGGAAACAAGTCTGACAACATCTCCATATGCAGGGAACACTGAGACAAAAATCCACGGCAGAGTCTGGAGTCCCCATCAAATTTGTCCGGCAGGGACAAGCGGAGGTTAGGAGCGGCCACTCGCTGCGGAGGAGGTGCAGGAGCTGGCGGAGGAGATGGTTGCTGCTGTAGCAGAGGCAGAATTTGCTGTAACATGGCGGTCAACTGCGACAGCTGCTGTCCTTGTTGGGCAATCTGCTGCGATTGCTGAGCGACCACCGTGGGAAGATCAGCGAGACTTGGCAGCGGCACCTCAGCGGGATCCATGGCCGGATCTACTGTCACGATTCGGCTTCCAGGTAGTGGATCCTCTGTGCCAGAGAGGGATTGGCGTGGACCGTGCTAGTGGACCGGTTCTAAGCCACTACTGGTTTTCACCAGAGCCCGCCGCAAAGCGGGATGGTCTTGCTGCGGCGGTAGTGACCAGGTCGTATCCACTAGCAACGGCTCACCTCTCTGGCTGCTGAAGATGGGCGCGGTACAAGGGAGTAGGCAGAAGCAAGGTCGGACGTAGCAGAAGGTCGGGGCAGGCAGCTAGGATCGTAGTCAGGGGCAACGGCAGAAGGTCTGGACACACTGGCAAGGAACACACAAGGAACGCTTTCACTGGCACTAAGGCAACAAGATCCGGCAAGGGAGTGCAAGGGAGGAGACTAGATATAACCAGGGAACAGGTGGGAACCAATTAAGCTAATTGGGCCAGGCACCAATCATTGCTGCACTGGCCCTTTAAGTCTCAGGGAGCTGGCGCGCGCGCGCCCTAGAGAGCGGAGCCGCGCGCGCCAGCACATGACCGCAGGAGACGGGAACGGGTAAGTGACCTGGGATGCGATTCGCGAGCGGGCGCGTCCCGCTGTGCGAATCGCATCCCCAACGGCCATGGCAGAGCAGCGCTCCCGGTCAGCGCTGACCGGGGAGCTGCAGGGAGAAAGACGCCGTGAGCGCTCCGGGGAGGAGCGGGGACCCGGAGCGCTAGGCGTAACAACAAGGAGCTGCTTCATGGGGATTTTTCATAATTCTGAGTGTCTTTCCCTCTTCTTGTCCACTGATCGAGGGTCTCCTCCTGGTGTGATGCGCATGCTGTGCTGAGAACAAGCCAATCACATTTCTTCCTGCTTCTGCCCCTCTCTTCTCAGTGCATGCAGTCACATGGACACAGAGAAGACAACTTCACCTCCCCCGTCTACTACTTACTGTATTACCATAGACGCATATTTTAGAGACTGAGTTTTATGTGTTAGTATGCACTAATGCTATGGTAATATAAACTATAGTAGATAGGAATATTCTACTTAATGTTTATGTTAAAATTATAATTGGTACTAATACAGTATCACTGATTAAAATTATTTATGAGAAACTCACATGTTGTTTGCGTGTAAATATCCTTTTCAAACCTTCCAGACCAGAAGCTTTCATGATAAAAACTGTTGTTGCAGTTTATATTATTTTTTCCTGTTGTCAAATGTTAATGCAGAGAGAAATCCATCCACAAATTTTTAAAAGCTATACGACGCTCAAATATAACGCAACCTCTGCATAAATGAGGCAGGGGAATTTATCACAGTCTGTATAAAACGAGGAGGGATTTATCATGGGTTCTACCCTTTTTTAGGTGGAAAATTGTCCCACATTTTGGTTCAGTGGGTGAAAAAAGTTGCTTAATGTTTGCGCAAGTCATTAAGACTCTTTCAAGAAAACAATTTTAATCCAGTGTGGTATGGTTAGCTGTGGTCAGTGATTTAACAACTTTTCAAAATTTTACGCAATCTCATTTCAGCCTGTACCACACTTAGAAACCTTTTATGAACTAGGGGGAAGTACACATGACATACGCCCAGGAAAATGGGGTAGTGAGAACTTAATGTACACAGACAATGATAATTCCCCCTTTGATTTACAGAAACAATAAAAAATGTCCTCCCCCCCTCCAAGAGTTCTCCCAGGATCTGTTGGCATCCTTCCTGCAGTGGACTGTCCAGCTCTATTTACTCCTTCCAAACTAAGCCTTCAACACAGATGTGAGCCTAACCCTAAAGGGGCACTCCGGAGATTTTTTTCCTATCTACAATCCTCTCAGGGAGGGGGTAAGTCCATAAAATAACCCTCTCTTATTTTCCTCGCTAATGGGCTGCTGTCGGAATCTGAGGACTCCAATTCCCGTTGTCCAGCGATTCCAGGTTTGGTGATGTCACATGGTTACTCATTCAATGAATGACTACAGCGATGTCCTACCTTAGTAACTGATGCCACATGGTACTGTGGTGTCAAACTACCTAGGGTAGGGTCACACGGAGAGCATCTGCATCATATTTCATGCTGTGGAAGTGCTGAGGGCAGTCACAAGAGTGAGCTCCCTGCTGTGGCTGGGTAGCTCTGTCTGTCCACTCATAGTGGCTGGTCTCTTGCTGTAGACTCAGTGCTTGCTTGTGCAGATGGCAACCAGAAATCCACCGCTAGGAGCGGACACACAGAGCTACGCGGCTGTAAAAGAGAGCCTGCTCTTGTGACTGCCGTTGGTGCATCTGCAGTGTAAATTGTGCTGCGGATGCGCTCTGTGTGATCCAACTCTTACAGTGCAATGGAAGATGATGATGCTACAGCAAGAAATAAATATAACAGACTTAGTTTACTCTGGCGTTATGGTATCTGCTTATTCGTATAACAGATCGAGTAGGATCCATCATATTCCATGCTAAATACCATTAAAGCATTCCTGTCAGATCCCCCCCAAAAAATAAAATAATATATATATATATATATATACAGCAACAGGAGAATACAGCAGCACACTGCTAGCACAAAGATACAGACGAAACATGAGTATACAAATAAAACATGTGTACATAAATAGAACACGAAAAGCTATACAGCTGCAATGCAATAAATGAAAATATGAAACTATGAAAGCATGAGGCAATTAGCTTGCAAATTTTACGCCAAATAGCGTGGACCGTCCCACGGTAAGGTGACCTCATTCTGGGAAGGACCCTACACTGTGTATATGCCTCTGTGTGAACAGTACAACAGGCATGCAAGGTCAGAAACATCCAAGGTACCTTAAATACACCTAATAGAGGTGGGTGGGGTGCAGGAGCCAACATGGAGGTAGCCACTCCCCCGTATGTGTAATACAACCAAAGGATAAATTGGCCAGCACTATTCATCCAAACTATTGTAAAAACCCGGCTTGCAGGTTTTATATATATATATATATATATATATATATATATATATATACATATATATATATATATATATATTAATCAGTACCTAATCCTGATCATGTACATCTAATTTGTATGCCTCTATCATCTATATATTTATTGTAAATATCCCTCTTTTAATTAGCTCACAGTGTTAGAAATCCTCTCAGGGGAAGTGGGCATGTCACTTCCTTGTGATTGTGGGAGGTGGTGATTGGTGTGCCTGCTCATGCAGCCTTGTCCATGAATCATCTCTTGTTCCTGACGTATTGACAAGATGATAATGCTGTAGGACTGGTTAGTATCCCAGTACTTATGGGGACCCTAGTAATGGGATTTTCAGGAGCCATTTTCTTTATTGAATATTCCAAATTTTTTTTGAACAAACATATTACAAAAGTTCTTTACTTTTCATCAGTAATAAGATATGAAAAGTTTTTGGATCGAAAGTGAAAATCTGAAAGTGCCCATTTAACCACTTAAGGACTCAGGGCATACCTGTACGCCCTGAGTCCGCTCCCTTTCTATAACGCAAGGCCACGGCATGGTCCCGCGTCATAGCGGGTCGGGCCTGGCCTCTAACAAGTGCTGGGACCCGTGGTTAATAGCACGTGGCACTGATCACGGTGCCGCATGCTATTAATCCTTTAAGTGCAGCGTTCAAAGTTGATCGCCGCATCTAAAGTGAAAGGAAACTACTCCCAGCTAGCTTAGTCAGCTGTCTGTGACTGCTGCGGCAAAATTGCAGCATCTTGAACAGTTGGAACACACAAGGAAGGCCCCTGCCTTCCTCCTGTGTGTCCGATCGCCGAAATCCAGGCATGAGCAGTCAAGCGGCAGAATCATTGATCAATGTTATCCTATGGGATAACAATGATCAATGTAAAAGATCAGTGTGTACAGTGTTATAGCCCCCTTTGGGAGCAATAACATTGCAGAAAAAAGTGGGGAAAAAAAGGTAATAAAGATCATTTAACCCCTTCTCTAATAAAAGTTTGAATCCCCCCTTTTACCATAAAAAAAACCTGTGTAAATAAAAATAAACATATGTGGTATGCCTGCGTGCGGAAAAGTCTGAATTATATTTTTAATTAAACTGCAGGGTCAATGGCGTACACGCAAAAAAATTCTAAATCCAAAATAGCGTATATTTGGTAACTTTTTATATCATGAAAAAATTTATAAAAAGCGATCAAAAAGTCTGATCAATACAAAAATGATACCGCTAAAAATGTCAGGTCACGGGGCAAAAAATTAGCCCAAACCACCCAATAAGCTGAAAAATTAAAAAGTGATAGGGGTCAGATGATGACAATTTTAAACATAAATTTTCGTCCATGTAGTTATGATTTTTTCCAGAAGTATGACAAAATTAAACCTATATAAATAGGGTATCATTTTAATTGTATGGACCTACAGAATAAAAAGAAGGTGTAATTTTTCCCGAAAAATGCACTGCGTAGAAATGGCATTTTTTGTTCAATTTTGTAGCATCATTTTTTTTTTACATTTCACTGTAGATTTTTGGGTAAAATGACTGATGTCATTACAAAGTAGAATCGGTGGTGCAAAAAATAAGCCATCATATGGATTTTTAGGTACAAAATTGAAAGAATTATGATTTTTTTTAAAGGTAAGAAGGAAAGAACTAAAGTGCAAAAACGGAAAAACTGAGTCCTTAAGGGGTTAAACCATGCAGCGTCTGACAAGTTTCTTTTATTTTAAATTTTTTTACTGTATAGACTGAAGACTACACAATTCTGATTGTAAAAAAGGGAAATCTAAATAAAAGACTGTAACCATAATCTATCCATTGTAATAAAAATCATATTTCTTTTCTAGAAAATCTCCATATAGGGTTTGAGGTTCAGAAATCAAATTTCAATTATTTATTTATTTATTTTTTAAATCAGCTTTTTAGGTTTCAGGTCTGGTTTAAAATTACAGCAATTGATTCTTGTATTTCGGCATATTGAGTCTGTTGGTATGTAACATAATTCTGATGTTTTAGGAATTATTAAAATTGTAAAATAGATCAGTGTCTCCCAAATGGAGTGCCCCCAGCTGTTACAAAACTGTAACTCCCAGCATGCCTGGACAGCCTTTGGCTGTCGGAGGATTCTGGGAGTTGCAGTTTTGCAACAGCTTGAGACATACCGGTTGGGAAACACTGGTTTAAACTACAGCCCTGCGCCGGACTGTTTTCTGAAATCCCACTCCTGCAAGATTTCTGACCATTACCTCCCGCTACTGAAACATGTGTGTCCAATCCTGCCCACTCTGGCAACATGTGTGTCCAAACATTTTGTCACAGCTTATAGAGATAGCCCCCAGTGTGCAATTTCATTAGCCCTTGTGCCCTTTCATTAATTCCTGCTCCATTTTATTACGCCTTTGTGCCATTTCCTTACCCTCGCCATTCCATTTTATCCCCCCTTGTGCCATTTCACCACCCGTTTGTGTCATTGCACCACCCCTTGTTCCATTTCATTACCCCATGCCAATTAATTACCTCTCATGCCCTTTTAATACTCTCTTTGCCATTTTATTACTCCCTTGTGCCATTTCCTTACTCCCGTGTGCCATTTCATCAACCCTTTGTGTCATTGCATTACCCTTTGTGCCATTTCATTACCGCCCTGTTCTCTTTCATTACTCCCTGTGCCATTTTATTACTCCCTTGAGCCATTTCAGTACCCCCCTCCCCCATTCCATTTAATCACCGCTTGTGCAATTTCATTACCCCCTGGTGCCATTTCATCACCCCTTTGTGTCATTGCATCACCCCTTGTTATGTGTGATGCTGCGGCCAGACATGCTGGCCGTGAGCGCACTCCTGACCCGTCTCCTAGTGTTGGCGGCAGCGCTGTCCGCATATCAGGATACGGGTGCAGGCGTTCGCCAGGCCGTTTCTCACCTCTCCAGTGCGCGTCGGCTCTCTGAAATTTAAAGGGCCAGTACACCATTAATTAGTTCCACTGCTCGCTGACCTTATAAGCGTCAGCACTTTCTCCTTACCCCTGCCGGATCTTTGTGCCTTGTTGCGTTCCTGATTTGTGTCCTGCTTTACCGTGAACCAGACCTCCTTGCTTCGACATTGCTACTTTGCCGTCTGCCCTCTGACCTCCTTGCTACATGTCCTGACCAAACTTCTGTGCCACCTGTCCTGACCTCCTGCCAGTCCCTGATTATGAGTCAGTCTCATTCCTTCTGTGCCACGCTTCGCCTCAGCTACCTTTGTGGATGAGTCATGCCAGAGGTAGCGACCTGGGAGCCGCCTGCTGCAGCAAGTCCATCCCACTTTGTGGCAGGCTCTGGTGAAAACCAGCAGCTCCTTAGACTCTGCTCCTGCGCAACAGTTGAATCAACTATTCACAATGATGCAGAAGCTTCTCTCCGTTCAACAGCCGCAGCAGACTCTGTCGGCTCCAGGCTACGTCTGTCCCTGCCACCTAAGTGTGAAGGGGATCCAAAATTGTGCAGAGGGTTTGTGACTCATCTGGCATCTGGAATTAATGGCTGACCAATTCCCGACGGAGCATGCTAAGGTGGCATTTGTGGTCAGTCTACTCTCCGGGAAGGACCTGGCCTGGGCTACTCCTGTGTCTTCCAACTTGCAAGTCTTCCTCTCAGCTTTCTGCAGTGTCTTTGAAGAGCCTGCACTGGCCTCCTTGGCCGAAACTGCACTACTGAACCTCCGCCATGGGGACTCTACTGTTGGTGACTTCACTGTCCAGTTCCGCAACTTAGCCTCCGAATTGGCCTGGAACGACGAGGCCCTGTGTGCGACTTTCAAAAAGGGACTTACCAGTAGAGTTAAGGATGCTCTCGCAGCACCAGATCTTCCTTCTTCTCTGAGTGAGCTCATTCTCCTGTCCACTCGCAGCATCAATGTGCATTTTGCTGAGAGGCAGGAAGAAGAGCGTGAACCTGCTCGGACAAGTCATTTTCACCAATTGGCACTGGTGTTCCAGCGTTCTCCTCTGTCACCTGCACTATCTCCAGCTGAAGAGGCTATGCAAGTGGACCATGGTCACCTTTCTCAGCAAGAGAGGTCTCGCCGTTGCGAGGAAAAATTGTGCCTCTATTGTGCCAGTCCGGAAAATATTCTCAGAGACTATCCTCTTCGTCCTCTTCATAAAGAAATTGCACGCACCTAGGGCACGTGGGAGAGGCGTCCCTGGGTTAGAACATCCCCTCTCCCCATTTCACCATACCGGTTCAACTTTTCACCTCTACATGGGCTTCGTTTTGTCCCTCTGCCTTCCTGGACTCTGGTTCTGCAGGGAATTTTATCAACGCATCCCTTGTCCATGAGCATAATTTTCAAGCCTCTAAACATCTCTTTCCTCAATGGTGAATGTCTAAACTTTGCGGTACAATTCCGCACGAAGCCTTTGACTATGCACGTGGGTGTCTTGCAAGGAGAACATTGTGTTCTGTGTGCTTCCCTATTGTACTTTTGCAATTCTCTTGGGTCTTCCTTTACTACAACTTCACACTCCAGTCCTCGATTGGCAAACTGACAATGTTTTTTGCTGGGGTCAAGGCTATCTCAGTCACTGTCTGATGGCACCTCAACTGAAGCCCTCTTTACCTTCACCATCTTTTCTGCCGGGTCTGCCTCCATCTTATCAAGACTTTGCAGATGTGTTTTGCGAGAAGCAGAATGAGACTCTTCCTCCGCATCAGCCCTATGACTGTCCGATTGAACTTCTGCCAGGAACCACACCTCCATGGGGAAGAATATACCCCCTGTCTGCCCCTGAGACACAAGCCATGACTCAATATATCAGCGAGAACCTCCAGAAGGGTTTAATCTTGAAGTCCTTCTCTCCAGCTGGTGCTGGATTCTTCTTCGTCGTGAAGAAGGACTCAATATATCAGCGAGAACCTCCAGAAGGGTTTTAACCGGAAGTCCTTGTCTCCAGCTGGTGCTGGATTCTTCTTTGTGGAGAGGAAGGACGGGTCTTTTCACCCATTTATTGACTATCGGGGCCTCAATAAAATTACTATCAAGAATTGCTACCCATTATCTCTGATTTCTGAGCTCTTTGACCATCTAAGGGGTGCCAAGGTCTTCACCAAACTGGATCTTCGTGGAGCGTATAATTTAATCAGAATTCGGGAAGGAGACGGCTTTTAATACTCGTGACTGGCATGTTGAGTAGTTAGTGATGCCCTGGCTGTCTTCCAGGAATTTGTAAATTATATCTTCAGGGACCTCCTTTACACATGTGTCATGGTTTAGTTGGATGACATATTGATCTTCTTACCCAATGTGGAGGTGCATAGCACTTATGTGCGCCTACGTCGCCTACTGAGTAATCATCTTTATGCCAAACTCGAGAAATGCCTCTTTGGAAGACAAGTCTTCCGTTTCCTGGTTATATTGTCTCCATTCAAGGCCTCCAGGTGGATCCTGACCAGTTACCTTTTGTTTTATACTGGCCTCTCCCTTCTGGCCTGCGGTCTATACAACATTTTATTGGATTCACCAATTATTATAGACAGTTCATACCACATTTCTCCTCATTGGTTGCACTGATTGTGGCTCTTACCAAGAAGAACAGTAGCCCCAAATCCTGGTCATCTGAAGCAGGAGAGTACTTCTCCCGTCTGAAATCAGCATTTGCTTCTGCACCAGTTCTGCCGAGACCCAACCCAGAAAAAACATTCTTCCTCGGAGTGGATGCTTCATCGGTAGGAGCCGGCGCGATTCTGACCCAAAAGTTATCCAGAGGTAAAACTGTGACTTGTGGTTTCTTCTCCAAGAATTTTTCGCCTGCTGAGAGAAACTATTCTATTGGAGAACGGGAACTCTTGGTCATTTAGCTTGCCCTTGAAGAGTGGTGTCACCTTCTGGAAGGATCTTTTCATCCAATCAGTATATATACAGATCAGAAGAATCTTCTATATCTTCAATCCGCACAGCACCTGGACCCTGCCAGGCCAGATGGTCTCTTTTCTTGTCCAGATTTAATTTCTTTAATCATTTTCAAGAATTTTCTTTATTCATTTTCAAGAATGTCAAAGCTGATGCTCTCTCTAGGGCCTCTGATGTGGTAGGCTTGGACTCTTCTCCTAGGCATATTGCGCCTCCTGAGTGTTTGATTACGTGTAACGCCAGTCTACCTTCAGCAAATTTCCCTGGGGAAATCTTTTGTGCCTTCTCGTCTTAGACGCAAAAAGTTGTACTGGGGATATGCTTCCCTGATGGCCGGACATCCTGGAGTACGGAAGCCCATTCAACTAATCTCCCAACATTACTGGTGGCCGAATCTGGAGCGTGATGTTACTGATTTTGCCCGTTCCCGTACGACCTGTGACTAAGATAAGACACCTCATCTTAAACCTACGGGTCTATTACAACCTTTGCCCATTACGGAGTACCCATGGTCTAATATTGCTATGGACTTCATCCCCGATCTGCCACCCTTTTGTAACAACACGGTCATTTGGGTGGTCGTAGATCATTTCTCCAAGATGGCTAATTTCGTGCCACTGCCTGGGCTCCCTTCTGCTTCACAACTGGCGGACCAATTCTGCCTACATGGTCTACTGCCTCACATTGTCTCTGATCGTGGGGTTCAGCTTGTCTCCAATTTCTGGCTGGTGCTCTGTTCTCGTCTCAGAGTCAGGTTGGACTGTTCCTCTGCTTATCACCCGCAGATCAATGGCCTGGTAGAGAGAGTGAACCGAATTTTGGGAGACTATTTCCGTCACTGTGTCTTCGCACGACAAGAAAAATGGACCAATTTGTTACCGTGGGCTGAGTTTTCCTATAGTCACTGGGACTCTGAGGTTACTAAAAAAATCTCCCTTCTTCAGTGTCTTTGTCCGCCATCCTCACCCTCCTCTTCCTCTGCCCACTCTTTCTGGGGTACCTGCCATGGATGACCAGGTCCAGGATTTCATGGCTATTTGGCAGGAGACTCAACGGTCCTTGCTACATGCCTCTAACCTCATGAAGTCTCATGCTGATAAGAGAAGAAGACCTCCTCCAAACTTCTCTCCTGGAGATAAAGTCTGTCTTTCTGCAAAATATGTTCGACTAAAGATCCCCAGCTACAAACTTGGTCCTCGGTTCCTGGGTCCTTTTAACCCCTTAAGGACCAAGGATGTATGAGTACGTCCTTGGTCCCGCTCCTGTGATATAACTCGGGGTCCCACAGTGACCCCGCATCATATCGCGGCGGGCCTGGCATCATAGTGAAGCTGGGACCCGCTTCTAATCGCGCGCGGCACTGATCGCGGTGCCGCGCGCTATTAACACTATAGCCGCGCGCACAAAGCTGAGCCACGCGGCTAAAAGTCAAAGTAAAAAATGCTGGTTAGCTCAGGGAACTGTTCGGGATCGCCGCGGTGAAATCGGGGCATCCCGAACAGCTGTATTACAGGAGGAAGGTCTCTTACCTTCCTTCCTGCAGTCCGATCGCCGATTGAATGCTTCAAGCCTGAGATCCAGGCTTGAGCAATCAATCGCCAAAAACCCTGATCAATGTATCCCTATGGAGATGCATTGAACACTGTTAAAGATCAGTAAATGCAATGTTATAGCCCCCTATGGGGGCTATAATATTGCAGAAGAAAAGTGTAAAAAAATCATTAACCCTTTCAATTATCCCTTCCCCTAATAAAAGTTTGAATCACCCGGCATTTCCAATAATAATAAAAAAACAGTGTAAATAAAAACATATGTGGTATCGCCGCGTGCGGAAATGTCCTATTTAAAAAATATACTGCTAATTAAACCGCACGGTAAATGGCGTAGCGCAAAAAAATTCCCAAAAATTTTGGTCACTTTTTATATCATGAAAAGATGAATAAAAATCGATCAAAAAGTCAGATCAATGCAAAAATGATACCGACAAAAACTTCAGATCACGGCGCAAAAAATCAACCCTTATAGCGCCCTGAACACGGAAAAATAAAAAAGTTATGGGGGTCAGAAGATGACAATTTTAAACATATACATTTTCCTGCATGTAGTTATGATTTTTTTCTGAAGTAATACAAAATCAAACCTATACAAGTAGGGTATCATTTTAACCGTAGGGACCTAGAGAATAAAGATAAGGTGTCATTTTTACCGAAAAATTTACTATGTATAAACTGAAGCCCCCAAAAGTTACAAAATGGCTGTATTTTTTAAATTTTGTCGCACAATGATTTTTTTTCCCGTTTCGCCGTAAAATTTTGGGTAAAATGACTGATATCATTACAAAGTAGAATTGGTGGCGCAAAAAATAAGCCATAATACAGATTTTAAGAGTTATGATTTTTTAAAGGTAAGGAGGAAAAAACAAAAAAGCAAAAACCGAAAAACGCCATGTCCTTAAGGGGTTAAAATCCTAATCAATCCGGTCTCCTATAAGCTCTGCCTGGCTACTTCCCTACGCATATCAAATTCCTTCAAAGTCTCTCTCATCAAGCCACTTATCCTCAACCGTTTCTCCAAAGGGTGAAGTCTCTCCTATTCCCATGTCCGGCGCAGCCAATGTTTTTGAGGTTAAAGAGATCCTTGCCACCAAGACCATCAGGGGGAAATGGTACTTCTTGGTTAATTGGAAGGGTTTTGGTCCCGAGGAGAGGTCCTGGGAACCTGAGGAAAACATCTTAGATCGGGCTCTGGTGCACATGTTCCTATGGCCTAAAAAGAGGGGGGGAGCTGGGGGGGGGGGGGTACTGTTATGTGTGACGCTGTGGCCAGAAATGCTGGCTGTGAGCACACTCCTGTCCCGTCTCCCTGCATGTCGGGATGCGGGCGCAGGAGTCCGCCGGGCCGTTGCTCACCTCTCCACGTTCCTGCTCCCTCTGTCTGCCGGCGCGCAGCTGCCTCCTAGGGTGAACACCGGTTCTCTGAAATTTAAAGGGCCAGTACACCCTTAATTGGTTCCGCTGTTTGCTGACCTTATGTGTCAGCACTTTCTCCTTACCCCTGCCAGATTTTTCTGCCTTGCTGCCTTAGAGAAAGCGTTCCTGATTTGTGTATTGCTTTACCTTGAACCAGACCTTCTTGCTTCGTATCTTGACCTTGCTTCTGTGCCGCCTGCCCTCTGTCCTCCTTGTTACGTGTCCTGACCAAGCTTCTGTGTTGCCTGTCCAGACCTCCTGCTGGTCCCTGATTATGAATCCGTCTCATTCCTTCTGTGCCACGCTTTGCCTCAGCTACCTTTGTGGACGAGTTGTGGACGACCTATGAGCCGCCTACTGCAGCAAGTCCATCCCGCTTTGCGGCGGGCCCTGGTGAAAACCAGCGGCTCCTTAAACTCCGCTCCCTGGTATGGCTCACACCATTGTCCACTTCTGGTACAGCGGATCAACACCACCTGCCGTTACATCCCTTATGCCATTTCATTACACCCTGGTGCCATTTCATCACCCCTTTGTGTCATTGCATTACCCCCCGTGCCATTTCATTATCCCCTGTGGCATTTCATTACTTCTTGTGCTCTTTCATTACTCCCTGTGCCATTTTATGATTCCCTTGTGCCATTTCAGTACCCCCTATATTTCATTTCATCACCACTTGTGCCATTTCATTACCCCCTGGTGTTATTTCCTCACCTCTTTGTGTCATTGCATTATCCCTTGTGCCATTTCCTTACCCCCCGTGCCATTTCATTACACATTGTGCTCTTTCATTACTTCCTGTACTATTTTATTACTCCCTTGTGCCATTTCAGTACCCCCTCTATTCCATTGCATCACCCCTTGTGCCATTTCAATACCCATCCATGCCATTTCATCACCCCTTTGTTCCATTTCATCAGTTCCCTGTGGCATTTCTGAGGTTTTCAGGACTGCGTGTGCTTTGTGGGGCCTGCTGTATGTTCTGTGACTGCCCACTCCTGGCCGCTCAAGACTAAAAACCGCCCGCTGCTGCAAGTTTTATATTGGGTTCTTCGGGACCCATGGGATCCCAATTCCATTGTAGTCTTCTAGTTTAGACTGTGAGGGAATAAATAAATACATTTTTAAAAAGTATATAATTAAATAAGTAAACAAAAATAATAATAATCATAATAATTATAATAGTTATTAATAAAAAGGACTCACCTCACTGGTGCCCAACCACTGCTGTTCTCACACTCACCGCCAATGATCTCTACTCCCTGGTCCTGACAACACACATACTGTATAAGAGGTTATTTGTGATTATACCCATACAAAAAAATAACAATAGTAAATAATAGGCTCAATAGTAAGCTCCAAATGGGATTGCCTTCTTCTGTACCTTTGGGGCTCTGTTGAGTTATGGCCACTTTAATGTGTCACAGCCTGGGCCCTTCAGAGGATCTTATGGTACTCTACCTAGCTAATCCGAATGCATACACGTGCTTTACTTTTTCAATTTAATCCTAACTGCAGATGAGATTTAATTTTCATGCATTTAGTCACACGCCTGCTGGTGCTTTGGAAGTTCCCTTTTCTGATTTACTAAAGACAATTATTTGATTCATATGCTTGTATGGAAATTGCTGAAACTTTTGATACAACAAATATAATTGAGCTACAAAGGTGTACTTTAGTTCTGCTTTGCTAGGTATACATGAGAGGCCAGCTCATAGCCCAAAACAATTTTAGAACCTTTCTTCTGAGGAATAGAAGTGAGCGATCATACAATTACACCAGAGATAAGAAGTAATTAACCGTGTACATCCGCACATCTCCTGTAGGTCGCCAATACTTGAAAAATACTTCTTATATTACAAATATGAAAAACAAACACCTTGTGATGGATATTTTTATTCAATGTCTTGTATGTTCTCTAGGCCTTATGAACCTGTTTAAACTCTGCTGATCTATGGTCCATGATTCTCTGTCTGACACCAGGCCCACCTATGGGTGGTGGTGAAGCCCCTGGGTTGCTTTGTATTTGTCTTGAGGCCTATCTGAGAAGTAAGGTCTAAGGAACCCACTGGTCTTCACCCTTTAAAATCTTTAACACAAGGACTTCGACTTTAATAAAGGGGCCCCAGATTTCTACTCTCAGAGTAATTTCCGATTCAAACACTGCCTTCCACCTATTCGACCTGTACAAGTCAGGGCATGCAGAGTTTGTCATCATAGTAAAACAGAGAGAGGTTCGGGGCAGGCAGCAGACAAATAATATCCAGGTAAAAACATTGCAGTGAATGGAAGAAGAAAAGGGTCTGGGTTCAGTCAGGCGCAATCTACTCGAAGAACTTGCATAAGATGTGCAGAATAGATGTATAACAAGTAGGGGGTAACTACCCCTTTCTCAATGTGAGCATGGCAGACTATCGCAACAGCCTCCTCCTCAGCCGGCTCGACTCTCCACAACTCCTGCTCCTGTTGTTTTGGCTGGTTCTAAGATTCATTTGTCTCTGCCTACCAAGTATGATGGAGACCCAAAGTTGTTCAGGGGCTTCATTACTCAGTGTCCCATGCATCTTGAACTCCAAGCAGAACAGTTTCCCACTGAACGTGCCAAAGTGGCGTTTGTCATCAGCCTTCTTCCCGAGAAAGCCTTGGCCTGGGCTACCCCACTCTGGGGCCACAATGATCCTTTGTTCTCAAATCTCCACACTTTTCTTGCTGAATTCCATAATGTATTACTTTTCGGTGGATGAATATGCAGTACAATTCCGCATCTTGGCCTCTGAACTGGCCTGGAATAATGAGGCTTTGTGCACTACTTTTAAAAAGGGCCTCTCTAGTAGGATCAAGGACGCCTTGGCGGCTCGGGATCTTCCTTCTTCCCTGACTGTGTCTCATCAACCTGGCTACACGTATTGATGTACGGTTCTCGGAGAGACAAGAGGAGCTTTAACGTGAGAGGGAACCACTCCGGTCACAACGTTATCCCTGTTTGGCCCCTGTTTTTCAACGTCCTCTACAATCATCTTCCACTCCAGCTGCAGAAGAGCCCATTCAGGTAGACCGCATTCAGGTAGACCCGTAGAAGACTTTCTTCTCAAGAAAGAACCCGTAGATGTACTGAGAACTTATACCTTTTTTGTGCTAGTCCTGAACACTTCCGGCGTCCGGAAAACCCTTGCACCTAGGGCACATAGGAGAGGCGTCCCTGGGTGAGAATAGTTCCTCTCCACGTTTGACTATGCCTGTTTGTCTTCTCACTCCTATGACGTCTTCATTCCTCGCTAGAGCCTTCCTTGGTTCTGGTTCAGCCGGAAATGTTATTGATGCCGCCCTGGTCCAGAAACATTGTTTACCAGTATCCCGTCTTATCAAGCCTCTGTTTATTTCTTCTGTTAATGGGGAGCACCAGAAGTGTAAGGTCCTTTTTCGCACAGAACCTCTCTTCATGCAAGTAGGAGTGTTACACAAGGAGAAGATACAGTTCCTAGTACTTCCCCATTGTACTTCTTAACTTCTTCTGGGACTTCCTTGGTTACAACTCTCCTCAATTTGATTGTTTCCTCGCCTCCCATTATGTCTAGTATTCCTTCCCCTTATTGGGACTTTGCAGATGTATTCTGTAAAAACAAGCAGAGACTCTTCCACCACATCGTACTACACCTCCTTGAGGAATAATTTATCCGCTTTCAGTACCTGAGACAAAAGCTATGGAAAAATATATTCAAGCTCTCCTGCTGGGGCTGGATTCTTCTTTGTTGGGAAAAAAGATCTCTTCATTCTTGCATTGACTATCGGAGACTAAATAAAATCACCATCAAAAATCGCTATCCTTTGCCTCTGATCTCAGAACTCTTTGATCATCTACGTGGGGCCAGAATCTTCACTAAATTAGAGCTCGGTGGAGCTTATTTAATTTAATTTGCATCCGAGAAGGTGATGAATGGAAAATGGCATTTAACACCTACGACGGCCATTTTAAGTATCTAGTTATGCATTTTTGTCTTTGTAATTCTCCCGCAGTCTTCCAAGAATTTGTTAATGACATCTTTGGTAATCTTTTGTATACCTGTGTGGTAGTCTACCTGGATGATATCCTGATTTTCTCTTCCAATTTAGAACCACATCGTGTTGCTCTTTTTGAGTGTTGCTGTGTAAGAGGGGGCGTGAAAGAGGAGTTTCAAAAACTGTGATTATCTGTTGTGCGGAGTGAATCTGTGGAGTGGGTGCGACTGCCTATAGCCCACATTCTTATTTTGGGTAAGTTTTTCTCTTTTGCACATAGTGGGATAACTGTTAGAGTTTAAACACCCTTTTTCATTTTTTTTTTTTTTTTCTCTGTTCCACCTCTAGGGGGAGGAGGAGTAGATTGGGCACAGGTGTATAAATCTATCTTAGCTTGGGACTCTTATTGAGAGCTTGCTCTTTTTGAGTGTTGCTGTGTAAGAGGGGGCGTGAAAGAGGAGTTTCAAAAACTGGAGTTTGAAAGCAGGAGGTTGAGATCGCTGTGAGTTTTAATTTTTGAACCCACAAGGTCTACAAAAAATTTTAAGTGTCATTTTGACTGTCTGTTTTTTCCTATACATTTGTGAAATCCCCATAATTAGATGGCCTCCATGTTGGAAAATGCAGTCCAATGTACATCCTGTTCAATGTATGCAATCCTTGAACAACAGTTTGAGGGTGCATATTGTTGTGCGAGATGTGTGCTAGTTGTCCGTTTGGAAGCCCAGATCCTGCATCTAGAGGGGCGACTGGCAACAATTAGAAGCATTAACAACATGGAGAGGAGTCTCCTGCTCACTGAGCAGGCACTCTCGGGAATAGAGGTGGAGGAGGACAGTGGGACGGAGTTGCAGGACAGTCAGGCAGTTAGCTGGGTTACAGTTAGAAAGAGGGGTAGGGGAAAAAGTGTCAGGGAGGCTAGTCCTGAACTGGCACACCCCAACAAGTTTGCCCGCTTGGCAGATGAGGGGGATGCCATTACAGAGCTAGCAGAACTGCAGCAGGATACCGCCTCTGACCGCCAGGGGGGTGTCTGCTCCAGTAAGGAGGGAGGGAGGAGTACAGGTCAGGCCAGACAGGTACTAGTGGTGGGGGACTCAATTATTAGGGGGACAGACAGGGCAATCTGTGACAAAGACCGGGATCGCCGAACAGTGTGCTGTCTGCCTGGCGCACGAGTTCGGCACATCGCGGATCGGGTTGACAGGTTGTTGGGCGGGGCTGGAGAGGACCCAGCAGTCATGGTACATATTGGCACCAATGACAAAGTAAGAGGTAGGTGGAGTGTCCTTAAAAATGATTTCAGGGACTTAGGCCGCAAGCTTAAGGCAAGGACCTCCAAGGTAGTCTTTTCTGAAATACTACCAGTACCACGAGCCGCACCAGAGAGGCAGCGGGAGATCAGGGAGGTAAACAAGTGGCTCAGAAGCTGGTGTAGGAAGGAAGGGTTTGGGTTCATGGAGAACTGGGCTGACTTCGCTGTCGGTTACCGGCTCTACCGTAGGGACGGGCTGCACCTCAATGGGGAGGGTGCAGCTTTGCTTGGGGAGAAGATGGCTAGAAGGGTGGAGGAGTGTTTAAACTAGGGACTTGGGGGGAGGGAACCTACAGCAAAGAGGGGGAAGATAGTGTAGATAGAGAGGTGGGAATTATAAATGTACCTGGGGGTGGAGCGGAGGGAGGGGTTAGAATAGTTAATAGGAATAGGCTTCATAGGAAAATAAAACTTACACCCTTGAATCCCATTAACCCCAATAACATAAAGGATGGAAATGTAAAGTGTATGTTCACAAATGCCAGAAGCCTAGCAAATAAAATGGGGGAGCTTGAGGCCTTGATACTGGAGGAACATATTGATATAGTTGGGGTCACTGAGACATGGCTGGACTCCTCGCATGACTGGGCTGTCAATCTGCAGGGGTTTACATTGTTTCGCAAGGATAGAATGAACAGAAAAGGTGGTGGAGTCTGTCTGTATGTAAGAAGTGGTATGAAAGTCAGTGTGAACGATGCCATAGTGTGTGATGATTCTGAGGATGTGGAATCATTGTGGGTAGAATTACAAAAGGAGGGAAATACTGAAAAAATAATATTTGGGGTAATCTACAGACCCCCTAATATCACTGAAGAGATAGAAGTTCGGCTTCATAAACAAATAGAGAGGGCCGCCCGGGCAGGTACAGTGGTAATAATGGGAGATTTTAACTATCCAGATATAGATTGGGGTCCGGGGTTGGCTAAAACTACAAAGGGGCGACAATTCCTAAATTTATTGCAGGATAATTTTATGGGCCAGTTTGTGGAGGACCCAACAAGAAGTGATTGTTACGCCGAGCGCTCCGGGTCCCCGCTCCTCCCCGGAGCGCTCGCTACACTCTCCTCACTGCAGCGCTCCGGTCAGTTCCACTGACCCGGGGCGCTGTGATACCGCCTCCAGCCGGGATGCGATTCGCGATGCGGGTAGCGCCCGCTCGCGATGCGCACCCCGGCTCCCGTACCTGACTCGCTCTCCGTCAGTCCTGTCCCGGCGCGCGCGGCCCCGCTCCCTAGGGCGCGCGCGCGCCGGGTCTTTGCGATTTAAAGGGCCACTGCGCCGCTGATTGGCGCAGTGGTTCCAATTAGTGTTATCACCTGTGCACTTCCCTATATCACCTCACTTCCCCTTCACTCCCTCGCCGGATCTTGTAGCCATCGTGCCAGTAAAGCGTTTCCTTGTGTGTTCCTAGCCTGTGTTCCAGACCTCCTGCCGTTGCCCCTGACTACGATCCTTGCTGCCTGCCCCGACCTTCTGCTACGTCCGACCTTGCTTCTGTCTACTCCCTTGTACCGCGCCTATCTTCAGCAGCCAGAGAGGTTGAGCCGTTGCTAGTGGATACGACCTGGTCACTACCGCCGCAGCAAGACCATCCCGCTTTGCGGCGGGCTCTGGTGAAAACCAGTAGTGACTTAGAACCGATCCACTAGCACGGTCCACGCCAATCCCTCTCTGGCACAGAGGATCCACTACCTGCCAGCCGGCATCGTGACAGTAGATCCGGCCATGGATCCCGCTGAAGTTCCTCTGCCAGTTGTCGCTGACCTCACCACGGTGGTCGCCCAGCAGTCACAACAGATAGCGCAACAAGGCCAACAGCTGTCTCAACTGACTGTTATGCTACAACAGTTACTACCACAGCTCCAGCAATCATCTCCTCCGCCAGCTCCTGCACCTCCTCCGCAGCGAGTGGCCGCTTCTGGACTACGACTATCCTTGCCGGATAAATTTGATGGGGACTCTAAGTTTTGCCGTGGCTTTCTTTCCCAATGTTCATTGCACTTGGAGATGATGTCGGACCAGTTCCCCACTGAAAGGTCTAAGGTGGCTTTCGTAGTCAGCCTTCTGTCTGGAAAAGCCCTGTCTTGGGCCACACCGCTCTGGGACCGCAATGACCCCGTCACTGCCTCTGTACACTCCTTCTTCTCGGAAATTCGAAGTGTCTTTGAGGAACCTGCCCGAGCCTCTTCTGCTGAGACTGCCCTGTTGAACCTGGTCCAGGGTAATTCTTCCGTTGGCGAGTATGCCGTACAATTCCGTACTCTTGCTTCAGAATTATCCTGGAATAATGAGGCACTCTGCGCGACCTTTAAAAAAGGCCTATCCAGCAACATTAAAGATGTTCTGGCCGCACGAGAAATCCCTGCTAATCTACATGAACTCATTCACCTAGCCACTCGCATTGACATGCGTTTTTCCGAAAGGCGTCAGGAGCTCCGCCAGGATATGGACTCTGTTCGCACGAGGCGTTTCTTCTCCCCGGCTCCTCTCTCCTCTGGTCCCCTGCAATCTGTTCCTGTGCCTCCCGCCGTGGAGGCTATGCAGGTCGACCGGTCTCGCCTGACACCTCAAGAGAGGACACGACGCCGCATGGAGAATCTCTGCCTGTACTGTGCTAGTACCGAACACTTCCTGAAGGATTGTCCTATCCGTCCTCCCCGCCTGGAAAGACGTACGCTGACTCCGCACAAAGGTGAGACAGTCCTTGATGTCTACTCTGCTTCTCCACGTCTTACTGTGCCTGTGCGGATGTCTGCCTCTGCCTTCTCCTTCTCTGCTGTGGCCTTCTTGGACTCCGGATCTGCAGGAAATTTTATTTTGGCCTCTCTCGTCAACAGGTTCAACATCCCGGTGACCAGTCTCGCCAGACCCCTCTACATCAATTGTGTAAACAATGAAAGATTGGACTGTACCATACGTTTCCGCACGGAGCCCCTTCTAATGTGCATCGGATCTCATCACGAGAGGATTGAACTTTTGGTCCTCCCCAATTGCACTTCTGAAATTCTCCTTGGACTTCCCTGGCTTCAACTCCATTCCCCAACCCTGGATTGGTCCACTGGGGAGATCAGGAGTTGGGGGCCCTCTTGTTCCAAGGACTGCCTAAAACCGGTTCCCAGTAACCCTTGCCGTGACTCTGTGGTTCCTCCTGTAACCGGTCTCCCTAAGGCCTATATGGACTTTGCGGACGTTTTTTGCAAAAAACAAGCTGAGACTCTACCTCCTCACAGGCCTTATGATTGTCCTATTGACCTCCTCCCGGGCACTACTCCACCCCGGGGCAGAATCTATCCTCTGTCCGTCCCAGAGACTCTTGCCATGTCTGAATACGTCCAGGAAAATTTAAAAAAGGGCTTTATCCGTAAATCCTCCTCTCCTGCCGGAGCCGGATTTTTCTTTGTGTCCAAAAAAGATGGCTCTCTACGTCCTTGCATTGACTACCGCGGTCTTAATAAAATCACGGTTAAGAACCGCTACCCCCTACCCCTCATCTCTGAACTCTTTGATCGCCTCCAAGGTGCCCACATTTTTACCAAACTGGACTTAAGAGGTGCTTATAATCTCATCCGCATCAGAGAGGGGGATGAATGGAAAACGGCATTTAACACCAGAGATGGACACTTTGAGTATCTGGTCATGCCCTTTGGCCTGTGCAACGCCCCTGCCGTCTTCCAAGACTTTGTTAATGAAATTTTTCGTGATCTCCTATACTCCTGTGTTGTTGTATATCTGGACGATATCCTGATTTTTTCTGCCAATCTGGAAGAACACCGCCAGCATGTCCGTATGGTTCTTCAGAGACTTCGTGACAATCAACTCTATGCCAAAATAGAGAAATGTCTGTTTGAATGCCAATCTCTTCCTTTCCTAGGATACTTGGTCTCTGGCCAGGGACTACAAATGGATCCAGACAAACTCTCTGCCGTCTTAGATTGGCCACGCCCCTCCGGACTCCGTGCCATCCAACGTTTTTTGGGGTTCGCCAATTATTACAGGCAATTTATTCCACATTTTTCTACCGTTGTGGCTCCTATTGTGGCTTTAACCAAAAAAAATGCCGATCCCAAGTCTTGGCCTCCTCAAGCGGAAGACGCCTTTAAACGGCTCAAGTCTGCCTTTTCTTCGGCTCCCGTGCTCTCCAGACCTGACCCATCTAAACCCTTCCTATTGGAGGTTGATGCCTCCTCAGTGGGAGCTGGAGCTGTCCTTCTACAAAAAAACTCTTCCGGGCATGCTGTTACTTGTGGGTTTTTTTCTAGGACCTTCTCTCCGGCGGAGAGGAACTACTCCATCGGGGATCGAGAGCTTCTAGCCATTAAATTAGCACTTGAGGAATGGAGGCATCTGCTGGAGGGATCAAGATTTCCAGTTATTATTTACACCGATCACAAGAACCTCTCCTACCTCCAGTCTGCCCAACGGCTGAATCCTCGTCAGGCCAGGTGGTCTCTGTTCTTTGCCCGATTTAATTTTGAAATTCACTTTCGGCCTGCCGATAAGAACATTAGGGCCGATGCTCTCTCTCGTTCCTCTGATGCTTCTGAAGTTGAACTCTCTCCTCAACACATCATTCCTCCTGACTGCCTGATTTCCACTTCTCCAGCCTCCATCAGGCAAACTCCTCCAGGAAAGACCTTTGTTTCTCCACGCCAACGCCTCGGAATCCTCAAATGGGGTCACTCCTCCCATCTCGCAGGTCATGCGGGCATCAAGAAATCTGTGCAACTCATCTCTCGCTTCTATTGGTGGCCGACTCTAGAGACTGATGTGGTGGACTTTGTGCGAGCCTGCACTATCTGTGCCCGGGATAAGACTCCTCGCCAGAAGCCCGCTGGTTTTCTTCATCCTCTGCCTGTCCCCGAACAGCCTTGGTCTCTGATTGGTATGGATTTTATTACTGACTTACCCCCATCCCATGGCAACACTGTTATTTGGGTGGTCGTTGATCGATTCTCCAAAATGGCACATTTCATCCCTCTTCCTGGTCTTCCTTCAGCGCCTCAGTTGGCTAAACAATTTTTTGTACACATTTTTCGTCTTCACGGGTTGCCTACGCAGATCGTCTCGGATAGAGGCGTCCAATTCGTGTCTAAATTCTGGAGGGCTCTCTGTAAACAACTCAAGATTAAATTAAATTTTTCTTCTGCATATCATCCTCAATCCAATGGACAAGTAGAAAGAATTAACCAGGTCTTGGGTGATTATTTACGACATTTTGTTTCCTCCCGCCAGGATGACTGGGCAGATCTTCTACCTTGGGCCGAATTCTCGTATAATTTCAGAGTTTCTGAATCTTCCTCCAAATCCCCATTTTTCGTGGTGTACGGCCGTCACCCTCTTCCTCCCCTCCCTACCCCCTTGCCCTCTGGTCTGCCCGCTGTGGATGAAATTTCTCGTGATCTTTCCATCATATGGAGAGAGACCCAAAATTCTCTCTTACAGGCTTCTTCACGCATGAAGAAATTCGCGGATAAGAAAAGAAGAGCTCCTCCCATTTTTTCCCCTGGAGACAAGGTATGGCTCTCCGCTAAATATGTCCGCTTCCGTGTCCCTAGCTATAAGTTGGGACCACGCTATCTTGGTCCTTTCAAAATTTTGCGCCAGATTAATCCTGTCTCTTACAAACTTCTTCTTCCTCCTTCTCTTCGTATTCCTAATGCCTTTCACGTTTCTCTTCTTAAACCACTTATCATTAACCGTTTCTCTCCCAAATCTGTTCCTCCCACTCCTGTCTCCGGCTCCTCGGACATCTTCTCCGTCAAAGAGATTTTAGCATCAAAAAAGGTCAGAGGGAAAACCTTCTTTTTAGTGGATTGGGAGGGTTGTGGTCCAGAAGAGAGGTCCTGGGAACCTGAGGACAATATCCTGGACAAAAGTCTGGTCCTCAGGTTCTCAGGCTCCAAGAAGAGGGGGAGACCCAAGGGGGGGGGTACTGTTACACCGAGCGCTCCGGGTCCCCGCTCCTCCCCGGAGCGCTCGCTACACTCTCCTCACTGCAGCGCTCCGGTCAGTTCCACTGACCCGGGGCGCTGCGATACCGCCTCCAGCCGGGATGCGATTCGCGATGCGGGTAGCGCCCGCTCGTGATGCGCACCCCGGCTCCCGTACCTGACTCGCTCTCCGTCAGTCCTGTCCCGGCGCGCGCGGCCCCGCTCCCTAGGGCGCGCGCGCGCCGGGTCTTTGCGATTTAAAGGGCCACTGCGCCGCTGATTGGCGCAGTGGTTCCAATTAGTGTTATCACCTGTGCACTTCCCTATATCACCTCACTTCCCCTTCACTCCCTCGCCGGATCTTGTTGCCATCGTGCCAGTGAAAGCGTTTCCTTGTGTGTTCCTAGCCTGTGTTCCAGACCTCCTGCCGTTGCCCCTGACTACGATCCTTGCTGCCTGCCCCGACCTTCTGCTACGTCCGACCTTGCTTCTGTCTACTCCCTTGTACCGCGCCTATCTTCAGCAGCCAGAGAGGTTGAGCCGTTGCTAGTGGATACGACCTGGTCACTACCGCCGCAGCAAGACCATCCCGCTTTGCGGCGGGCTCTGGTGAAAACCAGTAGTGACTTAGAACCGATCCACTAGCACGGTCCACGCCAATCCCTCTCTGGCACAGAGGATCCACTACCTGCCAGCCGGCATCGTGACAGTGATGCCTTGTTGGATCTGATCATTTCCAACAACGCAGAGCTGGTTGGTAATGTAACTGTGCGGGAAAACCTTGGTAATAGCGACCACAATATAGTTACTTTTGACTTAAAATGTAGAAAACAAAGACAGGCGGGGAAGGCAAAAACATATAACTTTAAAAAGGCAAATTTCCCTGGGCTGAGGGCTGCACTACAGGACATAGACTGGGGGGAGGTGTTCTCAAATACTGATACAGAAGGTAAATGGGACATCTTTAAATTAACTCTAAATAACTATACAGCTAAATATATACCAAAGGGGAACAAATATAAACGATTGAAACTAAATCCTACATGGCTGACACATGATGTTAAAAGAGCAATAAACAGCAAAAAAATAGCCTTCAAAAAATACAAATCTGATGGGTCAGCGATAACATTTAAACAGTACAAGGAGCTTAATAAAATCTGTAAAAATGTAATAAAAACAGCAAAAATTCAAAATGAGAGACAGGTGGCCAAAGAAAGCAAAACTAATCCTAAATATTTTTTTAGATATATGAATGTAAAAAAACCAAGGACAGAGCATGTAGGACCCCTTAATAATGATAATGGGGAGGTTGTCACAGGCGATCAAGAGAAGGCGGAGCTACTGAATGGGTTCTTTAGTTCTGTATACACTATGGAAGAAGGAGCTGACATTGGCCAGGTCAGTGCTGGTAACACATCATGTAATGTACTGAACTGGCTTAATGTAGAGATGGTACAAGGTAAGTTAAGTGATATAAATGTAAGCAAATCCCCAGGACCGGATGGACTACACCCAAGAGTTCTTAGAGAGGTAAGTTCAGTAATATCTGTACCCCTGTTCATGATATTTAGAGATTCTCTGGTGTCTGGTATTGTGCCAAGGGACTGGCGCAAGGCGAATGTGGTGCCAATCTTCAAAAAGGGCTCTAGGTCTTCCCCAGGAAACTATAGACCGGTAAGTTTAACGTGCATTGTGGGTAAATTGTTTGAAGGACTTATAAGGGATTACATACAGGAATACATAGGGGATAATTGTATTATAAGTGATAGCCAGCATGGGTTTACTAAGGATAGAAGTTGTCAAACCAATCTAATTTGCTTTTATGAAGAGGTGAGTAGAAGCCTTGACAGAGGAATGGCTGTGGATATAGTGTTTCTGGATTGAGCTAAAGCATTTGATACTGTCCCTCATAGACGTCTGACAGGTAAGTTAAGGTCTTTGGGTTTGGAAATTTTAGTTTGTAACTGGATTGAACACTGGCTCATGGATCGTACCCAGAGAGTGGTGGTCAATGATTCGTACTCTGATTGGTCCCCGGTTATTAGTGGTGTACCCCAAGGTTCAGTACTGGGACCGCTGTTGTTTAATTTATTTATCAATGATATAGAGGATGGTATTAACAGCTCTGTTTCTATCTTTGCAGATGACACCAAGCTTTGTAGCACGGTACAGTCTATAGAGGATGTGCATAAGTTACAAGATGACTTGGATAGACTAAGTGTCTGGGCATCCACTTGGCAAATGAGGTTCAATGTGGATAAATGTAAAGTTATGCATCTGGGTACTAATAACCTGCATGCATCGTATGTCTTAGGGGGGATTAAACTGGCAGAGTCACTGGTAGAGAAGGATCTGGGTGTACTTGTAGATCACAGACTACAGAATAGCATGCAATGTCAGGCTGCTGCTTCCAAAGCCGGCAGGATATTGTCATGTATCAAAAGAGGCATGGACTCAAGGGACAGGGACATAATACTCCCCCTTTATAAAGCATTGGTACGGCCTCACCTGGAATATGCTGTTCAGTTTTGGTCACCTGTCCATAAAAGGGACACTGCGGAGTTGGAAAGGGTGCAGAGACGCGCGACTAAACTAATATGGGGCATGGAACATCTTAGCTATGAGGAGCGATTAAAGGAGTTACAATTGTTTAGTCTTGAGAAGAGACGTTTAAGGGGGGATATGATAAACGTATATAAGTATATTAATGGCCCATACAAAAAATATGGAGAAAAACTGTTCCAGGTTAAACCCCCCCAAAGGACGAGGGGGCACTCCCTCCGTCTGGAGAAAAAAAAGTTTAGTCTCAAGGGGCGACACGCCTTCTTTACCGTGAGGACTGTGAATTTATGGAACGGTCTACCTCAGGAACTGGTCACAGCAGGAACAATTAACAGCTTTAAAACAGGATTAGATACATTCCTGGAACAAAATAAGATTAATGCTTATGAAGAAATATAAAATCTCATCCCTTCCCCAATATCGCGCCACACCCCTACCCCTTAATTCCCTGGTTGAACTTGATGGACATATGTCTTTTTTCGACCGTACTAACTATGTAACTATGTAACTATGTGTTCATGTCCGCCAAGAATTGTTTATTTGCCAAGCTGGAGAAATGTCTCTTTGAGAGAACAAGTCTACCTTTTCTCTGATATATTGTTTCCCATCACAGACTTCAGGTGGATTCTGCTAAGCTTTCAGCCGTCCTAGACTGGCCTCACTCTTCTGGACTTCGGGCAATTCAACGATTCTTGGGGTTTGCCAACTACTACCGTCAATTCATTCCTCATTTTTCTTCCATAGTGGCCCCAATAGTAGTAGCCCTTACCAAAAAGAATAGTAACAGCTTTTTCTAGGTTAAAGTCTTCTTTCTTTTCTGCACATCTGCTCTCCAGACCTGATCACGAAAACCATTCTTTTTGGAGGTTGACGCGTCTTCTGTAGGAGCAGTTCTCACACAAATGTCCTCTAAAGGCCAAAACATTGCTTGCGTTTTTTCTCTAAGACCTTTTCTCCTGCGGAAAGAAACTATTCCATTGGTGATCGAGAACTCCTTGACATTAAACTGGCCTTATAAGAATGGCGCTATCTCTTAGAGGGCTCTAGTCATCCTGTAAGCATTTTTACAGATCACTAAAATCTGTTCTATCTTCAATCTGCACAACGCCTAAATCCCCAATCCCCGCCAAGCAAGATGTCGCTCTTCTTCTCCCGATTCACCTTCTTCATTAATTTCTGTCCTGCAGAGTAAAGTGTTAGAGACGATGCTCTCTCTCATTCCTCTTATGTTGTTGGTCAGGATTTCGCTCAACAGCATATTATTCCTCCTGAGTGTCTTACTACTGCGGCTCCTGCTTCTCTTCTTCAAAGTCCCTCCTGGAAAGACACTTGTGTTTCCTCATCTTAGATGCTGGGTCCTCAGTTGGGGGGTCACTCGTTGTTGGCTGGTCACTCTGGGATTAAGAAGTCCTTTCAGTTAATCTTCAGACACTATTGGTGGCCACATCTCAAACAGGATGTCACAGACTTCGTCAGTTCTTGTACAACTTGTGCAAGTGACAAGACTCCCTGGTTGAAACCAGCGGGACTCCTACAGCCCTTGCCCATTCCGGATACTCCTTGGACTCATGTAGCAATGGATTTCATCACCGATCTCCTTCCTTCCAATAACAATACCGTCATCTCAGTGGTCTTTGATCAGTTCTCCAAGATGGCACATTTTATTCCTTTGCCCAGACTTCCTTCTGCTCCTCATTTGGCCAAACATTTCCTCCAACAAATGTTTCGTCTGCATGGCCTCCCTTCCCATATTGTCTTGGATCGTGGTGTGCAATTTGTCTCCAAATTCTGGCTTGCTCTTTGTTCTTGTTTAAAAATTAATCTGGACATTTCTTCCGCCTACCACCCTCAATTCAATGGGCAAGTGGAGAGAGTCAATCATGTCCTGGAGGGCTTCTTGCGACATTTTGTTTAAGCTCTGCAGGACGATCGGGTTGATCTTCTGCCTTGGGCAGAGTTTTCATACAATCATAGAGACTCTGAATCCACAAAGACTTCACCCTTTTTTGTTGTTTACGGTCTTCATCCTCGTACACCTCTTCCTCTACCAGACTCCTCTGGAGTGCCTGCCGTTGATTCTCTAATCAGAATTTTTGTCGCCATCTGGCAAAAGATTCAACGCTCGTTACTGTCCGCCTCCTCTCAAGTCTCTCAAGTCTCTAATGAAGTCTCAAGCGGACAAGAAAAAATGACCTCCTCCATCTTTTTCTCCTGGCGACAAAGTCTGGTTCTCCTACAAGTATATACGCTTTAAGGTTCCCAGTTACAAGTTGAGGCCTCATTACCTGGGTCCTTTTGTGGTCCTTCAGAAAATCAATCCCGTCTCATACAAATTACATCTACCCTCCTCCCTTCGCATTCCTAATTCCTTTCATGTTTCTTTGCTGAAACCCCTGGTCATTAATTGTTTCTCTCAAAAAGTAATTGCTCCCACTCCTGTCTCTTGTTCTTCAGACATTTTTGAGGTGAAAGAGATCTTCGCCATGACAACTGTAAGAGGTAAACATTATTGACTGGAGGGGCTTGGTCCTGAGGAAAGATCATGGGAACCCGAGAAGAATATTGTTGATCGTAGCCTGGTGCAGGAGAAGAAGAGGGGAAGACCCAAGAGGGGTACTGATAGGGGCAGCGCTCTGGCCGTGAGCACTGCCCCCTCCCTGGTCTCCCTGCCTCCGGGATTTGAGGTGCTGGAAGCACCCGCACGCATGCCCCGGGCGCAACCGTGAGTAATGCTCCGGCCGTGAGAGCACCCCCTCTTGTCCTCCTGTTGGCTCCGGCACTCGCTATGCAGGGCGCTCCTGCATTCGAACCCCGGGCATCCCCTTACCTTCTTCTTTCCCCGGCCTCTCTGCTTCACCGGCGTGCGCATCCCCTGTCCTTAGGGCGCATGCGCACACCAGCATTGCTAGATTTAAAGGGCCAGTACGCCCTTAATTGGTGCCCTGCTGGGCGGACTCTATATTAGTCCAGCACCTCCCTAGTGTTGTGCCAGATCTTCGTGCCTTGTGCCTAAGAGAAAGCGTTACGTTGTGTGTGCCATATAGTGTTCCTGACCCTTCGCTTGTGGCCTGACTTTGCTCCTTTGCCACCTGCCTCCTGACCTTGTGCCTGGGACCTGACTACGCTCCTTTGCCACCTGCCTCCTGACTTTGTGCCTGTTACCTGACTACGCTACTTGCTGCCTGCCTCCTGACCCATGCTTTGTCTGACTTCGCCTTCTTCGGTGCCAAATATCACCTGGGCAACCTGTGTGGACAGATCGTGCCAGGGGCAGCGACCTGGGTGCCGCCTGCCGCTGCATGTCTATCCCACTTTGTGGAGGGCTCTGGTGAAAACCAGCGGCACCTTAGACTCCGCTCCCTGGTACAGTTCAGTCATAGTCCACACAGGACAGCAGATCCACCTCTCCTCTACCGTTACAGTAAGATCTTTATATAAACTACTTTTTATACATCTATCCTGCATGTCTTATGCAAGTTCTTCGAGTGGATTACGCCTGACTGAACCCGGACCCTTTTCTTCTTCCATTCACTGCTCTGCATACACCGGTCTGTGAACCTTGAAGTACCGATCCCTGGGAGGCAGCACCACCACGAGTTTCTTCTCACACCTATTTAGTTGTTGTGTCTATTTAACCCAACAAACCGGGGTGAAAGTTCTATAAAGGTTTCTGTCATTTGAATACATCTAACCTGATGATATAACTCTATAGAAAGCTCTGCCTACTCTTTTTCTGCCTATCCAGATTTGCAGGTAAAAACATTGGAAGTACAAAAAATACACTTAGCAGTTCTCTGGTATATATTCCTATTACTCAGGCATGTTAAAGTATACCTTAACTTTTATACAACTTCGGACATGTCATAGCAACATGTCAGAAGTTCTGATCAGTAGGGGTACAGCTGCTAAAAACCCGACCAGTCACTAGAAGGAATGGAGGAAGCATTTTTTCTGCTCAATTTTTCCTAAGGAAGCCAAGTATACAGAGTATGGACACCATGACAGTTTTTTTTTGAGTCTCTTTAAGACTGATATGGCACCTGTACTCCACTGCAGAAAAAAAAACAAGCAGTAATGAAGGGACACAGTGCACAGCCCAACGCTTTTGTTCATTCTTGTGATCGGTTGGGAAGTTGCTATGACATGTCAGAAGTTGTATAAAAGTTTAGGTACACTTCAAACAGGGTTAATGGATCTACTGAGGGTTGATCTGGGTGTGGTCAGAGATAAATATTAAGCGGTGATGGGCATGATGAGCAGTGAGGGGGATGTCACACAAATGGAGAAGGAACTGGCACTACCTTTTTATACGTAATATATTTCAGCAATACCCTTAATAACAGTATGTGCAATATGTTTAGCACTACTGTGATGGTGCAATGCCTACATCAACAGGTAATATATCCAAACAATGTGTAGAAAGGAAGAAAGCTGCACTCACCACTTCATTCATCTGTGCTTTATTTGCAGTCCATCATGGGGGTACACATAGCGGGTGCTTCAAGCAATTGAGCACCATATGTGTTGCGCCGATTAGTACAGCATCTGGCTCGATGATGAGCCATTGACTGCTACTGCTGCCGTCTCCAGAAACCCCTGTTCCACTACCTCCCAGTTAATTAGGCTGCCGCGAAGCTGGTGGTCTCCCCGGACACATTTGGCTCCAGAATTTCCAATTCTGCCATGATGCTGACTGCCAACCATGCTACCAACTTGCTGGCTCAGCTGCTGCCTCACGGGCAACCTGCAACCCTCTTCTCCTGATGATAATGAAGCCCCTTCTGCACCCGGCTCCCAATTGCGATCGGCTTCATCATCTTCAACAAGTGTCTGCACATCACTGATGTCCTCCTCAGATTCCTCCACAGTGTCTGCTTCAGGACCCAGAATGCTGGCAACATCGCCTTCCATGTCACTCTCCTCATCACTACTTGCCCACCTAGCGGAGGAAGCGGTGGATGTCTCCTCCACTTCTTGGTTTGGCAGTGGCTGCTGACTGTCCTCTATTAGATCATCCTCACTGAATAGTGGAGCCGTACTCACAGCATAAGATACTTCTTTAGGGGAGGGAACAGCCTAGGACAGAGGCAATGGGAGGATAGGGAATGCTCCCAGGCCATGTCAATTGAGAGTTGTGTCTGATGAACCCACCGTTTGTTGACTGGGGGGTATCAGATGTCACTTGTGATGAAGTGGATGACCGTTAGAGATGAGCAAATCAAAGCTCAAGAACCCGAATTCATTACGAAATTCATGAAATATTCGATTCACAATGAATGTGAATATTGCTGCGATTCTATCGCGCAAATCGCTTCATTAAACTCCATTTACTGCGAAGGGAAGTAGGCAGGATGACCCTGAATAACATGCAGGATGCAGCCTCTCAGCAGCCAGTCACCCTTGTGATGTCACAGCCCTATATCTTTGGCAGCCATTTTGCGGCTCGTCATATAATTCATGACACTGCATATAGATAGGACGGACATCGCTGTGTGTGTGTTACACAGAAAAACACATTACATAACTTTCTCTGACCACGTCCCAGTATCATTCTCGTTCATGCTTCCCTCCCTCTCTAGACCGCACTCCACCTGGAAGTTAAATGGACTCCCTGTGACTGCAGGATCTGAAGGACACGATAACTAACTTCTCCAAAGATCATTGCTCCGACCATTCCTCTCCTCTCATTAAATGGGAGGCGATTAAATGTGTACTCCGTGGTGTCCTGGTCAAACACGGTTCTAGATTGAAGAGGGAAGCATCGGCTAAACTTTCCTCTCTCCAGTTACAACTTAACACCCTTGAAGCTTCCCATAAGCAATCCCAACAGGAAAGTGTCTTGAGAGACATTATTCGGGTTAGGCAAGAACTTCTATCCATTTTGAATGCTAAACATAAATACTATAGGCAACTCACGGGTAGGTTCTTCTATGAGTGGGGGAACAAGTCCGGTAGGATGTTGGCGAGGGCTCTCAGGAAGAAACGTTCTTCCCTCTTCGTCTCTCATGTCCAAGACCGCAATGGTTCCCCAGTTCATCTCACCACTGATATCCTAGAAACTTTTCATTCATATTATGCCTCTCTCTATCACTTGCCTGCCTCCTCCTCTCACGACCTGGCGGACGCCTCTGACTCTTCCCTGTCCTCTTATATTGAGGCAACTGCCCTCCCTACTCTTCCAATGGACACAATTTCAGCTCTGAAGGCTCCGTTCTCGTTGGAGGAATTGGATTCTGCCATCTCTTCACTGCCAACGGGCAAAAGCCCCGGCCCATATGGCTATACCGCTAAGTTCTTTAAATCCCTCTGCCCGGAACTGGCCCCCTGGCTGCTGTCTGCATTTAATTCTATCTCTGACTCTGACCCACTCCCTCAATCATTCCTTGGGGCTTTCACAACTGTGATCCCCAAGGAAGGAAAAGACCCGTCCCAATGTCAAAAGTACCGCCCTATCTCCCTGCTCAATTCTGATACTAAATTGTTTGTTTGCCAAATTAATAGCCAATCGCCTTGCCTCACATATGACGAGCCTGGTCCACATTGATCAAGTAGGTTTCATCCGAAGTAGGGAGGCCAGAGATAACGTCTTGAGAACCTTTTCCGTAGTCCATGAATCCAAGAACTCCAATACGCCATTGTGCCTGCTCTCTTTGGACACGGAAAAAGCTTTTGACCACGTTGACTGGACCTTTCTTAAAGCCACCCTCTCTCAAATTGGATTAGGTTCACAGATGTTGTTGCGTATTATGGAGCTTTATTCAGACCCACAAGCCCAGATTAGGATTAACGGACAACTCTCCAAACCCTTCTCAATTTGTAAGGGTACGAGTCAAGGATGCCCTCTCTCGCCACTGCTGTTTGTCTTATGTATGGAACACCTCTTGGTGGCGATTCGTCAAAACCCCGATATTAGGGGCCTAGCATCTGTCTCGTACCATCAAAAATGTGTGGCTTTTGCCAATGACCTACTGATATTCCTCTCCTCTCCCCTCTTGTCACTCCCCTCCCTGCTGGCCACCATTCGTTCCTTCACGTCTCACACTAATTACAAACTGAACTTCTCCAAATGTGAGGCGTTTAATATATCTCTTCCTCCTGACATGATCCAACAATTAAAAGAGAATTATCCCTTTAAATGGTGTACTTCCTCTCTCACTTACCTGGGTGTCAAAATACCGGCCTGCCTGAAAGATACGTTCCGACTGAACCTTCCCCCGATCAAGCTCTCTATTACCCAAGATCTGGCCAGATGGGACCGAAGAGACTTCTCCTGGCTGGGCAGGATTAACATTGTTAAAATGAATATATTGCCGAGACTTTTGTTTCTTTTTTCCTGCGTTCCTGCCTCTTTTCCAAAGATCTTCTTCCAGAGACTCACTTCGCTCCTATCTGGTTTTGTCTGGTCACACAAACCCCCGAGGGTATCCCGACAGATACTCACTAGACAGAAAGCCAACGGTGGGCTTGGACTTCCCGACTGTCTCTTCTATTTTTTGTTAGCGGTCCGGATGATGGTCCTAGACTGTAGAGCCAACCCGGTTACTAAACAGTGGGCAATACTTGAAAGACTCTCCTCCCCAATTGACCCTAAATCACTCCTTTGGCTGCCGTGCAGACACCTGCCCTCGGACAAATCTGACCTACCGCCAGTTACCTCCTCCATTGCACATGCGTACCGCTTCTTCCTTCCCTCTTCTCCTCTTTTTACACCAGATGGTCCCTTGACTCCCATATTTGGGAACCCTGCTTTCCCTCCTGCCTTTACATCACCAGTCTTCCTTACATATACTCGCATAGACAATCCTGCGGTTGGGACATTCCTGGACCAGGACTCACTCAAACCACTTAGTTGACCTTGTGGCGCCCACCTCGCCCACGTTACTGCACCATCTCCAATATGTCCAACTGAAACACTTCCACGCTGCAAACCATACTGCATTGCACCTCCACCGCTGCCTTTCCTCATTCGAGAAACTCTGTATATCTTCTTCTGGAGCCTCCCGCCCGATCAGCTGCATCTATGCTCTTTTAATTGATTATCTCTGTTCCGACCCGTTGCCTTTCAGGCGGGGATGGGAGAAAGAACTTGGCTGCGAGTTTTCAGATGAGGATTGGAACAAAGCTGTTCTCTTATGCCATAATGCGTCAATTTCTAGCAAGCAGCAGAAAACTAATTATAAAATCCTAACGAGATGGTATAGAGTTCCCTCCTTGCTGTCCCGCATCTATCCGGGTGTATTGGATGTGTGTTGGAGATGTCGTGGAGGGGGTGGCACAATGTCACACATATGGCTCCTTTGTCCCTCCTTGGGTCCTTTTTGGACTCAAGTCCTAGATGTCATACACAGCCTGACTTCGGTGCGGCTTGACTTTACGCCTGCTTCCCTGCTCTTGTCTATCCTCCCCCCCTCCACTCCCCTACAGCATATCCAACTTATCAGATTTATGCTCCTAGCTGCCAGGTCGGTTATTCAGAGAAGGTGGAAGTTCACCTCCCCTCCTTCCCTCACAGAGTGGATTCAGAAACTCACGCACATGCATCGCATGGAGGAGCTCATAGCTGATTCTCGTCAGCGTCAACTGAAACATTACACCATCTGGAATCCTTGGACATCCTTTCTGTCCTCGGCAGAATACACCTCTACTTATATAGACTCCTAACACAGACATCCACATGTGGCTTTTCTCGGACGTGTTACCCACTGTTTAGGTGCCCAGTAGCTGCCACTTGGGGAGCTTTTCCGTGGTTGCCTTTCGCCGAGGTAGGTATTCTCTTCTCTTTCAACGCCCATCTGTTTCTCCACACTTTTTTCTCACTTTTCCTCTCTTCCCTTTCTCCTCCGATTTCCTTCTTTTTTTTCTTCTTTTTCTTTCTTCCTTCCCTTTCTTCCTTGCCCTTCCCCCTAACCCCCCCCCCCCCGTTTCCTTTATAGTTCTAGGCTTTTGCTCATTTGTTGCATTAAGCACTTCACGCCCTTAGTCTTCCTCTTACACTACTCTCTGTCATGTATATACGTGCTCCGGTAGACTGTTGGTCTTGTGGTCCGTTTAGGATTCTTGCTGACTATGACCTCTTCTTCAACAAGATCACATATCCTGAGGGGATCCTGCTAGTGTATCTTATATGGACCAGGGACGTGATGTGTTTTATGAACATTAATGCTCTATCATATGTTGCCTATTCTGCGCGTGAGTTTTTTTTATCTTGTTATGTACTGAAAAGCTTTAATAAAAACTTATTGTGAAAAAAAAAAAGAAAAACACATTACAGCAGCGTTTCACATCCTAGTCACATCATCGTTCTGGTAGACAGAGAGCAGAGTTTTTTTCACTGAAAAGGATTTTTACTGCAGCCTAGTTACTATCTTCAGCACTGTATAACAGAGAGGGATAGATAGCTGTGTGTTGCCTCATACATTTCAACAAATTGCGTCAACTTCATAAACCTTAGCAGAGGAGGCAGGAATAATTTTTCAGCGCAATTCTGTGTCTTTGTTCCACAAAAAATCATCTGCTGTTTATAGTAGTCTGTATTTTGTGTTTAGTACACAGCTTTTTTGTGCTGCAACACTGTTGTGTTCTGCTGGTGTTGTGCAAAAATCCTTTTTTTTTTCAAGCGTACTGTACCGCATTTATCTGCCCTCATAATTGCATACCACATACGTACATCTGAGTAGTGTACTATTTTGTACCTGTTAATCTGTCAATTGCCTACATACTGTGAAAGTCCAGGCAAAAGTAATCACCAGCTGGTGTTTTACTAAAATACGTTTTTTAAGCGTACTGTACCGCATTATTCTGCCCTCATTAAAGTGCATACAACATACCTACATCTAAGTGATGTACTATTTCGTGCCTGTCAAGGGCCTCAATTATGTGAAAGGACAGCCAAAAGTAATCACTGGCTGGTGTTTGTCACGATGCCGGCTGGCAGGTAGTGGATCCTCTGTGCCAGAGAGGGATTGGCGTGGACCGTGCTAGTGGATCGGTTCTAAGTCACTACTGGTTTTCACCAGAGCCCGCCGCAAAGCGGGATGGTCTTGCTGCGGCGGTAGTGACCAGGTCGTATCCACTAGCAACGGCTCAACCTCTCTGGCTGCTGAAGATAGGCGCGGTACAAGGGAGTAGACAGAAGCAAGGTCGGACGTAGCAGAAGGTCGGGGCAGGCAGCAAGGATCGTAGTCAGGGGCAACGGCAGGAGGTCTGGAACACAGGCTAGGAACACACAAGGAAACGCTTTCACTGGCACGATGGCAACAAGATCCGGCGAGGGAGTGAAGGGGAAGTGAGGTGATATAGGGAAGTGCACAGGTGATAACACTAATTGGAACCACTGCGCCAATCAGCGGCGCAGTGGCCCTTTAAATCGCAAAGACCCGGCGCGCGCGCGCCCTAGGGAGCGGGGCCGCGCGCGCCGGGACAGGACTGACGGAGAGCGAGTCAGGTACGGGAGCCGGGGTGCGCATCGCGAGCGGGCGCTACCCGCATCGCGAATCGCATCCCGGCTGGAGGCGGTATCGCAGCGCCCCGGGTCAGTGGAACTGACCGGAGCGCTGCAGTGAGGAGAGTGTAGCGAGCGCTCCGGGGAGGAGCGGGGACCCGGAGCGCTCGGCGTAACAGTACCCCCCCCTTGGGTCTCCCCCTCTTCTTGGAGCCTGAGAACCTGAGGACCAGACTTTTGTCCAGGATATTGTCCTCAGGTTCCCAGGACCTCTCTTCTGGACCACAACCCTCCCAATCCACTAAAAAGAAGGTTTTCCCTCTGACCTTTTTTGATGCTAAAATCTCTTTGACGGAGAAGATGTCCGAGGAGCCGGAGACAGGAGTGGGAGGAACAGATTTGGGAGAGAAACGGTTAATGCTAAGTGGTTTAAGAAGAGAAACGTGAAAGGCATTAGGAATACGAAGAGAAGGGGGAAGAAGAAGTTTGTAAGAGACAGGATTAATCTGGCGCAAAATTTTGAAAGGACCAAGATAGCGTGGTCCCAACTTATAGCTAGGGACACGGAAGCGGACATATTTAGCGGAGAGCCATACCTTGTCTCCAGGGGAAAAAATGGGAGGAGCTCTTCTTTTCTTATCCGCAAATTTCTTCATGCGTGAAGAAGCCTGTAAGAGAGAATTTTGGGTCTCTCTCCATATGATGGAAAGATCACGAGAAATTTCATCCACAGCGGGCAGACCAGAGGGCAAGGGGGTAGGGAGGGGAGGAAGAGGGTGACGGCCGTACACCACGAAAAATGGGGATTTGGAGGAAGATTCAGAGACTCTGAAATTATACGAGAATTCGGCCCAAGGTAGAAGATCTGCCCAGTCATCCTGGCGGGAGGAAACAAAATGTCGTAAATAATCACCCAAGACCTGGTTAATTCTTTCTACTTGTCCATTGGATTGAGGATGATATGCAGAAGAAAAATTTAATTTAATCTTGAGTTGTTTACAGAGAGCCCTCCAGAATTTAGACACGAATTGGACGCCTCTATCCGAGACGATCTGCGTAGGCAACCCGTGAAGACGAAAAATGTGTACAAAAAATTGTTTAGCCAACTGAGGCGCTGAAGGAAGACCAGGAAGAGGGATGAAATGTGCCATTTTGGAGAATCGATCAACGACCACCCAAATAACAGTGTTGCCATGGGATGGGGGTAAGTCAGTAATAAAATCCATACCAATCAGAGACCAAGGCTGTTCGGGGACAGGCAGAGGATGAAGAAAACCAGCGGGCTTCTGGCGAGGAGTCTTATCCCGGGCACAGATAGTGCAGGCTCGCACAAAGTCCACCACATCAGTCTCTAGAGTCGGCCACCAATAGAAGCGAGAGATGAGTTGCACAGATTTCTTGATGCCCGCATGACCTGCGAGATGGGAGGAGTGACCCCATTTGAGGATTCCGAGGCGTTGGCGTGGAGAAACAAAGGTCTTTCCTGGAGGAGTTTGCCTGATGGAGGCTGGAGAAGTGGAAATCAGGCAGTCAGGAGGAATGATGTGTTGAGGAGAGAGTTCAACTTCAGAAGCATCAGAGGAACGAGAGAGAGCATCGGCCCTAATGTTCTTATCGGCAGGCCGAAAGTGAATTTCAAAATTAAATCGGGCAAAGAACAGAGACCACCTGGCCTGACGAGGATTCAGCCGTTGGGCAGACTGGAGGTAGGAGAGGTTCTTGTGATCGGTGTAAATAATAACTGGAAATCTTGATCCCTCCAGCAGATGCCTCCATTCCTCAAGTGCTAATTTAATGGCTAGAAGCTCTCGATCCCCGATGGAGTAGTTCCTCTCCGCCGGAGAGAAGGTCCTAGAAAAAAAACCACAAGTAACAGCATGCCCGGAAGAGTTTTTTTGTAGAAGGACAGCTCCAGCTCCCACTGAGGAGGCATCAACCTCCAATAGGAAGGGTTTAGATGGGTCAGGTCTGGAGAGCACGGGAGCCGAAGAAAAGGCAGACTTGAGCCGTTTAAAGGCGTCTTCCGCTTGAGGAGGCCAAGACTTGGGATCGGCATTTTTTTTGGTTAAAGCCACAATAGGAGCCACAACGGTAGAAAAATGTGGAATAAATTGCCTGTAATAATTGGCGAACCCCAAAAAACGTTGGATGGCACGGAGTCCGGAGGGGCGTGGCCAATCTAAGACGGCAGAGAGTTTGTCTGGATCCATTTGTAGTCCCTGGGCAGAGACCAAGTATCCTAGGAAAGGAAGAGATTGGCATTCAAACAGACATTTCTCTATTTTGGCATAGAGTTGATTGTCACGAAGTCTCTGAAGAACCATACGGACATGCTGGCGGTGTTCTTCTAGATTGGCAGAAAAAATCAGGATATCGTCCAGATATACAACAACACAGGAGTATAGGAGATCACGAAAAATTTCATTAACAAAGTCTTGGAAGACGGCAGGGGCGTTGCACAGGCCAAAGGGCATGACCAGATACTCAAAGTGTCCATCTCTGGTGTTAAATGCCGTTTTCCATTCATCCCCCTCTCTGATGCGGATGAGATTATAAGCACCTCTTAAGTCCAGTTTGGTAAAAATGTGGGCACCTTGGAGGCGATCAAAGAGTTCAGAGATGAGGGGTAGGGGGTAGCGGTTCTTAACCGTGATTTTATTAAGACCGCGGTAGTCAATGCAAGGACGTAGAGAGCCATCTTTTTTGGACACAAAGAAAAATCCGGCTCCGGCAGGAGAGGAGGATTTACGGATAAAGCCCTTTTTTAAATTTTCCTGGACGTATTCAGACATGGCAAGAGTCTCTGGGACGGACAGAGGATAGATTCTGCCCCGGGGTGGAGTAGTGCCCGGGAGGAGGTCAATAGGACAATCATAAGGCCTGTGAGGAGGTAGAGTCTCAGCTTGTTTTTTGCAAAAAACGTCCGCAAAGTCCATATAGGCCTTAGGGAGACCGGTTACAGGAGGAACCACAGAGTCACGGCAAGGGTTACTGGGAACCGGTTTTAGGCAGTCCTTGGAACAAGAGGGCCCCCAACTCCTGATCTCCCCAGTGGACCAATCCAGGGTTGGGGAATGGAGTTGAAGCCAGGGAAGTCCAAGGAGAATTTCAGAAGTGCAATTGGGGAGGACCAAAAGTTCAATCCTCTCGTGATGAGATCCGATGCACATTAGAAGGGGCTCCGTGCGGAAACGTATGGTACAGTCCAATCTTTCATTGTTTACACAATTGATGTAGAGGGGTCTGGCGAGACTGGTCACCGGGATGTTGAACCTGTTGACGAGAGAGGCCAAAATAAAATTTCCTGCAGATCCGGAGTCCAAGAAGGCCACAGCAGAGAAGGAGAAGGCAGAGGCAGACATCCGCACAGGCACAGTAAGACGTGGAGAAGCAGAGTAGACATCAAGGACTGTCTCACCTTTGTGCGGAGTCAGCGTACGTCTTTCCAGGCGGGGAGGACGGATAGGACAATCCTTCAGGAAGTGTTCGGTACTAGCACAGTACAGGCAGAGATTCTCCATGCGGCGTCGTGTCCTCTCTTGAGGTGTCAGGCGAGACCGGTCGACCTGCATAGCCTCCACGGCGGGAGGCACAGGAACAGATTGCAGGGGACCAGAGGAGAGAGGAGCCGGGGAGAAGAAACGCCTCGTGCGAACAGAGTCCATATCCTGGCGGAGCTCCTGACGCCTTTCGGAAAAACGCATGTCAATGCGAGTGGCTAGGTGAATGAGTTCATGTAGATTAGCAGGGATTTCTCGTGCGGCCAGAACATCTTTAATGTTGCTGGATAGGCCTTTTTTAAAGGTCGCGCAGAGTGCCTCATTATTCCAGGATAATTCTGAAGCAAGAGTACGGAATTGTACGGCATACTCGCCAACGGAAGAATTACCCTGGACCAGGTTCAACAGGGCAGTCTCAGCAGAAGAGGCTCGGGCAGGTTCCTCAAAGACACTTCGAATTTCCGAGAAGAAGGAGTGTACAGAGGCAGTGACGGGGTCATTGCGGTCCCAGAGCGGTGTGGCCCAAGACAGGGCTTTTCCAGACAGAAGGCTGACTACGAAAGCCACCTTAGACCTTTCAGTGGGGAACTGGTCCGACATCATCTCCAAGTGCAATGAACATTGGGAAAGAAAGCCACGGCAAAACTTAGAGTCCCCATCAAATTTATCCGGCAAGGATAGTCGTAGTCCAGAAGCGGCCACTCGCTGCGGAGGAGGTGCAGGAGCTGGCGGAGGAGATGATTGCTGGAGCTGTGGTAGTAACTGTTGTAGCATAACAGTCAGTTGAGACAGCTGTTGGCCTTGTTGCGCTATCTGTTGTGACTGCTGGGCGACCACCGTGGTGAGGTCAGCGACAACTGGCAGAGGAACTTCAGCGGGATCCATGGCCGGATCTACTGTCACGATGCCGGCTGGCAGGTAGTGGATCCTCTGTGCCAGAGAGGGATTGGCGTGGACCGTGCTAGTGGATCGGTTCTAAGTCACTACTGGTTTTCACCAGAGCCCGCCGCAAAGCGGGATGGTCTTGCTGCGGCGGTAGTGACCAGGTCGTATCCACTAGCAACGGCTCAACCTCTCTGGCTGCTGAAGATAGGCGCGGTACAAGGGAGTAGACAGAAGCAAGGTTGGACGTAGCAGAAGGTCGGGGCAGGCAGCAAGGATCGTAGTCAGGGGCAACGGCAGGAGGTCTGGAACACAGGCTAGGAACACACAAGGAAACGCTTTCACTGGCACGATGGCAACAAGATCCGGCGAGGGAGTGAAGGGGAAGTGAGGTGATATAGGGAAGTGCACAGGTGATAACACTAATTGGAACCACTGCGCCAATCAGCGGCGCAGTGGCCCTTTAAATCGCAAAGACCCGGCGCGCGCGCGCCCTAGGGAGCGGGGCCGCGCGCGCCGGGACAGGACTGACGGAGAGCGAGTCAGGTACGGGAGCCGGGGTGCGCATCGCGAGCGGGCGCTACCCGCATCGCGAATCGCATCCCGGCTGGAGGCGGTATCGCAGCGCCCCGGGTCAGTGGAACTGACCGGAGCGCTGCAGTGAGGAGAGTGTAGCGAGCGCTCCGGGGAGGAGCGGGGACCCGGAGCGCTCGGCGTAACAGTGTTTTACTCCAATACGTTTATTAAGCTTACTGTAGCACATTTTTCTGCCCTCATAAGTGCATACCACATACCTACATCTAAGTAGTGTACTATTTTGTACCTGTTAATCTGTCAAGGGTCTATATACTGTGAAAGGACAGCCAATAGTACACACCTGCTGCTGTTTTATACAAATACTGTTTTAAGCATAGTAAATTAGCTTTAGGTATGTGGTATGCACTTATGTGGGCACAAAAACGTGCTACAGTACGCTTAAATAAGTAGTGGAGTAAAACACCAGCCAGTAATTACTTTTGCCTGGCATTTCACAATATCTAGGTCCCTGACAGATAAACAGGCACACAAATATACACTACTTAGATGTAGGTATGTGGTATGCATTTATGTGGGCAATAAATGCGCTGCAGCATGCTTAAAATTTTTTTGCACAACACCCGCAGTACACAACAGTACTGTAGCACACAGTCGCTGTGTACTAAACACAAAATTGCACTCTCTCACAGACTTTTAGGAATGGACTTGGTGTTTATTATACTGTCTACAGACTAGTATAACCAGCAGACCATTTGTTGTTGAACAAAGAGGGCAGAAAAATGTACTACAGTACGCTTAAAAAACATATTGGAATAAAACACCAGCCGGTAAGTACTTTAGCCTGGCCTTTCACAGTATCTAGGCCCTTGACAGATTAACAAGTACAAAATAGTACACTACTTAATTGAGAGCAGAAAAATGTGCTACTGTACACTTAAAATTTGTATTTTTGCACAACACCAGCAGTACACAACAGTGCTGCAGCACACTCTCGCTGTGTACTAAACCCAAAAGTTCACTCTCTCAAAGACAAGACTTTTAGGAATGGACTGCTGGGTATTATACCGTCTACCATTGTTGTGGAACAAAGACACAGAGGAGCGCTGAAAAATTATTCCTCAATACACTGCTTTTTCTCAAGCTGAGCCAGTTGTTGAAATGTATGAGGCAACACACAGCTCTCTGCCCCTCTTTGTGATACAATGCTGTAGAAAGTGATTGGTAGGTTAATGGCTGCAGTAAAAATTATTTTCAGTGAAAAATGCACTGCTCTCTGTCCACCAGAACGCTGAGGTTAAACGCTGCTGTAAAAAGCTTGTCTGTGTAACACACAGCGCTGTCCTATCTCTCTGCAGTGAAAGGATTAAGTGACTAGCCGGAATATGGCTGCCAATTATATATAGAGCTGTGACATCACAGGGGTGACTGACTGCATGTAATTCAGGGTCATCCCGCCTACCCGCCTTCCCAGAGTTCCTCGCCCCATATCCTCACATGTGCATCCACCATTTTAGATGCCCTGGAGCCTGGACTGCACTAAATGGAGTTTAATGAAGCGATTTGCGTAATAGAATTGCGGTGATATTCGCTTTCGTTGTAAATCGAATTTTTCATGAAATTCGTAATTAATTCGGATTCGTCAGATTCGATTCACTCATCTCTAGTTTTTAGCTCTGTCATGTTAGGTTTTCATTAATGTATGCAGGTCAGTTATTTCAAGCTGTTGTCATAGCATTACTCTCATGGTTCTCAGGTACTCAGGTCATGTATGTTAGGCTGTTACCATGGCATTTCTTTTACATTTGTTCATGTTGGAGGTCAGGTGTAATAGGATGCCCTTGCTGATGTTCCCACACAAATTTTGTTTCACAATATTCCACACTTATGTTTCCTCACAGTGTTCTGTGTTACGTTACCCTACACGCCTATGTTTCCCTGCATTTATCACGCATACGGTTCATACTAGATAACACATATTCATTTCATCCAGGGTACTAACATCACTTAGTTTCCTGTTTCACGGCTATATTCTACACAGTTCCACCACGCTTGCGTTTCCTCTCGGTTGCAATAGTAGATAATGAGTAAAACAATATACTGCCATACGTTCCCATACAGTATACCACGCTTACCTTCCACATAGTGTTCCATGCTTATGTTCCACACAGTATATTACTTAGGTTCCTACTCAGTGTACATGCATATTTTTCCCTAGCGATGTAACATGTGTACGTCTTCATTCAGTGTGATCCACATATGTTCCTTCCTTGTCTTCATAGCTTATGGTCAAGTTTTTCATGTTCAGCGCTGTCATGTTACTCTTATGTTTCTCATTAAACATGAGTAATTCTACCCCATAACATTCACACTACGCATGTGTTCCTATAGCAGGCACGGTACGCTTTACATTAGGTATACCTTTCTAGAGCTGTCACTTTGCGCATACGTGGCTATGACATTTATGCTACATTAGTTCTGATGGCATATTTTACCTGAGCTGATACCGTGCTTTACGTGGTTATATCCGAAATACCGGGCGTTAATACTATAGCTGATGTACTGTGCTCGTTTTGATATAATTGATATACTAGGCTGTGTGTTAATATAGCCGATACTGTGTTTAACCCTTCCATAGCTGTCATATGGCTCATTAGTGTTCCTATAGTAGTCATATGGTGCTTATGTTACTATAGGTGATAATTGTGATTGGTGACTCAAATGTATAGCGTACCTACCTACCAGCCTAACCACGTGATATGCTAACTAACAGGCAGTCTGAGTTGTGCCATATACTGCTGCGTGTAGGTACACCAGAAAAAACTTCAATATTTGAAACAAAAACGCTCTTTTAAATAAGTCAACATGACAGAACCAGAAACTGGAAAGCCTGGGACAGTCCAGACTTTGGATTGGGGATGTAGCGCATGTATGAGCTAAATTTCCAGCAACTCGAATTACGAACCACATGGGCTGGCATCCCCTGACGTGATGTTGACGAGGCGGCACCAATGCGAAGGGAGTGTCCAGATATTGCAGCCGGGTCACCCCCAAACCTATCACTAAAGTGCGTACTTGTTTAACAAATTGCCGAGTGGTGAGAGCGACACCTCAGAACAATAATAACGGCTGCGACCTACTGGCTCCCTGGCGTGTGATCGATAGAACACGAACTGGGCACCACCTATGAAATGTGGAAAAGCAGCAGATGACAACGACTTGCCCGGGTAAAGATGTTTTGGTAGTGCTCAACTCTAGTGGTCAGAATTCCATCTCAGTTGACTGAGCCTCAAACAATTATCATTTAACGTTTTACTAGTGAACTCACCAGGTCTGAGGAAGCCATAGCAACCCAGAAACAAAGCTGCTTTCCAACACAGACTGTCTTTGTAGCCGAACGGGATCCTGTCTAGAACATCGGCTAACTGTTTGAACAAGTCGGCCGACAAAGGCGGACGGGAAGAAGGCTTGTATCCCTCACTCTTTAGCACACCTTTCAGAGCCGCCTCAACAGCATCGGATGAAACAAGGAAGCCAAGTCGGAATGTGCCAGCGTGATGTGGTGCTGAATCCCCGATAGGTATAACTTAATTGTGTTGTGTGCTAGATGAAGAGAATAGTGGCAAAATCGAATAAAATCAAGTAGGAAAGTAACAGTGTGGGGAGTCTCCTCCGGGTGCTTGCTATTAAACCAAACCTTGACCGTATGCATAAACCCAAGTGCTAAATATGTATAAAAAAAATAACTACCTAGGCGTCAACCTAAAACCGTGTAAGGTTGTAACTTTAACCTACCTGTGGACGTGACAGGCGATGACACCACTTATGCGGCAAGCCTGACCATGACACTCAACCAACATATAAACCAAATCATCATCAACCTGAAGCTGAGACAAACAAAACTTCAACTGAAACCCAGCTATATCCCTGTAAGCACGACCCCAAATGCTAAATGAACATATGAAAACACATAAGGACATCGTCGTCAACCCGAAGTCGTGTCGGGTAGTAACTGAACTGACCTGTAGATGTGAGAGGTCTGGAAAAAAAATGAAAACTCAACTAACTATAAAACTAATAGGATCACTGTCAACTTGAAGCCGAGACAGGTCGTAACCATGATTGACCTATATACGTGGCATCGGAAAATAAAGCTATACACCTGTAGCCTAACCCAACTGCTAACTAAACACAACATATGTAATGACATTGTCGCCAACCTGAAGCCTTGTCAGGTTGTATCCGGACCAACCTGTAGACATGACTGGTCGATCCGAAATTGAAACCTCAACCACAGTAACGTATGTGCTGAATGCATATGAACATGAACCGAGTATAAATGCTATAAGCGTATACCTGGCATAACTCCTTCACACATATGCTGAACATAGCCCTGACCATGGGCCCGGCATAACCACCTACCAGGTAACCAGGTACATCAATAACACCAAGACCACATATCCAAACCAGACACCACGACCGTATACCCGACCAAACTACAAGTGCCTGTACCGCACAAACTATATGAACGTGAGGCTAGAATGAACTTCATGAGCGAGCGTATGCACTGATCAACTATACGAACACTTGCCCAGTATCACGCATGGCCAGAACAAACGGTATGATTGCAAGCCGCCCTGATGCATAACACTATATATGAATTCCTACAAGCGCTGTCTCCCAAAATGAGTGTATAACCGGAACAACTTATATGCGCGTGTGGCCAGAACAAACTATATGAGCAAGCGTACAGCAGAAACTATGCGCGTATGGCCAAAACAAAACCAAACACTGTATACATGGAACCAAAAATATAAGCGATTAAGTATACAACTTAGATGAGTATGCCCCGAGCAACCCAATGGACAAACAAACTACACATACGTATGCCAAGAATAAACTGACTAACTAATTATGTGAGCGTATAGCCAGATCGACTAAGACTGCGAGCACGGAACCAATTAGCTGAGCATATCCAAGTAACAGATTATGTGAGTTTAAGCACAGGACTATATGAGTATGTGGACCTGACAACAATATGAGCGTATATCCCGGACCAAATATGAGCGCTTATGTGTGTATGCCGAGAACAAACTATGTATGCACGGGAAACCTCTGACTGTATACACAAATAAACAGTATGCACTTAAGCACAAGCTCATGAATGTAAAGAGACTATGGGGGAGATTCATCAAAACCTGTGCAAAGGAAAAGTTGCCCATAGCAACCAATCAGATTGCTTCATTAATTTTGCAGAGGCTTTGTTAAATAATCATGTGAGCGTGTGCCCTGAACAAATTACATGCCCGTATGCAATGGATGAACTATCTGAGCATGTGTCCAAAGCAACTGTGAGTTTAAACACTGAACAAACTATATTCACGTGTGCATGAACGAACTATATGCAGAGAACAACTAAATGCGAGTGCCCAGAACAAGTTACAAGCTAAACTATGGCATCAAAAAACTGAGCGTCTGCACCAAACCAAGTGGATGAACATATATGCAGGACAAACCGTATGAGTGTATGCACTGCAATACTCTGAGCATGCGCCTATATGTGAGCATGCACAAATGAACGATGTGAAAGTCTGTACTGAACAAAGTAAATGCGCATACGCCTGGAACGCACCATGTAAGTAAATGTAAAGAAATAAACTATATGAGCGAATGCCAGAATAACCTATATGCACGTATGTCCAGAAAACTACGTGCACATATGTATTGAACAAACCATGCGTCTAAGTATGTGAACTATGGTCAACTATACCAAATAACTTGATGAACCTATATTCACGACAACTATATGCTTGCATGCAGAAAACAAAGTGTATTTGCGTGGCCTAAAACAAACTATAAGAGCATCCGCACAAGATAAACTTGACATACATATGAACAGAACAAACTACTCGTACTCCTGCACATAATACTCTTTATGCCGTACTAGCGTGAGCGGCATAAATGCTACAAACGTGCGAACAGCATAACGCCAAGATCGCATGTGCAGCATAACTATGTTCGGTGCCTACACAGCATAAATGCTACCAGAGCATGTACAGCCTGATAACTACGAGCATGTGCAGTACATATCAAGAGCGTTAGTACAGTATAACACTACGAACGTATGTACCGTGTGGTGACTGCACAGTACAAATGCTACGACCATGTGTATATGATATAATTGCTACGAGCAGATGCACAGCAAAAAGACTATGATTTACATGTGCATACTATCAGCATGCCATGCAGCAACACTGCTACTGCACAAAGGCTACGAGTGGACGTGCAACAATAAACACATGACACGCCCCTCCTATCAACAGCATATAAAGAGCATATATGTAGAATGTGACCTTATGCATAGAACAAATTATAGGAGCATGAGCACACCACAACTAAACGACCGTATGCGTGGAATAATTATAGGAGTGTTGCACTGAATAACTTATATGATTGTATGCATAGATTAAATTATGGGAACGTGTGCACAGAACAACTATATGATTGTAGAATAAATTATAGAAACATGTGCACAGAACAACTATAAGACTGTATGCATAGAATAAATAATAGGAACGTGTGCACAGAACAAATATATAACCGTATGCGTAGAATAAATAATAGGAACGTGTGCGCAGAACAACTATATGATTGTAGAATAAATTATGGGGGCGTGTGCATGGAACAAGTATATGATTGTATGCATAGAACAATTTATAGGAAGATGTGTACAAAACAACTATTTGAACGTATGCTTAGAATAAATTAAAGGAGTGTGTGCACAGAACAACTATATGACCATATGCATAGCACAATTATAGGTGCGTGTGCACTAACAACCATATAACTGTAATTTTTTACTATTTATTTTACAAACGTGTGTACAGTGTAAATGCTACAAGTGTATGAACCGTATTACTGCTACGATCGTGTGTACAGTATGAATGCTACGAGCGGGTGTACAGTATAAATGCTACGAGCGTATTTACAGTATAAATCCTTCAAGCGTATGTACAGTATAAATCCTACGAGCGTATGTACAGTATAAATCCTACGAGCGTGTGTACAGTATAAATCCTATGAGCGTGTGTACCGTATAAATCCTACAAGCGTGTGTTCCATATAAATGCTATGAGCGTATGTACCATATAAATGCTACGAGCGTGTACCGCATAAATGCTACAAGCGTGTGTACCGTATAAATGCCACGAGCGTGTGTACAGTATAAATCCTACGAGCGTGTGTACAGTATAAATCCTACAAGCGTGAGTACAGTAAAAATCCTACGAGCGTGTGTACAGTATAAATCCTACGAGCGTGTGTACAGTATAAATGCCACCAGCGTGACAATAACGCCCACTGCGACCTAAGGTTAACCTAACCTACCTGCACAACCAAAAAGCGAAGACCGCCCCACGATAGTAAGACTCCTAAAATATTTTGATACATTACATACGTATATATACACACATACATAAACATATATAAATATATATATATATATATATATATATATATATATACATATATATATATATATATATATATATATATATGTATATATTATTTTTATTTTCTTGTGATGACGTTCACAGTGGTCATGATGAATGCCTGATGGAAACAAATAATGCTAGGACCGTGGATCTCCTCACAATGGAGCAAAATAAGTTGAAACAGTTCATGACAGCACATAACCACTGACAAATCAGTGCCTTATAATAGCAAACTAGTATATATACCTGAAATTGAAAATGCAGGGATCAATCCTGTGTTAGTCCCTACTGAGCTATGGCACCGGCAACTGATTTACCCACGTGCAAGGTACCGTGCTGCCCGCAATATGTGACAGACCCTTCATATGATGCCCCGCTGAAATGCTGCAGATCACCCGAAATGCACCCGGCGGCAAAATACCGAAGGTACTTACAGATCCCCGATATAGATACACAAAGTGCTGCGTGGCCCGTATGAACTGAGGGAGACAGCGCTACCCTTCACTACTGCGGCACCGTAACCTGTTATTACCTGTGATCCTCCCGACATTAATACAGTATGCTATACACAGAGCGGTGTACAGATAGAAGGCCGGGCTGCTCCCGGTTCCCGTCATCTTTACTTACCAAGCCTCAGAGCGCCGTTCCACGAGGCTGCGGGAACCTGGACCAGGACAGCATACTCACCGGCATCGACGAAGACGCCCAAAACTTCCGGTCAGCTCACTGGAAAGCGACGTGAAGAACCCGCGGCGTACTGTGCTAGGGACACCGCGGATTCTTATAGTGATAAACCCCGCCCCCTCTCACAAATACAGGCTAACTGCGTTAGCCTTTACACTTTGCGTTACCTGACTAGTAACAATATGCGTTAGTGTTAACTGATATACGATACATTAATGTTATTTGGGGCTTATGTTACTGTGGCAGATATACTGGGCATTTAATGTTATTTTAGCTGACATACGGGCCTATGTTGCTATTGCTGATAATTTGTGTTTCATTACTGTTGCTCATATATACTGTGTATTAGTGGTTAATTTAGTTTTTACACTGAACATTAATGTTATTTGGGGCTTATGTTACTATAAGCTCATATACTGTCCCTTGATGTTACTAGAGATGTTATACGGTGCTTACGTTACTTCAAGTGATATATCATGCTTCAACGTTAACGGTTCCCTACAATGTGACATACTTAGGATACATACGGCTCCCTACAGTGTGACATTCGTACAATACATATGGCTGACTACAGTGTGACATACCTACGGCTCCCTACAGTGTGACACACATCTGGTTCCCTATAGGGTAATACACATGCAGATCCTTACAGTGTATGTTCATAGTTTTATTGTCACGTTCTTTTTTTTCCAGCTCTGTCACGTTAGGCTTACGTCATATATGCTAGTCAAGTATTTTAGGCTGTGGTCATAGTATTAAACTCACGTTTTCATGTGCTTAGGTCCGGTATATTAGGCTGTTATGATAGCGTCACTTACGTTGTTCTTGTAGGAAGGTCAGGTATGGTAAACCGTCATTATAGTTGGGTTCACCCGGTTAAGCTATCTTTTTAGTGTTTGCATTATGTTTTTCTTAGATGCAGGTTTTGTATGTGTAGATTGTAGCGTTATGTGTCATTGTAGCGTTAATATTGCCGTTCTATACTTGTTACCCCACTTTTGTCCCTATAGCTTTGTTGCTATAAGTTTACTATAGGTTACTATAAGTTTTTCTTCACATATTACTTGGTATTGTCAGTACGCATTAGTTAACAGAGCATTGACACTTTGGGGGAGATTTATAATTCAATACAGATGTTATTTTTCATCTATCATTGGCGCTGTGATGGCGCAGTCATGAAATATTAGCTACATTTGTGCGACTTTTGTAGTAGATGTTTCCTAAGTTTTTGAGTAGTAGTACACCTATTTCCGATTTAAACATGCAGTGCACCCTTATTTATCATATGCAACTTTTAGAATAAGTCGCAAAAAATTGCGCAAACCCCGATTTCCAGGCGCTAAAGTACGCTGACCAAAAGAACATGTACAAAACCTCGTAAGCTAGAGCTTTTCCTGCCTGTGCAAAGCAGCGGGGAATTCATCATCTACAGTACACACTTATGATAAATTACACGCTGCAACGGAAAAAGTTACTGAAAAAAACGGCGGGAAAATAAAGTAGGGTATACTTTGAATGATAAATTTCCCCCACTTTGTGTAAGTTGTTATAGGCCATGTTACTACCCTTATATTACATTAGTACGGTTCTGGGCATGTGTTAAGTCTCGTATGTAATTTCCATTAGTTTCTATAGCATTGTTTCTACACAGATATCTTTGTTGTATTTGTGCCATGTGTACATTCTCTATAGCATGGCAGCACTTGGCAACATTCCTAGGATACCCAAGCAGGTTTTATTCTATGACCAGGTTGGTTTACCTCTTAGAACTATACGTTGGGTGTAGTTGGAGGCTGATTGCTGTCGTTAATCCGTGAAGCCTCAGCTTTATAGTTTCCTTTCTGGTCGTTACACACATCTTGTTACAGCCAGTTGACCTTGCTTTTCCAGGTAAGCTTTAAGTAGTCACTTTACAAGACTTTCGCATTTCAAATGCTACCATGAGATATAAGCTGCCTTACAATCCTCGAGCCTCATGTCGTTGTTATTCCTTTGTAGGTTACAAACGTTTTTGTTTGGGGCAAATTGTATCATCAATCCACGAGCCTCTTGTCGTCATTTGTTTTTGTACGTCACATAAGACCCTGTTAGAGGCAGATTTCTTGACAATCAACGAGCCTCATGTGGTTTCCGTTCTGTGTTACATACGATTCTGTCCCAGGCAGATTGCATTGTCAGTCCCCGAGCCTCATATTGTTGTCATCTCTATCTTCCTCTGACGTTTGTTACTATGTGTCTGATTGTGGTCTTAGTTGTACACGTCTTAATGTTAAGTTCTTTGGCGTGGATTTAGCTTCTCACCCTCTTGTTGTGTCTGTTCGTGTCTTGTCACACATGTACCTGTTGGTGGGAAATTCACCTTTTTTTTTTCTTTCAGTCTTTGGTCATGTTATATTTTCTTTTACCCACCTGATCCACACAGGTGCTGTTGGCAGCGTGCAAAGAATCCCCACCCACCCTTACCATTTTTTCTACAGTCACTCTGAGGGTATCCCCCTTCTTTAGGACACCCTTCACAGCTGGCCAGGCACACTTCAGGCCTAATTATTCACCCAAGTTGTACTCTCCACTGATGGTACATGTGACTTGACCACAAGCTATTTAATGGAGTTTTGAGGTGCAGTAAAAAGTATCCCCCCCCACGATCTCCTGTACCACACCACGGCTCTCCCCAGAAATGGGGCATGTTAACCCAACATACCCCCTCCATGTATGTCCATGGAAGAAGCAGAGATACCCAAACGCTGTATCTCCGGCTCTCCCATAGGGATGTCGGCATGTTGGCTGCTGCTTCATGCGAGGGTCGACACGCTCCCTTTCTGGGGAGAGCAGAGGTACCATGCAGGAGATCATGGGGTGTCCCACAATCGAAAACTAATTCGCTATCCTTTGATTGGGGATAAGTTTTACTGCACCACAGTACTCCTTTATTAATAATGCAATCTCAGTCACCAATGCATTCTCAGGGCTGTGGATCTGCAGTGCTTGAGTAGCATGATTTTATTGTGAAAGTATAAAAAAAAAAAAAAACACCTGTCGAGTATGTAATAAAATAAAAATGGCTCAATTGATACTTCAGTGCTGAGGCTCTCATGGGACCATGATAGTTTTTGTGTACACGTCCCCAGCAATGAAATACCATAGCAGCCAATGACTGCGGAAGTAACCCGCCATAGGAGAATGAATTCACAGCACTCACATGGGCAGGAATGCGTTAATGCGATATAACGTATTTACGTCGTACAGGATTAATTGTCTATGCAGTGACAGCAACCAGCACTTCACAGCCAATGACGGACATTAGCAATCACGCCATTTTCTGACAAAATAAACATAAACCTATTCAGTATCATCAGATATGAAAATGTCAGAAATAACAAAACATATCAATGGCACTGTGTAAGCATAATAAAATACCAAAGACCATAACTGCAGATTTTTTATCACTCTACATACCAGAAAAGTTATAAGAAAAAGTTATGAAAAAGTCCCATCAAAACAAACAAAAGTCTAATAAAAAGTAAAGATCATGGCGCAAACTAATGCCCTTTCAGACAGCCCCATATATGGAAAAATAAAAAGATAATAGGGGCAATTTTTAGCATATACAGTATTTACGTGACTGTTTTTTTTTTAAGTTACAAAATTTTAAAAGTTGTAAAATAAAACAAAAATTATATAAATTGGATATCATTGTAATCGTTTGGCCTCACAGAATTAAGAGACTGTATCAGTTTTAGTGTACAGGTGCTCTGCATAAAAACGAAACCTCCCAAAAGTTGCAAAATTACAAGCCAATTGAAAGGGTTTATGAAATTAATATCTTTTTATGGGGAATCATAGGTCACAGGTGATCTTTAGGTTACCACTAATGTAGTTTAAAGTTGTTGTTTGTTTTAAAAACAAATGTCAGGCATTATTATCAGTGTCATGCCCACAATAAACGGACATAGATGATTTTACTGACTGAGTGCCATTCTGCTTTATTTCTCTGCTGCATGTTGCCAGTATAGGGTTCATATGAATTATTGCCACTTTATTTATGTTTCCATGTATTCCCACCTTATTCAGGTAAATCAGATCTTCTGAATTGATGTATTCAATTAAGTATTATTTTACCTTTTTTTTGTTGCGACAATTGTATCATCTCAGTGCAATGTAGGGCACACATCATTTAAGTTTTTTTAAGCTATAAATCATGGCAAGGTGAGCATTAATAACATCCCACAAGAAAAAAACTGTACACATTAAGTAGAAAAGAAAACTACAATCCAGACCATATGTTTCTTATTGTTTCTTGGCCCTTGACATTGCCACAATTGCATCAAAATGATATTTTTGCAGAGGTTCCTGTCACGGATCGGCAGGCTGGAGGTGGATTCTCTGTGTCAGAGAGGGTTTGGCGAGGACCGTGTCGGTGGACCGGTTCTAAGTAGCTACTGGTTTTCACCAGAGCCCGCCGCAAAGCGGGATGGTCTTGCAGCGGCGGTAGCAACCAGGTCGTATCCACCGGCAACGGCTCAACCTCTCTGACTGCTGAGATAGGCATGGTACAAGGGATAAGGCAAGAGCAAGGTCGGACGTAGCAGAAGGTCAGGGCAGGCAGCAAGGATCGTAGTCAGGGGCAACGGCAGGAGGTCTGGAACACGGGCTAGGAACAAACAAGGGAACGCTTTCACTAGGCACAAGGGCAACAAGATCCGGCAAGGGAGTGCAGGGGAAGTGAGGTATAAGTAGGGAGTGCACAGGTGGAAACTAATCAAGCTAATTGGGAAGATTGGGCCAGGCACCATCATTGGTGCACTGGCCCTTTAAATCAAGAGAGCTGGCGCGCGCGCGCCCTAGAGAGCGGAGCCGCGCGCGCCAGAGCATGACAGCCGGGGACCGGGATAGGTAAGTGACCTGGGATGCGATTCGCGAGCGGGCGCGTCCCGCTGTGCGAATCGCATCCCCAACGGCCATGACAGTGCAGCGCTCCCGGTCAGCGGGACCGACCGGGGCGCTGCAGGGAGAGAGACGCCGTGAGCGCTCCGGGGAGGAACGGGGACCCGGAGCGCTCGGCGTAACAGTTCCAGTGGCTACTTTCATACTCTTTTCTTTAGGTTGTGATCCACATGGCTCCAGATCACACATGGAATGATGACATCATATAATTTCCCTGCATCTGATGTTAACTGCTATAACCTTGTAGCAAAGCTTCTTCTTTTCTTATTTAAATGTCCAGTACATTGCATGTAAATTGTTCAGTTTAAAAGCACTTACTGTTATTGGTTAGAATAGCAAAATTATTATCATGGCCCTTAATTATACATTGACATGCCTGTAATAAGATTGGTATAAACATCCCATTCATTATACAAAGATGTACAGCAAGATTTACTATTACCAAATCGGCAGCATTTTTGGCATAATCTGCACCAAAAAACAGCTTATTTTTTTCTTCTATTTTTGTGTATTTTAGAAAATATTCCGCCTTTTCCTCAAAGGATCATGACCAAAAGTGTAACCTGTAGCTTCTGGGTCACAATGCTACCATAAAACTTTTTAGGCCCAGCATCAGTAAACAATATATTGGCTGAATGACACAGCCTGGGGTGGCTGAAGCATGAGGAGACCATATAGTGGCTTATGACACAGCCTGGAGTTGGCTGAAGCATGAGGAGACCATATAGTGTCTGAATGTCACAGCCTGAAGTTGGCAGAAGCATGAGGAGACCATTGAAATTTATGATTTTCAAATAGAAATTTAAGATTTTTAAATTGAAATGGAAGATTTTAAAATTTTAACTTCCAAGTTTTAGTGTCCCGGCACCGGCGTGTGGGTACAAAGGGCCAATTATAACAAGAAGTTACATGTTACATGGCAGGACAATGACAGAGCCTGGAAGTGGCATCAGTATGAGGAGACCATATAGTTGCAAAATGACTGCCTGGAGTTTGTGGCAGCGTGGGGAGACCATATAGTGTCTAAATGGCACAGCCTGGAGTTGGCTGAAGCATGAGGAGACCAGATAGTGTCTGAATGGCAGCAGCATGAATAGACACTAGGGCTTCACAATCCCTAAAATTAAAAGATGAATTTTGAAATTTAAATGGAAGATTTGTGTCAGCTACTGCTACCATAAAATGTTTAGGCCCAGGCCCAGCAGCATCAGTAAACCAGATATTTTGGACTGAATGACAGTCTAGAGGTGGCTGAAGCATGAGGAGACCATTTAGTGGCTGAATGACACAGCCTGTAGGTGGCTGAATCATGAGACCATATAGTGGCTGAATTGCACAGTCTGGAAGTGTGCTGGAGCGGGAGGAGACCATTGAAATTGAACCTCTTAAGGACCAAGGACGTATGAGTACGTCCTTGGTCCCGCTCCCGTGATATAATGCGGGGTCCCACGGTGATCCCGCATCATATCACGGTGGGCCCGGCGTCATAGTGAAGCCGGGACCCGCCGCTAACAGCGCGCGGCACTGATTGCGGTGCCGCGCGCTATTAACCCTTTAGCCGCGCGCTCAAACCTGAGCCACGCAGCTAAAAGTGAAAGTAAAAAGTGTCGGTTAGCTCAGTGGGCTGTTCGGGATAGCCGTGGCGAAATCGCGGCATCCCGAACAGCTTACAGGACAGCCGGAGGGTCCCTACCTGCCTCCTCGCTGTCCAATCGCCGAATGACTGCTCAGTGCCTGAGATCCAGGCATGAGCAGTCAAGCGGCAGAATCATCGATCACTGGTTTCCTATGAGAAACCAGTGATCAATGTAAAAGATCAGTGTGTGCAGTGTTATAGGTCCCTATGGGAGCTATAACACTGCAAAAAAAAAGTGAATAAAGATCATTTAACCCCTCCCCTATTAAAAGTTTGAATCACCCACCTTTTCCCATAAAAAAACACAGTGTAAATGAAAAAAAAAACATATATGGTATCGCCGCCTGCGGAAATGTCCGAGTTATAAAAATATTTTGTTAATTAAACCGCACGGTCAATGGCGTACGCGCAAAAAAATAGTGCATTTTTGGTCACTTTTTATATCATGAAAAAATAAATAAAAAGCTATCAATAAGTCCTATCAATGCAAATATAATACCGTTAAAAACTTCAGATCACGGCGCAAAAAATGAGCCCTCAAACCGCCCCATACGCGTAAAAATTAAAAAGTTATAGGGGTCAGAAGATGACAATTTTAAACGTATTGTCACGATGCCGGCTGGCAGGAGGTGGATCCTCTGTGCCAGAGAGGGATTGGCGTGGACCGTGCTAGTGGACCAGTTCTAAGTCACTACTGGTTTTCACCAGAGCCCGCCGCAAAGCGGGATGGTCTTGCTGCGGCGGTAGTGACCAGGTCGTATCCACTAGCAACGGCTCAACCTCTCTGACTGCTGAAGATAGGCGCGGTACAAGGGAGTAGACAGAAGCAAGGTCGGACGTAGCAGAAGGTCGGGGCAGGCAGTAAGGATCGTAGTCAGGGGCAACGGCAGGAGGTCTGGAACACAGGCTAGGAACACACAAGGAAACGCTTTCACTGGCACAATGGCAACAAGATCCGGCGAGGGAGTGCAGGGGAAGTGAGGTATAAATAGGGAGTGCACAGGTGAACACACTAATTAGAACCACTGCGCCAATCAGCGGCGCAGTGGCCCTTTAAATCGCAGAGACCCGGCGCGCGCGCGCCCTAGGGAGCGGGGCCGCGCGCGCCGGGACAGGACCGACGGAGAGCGAGTCAGGTACGGGAGCCGGGGTGCGCATCGCGAGCGGGCGCCACCCGCATCGCGAATCGCATCCCGGCTGGAGGCGGTATCGCAGCGCACCGGGTCAGTGGATCTGACCGGAGCGCTGCAGTAGCGAGAGTGTAGCGAGCGCTCCGGGGAGGAGCGGGGACTCGGAGCGCTCGGCGTAACACGTATTAATTTTCCTGCATGAAGTTATGATTTTTTCCAGAAGTACGACAAAATCAAACCTATATAAGTAGGGTATCATTTTAATCGTATGAACCTACAGAATAAATATCAGGTGTAATTTTTCGAAAAATGTACTACGTAGAAACGGAAGCCCCCAAAAGTTACAAAACAGCATTTTTTTTTCAATTTTGTCTCACAATGATTTTTTTTGCCGTTTCACTGTAAATATTTTGGCAAAATGACTGAGGTCATTATAAAGTAGAATTGGTGGTGCAAAAAATAAGCCATCATATGGATTTTTAGGTGCAAAATTGAAAGAGTTATAATTTTTTAAAGGCAAGGAGCAAAAAGCGAAAGTGCAAAAACGGAAAAAAAACCCTGGTCCTTAAGGGGTTAAGATTTTGAAATTTTAATTTAAGATTTTGAAGTTGAAATTGAGGATTTTTTATTTAAAATTTAACTCTATAGTTTTAGTGTCCCGGGCCCCAGCGTGTGGGTACAAAGGACCAAATTTAACAAGGAGTCACATGTCACATGGCAGCACAATGAGAGAGCCTTGAGGTGGCAGCAGCAGCATGAGGGCCATGCCAAGTGAGGGTTGAATCTGAGGAACCCACCAATTGTTTTTGACTGGGGGTGTTTGATGTCACTTGGGATGAAGTGGAGGACTGACTGAACCAATCAATCATTACTGCTGGGCTGCTGGTCGAGACACGACTGCCAGCTTAGACCTCTCGCTGCCACTCACACCCTTACTCTGCTGCGACCTCTGCCTGCGCCTGATGAATTTAGGCCTATGCCACTCCACTGTGCACGTCCTGGCACGTACTCTGCCTTACATACTTATTGTGTATATGAGGGGAGTACAATATGCTTCACTACGCTTAAAACAGTATTTGTCTAGCAGCAGGTGTGTGCTATTGGCGGTCCTTTCACAGTATATAGACCCTTGACAGATTAACAGGTACAAAATAGTACACTACTTAGACGTAGGTATGTGGTATGCACTTATGAGGGAAGAAAAATGTGCTACAGTACGCTTAAAAATTCTCATTTTTACCTGTGTCCGCTGCAACTTTTTATATAGTTTTCAGTTTTCCTCAGGGCACTTGCTTAAAGTGTCTATAAATATTTTATATATTTGTTTGTTAGGAGTCACAATATATGATTGTGTGGTTTTGTAATTGTTATTAATATTTGAAAGATTTTGTGATTTAAATAATTGTTACGTGTTTGCTGTCTTGTATTAGAAAACTCAATTTACACTTTTTAGCTCTTTGGTGAAAAATGAAGTCAGCACTCTTATGATCTGTTGAGCAGCGATTAAGAAGTGAAATAGTTAGTTTAAATTAAATTAAAATAACATGCCCTTTGAAAAAGTTTGGGGGGTTTGGTGTTCCCCAACAAAGGGGAAAAAAAAAGTATTTTTGCACAACACTAGCAGTACACAACAGTGCTGCAGTACACAGTCGCTGTGTAATAAACCCAAAATTGCACTCTCACACACTATTAGGAATGGACTGCTGGGTATGTATTATATTGTCTACACACTAGTATAACCATAGACTATTTGTTGTGGAACAAAGAGGGCAGAAAAATGCACTACAGTACACTTAGAAAACGTATTGGAGTAAAACACCAGCCGGTGGTTACTTTTGCCTGGACTTTAAAGGGGTATTCCAGGCAAAAACTTTTTTTTAAATATCAACTGGCTCCGGAATGTTAAACAGATTTGTAAATTACTTATATTACAAAATCTTAATCCTTCCAATAGTTATTATCTTCTGAAGTTTTCTGTCTAACTGCTCAATGATGATGTCACATCCCGGGAGCTGTGCATGATGGGAAAATATCCCCATAGGAGCTGGACAGCTCCCGGGACGTGAATCATCAAAAAGCAGTTAGACAGAAAACAGCAACTCAACTTCAGAAGCTAATAACTATTGGAAGGATAAAGATTTTTTAATTAAATATATTTTTACAAATCCAACCCTATATAAGCAGTAGTTAGCTGCACATGGGCCATTTCTTTCCTAGCTGCCTCCCAGTCTGACTGGGAGAGTATGGTAAGTGAGCTATTACATCCCTGTTCACACTGGTGTGGTGCTGTGCGGTGTCCGTTGCTGCCGTGGCGCCGTGTCTGCGGGGGGGGGGGGGGGTGCGGCTCATAGACTGGTTTGAGTGGCATTGGGGCTGCTCTGCCAGTGGGTCGTTCCCCCGTGTGGGCATTGGCGTCGCGGCGGTGGTGGTCGCCGCTCGGTGCTACGCCATTTTATGCTAGGGACGTTAGGGACCCACTCTGGATAGGTGGCCTTGACGTGGCGAGTGGGCTTGTACTTTTTGATCAAAAATGTATACTAACAACCTGTTAGTTTTTGATATTATGCTGAGAAGCAATCAGATCATTATACAAGATTGTAGATGTGCACCATGTCTGCTTTTCTACCCGAATTCACACTGTGATTCTATCCCCTCCTTTTTCTTTGTTTTAACATGTGCTGCACTCTTCCCCACCCCCTCAGCCCAACCCTATATAAGCAGTAGTTAGCTGCACATGGGCCATTTCTTTCCTAGCTGCCTCCCAGTCTGACTGGGAGAGTATGGTAAGTGAGCTATTACATCCCTGTTCACACTGGTGTGGTGCTGTGCGGTGTCCGTTGCTGCCGTGGCGCCGTGTCTGCGGGGGGGGTGCGGCTCATAGACTGGTTTGAGTGGCATTGGGGCTGCTCTGCCAGTGGGTCGTTCCCCCCTGTGGGCATTGGCGTCGCGGCGGTGGTGGTCGCCGCTCGGGGCTGCGCCATTTAATGCTAGGGACGTTAGGGACCCACTCTGGATAGGTGGCCTTGACGTGGCGAGTGGGCTTGTACTTTTTGATCAAAAATGTATACTAACAACCTGTTAGTTTTTGATATTATGCTGAGAAGCAATCAGATCATTATACAAGATTGTAGATGTGCACCATGTCTGCTTTTCTACCCGAATTCATATTTTACAAATCTGTTTAACTTTCCGGAGCCAGTTGATATATATAAAAAAAAGTTTTTGCCTGGAATACCCCTTTAACAGTATCTAGGCCCTTTAAAGATTAACAGGTACAAAATAGTACACTACTTAGATGTACATACAGTAAGCATAATAAATGTATTGGAGTAAAACACCAGCCGGTGATTACTTTTGGCTGTCCTTTCACAGTATGTAGGCCCTTGACAGATTAACAGGTACAAAAGAGTACACTACTTAGATGTAGGTGTGTGGTATGCACTTGTGAGGGCCAGAAAAATGCGCTACAGTACACTTTAAAAAGTAGCTGAGTAAAAACACCAGCCAGTGAGTACTTTTGCCTGGACTTCCACAGTATCTAGGTCCTTGACAGATTAACAGGTACAAAATAGTACACTACTTAGATGTAGGTATGTGGTATGGACTTATGAGGGCAGAAAATGCACTACAGTACACTTAAAAAGGTATCTGAGTAAAAGAACCATCTGGTGAGTACTTTTGCCTGGAATTTCACAGTATCTAGGCTCTTGACAAATTAACAGGTACAAAATAGTACACTACTTAGATGTAGATATGTGGTATGCAGTTATGCACTTATGAGGGTGCCGAAAAATGCGCTACAGAACGCTTAAAAACTCAGTATTTTTGTAAAACACCAGCCAGTGATTAATTTTGCCTGGACTTTCACAGTATGTAGGTCCTTGGCAGATTAACAGGTACAAAAAAAGTACACTACTTAGATGGACACATGTGGTATGCAGTTATGCACTTATGAGGGCAGAAAAATGCAGTACAGTACGCTTAAAACACCAGATGGTGATTACTTTTGCCTGGACTTTCACAGTATCCTTTGACAGATTAACAGGTATGCAAACAAAAAATGGATTTAAAATCACTAAATCATAGACAGAGACTACTCTATCTGGTACAGGGCAGGAGGTCTAGGAGACATGTACAACAAACAATATATAAGCTGGATAAAACATGCAACAAAGGAACACGTAAAAGAGGTACCCTATATACTGCAAGTAACTAAGTCATTAGTAGTAGAGAATTTACAGCATTAAGGTATATACAAGTATCACCTAGTGGGAGCACAAGACCTCCAGCATTACCCAATGTTTCACTAAATCTGCTTTGTCCGGGGCGTGAATTAACAGGTACAAAATAGTACACTACTTAGATGTACGTATGTGCTATGCACTTATGAGGGCAGAAAAATGCGGAACAGTACACTTAAAAACATTTTTGCACAACACCAGCAGTACACAACAGTGCTGCAGCACAAAAAAGCTTTGTACTAAACACAAATTTCCCTCTGTCAAAGACTATTAGGAATGGACTGCTGGGTATTATACCATCTACAGACTAGTACAGGGGTCGGCAACCCCTGCACGCGTGCCACTCATGGCATGCGGGGTGCTTTCGAGCGGCACGCGGGGCTCCGGGCGGAGAGGCGCTCACTTCCCTAATGGGGATCCAGGACACTTGTCTCGGATCCCCAGGCGAGCGAACGCCGCTTTAAGCTGTGTGCGCACACGTTCACACAGCTAAAGCCTCCCCTCAGTGTGAGCCGCAGGACCTATGAACTCTGCCCCCATGCAGTGCAGGTGCCTATAACGTCATCGGCGCCTGCACTATAGCGGGAGAAGAACGCAGCCAGCCTGTGCTGCTGAGGAGATCCCTGCCTGCGTATAGGTGAGTAAAATTATTATTTTTTTTTTATCACCCTGGGATCAGTTGGAGAGGGGAGGTGATGAAACGGTGTGCAGGTGAGAGAGGGGGTTGTGTGGATGAGGGGGGGGGAGTGATGTGAAAGAGGGGGGAGTGATGTGGAAGAGGTGAGAGGGGGGAGTGATGTGGAGGAGGTGAGTGGGGGAGTGATGTGGATGAGGTGAGGGGGGGTGATGATGTGGAGGAGGTGAGAGGGGGTGATGATGTGGAGGAGGTGAGAGGGGGGGAGATGATGTAGAAGAGGTGAGAGGGGGTGTAATGATGTGGAAGGGGTGAGAGGGGGTGATGATGTGAAGGAGGTGAGGGGGTATGATGATGTGGAGGAGGTAAGAGGAGGGTGATGATGTGGAGGAGGTGAGGGGGGGGTTGATGATGTGGAAGAGGTGGGAGGGGGGGTGATGATGTGGAAGAGGTGAGAGGGGGGTTATGATGTTGAGGAGGTGAGAGGGGGGTGATGATGTGGAAGAGGTGAGAGGGGGGTTATGATGTTGATGATGTGGAGGAGGTGAGGGGGGTACAGGTGAGAGGGGGGTGATGATGTGAAGGAGGTGAAGGGGGGTGTAGATGAGAGGGGGGTGATGATGTGGAGGAAATGTAGGGTGTGTGTGCAGGTGAGGGGGGGGTGATGATGTGGAGGAGCACTGGTTACTTGCCTACCTGGCTACCTAGCCAATTACCTGCTTGGCTACTTCCATACCTTGCAACCTATCTAGTTACCTGTTTGGCTATTTCCCTACCTGGCAACCTACCTAGTTACCTGCCTGGCTACTTCCCACCTGGCAACCTGCCTAGTTACCTGCCAGGCTATTTCCCTACCTTAAACCTACCTGATTACCTGCCTGGCTACTTCCCTACCTGGCTTCCCTTACCACTTACCTACCACTTACCTACCTTTGTTACCTACTTAGCTACCTTGCTACCTACTTATGAACCTCCATATCTACATAGCTACCTACCTAATTGGCTGCCTACCAACCTAGATAGCTACCTATATCCAAGGAAAATTGCAGCACACCAAAGTATAAAGTGCAATTCAGTGGAGTTTATTCCATTCCAAACAGAGTTACAGAGCAGGCTATGATTCGTCGCTTCTATTGCTTGACAAAGGTGAAGAAAGGTCGCTGAAACGCAGCCTGCTCTGAATATTGTTTGGAATGGAATAAACTCCACTGAATTCTGCACTTCTGGGGACTGCACTGGAAAAATGCAGAAACTAAGACGTTTGTCTTGCAGATGCTGCAGTGATGGGTTTTGGCTGGAAGAAGTAGTCATGTCGGTCTGAGCCAGATGGAGAACAGAAGGAAAGAGAACGATGCTGACTGTAAAAGATGTAAATTGTGAGTCAGTTAATGTAACTGAATTTATATTATTGCGCAACAAGACTGGGGTCTGATCCTGGGGTCTGTATTATGGTGGGGTCTGATCCTGGGGTCTGTATTATGGTGGGGTCTGATCCTGGGGTCTGTATTATGGTGGGATCTGATTCTGGGGTCTGTATTATGGTGGGTGGAGATTCGGAGGTCTGTATTATGGTAGATGGTGATTCTGGGGTCTGTATTATGTTGGGTGGTGATTCTGGGGTCTATATTATGGTGGGTGGTGATTCTGGGGTCTGTATTATATTGGGTGGTGATTCTGGGGTCTGTATTATGGTGGGTGGTGATTCTGGGGTTTGTATTATGGTGGGATGTGATTCTGAAGTCTGTATAATGGTAAAGTCTGATTCTGGGGTCTGTATTATGGTGGGTGGTGATTCTGGGGTTTGTATTATGGTGGGTGGTGATTCTGGGGTCTGTATTATGGTGGGTGGTGATTCTGGGGTCTGTATTATGGTGTCAAATGATTCTGGGGTCTGTATAATAGTGGGTGGTGATTCAGGGGTCTGTATTATGGTATGGACTGATTCTGGGGTTTGTATTATACAGTTCTGAGTTAAAATCGTTGTTCTCACTGTAAGGTCCTTACAGCGAGAACAATATATAGGGACATTTCTGTAAAAAACCCACCCTGTGACAAGCCACACCCCCACAGCAAGTCACACCAACACCAAGCCACACCCATGTTTACCGTCTTCGAAAAAATTTGGGCACAGCACTACCAAAACGTTGCCTACCCCTGGACTAGTATAACCAGCAGATGATTTGTTGGCGAACAAAGACACAGAATTGCGTTGAAAAATTATTCCTGCCTCCTCTGCTAAGGTTTATGAAGTTGAGGCAGCTTGTTGAAATGTATGAGGCAACAAACATGAGGCAACAAACAGCTATCTGCCCCTCTCTGTAATAAAATGATGAAGAAAATGCAGTAAAAATCCCTTTCAGAGAAAAAAACAATGCTCTCTGTCCACCAGAACGCTGATGTGACTAGGATGTGAAATGTTGCTGGAATGAGCTTTTCTGTGTAACACACACAGTGATGTCCATCCTATCTCCATGCAGTGTAATGAATGATATGACGAGCCGCAAAATGGCTGCCGAATATATAGGGCTGTGATATCACAGGGGTGACTGGCTGCTGATAGGCTGCATCCTGCATGTGATTCAGGGTCATCCCACCTACTTCCCTTCCCGCCTTGCCTTCCCGCCTTCCCAGCGTTCCTTGCCCCATGTACTGACATGTGGATCCGCTATTTTAGATTCCCTGGAGCCTGGACCACAGTAATTGGAGTTTAATAAAGCGATTTGCGCTATAGAATCGCGACGATATTCGCATTTGTTGCAAATCGAATATTTCATGAAATTCGTAATGAATTCGGGTTTATCAGCTTCGATTCGCTCCTCTCTATTCACAATATAAATGAAAAATACAAAGCCTATTCAAAAGTAACTACTGAGAAGCAATAGCTAAAGAGTACCTGTCATCAAACCATATTTTCTAAACTAACTCAGATTATATTCCCTAACAACTCCGAACACCCCTCCTGCCCTTGATTTTTTTTTTAAGCTTTAAAAAGCTCTGTGTCAAACATGTCCCGTTCCTCACATTCTCGCAGGAGAAAGTGGGAGTTCCCCAGCAGGCCTGACATCACCAAAGCCTGCAGGAGCTGTGCCTTACCATGCCCCGCACGCACTTCCTGAGTTTGGTCACCTGCCAGGGCTAGAGGAGACCAAACTAACTGTTTGACATGTGGCAGGGAACAGAAAAGAGCCACCTAGTGGCCGTTTTTTTCAATCACATTAAAAACATATGAAGGTTGAGAATTTTAACAGCAAGTAAATAGTAGAGATGAGCGAATTGAATCTGACGAATCCGAATTCGTTACGAATTTCAGGAAAACACAGCACAACCAATGTGAATATTGCGGCGATTCAATTGTGCAAATCACTTCATCAAACTCCATTTAGTGCGTTACAGGCTCCAGGGAGCATCTAAAATGGCGGATCCACATGTGAGGACATGGGGCATAGAATCCTGGGAAAGCGAGAACAAGGGTCAGCGGGATGACCCTGAATCATATGCAGCATGCAGCCTATCAGCAGCCAGCCACCCTGTGATGTCACAGCCCTATATAATCGGCAGCCATCTTGCGGCCAGTCACATCAGTGTTCTATTGCAGGGAGGGACAGAGAGCAGTGTGTGTTGCACAGAAAAGCATTTTTACAGCAATTATTCACCTCCCAGTCACATCAGCATTCTATTGCAGAGAGAGAGGAACAGAGAGCAGTGTGTTGCACAGAAAAGCTTTTCTACAGCAGCGATTCACCTTAAGCCCAAATCCAACCTAGAAGCACTGATAGGGAAGGGAGTGAGATTGAGAGAGAAAGAACAATTTTGGGTGTAGTACACAGCGACTGTGTGCTGCAGCACTGGTTGTAGACAACTACAGTTTTAAGCGTACCGGTGCGCATTGTCCTTCCCTCATAAGTGCATACCATATACGTACATCTTAGTGGTGTACCATATGTTCTCCTCATGCTGATGCCAGCTCAAGGTTGTCTCATTCTGTCACCACATGTTCTCCCCATGCTGCTGCCACCTTCAGGCTGTCTCATTTTGCAACTATATGGTCTCCTCATTCTTGCGCCACCTCCAGGCTGTGTCATTCAGCCACTATATGGTCTTCTCATGCTGCCGCCAACTCTAGGCTGTGTCATTCAGCCACTATATGGTCTCCTCATGCTGCCGCCAACTTCAGACTGTGTCTTTCAGCCACTATATGGTCTCCTCATGCTGCTGCCAACTACAGGCTGTGTAATTCAGCCGCTATATGGTCTCCTCATGCTTCTGATACCTCCAGGCTGTGTCACTGTACCGCCATGTGGTCTCCTCATGCTGCTGGCACAGTAAATAAAACTTTTAGGTTTATCTCTTTGAAATCTTCAATTTAAATGTAAAAAATATCTTTAATCTTTTGAGGCCCTATGGTCTTGTCAGGTTGTTGCCACCTCAAGGCTGGGTCATTCAGCCACTATATGGTCACGTAATGCTGCCGCCACCTCTATGCTGTGTCATTCAGCCACTATTTGGTCTCCTCATGCTGCCACCACCTCCACGCTGTGTCATTCAGCCCTTAAATGGTCTCCTCACACTGATGCCACCTTTAAGCTCTGTCATTGTGCCACTCTGTGGCAGTGATTCTAATAGGGACGCATCTGAATGTCATACTGAATAACAGTATTATTTCACTAACCCAGCACACACCCTATGCGTGTTACAGCAAGGCAAAGTGTTCTACACTCCTATTGAGGCTCATTGTAGGCCAGAAATAGCCTTTTATAATACAGATTTGCTGCAAATAAATTCGGACCAAACCAAATTTTTTAGGAAAATTTGGCCAAATCAAATTTTTTCAAAAATTCTCTCATCTCTAGGAAATAGCAAAGTGTCTAATAATTACATAAGAAACAATATATTAAAAGTTTAGTTTGGTGTTAGGTACTCTTTAAATAAAAAAAATATATTAATAAATACATAGCAAACCTTGAATAAAAAGAAAAAAAATATCGGCGTTCTATTCCCTTCAACTGGTTAACAGTGGTTCATTCTCTCTGATAACTCACTGGAGATCATAATTTATGGACAATTGACGCTGCAGGAACATCTACTAGAAGGAAGAGAACAGATCCATATCAACAATTCTTTAGGGGAATATTAATCCCCAGCTTTATGTAGTGCTAAGTGTACAATAGTAATCAGAAGTTGAGTAGAAGCTGCTAATCATTGAGGGAAAAGGCTGTATAAAGAATTCATAATGGAATTAGCCTGCAGCAAACAAAGACAGACAAAATTAAATCAGCCATCAAATTGCACCAAGGAATTTTAATTTACAGGTTAATGTTAGATTATGTAACTAATCACTGCAAAAAAATTTCAATGAGCGACCAATGAAATCCAGATAATTTTAATGATCTTTAAATTCCAGACCTTGCCACCACTGTGTTGAATGCAAAAATACCTGTAGTTAAACTGCACAAAATTAAAACACAAAATGAAAAGAACCAATCAATACAAAATGGTTAGAAGCGATTCATTAGCATAAAATTCACATTGTTAAGCTGTTCTCACATACTATGCCGCACCGAAAAAAAAGTTTACTTGAATCTAAATGGGTACTATTATTGTTGCACGATATCTGTTTCAGATGCTTGGAGGGATGTTTATTTCTCTCATATGGATAAATTACATTCAATGAGTAGTACATGTTCAAATCCAATTTAATGTTTGGGGTTTATTATTTAAATCAAAGACATTTGGCGAGATTTGACATGTGCAGAAAATATTCCCATTTTTTTTAATAGCAAATATCTTAAAAGTCTGGGCTGTATTTACACATGCAGATTTTGTCAGGGTTTTACCTTGGCTTCATAAGTCTAGATTTCCACTTCGGTTTTTTTCTGGCATTTTTTTTTTTTTTTTTTAAACTGCCACTGCAGTTTTTCAGCCAAAGTTTGCTGCTTTCCCCTGTCCAAAGCCCAGAAACAATGGATGCTGGATGCCATACAACTGATGACAAGTTGTCATCAGTTGGCATCTATGCAAACCAAGGCTTAGGATGACAATACTTTTTTGGGTAAGCATGATGCCATTTGCAGCAAGTTGTTTTATTTATTTTTAAAATTATGTTTTATTTTATTTTTTTAAAGATTACCGGGTTTAGAGAATTTTTTGTTCACAATTTCAAAACCCTTGATGGACTAGAGTAATAGCAAGGATTAACTGTACATTCTCTAGTGTTCTGAGAGTGAAAGTGGTACTCTGACATCAGGTGAAAAAATATTTATATATATATATATATATATATATATATATATATATATATATATATATATAAATGCTCCAGAAACAGAATATTGCTTAAATGTCTGCCTCAGTTCTGAAATCACCAAAAATCTATTAATTTTGTGGGTCTGTAATCTTTTCCCCCTGCCATGTCCTCCCAACCTGTGGGTAACCATCTCGGAGTTGGTGACACATTTCCTCATGTTTTTAAAGTTTCCACACAGTACTGTTTTTGCACAAACTCACTAACGGATGTGCAAATATTTTGATAAATTTTAACGACAATTAACGACAATTTTAACGTACAGGTACACCTTCGCTCCCAGGTACACCTTCGCTCCCAGGTACTTAAGGACCCAGGGCATTAAGCAGGCATCCAGTGACAATGCCCAGGGGGGGTCCTGAGACCCCCCCCCCATGTCAGCAATGGTCGCAAATCGCCAATCAATTCAGACCGGAGATCTGCGGCAATTCCGGTTCATACGGGTCTCCGGTGACCCGGAAAATAAGGGGGATTGGGGATGTCCAAGACACCCCCCGATCCCCTAAAGGGATTGGAGTGAGGTGGCAGGGTTGCCACCCCTCCTTTCCCTGCTTTTGGTCTGTCAGAAGCGACTAACCAATAGCTGATCGGGGGCAGGGAGGTTAAAGTTTGGTTCCCCCGTTCTGCCCACCCATGGTAGTCAGGGAAGAATGGGGGAAATGTCCTGTGACTGGCGACCGCGGTGGAGGTCCACTTACCGTCGGCAATTGACTGCGGTGGGCGGCGATCCTCTCCTTGGTGCGACGATCCTGTGACTTCGGAAGCTGGTGAGTTGTTGCCACTATACCGTGGTCTCTAAACTGTAGCCCTCTAGATATTGAAAAACTACAACTCCCAGCATGCCCGGACAGCTGTTTGCTGTTTGGGCATGCTGGGATTTGCAGTTTTGCAACAGCTGTAGGGCTACAGTTTGGAGATCACTGTGCAGTGGTCTCTAAACTGTTGCCCTCTAGGTCTTGCAAAACTACAACTCCCAGCATGCATGAACAGCAAACAGCTGTCTCGCCATGCTGGGAGTGGTAGTTGCGTACCTCCAGCTGTTGCATAACTACATCTCAAGCTTGCCCTTCATCGATCAGTACCTGCTGGGAGTTGTAGTTCTGCAACAGCTGGAGGCACACTGGTTGTAGTTTTGCAACAGCTGGAGGTTTGCACCCCCCACACACACACACATGTGAATTTACAGGGTACATTCACACGGTCGGGTTCACGTAAATTTCCTGCTTAAAGTTTGAGCTGCGGCAAATTTTCCACCGTGACGCAAACCCCTAGTGGGAAACTCACCGTAAACCCCCGCCTGTGCGAATGTACCCTAAAAACACTACACTAACACATAATAAAGGGTAAAACGCTACATATACACACCCTTACACTGCCCCTCCAAATAAAAATGAAAAACGTATCATAACGCAGTGTTTCCAAAATGGAGCCTCCAGCTGTTGCAAAACAACAACTGCCAGAATTTCCGGATAGCCACTGACTGTCCAGGCATGCTGGGAGTCTAGCAACAGCTGGAGGCACCTTGTTTGGGAACCACTGACGTAGAATACCCCTATGTCCACTCCTATGCAATCCCTAACATATGGGGTATCCCCCTATGCGGAAATACCCCATATGTGGGCGTAAGAAGCTCTGCGGACGCACACCAAGGCTCAGGAGTGAGAGCGCACTATGTATATTTGAGGTCTAAATTGGTGATTTGCACAGGGGTGCATGATTTTACAGTGGTTCTGACAGAAACGCAAAAAAATAAATACCCACGTGAAACTACACCTCTAAAGGAACGGAACACGGGGTATAGTAAGCCTTAACACCCCACAGGTGTTTGACAAAAAATTTTTTAAGTTGCATGGGAAATTGAAAAAAAAATACGTTTTTTTTTAACTAAAATGCTGGTGATACCCTAAACTTTTCATTTTCACAAGGGAAAATAGGAAAAAAAAGCCCCCAAAAATTTGTAACCCCATTTCTTCTGAGTAAGGACATACCCTATATGTGGATGTAAAGTGCTTTGCAGGCAAACTACAATGCTCAGAAGAGAAAGAGCACCATTGGGCTTTTGGAGAAAAAAATGGCCAGAATTGAAGGCCACGTGTGTTTACAAAGCCCCCATAGTGCCAGAACAATGGAGCCCCCCCCCCACATGTGACCCCAGTTTGGAAACTACACCCCTAATGTAATGTAATAAGGGGTGCAGTGAGCATTAACGGCCCGCAGGTGTCATATAGATTTTTGGAACAGTGGTCCGTGAAAATGAAAAATGTAACACTGTTCCAAAGATCTGTCAAACGCCAGTGGGGTGTAAATGCTCACTGCACCCCTTATTAAATTCTGTGAGGGGTGTAGTTTCCAAAATGGTGTCACATGCGGGGGGGTCCACTGTTCTGGCACCACGGGGGGCTTTGTAAACGAACATGGCCCCCGACTTCTATTCCAAACAAAATCTCTCTCCAAAAGCTCAGTGGTGCTACTTCTATTTCGAGCATTGTAGTGCGCCAGCAGAGCATTTGACGTCCACACATGGGGTATTTCCATACATTTTGGGAGGCATTTTGGGAGGCATTTTATCCTACTACCCCTTGTAAAAATTGAAAACACCTGTGGGGTGTTAAGACTCACTGGACCCCTTCATACGTTCCTTGAAGGGTGTAGTTTCCAAAATAGTATGCAATGTTTTTTTTTTTTTTTTGCTGTTTTGGTACCATAGGGGCTTCCTAAATGTGGCATGCCCCCCAAAAACCATTTCAGGAAAATTCACTCTCCAAAATCCCATTGTCGCTCCTTCCCTTTTGAGCCCTCTAGAGCACCCACAGAGTACTTGACATACAAATATGCAATATTTTCTTACTCGAGAGGAATTGGGTTACAAATTTTAGGGTGATTTTTCTCCTTTTACCCCTTGTTAAAATTCAAAAACTTGGTCTACAAGAAATGAAGATTTTGAATTTTCTGCTTCACGTTGCTGATATTCCTGTGAAACACCTAAAGGGTTAACGCACTTACTGAATGTCATTTTGAATAGGTTGAGGGGTGCAGTTTTTATATAAGGGTCATTTATGGGGTATTTCTAATATGAAGGGTCTTAAAATCCACTTCAAAACTGAACTGGTCCCTGAAAAATTCCGATAAATTGTATATGCGAGTCAATATATAATTTATTTGGTATGTCTATTTTCCTTACAAGCAGAGAGCTTCAATGATTCAAAATGCAAAATTTTAATATTTTTCGTCAAATTTTGGAATTTTTCACCAAAAAATTATGCAAGTATCGACAAAAGTAGTGTTACCATTCGGCAGGCTGGATGTGGATCCTCTGTGTCAGCGAGGGATTGGCGTGGACCGTGTCGGTGGACCGGTTCTAGGTTGCTACTGGCATTCACCAGAGCCCGCCGCAAAGCGGGATGGTCTTGCTGCGGCGGTAGCAACCAGGTCGTATCCACCGGCAACGGCTCTACCTCGCTGACTGCTGAGAAGGCGTGGGACAGAAGGACTGGACAGAGGCAAGGTCAGACGTAGCAGAAGGTCGGGGCAGGCGGCAAGGTTCGTAGTCAGTGGAGATAGCAAGAGGTCAGGAACACTGGTAAGGCAAACACTGTAAATGCTTTCACAAGGCACAAGGGCAACAAGATCCGGCAAGGAAGGGAAGGGGAAGTGAGGTTATATAGACAGGTGAACAGGTGGAAGCTAATCAGACAGATTGGGCCAGGCACCAGTCATTGGTGCACTGGCCCTTTAAATCTTAGAGAGCTGGCGCGCGCGCCCTAAGGAGCAGAGCTGCGCGCGACAGAACGTGACAGCCGGGGACCGGAATAGGTGAGCGACTTGGGATGCGATTCGCGAGCGGGCGCATCCCGCTATGCGAATCGCATCCCCGCCGGCAGTGTCAGTGCAGCGCTCCCGGTCAGCGGGTCTGACCGGGGCGCTGCAGAGAGAGGAACGGCGCGAGCGCTCCGGGGAGGAGCAGGGACCCAGAGCGCTCGGCGTAACAAGTAGAATATGTCACGAAAAAACAATCTCGGAATTAGAATGAAAAGTAAAGGTATCCCAGAGTTATTATTATTTAAAGTGACATTGGTCAGATGTGTAAAACATGCCCGGGTCCTTAAAGTGAAAATGGGCTGGGTCCTTAATTAAACAATGTAAAAACAATGCACATTGAACACCAATAGAAAAAAAAGTGTGCAGAAAAAAATGCTCTAATGATTAATTCCCCTACAATTTAAGTGGTGCACAGTCCATAAGCCATTTTAGAGTAAATCTGGACCCGGTTTTATTTTGTTAGTGTCTTCAGACATGTTTTTATTTTTATTTTTTATGCCTATTGTTTGAAAGATTTTTATTGAATATTATATGCCAGTTTCTTTGAAGTTCTACTGAGGTCTATGATGTTTTCCATGGTATGCCCATAAAGATGAGCATATCTATTTGTGGCTATGTTCAGTCTGCCCCAAAGCTCAAATTCACTTTAATGGAAGCTTCAGGACATAACTACATGGAAACAATAATGTTACTCCATTTTTAACTCTGTGCCCTGTCTCTCTTTGAAGTCAAAGGGAGTGGGGCTTTTAAGGCTGGGTTCACATATATCCAGCATTCGGCATAGTTTCCCTCCGGCGTACACTGGAGGGAAACTGATGCTAGAACTGATCCCATTCATTTAAATAGGACAGTTCACAATCATCCAGCATCTCAATTTTGACGCCAAATGGTTGGACATACCGAAGGGCACCAGACATGGGAACGCAGCATCCAGCCATGCAGAAACAATGGACGACTGATGCCCAACTGATGACAACTTGACATCAGTTGTGGCATCAGTTGCTTGGCGATCTAGGCTGAGTTCACCTATGCTGGACATACATGAACCCAGCCTAACAGTCACATTGTATGGTTTTTGACAAAATAAAAAATCATGCCACTATAAGCTTTGTGAATATACCATGACTCTGTACCATGACACAGTATATAACTAATATAAATAATTTAAATGACCTATATAGAACTGATTATTGTGTTACCTACACAGTGGCAATAGGACAATGGTTCCCAAGCAGGTTGCTGTGAGAGCCCACAAGGGGTGCAGACGGCGGCATTACAGTGAGAAAGACAGTGAGTGGACATGCTAGAACACCTAAAGGGGTGTAGGCTACCTGCAGGGGGAGTAGGCTACTAAAGGGGATAAACTATCTAGTAGGAATGCCAGCTTACTATGAGAAACTACATACTAGAGGAACCTACATACAGGAGGAGGGGAATCTATGTAATGGGAAAACTGCCTAATGGATAAACATATCTACATTATTGGGTACCTACTTACTCCTTCCCAGCCAAACTTCCCATCCCTATGAACCCACTTACCTTCCTACTTTGCTGTGCATGAAACTGTTTAGGAACCTATAGGTGGGAAAAGGGAATAAGGGTGCTGTAAAAGTGCAAAATGTCCAAAATATTTGTCTGGCAAGTTCTGCAGAGATGAGTTGTTGCTGCAGGAAATCGTTAAGGTGGTCTTGGCAAGATAAAAAAAGAAAAGAGAAAGTGACTCTGATCAGACAAGAGGGCCACATGTGAGTCACTGAAATTGCAGTACTATAATCTACATAGCTAACAGAGGTATAGTGTGTACTGCTTCTATTTAGCCATTTTTTTTGCCTTTTGTAGAAAATTACTGTATTTGGCAGAAGTGCCTCATGGTAAAAATTGGGGTGCCCCAAGGTGGAAAACTAAAAGGTATGGAAACACTGCAATAGTGGCTGAAATTACCTCTAAGTGTGGCTAGTAATCATGTTTATGAATACTACAGACTGAATTATTACATATTACACTATATAGTTCCAACCGGCCATGCCGACTATTGCCCCTATAAGTAACATGCATAGTGCTAAGGCAATGTCACCAGACTATTAAAGGGGTATTCCAGACCAAAACTTTTTTTTATATATCAACTGGCTCCGGAAAGTTAAACAGATTTGTAAATTACTTTGGTTAAAATTTTTTAATCCTTGCAATAGTTATTAGCTTCTGAAGTTGAGTAGTTTTTTCTGTCTAACTGCTTTCTGATGACTCACGTCCCGAGAACTGTGCAGTTCCTATGGGGATATTCTCCCATCATGCACAGCTCCCGGGACGTGATATCATCATTGAGCAGTTAGACAGAAAACTTCAGAAGCTAATAACTATTGAAAGGATTAAGATTTTTTTAATAGAAGTAATTTAAAATTTGTTTAACTTTCCAGAGCCAGTTGATTTGTGAAAAAAGGTTTTTGCCTGGAATACTCCTTTAAGGTCTAACATTATAGAACAACTTGATATATAGAACCATTGTATACTAACACACACCAAGTTGATATTGGATAATAAAAATAAATCTTTATTCATATACTATTAAAATCATACTTCATAAATAACAGATGTTCATACAATTACAAACAAACATTGCCAATACAGCATCACATTCCCAAGTGTCTCAAAGAAATTGCAAGCAAGCAATGCATAAGTAATAGTTCTTCCTCAAATATGGGTCACATATCTCAGTTATGCACAGGAGGTATAAGCAATAATAGGCAAGTATGGCACTAAAGTGATCCCAAATAGGAGTTACCATCTAAGGGTGCATTCACACCACATTTTCAGCCTACAGCTGCCGAATCCGGCTGGGGGAGGGGAAAACCGTGCGCTCCTGTACCCCAGCCAGACCGGCACTGAAATCCATTGACTTTAGGCATAAAGGTCCTCCAGCGTCCTCACCAAGAAAGTATGTTGTCCATGGTTCGGTGTGTAGATACAGGCCACGGTGTATTCACAACCCTGAATGGAACATTTCACAAACACATAACGGGCATCTTGGTCAATATGGGAATCTAAAGTTTGCACCGCTAGGGACTTATGGAAGAAAATCATCACCCCTTTAACCTTCTGGGAGGGGGAGCTACTATGGAACCACGTCGGGTAATACCGGTTAGGGAATCCCGATAGTTGGTCCTGGCGAAGGTGGGTCTCCTGTAGGCATACAATATCAGATCTCTACTTGTGGAAATTATATAAAACTTTTGCCTGTTTCCCAGGGATGTTAAAACCCTGCACATTCAGGGAGGAGACCTTAAGCGGCGCCATAACAAAAGGGAGGCACTCAGAGAACAGTAGAACAATACTAGGAAAGGGCCAAATGGTCTAGAATCCTGGTCAACCACCCGAGGGAAGAGAACAGAAGAAGAACAGAAACAGAAGAGAGGATGGAGAAATAAATAAATGACCTGGAGAGAGTAGGGAAAGAAAGAGAACAGAAAACAACAGCGCACAAAAACAAGGCACACTCAGAACTCACAAAACAGCCAAAGGCACAAATACGGTAGCGATAGACCGCTACCAACTATCTATATAGGGCGTAGGAGCAGGAGAAGGAAATACGAAAACCGTAAGCCTATGCACTGGGAAGGCGGGGAAGTAACCACAGGCTTATGAACTCCGTATGACCGCTTAGGGAAGCAACATGAAGTAGGAGGGAAGAGAAGAGGAGAAGGATAACAAAGCAACAGGGTAGAAGAACAAGAGGGCACAAAAGAAAATATACTCAACAGGCTCGATGACAGGGCGGTGGCCATCAACTAGACAGCATGGGACACAACCGAATGTCAAGGCAGGAGCCAGCAAGGCCGGAGCACCATCAACTCTGGACACACAGCAATACAGGGCATAAGTGTTCATGGAGAGCGTTGAGAGCATCGTCTGGAACTAGAGGAGCTTCGGGGACATCTCTGGGATCTCTGCGGTTGTGGAGTAGCAGGATTCAGAGAGGAGATTATCCCAAGTGGCGGGTCAGTCTAAAAATGGCAGGTGTGGGTTTCGCCGAAGTTCGTCCAAGTGCGGCAAGTCCATTGGGGGCAGACCCAGCTTTTGCAGGAACATGGGCAAGTACACAGGATGCCCGAAGCATCACCAATTTGTCAACCAGTCAGACAGAGAGAGCAAAGGGGAAGCCCCAACGATAGGGGATTTTACGGTTTTGTAGAAGAGTTAGGAGAGGTTTCAGAGTAGCTCGCTGTCTCAAGGTGTAACGGGAGAGATCAGGAAAGAGTTGTAATCTGGTCCCCTCAAACACCAAGTCTCGGAGCTGTGGGGCTTTTTGCAGGATAGTCTCTTTGACAGTATAGTAGTGTAAGCAACAGATCACATCCTGGGGCTTAAGGGGGTCAGCACTTTGCGGGCACAGGGCTCTGTGCGCTCTGTCCATTTCAATGGGGGTCTACACAGGGCGGTTCAGGATGGAATTAAAATGCTCAGTAAGAACTGGGACAAGGTCCTGATGGCGGACCGTTTCAGGGAAGCCCTGCACACTGAGATTATTCCAGCGGTAACGGTTTTCCAAGTCGCCAAACTGGGGGTGCAGAAGATGATGATGTAGGACTTGGGCATCCAGATCAGAGCGTAAGGTATTAACTGTATTCTGGACAGAGTCTCTGAAGTATTGCAGCTCTTAAACAGAAGTGCGCAGGGTCTTCACCTCTGTCTGCACCACTTGAAGGTCGTGGCAACATGCCAGTTTCAAATCCATTGTTAGAGAGAAGAGGTCCTGTATAGAAGGGAGAGAAGAGTGATGAGGGCCTGAGATCCTCCATGGTGTTGAAGAGCAGGGGAGAGCCCCTCAGGGAGGCCACTGAGCAGGAGGGTGGCTGTTGGAGTGGGGGGCTTGGTGCCACTGCAGCAACTTCAGTTGCCTCCTCCATGTACCCAGCGTCCCAGGTCAGCAAGGGATAGGCTGGTGTCACGCTGTAGGGCCGGGCAGCGGGGTTCAGGGGCACTGAAGGCTGTGGCAGCCTGCTCTCCGCAGGCTGTGTGGGTGCAGAGAGCCGTTGTAATGGCGGCCAGGCAAGAGGAAGGCAAGGGGGTGGAGCCAACAGGTCCGCAGCCTGCTCAGGAGAAGATGCGGCCCATCAGCAGACGAGGACCGGGGCCTGGCACCTGGATGAATCCAGGTCCAGCAGCGGCACCTCCAGGGATTTCAGGGGCAGAGTGGACTCACCCCAGGCAGGTACAGGCAGCGGTGGCGCCGGAGGTCCCACGGCAGCCACGGGAGATGCAGGAGTCAGTGCAGTGAGAGGCCTTCTGCTGGAGGGAGATGGTGCCTGTTCAGGGGCTCTGCGGTCCAGAGCTGAGAACTCCTCCTGTAGAAGGGAGAAGTAACTGGAGATGGGAACCTCCATGGCAGCAGGGGTTCCCCCAGATTTAGACATCTTTTTGTTTCGTTTGGCACCCATATGAAGGCTAAAGTCCTCAAGTGCATTGCGGTCAGGGACGGAGCTCAAGGACAAGACGTCTTCACAGAAGCATGGCAAGACACGCCCCCATAATCCATTGACTTTTATGAGCCGACTGGAGTCACCATTTGACTCCGGTTGGCTCATTTTCGAACCGTATCCATTTTTCTTACCGGACCTAAAACCATATTATACCACTATTTTAGGTCCGGTCAGAAAACCGGATATGGGTCGAAAATGAGCCGACCGGAGTTATACGGTGACTCTGGTCAGCTCATTAAAGTCTATGGATTTCAGAACTGGTCTGGCTGGGGCACAGGGGCACACGGTTTCCCCCTCCCCCAGCCGGATCCGGCAGCTGTAGGCTGAAAACATGGTGTGAATGCACCCTAACACTTGCCCACAGACCATTACACAAAGTCCCAATGTGCTAACTGACTTTCCTGGACCCCAAGCGTGCTTTTGCTCCTTCCTCAGGGGTTACTGTCACTGTGTATGTGCCTAACTTATATATGGAGAGGTGATTCTCTAATTTCCGGAACGCCGTCTTGGTTTCCTGGCGCTCCGCATCCATTTCTGGCGCTACCGTTACCAATTGGAATCACACAGTCTTCCCCCTGCATCATCCCAGGCTGGCGTAACCACGTCATAATGACATAGGATGCTGGCCGGCATTCTCCTGACACAGGATAAAGACGGCGCCAATCAGGTCTACAACGCGCATGTGCACTATGGAATCGAGCGTCCCATTACTCGCAGGGAGATGTCAATTTAGACCTATCCTAGTGTAAGTACTCCATAAAAGTGCCATACGGTGCATATTCATTGCATGATCCCCTTAGTGCAAATATGTTAAAGTGTAATAGTGATACAATTTATTACATTAGATATTTATGAAACATATAGCCATACAGAATTCATGTGCAATTATAAATATAATTAAAAAGTGACAATGTGCATATTTCATTATTTACAAAGTTGTGTACATACTGTGATCATGTAATTCAAACTATAAATTAGTGACAAAATGTTTATAATACAAAAAAAAACTTAAATATATCCCCTGTATCTCAATTATGATCAAACATCATATCATTTCTATCACAGTGTGCTACTTGAAATAAACAGCCAAAACATAACAAAACAAAAAAGTCTGAATTATTAGCCTATAGTATTCATGAGATTTATTACTAGCCCTGCTAGGGGGTCCTTTCATCACCTATTGCCACCCACTCCCCCACAATGAAGTAACTCTGATGAGTAGTTCCACTGGGGGTTTAGGCTACCAGTGGTTGTTTCAGACAGCATCTACTATGATTGACAAGGCAGCTATGTATTAAGAGGTAAAGCCAGGAGAACTGTTGGTGTCCCCCTTTAGAATTCTGACCAGCCCTCATGTCCTCTGTGCATGATGTGGTCAAGATGCACATAGTCTACCTGATACAAGATATCCTTTCAAGCACCTGAGGAGTAAGAAGGTTGAAGAGGAGAGGACAGGAAGAGTCATGATGCTATTAAGAAGCCATGTGTGCATCAATGTGGTGAGAGGAGCTTGTAGCCTTCCCTGGTCTAGTGGCCTGGTCACAACTGCTCCCCCTATAGCTACATGCTGGTAGCATCCACAAATTTGTTTGTGGCAGCACTATGCTGGTTGAGATGCACACACCTTTCATCCAGCCCCAGGCGGATGCAGCAGTGATGCACTCTTTGCCATCATCCAGGGCTTTATTGACAGGTGTTTCCCTATACACAAATAATGGCAAAGAAAGACTTCTGGAGGTGATGGGATTTAATGGCGCTGGTCAGGAGCAGACACGTCACGTAGGTAAGAGAATGACTTTATTCAAACAATGCAACACGTTTCACCGCAGGTGCAGCTTCATCAGGTGATGAAGCCGTACCTGCGGTGAAACTCGTTGCATTGTTTGAATAAAGTCATTATCTTACCTACCTGATGTGTCTGCTCCTGGCCAGCGCCATTGAATCCCATCACCTCCAGAAGTCTTTCTTTGCCATTGTCTTGTTCGGATGGGAAGGCTGCAGGCTGGACCTTGTCTCTCCCCCACGCTGACCACTGTTGTGTGTGAGCTTACACAACCGCACTCGGTAAGGGTATTTCCTATTTTACCTTCTGGACCCTGCACCTGCTGTATTACGCTATGGAGCGCCCTCCCTTGTCTTTTTAATCTATACACAAATAGACAGAGACCTTTCGATCAAGCCAATTGGGGAAGGGAAAAGCCAGCAGGGAGCCCATTGGCCACTTTGTGTGGCTGTACCCCAAGTAAAACCCCTCAGCTATTAAATAATATGCATTAACTTACATACTTATCTATGAAATAATATGCATTAACTTACATACTTATCTATGACACAACCAAATGAATTCAAAGTGAAGGAAAGCTGCCATGTGTGAAAAATTAGAGAAACCTTCCCGAATTCAATTCCAATTTTCTATGGGCTTAAACAATGTAGCAAAGTCTCATTTTGTTATCATCTAAATGTTCATTCTCTGGGTGCAGCAACCTTATGCTTAATTGTTAGCAGCGGAGTTTGTTACTTCTGACAGACTCATTTTAAAATGCACCTTCCAAAAAAACATTATAGTGTCAATTGCCCTACCCTTCAGCAATCCTGTAATAACTTTATTCAACCATTTCTAATTATAATTATATTTTCTGTTCCTTTTAGCTATAGAAACTCTTTATCAATCAGAGCACAAGACAGAAAATTACTTTATTACAGCTACAGCTCGTTAGTCTGAGTGCTCTTAATGAAGCAGTCTCATAATCAGATGAAAATCATGCCGGAGAAAACTTGCATCATTAGTCTAGGCCTTAATTACCAAGAAATATAGTCTCCAACAATGATACTCCATTTCATGATACGGTGCATGCACCTTCAACATTAGTTGCAATTAATAATTTCACAGACTGCCATGAATTCCCTCTATTTATTCATAACAATGTAGTGGAAAAATTCCAAATTTAATTGAGCAGCTCAGATTGCACTTTCCCTCAGATTAAAATGTCAAAAGGCTAATATTCCACCTTACAATAATTCATCATCTTAATTATACATTTTGTGTAGAAGAATTGTTTTTCTTTTTGTCTTTTTTCTTTTTGAGTACACCTTTTACTGTGTCACATGTGGGGTAACAGGATGACTATCTTTACATGAGATGCTAAAGGGCCAAATGCATGTCAAAGTTCCAAATACATACAGTGGGAGATTTATCATTGCTTTTAGATCATTTTTTTTTTGTCTAATTTTTTCAGTGTCACCTGCACTATCAGCCAGTACAGCTGGTTAGTCAGGTGAAACTTGTGACAGATTTCCTTTGGATCCCTAAAGTGTGTCCCAGCTTTGCTTGTGATTGTAGTTCTCCTGTCTTACATTTGTATCCCTGTTTGCTTTGCCTGAGCTTTTGTTTTGTTGTGTTGACATTGCTATGCCCCGCACTTATCTAGCTTAGGGACCACCATCTAGTTGGGGATCTGTTGCTTAGGGTGGATCGCCAAGTAGGCAGAGAAAGAGGCTGCAGGTGAGCTGCACTCTTCCCTGCCTGACGTGACAGCATGCTTTCGAGACCCAATATGGTCTCTTCATGAAGCATGGTTTAATATGGTTTAAATTGTGCCTGATGGAAAGACCGTACTGGGGCTCAAAACCTATCAATAACTAAGAACTCTCAATAAAAAGGTATGCTTCAGGGCATTCAGCAGCTGATAAGTACTGGAAGGCTTGACATTTTTAAGCAGATGCTTTTTACAAATCTGTATAAGTTTCTGCCACCAGATGATTTTAATATTGATGTATACAGTGTATATATATATATATATATATATATATATATATATATATATATATTATTTTATTTTTTCAGAAAAATCTTTTACATTTGAAGGTGAAGATTTATTTTCTTTGTCTGCATGGATGATAACATTTGCTACATTCTTACTATAAACAAATGTACTTTCAGTACATTAAAATGCTAAAAATCATCTAATGGAGAAAAATATAACTGCTAATTCCCATAGCTAAACTTATGTATGAAATGTTAGGGTTTACTTTTTGCTTATTCCTTGCCAAACATTTTCTTCTAATTCTACAACATTACTTTCTAAATATAACAAAATACACTAAAAAACAGGAAATTTCCCCTTTAACTTTTTTTAATTGTTAATTACATTTCGAGAGATATTTTTATACAAGCAGTAAATGATTTCTTATCTGTAATTGGAAAGGAAAATTATATATAATTCACTTTATTTTACCTATACATTTGTAACACCCCTTCTTACTACCAACCCCAAATGACTGCATAAACATACTGTTTTACTTATCTCTAATAATGACAAATAATGTGTAGCACTGTCAGAATCTGTTGCACTGTAATAAATGCGCTCAGACTTCCCTTCTAAGAAATATGTTCACGCTAACAAATCTTGAAGTTAATTGTAAAAAGCTAAACCATATTTTATACTTTCACAAATAAACAAATGTCTACATTGGAAGGCTTTTAAGGCACATGTCATGATATCAAAGGAATGTTCTATAGGAGTAAAATCACTCTTATAATTTAACCAAGCACTATAACCAGAGCTGCCATCTTATTATTGAAAAAAGGTGTAGTTTTTCTATGAACTACAGATTTGATTAAGATCTAAACTCTTATCTGAACCATGAAATTTAAAAAGGAAAAGTAGAAATGCAATTTCTTTGTTCTACATTCCATTTTTAAAGTAATGCAATGCAAATGTCCAGGACCATACACGCTGTAAAATACACATCTTTGTAGTCAACAGACATTATGTAGAAATGTCTTCAAAACATAAAAAAAAAATTGTATGAAATATTAGCTGACTCCTTCAAAGTTTGAAGAATAAATTTATAAGCATTTATCTTTTAATGTCTTCTACAGATAGGATGTAATATGGGAAAAATGTGTATGGTCATAGAAATTAGGGGGGGGGGGGAGGAACTCATCTGCAATAGTGTAGGTGAAATCCAATAGGTTAGAGAGAGGGTTTGATGGCAGTAAGAAATAATGGATCAAAAGTCCAGGTGAGAGTGTCAGAAGATGTAGCTAGGTGTAACACTCCCATTTCTAAAGACAGGAACCCCGGTGGATGTGAATCCGCTGGACCTGTGTGGCAGATGACTCGGACGGTACCAGGGAGCGGAGTCTAAGGTGCCACTGGTTTTCACCAGAGCCCGCCACAAAGCGGGATGGACTTGCTGTTGCAGGCGGCACCCAGGTCGCTACCCCTGGCATGGCTCAACCACACAGGCAGCTGAGGAGATGCGAGGCTCAGGAGGGATAAAGCAGCTCGTAGTCTGGATAGCAGAAGGTCAGGGCAGGCGGCACAGTAGCATAGTCAAAGCGAAGCAGGAGTTCAGTAGGCAGGCAACAGAGGAGCAAGGTCAAGTCACAAGAGCAAGAGATCTGATACACGGCAAGGCAATGCAGAGGAACGCTTTCTCAAAGGCACAAGGCAACACAGATCCATCAGGGAACTAAGGAGGGTGGAAGAATTTATAAATGAGCCACAGGTGGATTACACTAATGAGTGCACTGGCCCTTTAAATCTTAAAGCTCCGATGCGCGAGCGCCCTAGGGGACGGGGACACGCATGCTGGAGCCGAGAGGCAGAGGCAGGAGAAACACCCGGTAGGGACGCCTGGGGCTGACATGCGAGCTCGTCCCACGATGTGGGTTCCAGCCCCATCGGCAGCAGAAGGTGAGGGGACCATGCACTCACGGCCAGAGTGTGTGGCCGGAGCGCATAACGTAACACTAGGTGGATAACAATATGGATTAGGAGATAAATACAGGTGGGTTAACAGGAGACTAAACAGTGCAAAAGAACAGCGGACTTGACCTTGTTGTCTTCATGCTTTCGGGAAGTAGTGTCTGTGCAGTAAGTTAGCTTAGATCTAGTTCATGCTATGGAGCTAAAGTATACTGCTCTCTATGGGGACATCTATCAATGTTGGTGTGAGGCAGCATAGATTTTACCCTTGTTTGCTTGGTGTCTTTTTTACACAGTTTCTCAAAATTTACCAAAATTGTGCACAGACTTGATAAATTTTGGACAATCACAGAAACCAGTTGATCTGCATAGAAACCAGTGAACTGCAGAGATGTGCTCTGGGATTTGACACATTCATACGTGTCCTTTTAGATGGTGTAGGTTTGCACAAAAAAGTAGGCTTTTCTTGTTGTGCACTTCCAGGGAATGTAGTTAGGAGATGCGCAGGCTGGTGTATTAAACATATAACACAAGAGCTCTTGTGGGGTAACAACAAAGTTTAGTCCTACAAAGTCACAAAGGTTCTGTAGTTGGCTGTTAATAGTTAATATGACTGGTTTGGGGTGATCACTGCTTATACTGCCAATTGTAATCTGTACAGGAAGTGTTCAAATTTACTGCAGAACCACCACAGGGAAAATTCTGAAATATATAATGCCTATTAAAATGAATCGGCTTCATGTGTACTGCATAGACACATTTGGTCCTCCAGAGTAAGGGTAGGGTCACGCATAATGGATAAGCAGCGTATTTTATGCTGTGGACCCGCCAGTGACCCAACCCTATAGTGTGCCTCCAGCTGTCCCCCCCCCCCCTTGTGTCTTGCTTGCAGCAATCTTCCACTACAAGCAGCCACATGGGGTCCTGTGAGACGAAACATGCACTCGCAGTGTACTCAGCGTATGCACGTGGCAACTCTCTTGTCCTTGCCTTGGATGCTCATAGTGGTGGATTGCTGCTGCAAGTAGAACACGGGGGGGGGGGGGGGCTTACAGCTGGAGGCACACTATAGTGTTGGGTCACCGACAGATCTGTCACACGTGACCCTACCCTAAAAAAGGCTTTTTGTAGCTGACCCGCACTCTAAAAGATTGGTGTGGATGGAGAACCTACCCCAAATTAACTCACATATAGAGATGAGAAATTTCTTAGGGTTCAATTTGTTAGAATAAGCCATTGGATTTGGTTAACATTCATATTCCAAAAGGCCCTGATGGATCTAAAAATTAATTTAATGGCATCCCCAACCTACCCTAATCACTAACTGTTCTACTAATTGCTAAAAATAGTCACAGATAAGTCACCTACCTATAAGGAATCCCGAACATTTTGAATTGGAAGAAATCTTATATTTGGGGGAAATTCAGAACTAATTCAATTTATTCTATATCAAATCACTCATATCTTTGCCTGTAAATGTTTGTTTGCTTTAAAATGTAAAATTTTTAGTAGCACATAAGCTATCCTTCTGAATTTAATATATAAAAATGAAATGTTATAGGAGTACGCTGCCCCTAGGCATCTAATTCCCTACCCAAAGGATAGGGGATAAGATATCTGATCGCAGGGGTCTGGCCGCTGGGACCCCCGGTGATCTCCGTACAGCACCCAGCATTCTGAAAGTTATTTTCAGAACGCTGGTTTTGGGCTGCCGTGGTGTTGTTGTGACCTTTTGATGTTACGCCACGCCCCCATCGAGACAGGGATAGGGGATAAGATGTCTAGGGACGGAGTACCCCTTTAAGGGAACACAGATATGATTCACACAGAGCCTTAACAAGTTTAGAGAAACAAAAATAAAATACAGTAGAGATTAAGGGAAACATATTGGGTACAGCTGCTTTCGTTAGATGTACTACCATGTTGTTTATTGAAATGAACATAGATGAGGGGAAAGACTGAGAAAAAAATGTTTGAGTTATGAGTTATCGTGTGTGTTACTTGCAGGCTTAACATGTATTACTTACTAATAATGAATAAATAGAAATAGTTGACTACCTCAAGGTCAGTATATTACTGTTGTCATAGAAGTAGTATATATAATACATGGTGGGACTAAAAAAAATCTGTCACATAAGATTTAGTCTGGATAAGGGAGTGGCCTAAATTCCTCCCTAAAACGAAACCAATCTGTTACCGTATTTATGGGGGTATACCACGCACCGGCCTATAACACGCACCCTCATTTTACCAAGGATATTTGGGTAAAAAAAGTTTTTTACCCAAATATCCATGATAAAATGAGGGTGCGTGTGTGCGCGTGTATACCCCGATACACCCCCAGGAAAGGCAGGGGGAGAGAGGCCGTCGCTGCCCGCTTCTCTCCCCCTGCCTTTCCTGGGGTCTAGAGCGCTGCTGTCGGCCCTTTTCACCCCCTGGTTATCGGCGCCGCTGCCCGTTCTGTCCCCCTGACTATCGGTGCCGGCGCCGATAGCCAGGGGGAGAGAAGCGGCGCCGACAGCCAGGGGGAGAGAAGGGGCAGCGGCAGCGCATAGCAATGACGCCGGGGACGCACGACGGAGGCCTGGAGCAGCGCGGACCGGACTCAGGTAATTATGCCACCGTGGATGGGGGGAGGCAACGGGGCAGCGGCGCCGGCAATGGGTGCCGCTGCCCCTTCTCTCCCCCTGGCTGTCGGCGCCGTTTCTCTCTCCCTGGCTATCGGCGCCGGCACCGATAGTCAGGGGGACAGAACGGGCAGCGGCGCCGATAACCAGGGGGTGAAAAGGGCCGACAGCAGCGCTCTAGACCCCAGGAAAGGCAGGGGGAGAGAAGCGGGCAGCGACGGCCTCTCTCCCCCTGCCTTTCCTGGGGGTGTATCGGCGTATAACACGCACACAGACTTTAGGCTAAAAATTTTTGCCTAAAAAGTGCGTGTTATATGCCGATAAATACGGTAATTAAGGGCTGCATTTTTACTTTGCTTGGGGGATAAGTGGGAGTCCCAGCAGTTGGACCCCCACTAATCCACATTATCTCCTATCCTGTACCCAGATAGGAAAACCCTTTTGCCTAGATTCCGACTCTGATGCCATATTGGGTCCATGACACAACAGGGATTCCGAAGTCTAACAGAACTCCATTTTGTTGACTTCAGAGATAGTCTACTGCCACTAGAAACAGTAAGGAACCCAAGCCTATTAAGTATTTGTAAAAACTGGTCACTGTGGGGTAGATTTTTCATTGGCTTTACACCACTTTAATGTTCTAAATATCCCTGCAAATTTTGCGTAATTGCATTTTTCGTTCAATTCTTTTGCACAATTTTCGGTAGAACTTCTTTCAAAGTTGTCTACATTATATACAGTCATGGCCGTAAAAGTTGACACCCCTGAAATGTTTCTAGAAAATTAAGTATTTCTCACAGAAAAAGGATTGCAGTAACACGTTTGCTATACACATGTTTATTCCCAAAAAGGAGGAAAAAAGCAAATTGGACATAATGTCACACCAAACTTCATAAATAGGCTGGACAATATTATTGACACCCTTAACTTAATATTTGGTTGCACACCCTTTGGAAAAAAATTACTGAAATCAGTGGCTTCCTATAACCATCAATAAGCTACTTATAACTCTCAGCCAGATTGTTGGACCACTTTTCCTTTGCAAACTGCTCCAGGTCTCTCTTATTGGAAGGGTGCCTTTTCCCAACAGCAATTTGAAGATCTCTCCACAGGTTTTCAATGGGATTTAGATCTGGACTCATTGCTGGACACTTCAGAACTCTCCAGCACTTTGTTGTCATCCATTTCTAGGGGCTTTTTGACGTATGTTTGGGGTCATTGTCCTGCTGGAAGACCCAAGATCTCGGACGCAAACCCAGCTGTCTGACACTGGGATGTACAGTTTGACCCAAAAATCTGTTGGTAATCCTAAGATTTCATGATGGCTTGTACACATTCAAGGCACCCAGTGCAAGAGGCAGCAAAACAACCCCAAAACATCATTGACCCTCCACCATATTTCACTGTAGGTACTGTGTTCTTTTCTTTGTTGGCCTCATTCTGTTTTCAGTAAACAGTAGAATGATGTGCTTCACCAAAAAGCTCTATTTTGGTCTCATCTGTCCACAAGATGTTTTCCCAGAAGGATTTTGGCTTACTCAAGTTAATTTTGGCAAAATGTAGTCTTGCTTTTTTTATGTCTGTGTGTCAGCAGTGAGGTCCTCCTGGGTCTCCTGCCATAGCATTTCATTTCATTTAAATGTTGACAGGGAGATTAGCTACAGTGCCATGCATTGTAAACCTCTTGATACTGTTGCACACTGTGGACAAAGGAAAATCTAGATCTCTTGAGATGGACTTGTAACCTTAAAATTGTTGATATTTTTCCACAATTTTGGCTCTCAAGTCCTAAGACAGTTCTCTTCTCCTTTTTCTCTTGTCATGCTTAGTCTGGCACACAGACACACAATGCAAAGACTAAGTGAACGTCTCTCCTTTTTATCTACTTTCAGGTCTGATTTTTATATTGCCCACACCTGTTACTTGCCTCAGGTGAGTTTAAAGGAGCATCACATGCTTGAAACAATCTTATTTTTCCACAATTTTGAAAGGGTGCATATCATTTTGTCCAGCCCATTTTTGGAGTTAGGTGTGACATTATGTCCAATTTGCTTTCCTCCCTTTTTTTACTTTGTTCAAATACACACAAAGGGAATGAGCATGTGTTACTGCAATCCTTTTCTGTGAGAAATACTTAATTTGAAAAATTTGAGGGGTGCCAACAACTGTACCATACAGTATTGTATATACTATACAAATATACCATTTGCAGTGCAGATGTATTTATTATTTGCGCAAATTAAATTCAGAAGTATTTTTTTTTGTGCAAAATGTAATAGGACACGTACAAATGTGTCAGATGCCAGAGCACAAAGCTTAAACCTAGCTCTGAAGCTCACTGGTTTCTATAATTGTGCAAAATGTATTAAGTCTGTGCACCATCTTGTTAAAGGGGTACTCTGTCCAAAGACATCTTATCCCCTATACTAAGATGTCTGATCGCAGGGCTGCTGCTCCAGTCTTGAAAAACCTCTGTGTTTCCAGGACTGGGGACGAGACTTTCACCATGCCCCCTGTCCTCATAGACATGAATGGAGGGCGTCACGTGACATCACTTCTCCAGGCCCGGAAACACAGAGGGTTCCAAAACTGGAGCAGCAGCACCGCATGGAATGCGGTTGCTGCACAGAGATCGTGGACCTCCGTGAGCTCCCCCCCCCCCCCCCCCCCCCCTGCAATCAGACACTTTATCCCCTTTGGATAGGGATAAAATGTCTTTGGCTGGAATACCCTTTTAAATTTTGAGAAGCTGTGTAAAAATACACCAAGCAAACAGGGTAAAATCGCTACTACCTGACACCAATATTGATAAATGCTCCCCTGCGTGTTTATCTCGCTAGAGTAGAAGTTTTCTATATGGTTCTATAAACTTTTAATGACTGTCTAATGTATACCATCAGGATAGGGTTAAATCAAATCATTGCTGAAAATGCTTTTTTTTATTTGTCCATTGACTAAAATAAACAGTTGAGTCCCCACATCCCGCTTTGTTCTACATAACTGTGCACCCTAGTATTTTAGGATGCTAATAGTCACCTACTGCAATGCTATATTGTATTTATCTCTTGTTACATGCAACATTGAGTATTTTAATTAGAGCTATAAGACACTGCAGGAGTTTAGGCAATTTTGTTAATAGCACTTCAGAGCTGCACTGTCTGGGAAAATCATGGGTATGTCTTATTGCCGCACTGAGGTTTGGTCATTGTTTCACTTCTTTTTTTCTTAAACAAAAGCTACTCTATGTTATGAGCGACCGCAGAACATGTGATGATTATAAGTAATAAAAAAGGAACTATAAACCCAACATTTCATCAGGCTGTGGGTAGAGATAAATAATTATTGAAGGCTGCCTGCTCCAGGCCACAACATACATTTTCAGCTTTCCACTCAAATGTGCAAACATCCACAACCACCAAAGAATAGAACCACCGGGAGGACAAACAGAATTATTTACTTAATGAAAGGGAAGAAACCTACATTTGTTTTTAGAAACACATAATGCCAGAATCCATCATGCAAGTTATTTTCCATTCAGCAAAAACATTGTAAAGTTATTTTATAGGAATTATGGGACAGATTTATGAAAACCTGTGTAAAGGAAGAGGGGTGCAGTTGCCCACAGCAACCAATCAGATCGCTTCTTTCTTGTTTCACATTTTTAAAAATGGTTGGTTGTTATGGGCAACTGCACCACTGTTTCTCTACACTGGTTTCGATAACCGTAAATATGTCCTTTTTGGTTTACTGTTTATGTACATTGTAAATTAAATGAGTCATTGAAAAATTTACTGACATATTTTATTTTATGTGCACAAAAAAGCTTAGTTTTTTTTAGCCAATTACGGAGAAAAATGTTCGTGTAAAATAAAATATCCAAAAATGGAAGAAGACTTGAGGAGGCACTGGTAAGGCAGTTTCACAAAGTTTTATTCCTTCAGGTCAACGATACAACTGTGGCCGACGGCCACAGTTGTATCGTTGACCTGAAGGAATAAAACTTTGTGAAACTGCTTTACCAGTGCCTCCTCAAGTCTTCTTCCATTTTTGGATTGCTTCTCTTGGTTTCCAGAGGATTGAGCACGGATACGAGCTTCAGCCATTAGTGTCCAGGTGTTGACCCGATATACACTAATACTCCCCGCTACAAAAGGTACGCGGCAGTGCTGTACTCACTATATCTACTATATGGACTGTAAAATAAAATATGTCTGCAAATTTTCCAATTTGCCGATCATATTCTTAGGACATGTTGGACAAGTTTTCAACATGCCTACAGCATACCATATAGTGGGTTGAATGGAATCTACTGGCGGGACATATTGGGGACATATTGGCTAGCATTTACTATGCCTGGCTAATGCGTCAAAATTTTGGCTCTGTATGTGCCTACAGCAAAGGAGACACATTTATTATGCAGTATACACCAAAAATATCAGGAAAATGTGCCACGATTTACAAGGGGTGAGGTCTACTGAAAAAAAAAAAATTAGCATGGCCTTAAATTCAGTGCCATGTGCTGAAAAAATTTTCGAAAATTTGGGCACATTACCTTTGCCTGAACTAAGTAAACTCACTAAAACCATACAGTGCAAACTTAGGCTAGGTTCACATATGTCTGGTATCCGGCTAAGCTTAAACTTGCTGCAACTGATGCCACAACTGATGACAATAGTGCATCAGTTGTTTAGGATCTGGCGTTCATTAAAGAGGTACTCCAGTGGGGGGAAAAAAATTCAAATGAACTGCCACCAGAAGGTTAAACAGATTTGTAAATTACTTCTATTAAAAAATCTTAATCCTTTCATTACTTATTAGCTGTTGAATACTACAGAGGAAATACTTTTCTTTTTAGAACACAGTGCTCTCTGCTGACATCTCTGTCCATTTTAGGAACTGTCCAGAGCAGCATATGTTTACTATGGGGATTTTCTCCTACTCAGGACAGTTCTTAAAATGGAAAGAGATGTCAGCAGAGAGCACTGTGCTCGTTATTCAGCGGAGAGCTCTGTGTTCCAAAAAGAAAAGTTTCCTCTGTAGTATTCAGCAGCTAATAAGTACTGTAAGGATTAAGATTTTTTAATAGAAGTAATTTACAGATCTGTTTTTTTTTTTTTTTTTTTTTATCAACTGGTGCAAGAAAGTTAATGTTTTCCACCAGAGTACCCCTTTTATTGTACCTGCCAGAGAGGGAAATGCAGCACAATGTTTTTCCCTGTCTGAAGTCCAACTTGAGATGCTGAATTAATGTGAACTGTCCCATATAAATGAAGGGATTGAGATCTGAAATCAGTTTTTCTTCAGCGCTGGAATGAAATGCCATTGGATGATGGACATGTGAAGGGGACCTTAGACTAGACAGTATCCAGATGCGCCTTACTTATCATTCAGCCTCAGCCACCAAGTTTAGCGCTTGGTAATATTCAGTGGCCCCAGATATAATAAAAAGAACAATTGCAGCACATGCATGGTGTGCTCCATTCATTCTGAGGACAGGTTTAGCCCTGTTCTTGGGGGGGGGAAAACATGTACTGGGAAAAAATTTATCAGCGACAATCCATACGGACTACCCTCATCTACCAGTACTTATTTGTGCGGAACAGTCCCAGTCATAGAGCAGAATTCGGAAGTTTAGAAGTGTGAATGGGAGTGTGGAATCCCATAGAAATCTATGAGCTTTAATTTGAGGCGGATTTTTATTTTTTTATTTAATCATCCCATAAGCAGCTAAAAGTTTTACAAGTCAATACAAATTCATCTGAAATGTGAAATGAAATTGAAAATGGAACTCTTTCCGATAGAAACTGTGTTGGATTTTTTTTTTTTTGCATTCCCGTGCTTTTCTTGTTTACTATTTGCCTGTAACACTTTGCGAGAAGTAATACAGAACTCATCACTTCATGATTCATTTGCATGTCGATAGGCAGCCAATGTAGCAGCTTTCAGATTAGAGACATTCTACTGCACACTAAAAGGCTCACAGAACAGAAAGCGAATTTCAATCTTGGCCCTTTTTTTCCAGTCAGTGCATTCCCAGCCCATGTCTATTGATGAGCACTTGGAACAATACCAAAATGCAGTGTAAGATCAATCTTGCTGTTTACTTCACTGAGCCGAAGGAACAAAGAGCAGGAGAAAAGACTTAAATCCTGCCGTAGTGAAAGAGTAGCTATGAAAGATGTAGAAAAAAAAAAGGTTCCTGATGGGCAGTTGCACAGCATAAGCTCATTTGGAAAATAGGCAGCTCCAGCTGAGATAAAACCAATGATGATTTGTACTGTATCTTTAGGAGATAAAAGCACTTCTATCAGAGGCCATTGGAAGTGAACTTCAAACACAGCAGTAAAATCCTATGTTTCCTACTAGACAGAGAACAAAAATTCCCATAATTGCTTAGGAGTGTTAAATATCTGATTGTGAGAGTCCCCGCTTTATCCTCCCTCAGCGAGATAATTTATCTGGGTCTCTATGGAGCGTAGTAAGTTCATCTAATAAAATGTTCGGCTAGATACTTTAGTGCCAAATGTAGCATGACTGTACTTCTCAATTGTAAATACTGATTATTGTAGTTTTGAGGCCTATTATCATTTAAATCTTTTAAGAAAAACTATCATAAATACCCCCGTGCTCTAGTCTGACTGTGCAAGGGGGCGCAGAGGAATTACGGAGGCGCGTTTAAATGACATTCTGGAAACTGGTCGAGCATTTAATGTAACAAAAGTGCCTCAGCGGGAGAGTGATTTCAATTATTGAAATTCATATTTCATATAAATTTTTTCATTAGAATTGTTTTGGAAAATATAGGCAACAGCTAATAAAACTGCAATATATGGAGAGATGAAAAAAATAGTAATACATGTGTTGATAGTAATACATGTGTCCCCATTATCAGGAGTCTATGGACTCCTTTGAAAAAAAAAATTCTATTCTTGCTCTGTAGCTTTTTATGGTAAAAAATATAAAACAATGTCAGTTTTGCTTCTACAGCCTCAACACTGTACATGAGCTCTATTGTATCACGATATTTACACAGCCTACACGATACTCTCCAGAAGACTGCATTAACACTGCTTATTTTACTATGCTACAGGGGCTGTAAAGTTAGTGTAGTTCATAATAAAGTGTCTGCACCTGTGTGTGACGGTTTTCTCACAATTCTTCTGTGATTTACACCCCAATATTTATTTTTAACAGCATACAAAATGACTGTTGTCTCAGATTTTTCCCAGATTGCAATGCGGCCGAGACCTGACTCACTAGTCAGCTGATGACAGGGAGCCTGTCTGCTTCAAATGGTGGAGGGAACGCTTGGTGGGAGAGAGATCAATCTGCAACTAATGCAACAGCTGTAGGCACCCTGATTGAAAACCACAGGTCTTTTGTTTCAATGGGTGGGGTGGCTGATGTGTGGAGGGAGGAAAATGGAATTGGGGGATTTGGAGTCAAGAAAAGAAAAGTCAAGGAAATACAAGTTCACAAAAAGCTAACCACAATGTTATGGTAATCTCATGACATTTATCCCCAAGACAAGCTCAGATCCTTCCTAAGCATGTCCTTTACTTTCTGCCAGGTACATACTAAAATCACCTTATAGTGGATAACCCCTTTAATGTTTCCTTCCCCCCTGTCTAATATGTGAATTTTTGGTCAATCCTCCCCTTACCGTTATCTGTAATGCCGAGAGAGAAGAAAGTCTACTCATCAAATCTTTAAGGATCAGCATAATTGTAGGACATTTTTAATGAAGACTATTTAGAAAGTTGTTTCATTGTGCATTCAGGAAATACAGTTGTGCTCATAAGTTTACATACCCTTGCAGAATTTATGATTTTTTAACCATTGTTCAGAGAATATCAATGATAACACAACAAATTTTCTTTCATTCATAGTTAGTGGTTGGCTGAAGCCATTTATTGTCAAACAACTGTGTTTACTCTTTTTAAATCATAATCACAACACAAACTACCCAAATGACCCTGATCAAAAGTTTACATACCCCAGTACTTAATATCGTGTATTGCCCCCTTTAACATCAATGACATCTTGAAGTCTTTTGTGATAGTTGTGGACGAGGCTCTTTATCTTCTCAGATGGTAAAGCTGCCCATTCTTCCTGGCAAAAAGCCTCCAGTTCCCCTAAATTTTTGGGCTGTCTTGCATGTTTGAGGTCTCCCCAGAGTGGCTTAATGATATTGAGGTCTGGAGATGGCCACTCCAGAACCTTCCCTTTATTTTGCTGTAGCCAATGACAGGTCGACTTGGCCTTGTGTTTTGGATTATTGTCATGTTGGAATGTCCAAGTAAGTCCCATGTGCAGCTTCCTGGATGATGAATGCAAATTGTCCACCAGTATTTGTTGATACAGCACAGAAACAAGCCTCAAACCTTCTGGCACAAAGTCATTTGGAGTGACGAGACTAAAATTTAACTGTTTGGACACAACCATAAACGCTACATTTGGAGAGGAGTCAACAAGGCCCATGATGAAAGGTACGCCATTCCTACTGTGAAACATGGTAGTGGATCGCTGATGTTTTGGAGATGTGTGAACTACAAAGGCACAGGAAATTTGGTCAGAATTAATGGCAATATGAATGCAGTAATGTATCAACAAATACTGGTGGACAATTTGCACTCATCATCCAGGATGCTGCGCATGGGACGTACTTGGACATTCCAACATGAAAATGATCCAAAACACAAGGCCAAGTCAACCTGTCATTGGCTACAGAAAAATAATGTGAAGGTTATGGAGTGGCCATCTCAGTCTCCAGACCTCATTATCATTGAGCCGCTCTGGGGAGACCTCAAACGTGCAGTTCATGCAAGACAACCCGAGAATTTTGGGGAACTGGAGGTTTTTTGCCAGGAAGAATGGGCAGCTTTACCATATGAGAAGATAAAGAGCCTCATCCACAACTAGGACGGTATTAAGAACTGGGGTATGTAACCTTTTGTTCAGGGTCATTTGGGTAGTTTGTGTTGTGATTATGATTTAAAAAGAGTAAACAGTTGTTTGATAATAAATGGCTTCAGCCAACCACTATCCATGATTGAAAGTAAAGTTTTTGTGTTATCATTCATATTCTCTGAACAATGGTGAAAAAATCATAAATTCTGCAAGGGTATGTAAACTTATGGGCACAACTGTACATCAACAATATATAGAATGGGGCCCTGGCTCTTCCCCCTGCATGGAGAAGTTTGGTCAGTATGTGTTCCATGAATTTTCAATGGGAGCACCAAAGATACCTAAGTGACAATGCATGGAGTGAAAGATGACACACCACTCCATACAGCGGAGAGAGAAAGACAACGCCCCGTGGGGGGGGGATCTCAGCAGTCGCACCCCCTACACCCACAAACACATGATCAGACACTTATCCCCTATCCCGTGGATAGGAGATAAGTTTTCAGGTACTGGAGTACCCCTTTAAGTAAGGCTGGGTTCACACATGTCCGGCATCCAGTGTAAATCTGGACGCAACTGATGCCACAACTGATGACAAGTTGTCATCAGTTGTATTGCTTCCGACATCCATTGTTTTTGCTCAGTTGACAGGGGAACACAGCAAGCTGCATTCCTCTGTCAGGTGCCCTCCGGAGTGTCCAACCATCCGGCGTCAAGAATGAGACACTGGAGGATTGTGGAGGATTCAAATGAATATGATCAGTTCTAGCATCAGTTTCCCTCCGGTGCACACCGGAGGGAAACTGTGCCAGACGCCTGATATATGTGAACCCAGCCTAATACAACACTATTTTAGTATTACATTTAAATGGTGTGTGCTCAGTTTCTAAGCTCCTCCTAGTGGTGACTGTAGGTAGGCAGAATTATATTATTTAACTATGATTTTGTAGGTGATTTGGAGATGTGTATCAGAAAAACACAGATTTAAAAACTATATTTGAAACTCCTCATCCAATTTGGTTTCATCTGACCATATGACATTCTTCCAGTCCTCTTCTGGATCATCCAAATGCCCTCTAGCAAACTTCAGACGGGCCCGGACGTGTACTGGCTTAAGCAGGGGGACAAGTCTTGCACTGCATGATTTGAGTCCCTGGCGGCGTAGTGTGTTCCTGATGGTGGCCTTTGTTACTTTGGTCCCAGCTCTCTGAAGGTCATTCACTAGGTCTCACCGTGTGGTTCTGGGATTTTTGCTCACCGTTCTTGTGATCATTTTGACACCAGGGTGTGAGATCTTGCATGGAGCCCCAGATTGAGGGAGATTATCAGTGGTATTGTATGTCTTCCATTTTCTAATAATTGCTCTCACAGTTGATTTTGTCACACCAAGCTGCTTGCCTATTTCAAATTCAGTCTACCCAGCCTGGTGCAGGTATACAATTTTGTTTCTGTTGTCCTTTGGTCTTGGCATAGTGGAGTTTGGAGTGTTACTGTTTGAGGTTGTGGACAGGTGTCTTTTATACTGATAACAAGTTCAAACAGGTGCCATTAATACAGGTAACGAGTGGAGGACAGAGGAGACTCTTAAAGAAGATACAGGTCTGTGAGAACCAGATATCTAGCATGTTTGTAGGTGACCCAATACATATTTACTGAGTAATTTACCAATTAATTCATTAGAAATCCTACAATGTGATTTCCTTTATTATTTCCCCCCATTCTGTCTCTCATAGTTGAGGTATACCTATGATGAAAATTACAGGCCTCTCTCCTCTTTTTAAATGGGAGAACTTGCACAATTGGTGTCTAGAGATGTCGCGAACATATGTGAAGTTCGATCCGCCCCTATACTTTAACATTGCAGTAAACTTTGACCCTATGAGTCAGAGTCAGCAGACACACTACAGCCAATCAGCAGCAGTCCCTCCCTTCCAGACCCTCCTACCTCTTGCACGGACGCCATTTTACCCTCATTCAGCATGCTGCAGGCTTAGGAAGTGGAGGGTCAGAGAAGCTGCTCCTGCTGTATAGGGAAAGCGATAGTGTTACGCCGAGCGCTCCGGGTCCCCGCTCCTCCCCGGAGCGCTCGCAACATCCTCGCATTTGCAGCGCCCCGGTCAGACCTGCTGACCGGGTGCGCTGCAATACCTCTCTCAGCCGGGATGCGATTCGCGATGCGGGAGGCGCCCGCTCGCGATGCGCGTCCCGGCTCCCGTACCTGACTCGCTCTCCGTCAGTCTTGTCCCGGCGCGCGCGGCCCCGCTCCTTAGGGCGCGCGCGCCGGGTCTCTGCTATTTAAAGGGCCACTGTGCCACTGATTGGCGCAGCAGGCTTAATTAGTGTGTTCACCTGTGCACTCCCTATTTATACCTCACTTCCCCTGCACTCCCTCGCCGGATCTTGTTGCCATTGTGCCAGTGAAAGCGTTTCCTTGTGTGTTCCTAGCCTGTGTTCCAGACCTCCTGCCGTTGCCCCTGACTACGATCCTTGCTGCCTGCCCTGACCTTCTGCTACGTCCGACCTTGCTCTTGTCTACTCCCTTGTACCGCGCCTATCTTCAGCAGTCAGAGAGGTTGAGCTGTTGCTGGTGGATACTAGTGTTGAGCGACATAGGCCATATTCGAATTCGCGAATATTCGCGAATATATGGACGAATATTCGTCATATATTCGCGAATATTCGCATATTCGTTATAGTCTCGTTTTATTTTCGCATACGCGAAAATTCGCGTATGCGAAAATTAACATATGTGAAAATTCGCATATACAAAATTAGCATACGTGAAAATTCGTATATGCGAAAATTAGCATATGCGAATTTTCGCACGCCAGTCTCACACAGTAGTATTACAGCCTTCTTTACACCACACAAGCTGGAAGCAGAGAGGGGTGATCACTGTGATGTGTACTGTGAAGAAAAAAAAAAAAATAATAATTTTCGAATTGCGAATATTCGTGAGCAACACTAGTGGATACGACCTGGTTGCTACCGCCGCTGCAAGACCATCCCGCTTTGCGGCGGGCTCTGGTGAATACCAGTAGCAACTTAGAACCGGTCCACCAGCACGGTCCACGCCAATCCCTCTCTGGCACAGAGGATCCACCTCCAGCCAGCCGAATCGTGACAGTAGATCCGGCCATGGATCCCGCTGAAGTCCCACTGCCAGTTGTCGCCGACCTCACCACGGTGGTCGCCCAGCAGTCGCAACAGATAGCGCAACAAGGCCACCAGCTGTCTCAACTGACCGTGATGCTACAGCAGCTACTACCACAACTCCAGCAACAATCTCCTCCGCCAGCTCCTGCACCTCCTCCGCAGCGAGTGGCCGCTTCCGGCCTACGATTATCCTTGCCGGATAAATTTGATGGGGACTCTAAGTTTTGCCGTGGCTTTCTTTCGCAATGTTCCCTGCACTTGGAGATGATGTCGGACCAGTTTCCTACTAAAAGGTCTAAGGTGGCTTTCGTAGTCAGCCTTCTGTCTGGGAAAGCTCTGTCATGGGCCACACCACTCTGGGACCGCAATGACCCCGTCACTGCCTCTGTACACTCCTTCTTCACGGAGATTCGAAGTGTCTTTGAGGAACCTGCCCGAGCCTCTTCTGCTGAGACTGCCCTGCTGAACCTGGTCCAGGGTAATTCTTCTGTTGGCGAGTACGCCATCCAATTCCGTACTCTTGCCTCCGAATTATCCTGGAATAATGAGGCCCTCTGCGCGACCTTTAAAAAAGGCCTATCCAGCAACATTAAAGATGTGCTGGCCGCACGAGAAATTCCTGCTAACCTGCATGAACTTATTCATCTGGCCACCCGCATTGACATGCGTTTTTCCGAAAGGCGTCAGGAGCTCCGCCAGGATATGGACTTTGTTCGCACGAGGCGTTTTTTCTCCCCGGCTCCTCTCTCCTCTGGTCCTCTGCAATCCGTTCCTGTGCCTCCCGCCGTGGAGGCTATGCAAGTTGACCGGTCTCGCTTGACACCTCAAGAGAGGACACTACGCCGCATGGAGAATCTGTGCCTGTACTGTGCCGGTACCGAACACTTCTTGAAGGATTGTCCTATCCGTCCTCCCCGCCTGGAAAGACGTACGCTGACTCCGCACAAGGGTGAGACAGTTCTTGATGTCTACTCTGCTTCTCCACGCCTTACTGTGCCTGTGCGGATATCTTCTTCTACCTTCTCCTTCTCTACTATGGCCTTCTTGGATTCCGGATCTGCAGGAAATTTTATTTTGGCCTCTCTCATCAACAGGTTCAACATCCCGGTGACCAGTCTCGCCAGACCCCTCTACATCAATTCTGTTAACAATGAAAGATTGGACTGTACCGTGCGTTACCGCACGGAACCTCTCCTAATGTGCATCGGACCTCATCATGAAAAAATTGAATTTTTGGTCCTCTCCAACTGCACTTCCGAAATTCTTCTTGGATTACCGTGGCTTCAATGCCATTCCCCAACCCTTGATTGGTCCACAGGAGAAATCAAGAACTGGGGTACTTCTTGTCTCAAGGACTGTCTTAAACCGGTTCCCAGTACTCCCTGCCGTGACCCTGTGGTTCCCCCTGTAACCGGTCTTCCTAAGGCTTATATGGACTATGCTGACGTGTTTTGCAAAAAGCAAGCTCAGACTTTACCTCCTCACAGGCCTTATGACTGTCCTATTGACCTCCTCCCGGGTACTACTCCACCCCGGGGCAGAATCTATCCTCTGTCTGCTCCAGAGACTCTCGCCATGTCAGAGTACATCCAGGAAAATTTAAAAAAGGGGTTTATCCGCAAATCCTCCTCTCCTGCCGGAGCTGGATTTTTTTTTGTGTCCAAAAAAGATGGCTCCCTACGTCCTTGCATTGATTACCGCGGACTTAATAAAATCACGGTAAAGAACCGCTACCCCCTACCTCTTATCTCGGAACTCTTTGATCGCCTACAAGGTGCCCACATCTTTACCAAACTGGACTTAAGAGGTGCTTATAATCTCATCCGCATCAGGGAGGGGGACGAATGGAAGACTGCATTTAACACCAGAGATGGACACTTTGAGTATCTGGTCATGCCCTTTGGCCTGTGCAACGCCCCTGCCGTCTTCCAAGACTTTGTTAATGAAATTTTTCGTGATCTCTTATATTCCTGTGTTGTGGTTTATCTGGACGATATTCTGATCTTTTCTGCCAACTTAGAAGAACACCGCCAGCATGTCCGCATGGTTCTTCAGAGACTTCGAGACAATCAACTTTATGCCAAAATGGAGAAATGTCTCTTTGAATGTCAATCTCTTCCTTTCCTAGGATACTTGGTTCCTGGCCAGGGACTACAAATGGACCCAGATAAGCTAACTGCTGTATTAGATTGGCCACGCCCCTCCGGACTCCGTGCTATCCAACGTTTTTTGGGGTTCGCCAATTATTACAATTTATTCCACACTTTTCCACTATTGTGGCTCCTATCGTGGCTTTAACCAAGAAAAATGCCAATCCCAAGTCCTGGTCTCCCCAAGCGGAAGACGCATTTAAACATCTCAAGTCTGCCTTTTCTTCTTCTCCCGTGCTCTCCAGACCTGACCCATCTAAACCCTTCCTATTGGAGGTAGATGCCTCCTCAGTGGGAGCTGGAGCTGTCCTTCTACAAAAAAATTCTTCCGGGCATGCTGTTACTTGTGGTTTTTTTTCTAGGACCTTCTCTCCGGCGGAGAGAAACTACTCCATCGGGGATCGAGAACTACTGGCCATTAAATTGGCGCTTGAGGAATGGAGGCATCTGCTGGAGGGATCAAAATTTCCTGTTATCATATACACTGATCACAAGAATCTCTCCTATCTCCAGTCTGCCCAACGGCTGAACCCTCGCCAGGCCAGGTGGTCGTTGTTCTTTGCCCGTTTTAACTTTGAAATTCATTTTCGCCCTGCCGACAAGAACATTAGGGCCGATGCCCTCTCTCGTTCCTCGGATGCCTCGGAAGTAGAGCTCTCTCCGCAACACATCATTCCTCCTGACTGTCTGATCTCCACTTCTCCAGCCTCCATCAGGCAAACTCCTCCAGGGAAGACCTTCGTTTCTCCACGCCAGCGTCTCGGGATTCTCAAATGGGGACACTCCTCCCACCTCGCAGGCCATGCGGGCATCAAAAAATCCTTGCAACTCATCTCTCGTTTTTATTGGTGGCCGACTCTGGAGACGGATGTTGTTGATTTTGTGCGGGCCTGTACTGTCTGTGCCCGGGATAAGACTCCTCGCCAGAAGCCTGCTGGTCTCCTTCATCCTCTGCCTGTCCCCGAACAGCCTTGGTCACTGATTGGTATGGACTTTATTACTGACTTACCCCCATCCCGTGGCAATACAGTTGTTTGGGTGGTCGTTGATCGATTTTCCAAGATGGCACATTTTATTCCTCTTCCTGGTCTTCCTTCAGCGCCTCAGTTGGCAAAACAATTTTTTGTACACATTTTTCGTCTTCACGGTTTGCCCACGCAGATCGTCTCGGATAGAGGCGTCCAATTCGTGTCTAAATTCTGGAGGGCCCTCTGTAAACAGCTCAAGATTAAATTAAACTTCTCTTCTTCTTATCATCCCCAATCCAATGGGCAAGTAGAAAGAATTAATCAGGTCCTGGGTGACTATTTACGGCATTTTGTTTCCTCCCGCCAGAATGACTGGGCAGATCTTCTACCATGGGCCGAATTCTCATACAACTTCAGAATCTCCGAATCTTCTGCTAAGTCCCCATTTTTCGTGGTGTACGGCCGTCACCCTCTTCCCCCCCTCCCTACCCCCTTGCCCTCTGGTTTGCCCGCTGTGGATGAAGTGACTCGTGATCTTTCCACCATATGGAAAGAGACCCAAAATTCTCTTTTACAGGCTTCATCCCGGATGAAAAGATTTGCCGATAAGAAAAGAAGAACTCCCCCCATTTTTGCTCCCGGAGACAAGGTATGGCTCTCCGCTAAATATGTCCGCTTTCGTGTCCCCAGTTACAAACTGGGACCACGCTATCTTGGTCCTTTCAAAGTCTTGTGCCAGATTAACCCTGTCTCTTACAAACTCCTTCTTCCTCCTTCTCTTCGTATTCCCAATGCCTTCCATGTCTCTCTCCTTAAACCACTCATCATTAACCGCTTCTCTCCCAAACTTGTTTCTCCCACTCCTGTTTCCGGTTCTTCTGACGTCTTCTCCGTGAAGGAGATTTTGGCCTCCAAGACGGTCAGAGGAAAAAAAATTTTTGGGGTGGATTGGGAAGGCTGTGGCCCAGAAGAGAGATCCTGGGAACCTGAGGACAACATCCTAGACAAAAGTCTTGTCCTCAGGTTCTCAGGCTTCAAGAAGAGGGGGAGACCCAAGGGGGGGGGGGTACTGTTACGCCGAGCGCTCCGGGTCCCCGCTCCTCCCCGGAGCGCTCGCAACATCCTCGCATTTGCAGCGCCCCGGTCAGACCTGCTGACCGGGTGCGCTGCAATACCTCTCTCAGCCGGGATGCGATTCGCGATGCGGGAGGCGCCCGCTCGCGATGCGCGTCCCGGCTCCCGTACCTGACTCGCTCTCCGTCAGTCTTGTCCCGGCGCGCGCGGCCCCGCTCCTTAGGGCGCGCGCGTGCCGGGTCTCTGCTATTTAAAGGGCCACTGCGCCACTGATTGGCGCAGCAGGCTTAATTAGTGTGTTCACCTGTGCACTCCCTATTTATACCTCACTTCCCCTGCACTCCCTCGCCGGATCTTGTTGCCATTGTGCCAGTGAAAGCGTTTCCTTGTGTGTTCCTAGCCTGTGTTCCAGACCTCCTGCCGTTGCCCCTGACTACGATCCTTGCTGCCTGCCCTGACCTTCTGCTACGTCCGACCTTGCTCTTGTCTACTCCCTTGTACCGCGCCTATCTTCAGCAGTCAGAGAGGTTGAGCCGTTGCTGGTGGATACGACCTGGTTGCTACCGCCGCTGCAAGACCATCCCGCTTTGCGGCGGGCTCTGGTGAATACCAGTAGCAACTTAGAACCGGTCCACCAGCACGGTCCACGCCAATCCCTCTCTGGCACAGAGGATCCACCTCCAGCCAGCCGAATCGTGACAGATAGCTAGGTTGCTGCTAGGTGTTGTATTCAGGGTCCAGTTTACTTCTAAAGCACTAGTGTAACATCTGCTTTAAGGACAGCACCCAAAAAAGCCCTTTTTAGGGCTGAAAGATATCAGTCCGTGTGTCTTGCCACAGCTGGAGGCACCCTGGTTGGGAGGGAACCGCTGGTTAAAAGGGGTACTCCAGAATCAAACTTAAGTTCCTTAAAGCAACTAACTACTACAGTATTCAAAGGGCTGAAAGATATCAGTCCGTGTGTCTTGCAACAGCTGGAGGTACCCTGGTTGGGAGGGAACCGCTGGTTAAAAGGGGTACTCCAGAGTCAAACTTAAGTTCCTTCAAGCAACTAACTACTACAGCATTCAAAGGGCTGAAAGATATCAGTCCGTGTGTCTTGCAACAGCTGGAGGCGCCCTGATTGGGAGGGAACCGCTGGTTAAAAGGGGTACTCCAGTATAAAACTTAAGTTCCTTCAAGCAACTAACTACTACAATATTCAAAGGGCTGAAAGATATCAGTCAATGTGTCTTGCAACAGCTGGAGGCACCCTGATTGGGAGGGAACCGCTGGTTAAAAGGGGTACTCCAGTATAAAACTTAAGTTCCTTCAAGCAACTAACTACTACAATATTCAAAGGGCTGAAATATAGGAGGGAGGCACCCTGGTTGGGGACAACTGCATAAAAGGGGAACTCCGCTGGCAAGCTTTTTTTCTTTAAAGCAACTAACTACTACAGTATTCAAAGGGCTGGAATATATCAGTCCGTGTGTTTTGCAACAGCTGGCGGCACCCTGGTTGGGGACCACTGCTTAAAAGGGGAACTCCGCTGGCAAGCTTTTTTGCTCATTGTCACACTAGTGGAAATCACATTTGGTGTGACAGTTGTGCAAATTTAAAAAAAGAAAAACTTTTTTAGCTGTTAAAATCAGTCGTCACTGTCAGTTTATGTCACAGTTGCCAGTTTTTTTGCCTGCAGGGCAAATTGTGTCACCCTAGTGCAAATCACATTAGATGTGACAGTTGTGCAAATTAAAAAATATATATACCTTTTTTGGCTGTTAAATAAAATCAGTCATCACTGTCAGTTCACGTCAAAGTTGCCTTTTTTTTTTGCCTGCAGGGCAAATTGTGTCACCCTAGTGCAAATTACATTAGGTGTGACAGTTGTGCAAATAAAAAAAAAAAACCTTTTTTGGCTGTTAAATAAAATCAGTCGTCACTGTCAGTTCACGTCACAGTTGCCATTTTTTTTGCCTGCAGGGCAAATTGTGTCACCCTAGTGCAAATCACATTAGGTGTGACAGTTGTGCAAATAAAAAAAAAAAACTTTTTTGGCTGTTAAAATCAGTCGTCACTGTCAGTTCACGTCACAGTTGCCAGTTTTTTTGCCTGCAGGGCAAATTGTGTCACCCTAGTGCAAATCACATTAGGTGTGACAGTTGTGCAAATTTAAAAAAAAATACCTTTTTTGGCTGTTAAATAAAATCAGTTGTCACTGTCAGTTCACGTCACAGTTGCCAGTTTTTTTTGCCTGCAGGGCAAATTGTGTCACCCTAGTGCAAATCACATTAGGTGTGACAGTTGTGCGAATTTAGCCAAAAAAATTACAGGCAGAAGAAGGCCACCCTGCAGGGGCCGTCGTGGTGCTTGGATTCCCTTTGACCCTAGAATGGCCACTGTTCAGAGGCCACGTACCCTGAACCCCCAAAGTTCTGAGGACTTAGTTGACTGGCTATCACAAGACACCCAATCTACTACAGCTTCCGCTCGGAACCTTGACGCACCGTCCTTCTCCTACCCTAGCTTAGCTTCAGGCACCTCTCATGCTACCACTTGCCTGCCTGCCACCACCACCAACACTAGCACCACAGCAGCTTTACTTGATCCGTCAGAGGAGTTATTTACACATCAGTTTGAAGACATGAGTGATGAGCAACCTTTATTGCCAGAGGATGTAGTTAACAGGGACATGTCTCAGTCAGGCAGCATTACACACATGGACGTACGGTGTGATGATGATGTTGTAACCGCTGCTGCTTCCTTTCTTAAAGTGTCAGATAGCAGTGAAGGTGTTGATGATGACAATGTGTCCGTGGATGCCACGTGGGTGCCCGCTAGAAGAGAAGAAGAGGGGGAAAGTTCAGATGGGGAGACTGAGAGTAGGAGGAGACGAGTTGGAAGCAGGGGTAGGTCGTCGCAAGGAGCTAGTGGCACAGTCAGACAGCAGGAAAAAGACAGTGGAATCCTGATTCCACAAAGAAGCGGTGCTTGGTAGCGCTCGTTTCCAGCGAGAGACGAAAGATTGTAGTCTACGAACTCGGGTATGGTATAAAGAGAAAAGTCTTTATTCGCACATGCAATAACAAAGGGATAACGCGTTTAGAGGGGCGGAGACCCCCTCTTCGTCAGATCCAATCAACTGACGAAGAGGGGGTCTCCGCCCCTCGAAACGCGTTATCCCTTTGTTATTGCATGTGCGAATAAAGACTTTTCTCTTTATGCCATACCCGAGTTCGTAGACTACAATCTTTCGTCTCTCGCTGGAAACGAGCGCTACCAAGCACCGCTTCTTTGTGGAACCAGGATTCCACTGTCCTTTTCCTTATACCAGACGTCCAGGACCAGCTCCCGAGACGAACGGGTGCCCAGCAGCTCTTCCACCACTACCTCCCAGGGATCTGGGGAATAAGCCTTCAACGGTCTTGTGTCTGTAACACAACACCCCCAGGTGAGCGCACCAGTCTTTGTTCACCTGTGTATCTCCTATACATACAGAATCATGGCACATTAGTGCGCTCTCTTTTCTGTTACTTTTTTTGCATATACTTGAGTCTCCACAGTCAGACAGCATGCATTGGCACCCGGGGTCAGCCAGACGGGACGACAATCAACGCATGCTGTTGCCACCACCAAAATGTCGTCAATGCAGAGTTCAGCAGTGTGGCATTTTTTTTGTGTGTCTGCCTCTGACAACAGCGAGGCCATTTGCAACCTGTGCCAGAAGAAACTGAGTCTTGCGAAGTCCAACACCCACCTAGGCACAACTGCTTTGCGAAGGCACATCACAAACGCCTATGGGATCAACATGTCAGTACAAGCTGCACACTGGAGATCGGCAAGGTGGTTTGTGACAACGGACCTTACTCTCAGGAAGGGGATCAGAGTGGAGCTTGCGTCGATACTATGATGTTTCGGAGGACACGCCTCTCTTTTCAAGTATGATATTTGAAAAAGGAGGCATGTCCTCCGAAACGTCGTAGTATCGACGCAAGCTCCACTCTGATCCCCTTCATGAGAGGAAGGTTGTTCAGCTGAAGGTGGCCCTGGCATGGGCTGAAAATTCCGGCAGCATGAAGAATGTCTAGCGTGTCCGCAACAGGTAAACCTGGGTGAATTGTTTTCGATTTCTTTGCATTACTTTTACATGAACCGTTTGGAACTTTTGTATATATGCAAGAAATTTACACTAAAGTTTCTAAGGATCAATTGAAATGGTTGAGTGGCGTTTCATTCTTTTGCACATAGATCTATGAGTGAGTCTGTGAGCCCTCACTACTTAACGCACCAAACCCACCCAGGTGTGAACAGGTGACCATTTCTATCTATACATAAAAAGTGTTGCAATCTAGCAGAAACGTTACTGGGGAACCCTTGCAGTGTGTGGATATGCATTATCCTGCTAAAAATGCCAGCTGGAAGTCATGATAGGCAACACATGTGGCTGCAGAATATCTAGCACATACCTCTGAGCTGTTAGTGTCTCTCATATCGTAACACGTGGTGGTCAAGGTAGAGACATGAGTGTAGAATGGATGGTGGTGTGCATCATAAATGCATGTTTAGCAGTCAACAGTCTCTCTCCAGGAGATTCACTACCAAAAAGTAGCCTCTGAGAACCTTTTTGTAGGTCAGAGAGCAAAACACTTTTAAGCCCTCCTCTGGCAAGTCCCAGTGTCTAATCAGACTACACATGTAATTATTTCAGTATCTGCCTGAGACATAATGGCATGTCCAGTTTTTTAACAATCCAACTGTCACGTCTGGTCACGGAAATTGTGCAGCCCTGAATTCACCCACAGCCTCTGTTCCAGCCTGCTTACATACCTTCCCTAGGCAGCGGGTCCGTAACCATGGTGTCGGTCCCTTCCTTTCTAAGTCATGGCCGTAACAGTCAACACAATAACATTTACACAGGACTTCTCCTGCTTTTATTTTTTAGCATAACAAAAATTAAGCCTTATAAAAATACAGTGGGGCAAAAAAAGATATTTAGTCAGCACCAATTGTGCAAGTTCTCTCACTTAAAAAGATGAGAGAAGCCTTTAATTTTCATCATAGGTATACCTCAACTTTGAGAGAAATTATGAGAAAATTAAATCCATAAAATCACATTGTCTGATTTTGAAAGAATTTATTTGCAAATTATGGTAGAAAATAAGTATTTGGTCACCTTCAAACAAGCAAGATTTCTGGCACAGACCGGTAACTTCTTCTCTTAGAGTCTCCTCTGTCCTCCAGTCGTTACCTGTATTTATGGCACCTGTTTGAACTTGTTATCAGTATAAAAGACACCTGTCCACAACCTCAAACAGTCACGCTCCAAATACCACTATGGCCAAGACCAAAGAGCTGTCGAAGGACAACAGAAACAAAATTGTAGACCTTCTCCAGGCTGGGAAGACTGAATCTGCAATAGGACAACTGATAATCTCCCTTAATCTGGGCCTCCACGCAAGATCTTACCCCGTGGTGTCAAAATTATTACAATAACGGTGAGCAAAAATCCCAGAACCACATGGGGGGACCTAGTGAATGACCTGCAGAGAGCTGGGACCAAAGTAACAAAGGCTACCATCAGTAACACACTACGCCACCAGGGACTCAAATTGTGCAGTGCCAGATGTGTCCCCCTGCTTAAGCCAGTACATGTCTGGGCCCGTCTGAAGTTTGCTAGAGAGCATTTGGATTATCCAGAAGAGTATTGGGAGAAGTAGAACGTTTTGGTAAAAAAAAAACTCAACTCGTCGTTTTTGGAGGAGAAATAATGCTGAGTTCCATCCAAAGAACACCATACCTACTTTGAAGCATGGGGGTGGAGACATCATGCTTTGGGGCTTTTTTCTGCTAAGGGACCAGAACGACAGATCTGTGTAAAGGAAAGAATGAATGGGGCCATGTATCATGAAATTTTGAGTGAAAACCATCACTTCCATCACTTCCATCAACAAGGGCACTGAAGATGGAAAGTGGCTGGGTCTTTCAGCATGACAATGATACCAAACACGCCACCTGGGCAACGGAGGAGTGGCTTCGTAAGAAGAATTTTTAAGGTCCTTGTTACGCCGAGCGCTCCGGGTCCCCGCTCCTCCCCGGAGCGCTCGCTACACTCTCCTCACTGCAGCGCTCCGGTCAGTTCCACTGACCCGGGGCGCTGCGATTCCGCCTCCAGCCGGGATGCGATTCGCGATGCGGGTAGCGCCCGCTCGCGATGCGCACCCCGGCTCCCGTACCTGACTCGCTCTCCGTCAGTCCTGTCCCGGCGCGCGCGGCCCCGCTCCCTAGGGCGCGCGCGCGCCGGGTCTTTGCGATTTAAAGGGCCACTGCGCCGCTGATTGGCGCAGTGGTTCCAATTAGTGTTAACACCTGTGCACTTCCCTATATCACCTCACTTCCCCTTCACTCCCTCGCCGGATCTTGTTGCCATCGTGCCAGTGAAAGCGTTTCCTTGTGTGTTCCTAGCCTGTGTTCCAGACCTCCTGCCGTTGCCCCTGACTACGATCCTTGCTGCCTGCCCCGACCTTCTGCTACGTCCGACCTTGCTTCTGTCTTCTCCCTTGTACCGCGCCTATCTTCAGCAGCCAGAGAGGTTGAGCCGTTGCTAGTGGATACGACCTGGTCACTACCGCCGCAGCAAGACCATCCCGCTTTGCGGCGGGCTCTGGTGAAAACCAGTAGTGACTTAGAACCGATCCACTAGCACGGTCCACGCCAATCCCTCTCTGGCACAGAGGATCCACTACCTCCCAGCCGGCATCGTGACAGTAGATCCGGCCATGGATCCCGCTGAAGTTCCTCTGCCAGTTGTCGCTGACCTCACCACGGTGGTCGCCCAGCAGTCACAACAGATAGCGCAACAAGGCCAACAGCTGTCTCAACTGACTGTTATGCTACAACAGTTACTACCACAGCTCCAGCAATCATCTCCTCCGCCAGCTCCTGCACCTCCTCCGCAGCGAGTGGCCGCTTCTGGACTACGACTATCCTTGCCGGATAAATTTGATGGGGACTCTAAGTTTTGCCGTGGCTTTCTTTCCCAATGTTCATTGCACTTGGAGATGATGTCGGACCAGTTCCCCACTGAAAGGTCTAAGGTGGCTTTCGTAGTCAGCCTTCTGTCTGGAAAAGCCCTGTCTTGGGCCACACCGCTCTGGGACCGCAATGACCCCGTCACTGCCTCTGTACACTCCTTCTTCTCGGAAATTCGAAGTGTCTTTGAGGAACCTGCCCGAGCCTCTTCTGCTGAGACTGCCCTGTTGAACCTGGTCCAGGGTAATTCTTCCGTTGGCGAGTATGCCGTACAATTCCGTACTCTTGCTTCAGAATTATCCTGGAATAATGAGGCCCTCTGCGCGACCTTTAAAAAAGGCCTATCCAGTAACATTAAAGATGTTCTGGCCGCACGAGAAATCCCTGCTAATCTACATGAACTCATTCACCTAGCCACTCGCATTGACATGCGTTTTTCCGAAAGGCGTCAGGAGCTCCGCCAGGATATGGACTCTGTTCGCACGAGGCGTTTCTTCTCCCCGGCTCCTCTCTCCTCTGGTCCCCTGCAATCTGTTCCTGTGCCTCCCGCCGTGGAGGCTATGCAGGTCGACCGGTCTCGCCTGACACCTCAAGAGAGGACACGACGCCGCATGGAGAATCTCTGCCTGTACTGTGCTAGTACCGAACACTTCCTGAAGGATTGTCCTATCCGTCCTCCCCGCCTGGAAAGACGTACGCTGACTCCGCACAAAGGTGAGACAGTCCTTGATGTCTACTCTGCTTCTCCACGTCTTACTGTGCCTGTGCGGATGTCTGCCTCTGCCTTCTCCTTCTCTGCTGTGGCCTTCTTGGACTCCGGATCTGCAGGAAATTTTATTTTGGCCTCTCTCGTCAACAGGTTCAACATCCCGGTGACCAGTCTCGCCAGACCCCTCTACATCAATTGTGTAAACAATGAAAGATTGGACTGTACCATACGTTTCCGCACGGAGCCCCTTCTAATGTGCATCGGATCTCATCACGAGAGGATTGAACTTTTGGTCCTCCCCAATTGCACTTCTGAAATTCTCCTTGGACTTCCCTGGCTTCAACTCCATTCCCCAACCCTGGATTGGTCCACTGGGGAGATCAGGAGTTGGGGGCCCTCTTGTTCCAAGGACTGCCTAAAACCGGTTCCCAGTAACCCTTGCCGTGACTCTGTGGTTCCTCCTGTAACCGGTCTCCCTAAGGCCTATATGGACTTTGCGGACGTTTTTTGCAAAAAACAAGCTGAGACTCTACCTCCTCACAGGCCTTATGATTGTCCTATTGACCTCCTCCCGGGCACTACTCCACCCCGGGGCAGAATCTATCCTCTGTCCGTCCCAGAGACTCTTGCCATGTCTGAATACGTCCAGGAAAATTTAAAAAAGGGCTTTATCCGTAAATCCTCCTCTCCTGCCGGAGCCGGATTTTTCTTTGTGTCCAAAAAAGATGGCTCTCTACGTCCTTGCATTGACTACCGCGGTCTTAATAAAATCACGGTTAAGAACCGCTACCCCCTACCCCTCATCTCTGAACTCTTTGATCGCCTCCAAGGTGCCCACATTTTTACCAAACTGGACTTAAGAGGTGCTTATAATCTCATCCGCATCAGAGAGGGGGATGAATGGAAAACGGCATTTAACACCAGAGATGGACACTTTGAGTATCTGGTCATGCCCTTTGGCCTGTGCAACGCCCCTGCCGTCTTCCAAGACTTTGTTAATGAAATTTTTCGTGATCTCCTATACTCCTGTGTTGTTGTATATCTGGACGATATCCTGATTTTTTCTGCCAATCTAGAAGAACACCGCCAGCATGTCCGTATGGTTCTTCAGAGACTTCGTGACAATCAACTCTATGCCAAAATAGAGAAATGTCTGTTTGAATGCCAATCTCTTCCTTTCCTAGGATACTTGGTCTCTGGCCAGGGACTACAAATGGATCCAGACAAACTCTCTGCCGTCTTAGATTGGCCACGCCCCTCCGGACTCCGTGCCATCCAACGTTTTTTGGGGTTCGCCAATTATTACAGGCAATTTATTCCACATTTTTCTACCGTTGTGGCTCCTATTGTGGCTTTAACCAAAAAAAATGCCGATCCCAAGTCTTGGCCTCCTCAAGCGGAAGACGCCTTTAAACGGCTCAAGTCTGCCTTTTCTTCGGCTCCCGTGCTCTCCAGACCTGACCCATCTAAACCCTTCCTATTGGAGGTTGATGCCTCCTCAGTGAGAGCTGGAGCTGTCCTTCTACAAAAAAACTCTTCCGGGCATGCTGTTACTTGTGGTTTTTTTTCTAGGACCTTCTCTCCGGCGGAGAGGAACTACTCCATCGGGGATCGAGAGCTTCTAGCCATTAAATTAGCACTTGAGGAATGGAGGCATCTGCTGGAGGGATCAAGATTTCCAGTTATTATTTACACCGATCACAAGAACCTCTCCTACCTCCAGTCTGCCCAACGGCTGAATCCTCGTCAGGCCAGGTGGTCTCTGTTCTTTGCCCGATTTAATTTTGAAATTCACTTTCGGCCTGCCGATAAGAACATTAGGGCCGATGCTCTCTCTCGTTCCTCAGATGCTTCTGAAGTTGAACTCTCTCCTCAACACATCATTCCTCCTGACTGCCTGATTTCCACTTCTCCAGCCTCCATCAGGCAAACTCCTCCAGGAAAGACCTTTGTTTCTCCACGCCAACGCCTCGGAATCCTCAAATGGGGTCACTCCTCCCATCTCGCAGGTCATGCGGGCATCAAGAAATCTGTGCAACTCATCTCTCGCTTCTATTGGTGGCCGACTCTAGAGACTGATGTGGTGGACTTTGTGCGAGCCTGCACTATCTGTGCCCGGGATAAGACTCCTCGCCAGAAGCCCGCTGGTTTTCTTCATCCTCTGCCTGTCCCCGAACAGCCTTGGTCTCTGATTGGTATGGATTTTATTACTGACTTACCCCCATCCCATGGCAACACTGTTATTTGGGTGGTCGTTGATCGATTCTCCAAAATGGCACATTTCATCCCTCTTCCTGGTCTTCCTTCAGCGCCTCAGTTGGCTAAACAATTTTTTGTACACATTTTTCGTCTTCACGGGTTGCCTACGCAGATCGTCTCGGATAGAGGCGTCCAATTCGTGTCTAAATTCTGGAGGGCTCTCTGTAAACAACTCAAGATTAAATTAAATTTTTCTTCTGCATACCATCCTCAATCCAATGGACAAGTAGAAAGAATTAACCAGGTCTTGGGTGATTATTTACGACATTTTGTTTCCTCCCGCCAGGATGACTGGGCAGATCTTCTACCTTGGGCCGAATTCTCGTATAATTTCAGAGTCTCTGAATCTTCCTCCAAATCCCCATTTTTCGTGGTGTACGGCCGTCACCCTCTTCCTCCCCTCCCTACCCCCTTGCCCTCTGGTCTGCCCGCTGTGGATGAAATTTCTCGTGATCTTTCCATCATATGGAGAGAGACCCAAAATTCTCTCTTACAGGCTTCTTCACGCATGAAGAAATTCGCGGATAAGAAAAGAAGAGCTCCTCCCATTTTTTCCCCTGGAGACAAGGTATGGCTCTCCGCTAAATATGTCCGCTTCCGTGTCCCTAGCTATAAGTTGGGACCACGCTATCTTGGTCCTTTCAAAATTTTGCGCCAGATTAATCCTGTCTCTTACAAACTTCTTCTTCCTCCTTCTCTTCGTATTCCTAATGCCTTTCACGTTTCTCTTCTTAAACCACTTATCATTAACCGTTTCTCTCCCAAATCTGTTCCTCCCACTCCTGTCTCCGGCTCCTCGGACATCTTCTCCGTCAAAGAGATTTTAGCATCAAAAAAGGTCAGAGGGAAAACCTTCTTTTTAGTGGATTGGGAGGGTTGTGGTCCAGAAGAGAGGTCCTGGGAACCTGAGGACAATATCCTGGACAAAAGTCTGGTCCTCAGGTTCTCAGGCTCCAAGAAGAGGGGGAGACCCAAGGGGGGGGGTACTGTTACGCCGAGCGCTCCGGGTCCCCGCTCCTCCCCGGAGCGCTCGCTACACTCTCCTCACTGCAGCGCTCCGGTCAGTTCCACTGACCCGGGGCGCTGCGATACCGCCTCCAGCCGGGATGCGATTCGCGATGCGGGTAGCGCCCGCTCGCGATGCGCACCCCGGCTCCCGTACCTGACTCGCTCTCCGTCAGTCCTGTCCCGGCGCGCGCGGCCCCGCTCCCTAGGGCGGGCGCGCGCCGGGTCTTTGCGATTTAAAGGGCCACTGCGCCGCTGATTGGCGCAGTGGTTCCAATTAGTGTTAACACCTGTGCACTTCCCTATATCACCTCACTTCCCCTTCACTCCCTCGCCGGATCTTGTTGCCATCGTGCCAGTGAAAGCGTTTCCTTGTGTGTTCCTAGCCTGTGTTCCAGACCTCCTGCCGTTGCCCCTGACTACGATCCTTGCTGCCTGCCCCGACCTTCTGCTACGTCCGACCTTGCTTCTGTCTTCTCCCTTGTACCGCGCCTATCTTCAGCAGCCAGAGAGGTTGAGCCGTTGCTAGTGGATACGACCTGGTCACTACCGCCGCAGCAAGACCATCCCGCTTTGCGGCGGGCTCTGGTGAAAACCAGTAGTGACTTAGAACCGATCCACTAGCACGGTCCACGCCAATCCCTCTCTGGCACAGAGGATCCACTACCTCCCAGCCGGCATCGTGACAGTCCTGGAGTGGCCTAGCCAGTCTCCAGATCTCAACCCCATAGAAAACCTTTGGAGGGAGTTGAAAGTCCATGTTGCCCAGCAACATCCCGAAAACATCACTGCTCTAGAGGAGATCTGCATGGAGGAATAGGCCAAAATACCTTTGAAAACCTTGTGACGACTTCTGTCATTGCCTCTGACCTCTGTCATTGCCAACAAAGGGTATATAACAAAGAATTTAGATTAACTTTTGCTATTGACCAAATACTTATTTTCCACCATAATTTGCAAATAAATTCTTTAAAAATCAGACAATGTGATTTTATGGATTTTTTTTTCTCATATGTCTCTCATAGTTGAGGTATATCTATAATTAGAAATGAGAGAATAGAAACTGACGAACCCAAATTCGTTACAAATTTCATGAAAAATTTGATTTGCAACGAATGCGAATATCGCTGCAATTCTATCATGCAAATTGCTCTATTAAACTCCATTTAGTTCTGTCCAGGCTCCAGGGCATCTAAAATGGTGGATACACATGTCAGTACATGGGGCAAGGAACGCTGGGAAGGCGGAAAGGCAAGGCGGGATGGCAGGTAGGCGGGTTGGCCCTGAATCACATGCAGGATGTAGCCTATCAGCAGCCAGTCACCCATGTGATGTCACAGCCCTATATAATCGGCAGCCATATTGCGGCTCGTCACTTCATTCATTACACTGCAGAGAGATAGGACGGACAGCCTGAGTGCATGTTACACAGAAAAGCTCATTCCAGCAGTGTTTCACCTCCTTGTCAAATTAGCATGCTGGTAGGCAGAGAGCAGTGCTTTTTCTTTCACTGAAAAGGACTTTTACTGCAGCCATTAACCTCCCAGTCACTTGCTTCAGCACTGTATTACAGAGAGGGGAAGATAGCTGTGTGTTGCCTCATACATTTCAAAAAGCTGCCTGAACTTCATAAACCTTAGCAGAGGAGGCAGGAAAACATTTTCAGTGCAATTCTGTGTCTTTGTTCCACAACAAATCTGCTGGTTATACTAGTCTGTAGACGGTATAATACCCAGCAGTCCATTCTTAATAGTCTGTGATAGAGTGCAATTTTGGGTTTAGTACACACTAACACACTGGTGTTGTGCAAAAATAGGTATTTTTAAGCGTACAGTAGTGCATTTTTCTGCCCTCATAAGTGCATACCACATACCTACATCTAAGTGGTGTACTATTTTGTGCCTGTTAATCAAGCAAGGGCCTACATACTGTGAAAGGAAAGCCAAAAGTAATCACCGGCTGGTGTTTTACTCCAATACGTTTTTTAAGCGTACTGTAGTGCATTTTTCTGCCTCATAAGTGCATATCACATACAGTATCTATATCTAAGTGGTGTACTATGTTGTACTTGTTAATCTGTCAAGAGCCAATATACTGTGAAAGTCCAGGCGAAAGTAATCACCGGTTAATGTTTTACCCCAGTGCTTTTTTAAGCATACTGTAGAGCATTTTCCTGCCATCATAAGTGCATACCACATACCTACATCTAAGTAGTGTACTATTTTGTAGCTGTTAATCTGTCAGGGGCTAGATACTGTGAAAGGACAGTCAAAAGTACACACCTGCTGCTGTTCTAGACAAATACTGTTTTAAGCGTAGTGAAGCGTATTCTACTCCCCTCATATATGCACTAAGTATGTCAGGCAGAGAAGTGCCAGGACGTGCACAAAGGTATGGCAGAGGCCTAAATTCATCAGGCAGACTAAAGACAAGTGGCAGCAAGGAGTTGCAGCTAGAGGCCTGAACTCCCGGTATCAGCTAGCAGTCATGTCGCGACCAGCAACCCATCTGCCATCATCCATTGGTTAACAGGGTCATCCATTTCATCACAAGTGACATCTGATACCCCCATTCAACAGTCGGTGGGTTCCTCAGACACAACCCTCCGTTGGCATGGCCCGGGAGCAGTCCCTGTCCTCCCATTTCCTCTGTACTAAGCTGTTCCCTCCCCTAAAGAAGTATCTTATTCTGTGGATTCAGCTCCACTATTCAGTGAGGATGATCTAATAGAGGACAGTCAGCAGCTACTGCCCAGCCAAGAAGTGGAGGAGACATCTGCCGCTTCCCCTGCTAGGCAGGCAAGTAGTGATCAGGAGAGTGACATGGGAGGCGGTGTTGCCAGGGTTCAGGGTCCTGAAGCAGACACTGTTGAGGAACCTGAGGAGGACATCAGTGACGTGCACACACTTGTTGATGATGATGAAGCCGGTCGCAATTGGGAGCTGGGTGCAGAAGGGGCTTCATCATAAGGAGAACCGAGTTGCAGGTTGCCTGTGAGGCAGCAGCTGAGCCAGCAAGGTGGTAGCCTGGTTGGCAGTCAGCATGGTGGCAGAAGTGGAAATTCTGGAGCCAAACATTCCCGGGGAGAACACCTGCTGTGCGGCAGCCTACCTTCCTGGGAGGTAGTGGAACAGGGGATCCTGGATACGGTGGCAGTAGCAGTCAATTAGTGTGGACTGTTGGTGGGAAAATCAGCTACTCGGCGGTGTGGCAGTTTTTCATCAAGCATTCGGAGGAGATTAACATAGCCACATGCAAGATAAGTCGGCAGAAGGTGAAGCTTGGCCAGGGTCCCAATTTTGGCACCATGGCCCTGCGTCAACATACGCTGCGCCACCATAAAGCGGCCTGGGAGGACCATGGCTCTGATGTAGTGGTTCAGCCTGCTGTATCACCCAGTGGCACGCTGCTCCCTCTTTCAGCCAACCAAGGCTCCACCATCTCAGACAAAGGGAGCTGTGTGTCATAACCTCCTTCTGTCGCTCCAGATGCTAATGCTCCTCCTACTTTTAGTCAGCCATTCCACCAACAATCCATCGGCAAAGCCATGTCCAAGAGACAACAGTATGCGCCCACTCATCCAACGGCTCAGAAGCTGAATGTGCTCCTGTCTAAGTTGCGGGTGCTGCAGTCCCTCACTTTTCAAGTTGTGGACTCTGCATCTTTCAGAGAACTGATGGCTTTTGCCGAACCGAGGTGGAGAGTGCCAAGCCGTCATTTCTTTGCGAAGAAGGCAGTATCAGCCCTGCACAATTTTGTGGAAGAGAAGGTGGGCCAGTACTTGAGCCTGTCGGTGAGCACCAAAGTGCACAGCAGCGCCGACATTTGGAGCTGTTACTATGGTCAGGGACAATATATGTCATCTACGTCTCCCTGGGGGAATGTGGTTCCTGTACAGAGACAACACCAACTTGGAGAGGTCACGCCGCTTCCTCCACCACGCTCTCAGGCTGTTGGTCCTGTGTTAGTGTGTGACTCCGCCTCCTCATCCTCCACCGTGTCCTCAGCCTCCACTGCCCAGACAAGTGTCAGTGGCCCTTCAGCTTATCATGTGTGCAGGGCACGGAGGTGTCATGCTGTTCTTCACATGGTTTGCCTTGGCGAACGGAGTCACACAGGGGAGGAACTGCCAAAAGTCATTCATAAAGAAATCAGAGCATGGCTTACTCCATGAAAACTGGAAATGGGAACCATGGTGAATGGCAATGGAAAGAACGTAATGCATGCGCTGCAACTGAGAAGACTGAGCCATGCACCCTGCATGGCACACGTGGTCAATCTGGTTGTTAAGCAGTTCCTGAAATGTTCCCCCCATTTGCAAGACATCCTAACAATGGGAAGGAAACTTTGAATGCACTTCAGCCACTCATACACTGCAAAGCACACCCTCCTTGAGCTGCAGCGTCATAATGGTATCCCCCAACATAGTCTGATTTGTGACGTTGCCACACATTGGAATTCCCCCATCCATATGTTGGACCAACTGTACGAACAGAGAAGAGCCATCACCGATTTCCTGATGATCCAAGCAGATAAGGGTATTCACCTGTGTAACTTCAATGTGAACTAGTGGCAGCTCCTACGTGACACCTGCTGTTTGCTCAGGCCCTTTAAGGAAGCCACATTATTAGTAAGTCACTAATATTACGGGACAAACAACATTATTCCATTGCTTCATTTCTTACAACACATGTTGGAAACAATGGCTGGTCAGGGCACTGGAGACAAGGCGCCTACATCTCAAGGCCACATGAGCCCTGTGGGAGCTGAACTGGAGGAGGTGGGGGAGGGGCACAGTGGAGCATAGTTTAGGTTTTACCAAATTGGCGTTTTTTCGAGTAATCTGACAGGAGAGGAGGAGAAGAAGCAGTCAGAGGAGCTAGAGGGTTATGAGAAAGGCAAGACCGAGGACCCAGACACACCGTGGCAATATGCAGTGGAGATGGAGGCAGGGAGCCCCTCCGAGTCACTTGCACAAATGGCACGATGCATGCTCATTTGCTTGCGTAGTGACCACCGAATTGTCACCATTCGGCTGCGGGATGACTTCTGGCTCTCCACATTAGTGGATCCTTGCTACCGCCACAAAATAGGGGTCTTTTTTACACCCACTGAGAGGGAGGATAAACTGACCTACTACAGAGGCATCCTATGTAGTCAGTTGGCCAATGCCTATCGGCGCCATCGTCCATCCTCTTGCAGGTCTGAATCAGGGGGACCCCTTCACTCACCTTCCACTGCCATGGCTGCTGGGGAGGGGTGGGGTGGCAGGAGCAGTACCAGCTCCATCAGCAGCAGCCTGAGTCTACAGTCGCTGATGAGTACCTTTCTTCACCCGCCTAGTGAAGCAACCCATCAGCAGCAGGTAGACCTGGAGCAGGACCTGAACCATGGGTGCAGGGAGGGAAGGTAGCTGCCAGCCGGCAGTAAGAGCGTATCAGAAGAACGACAGCGCGGTTTTGCATCAGTGATGCATCACCCGGTTCCTCAAAAATAGATGAGGAACTGGATGATGCGTCACTGACGCGAAACCACGCTGTCGTTCTTCTGATACGCTCCTATTGCCGGCTGGCAGCTACCTTCCTTCCCTGCACCCCGGGTGAATTTTTTCCATGTTCTATAAGACTTTGCTACATTAAAGCCATATTACTTGTGGAATTATCACAAGAATCCAATAAAACAGCTTGAAGCAACAACAATGAACCCTAACTGATTAAATTAAACGTTTGCACTTTCATAGTCAGGGGACGCTGAGAGGCAGGGACTGGAACAGGTTGTATCTCGCCTGGCGGACGGCCGCCAACTCAATGCTCACCAGAATGGGTACTCAATTTTTTTTTATAAATTCTAATTAAATTAAATTAAAATGACTTGAAAAAATCTCTTTATGCCACATTGATGCTCTGCAGCAGTGATTCTTATAGCAATGCCTGTAATCTCCATGTCATATTGAATAACAGTATTATTTCACTAACACAGCACACTCCATATGCGTGTTAGAACAAAGCAAACTGTTCTACACCCCTATTGAGGCTCTCTGTAGGCCAGAAATAGCTGTTTTTAATACATATTTGCTGAAAATAAATTTGACCCGAAACTAATTTTTTTCGGAAAATTCGGCAAATCGTCCCAATAGAATTTTTCAAAGGCTCGCTCATCTCTACCTATGATGGAAAATACAGGCCGCTCTCATCTTTTTAAGTGGGAGAACTTGCACAGTTGTTGGCTTACTAAATAAATTTTTGCCCCACTGTAAATCCTGATTTTCCAAGTGCTAACATAAATCTTCCCTATCTATACAGGTGGCTTACTACCAGCCACTCAACAATATAATTATCAAGATGTAGTCAAATGTCTCCTTAGAGGCTGCAAACCTCAGGACTCTAATTCCCATCAAAAGTTTCGGTTCCTCCCAGCCTTAGCCTAAAGATTAAAGGGGAACTCCGGTGCTCCAGCATTTTGAACATGCCCCTCGTGACATACGCCACACCCCCTCCATTCATGTCTATGGGAGAGGCATGTCAGCCAACACGCCCCCTCCCATAGATATGAATGGAGGGGTCATGGCATGACGTCACAAGAGGGGTGGCCGTGACGTAACAACCACTGCTGCAGGAACTCGGCATTTGTTTGGAACGCTGGGTGCTGTGGGAGATCGCAGGGGGCTCAGCAGCAGGACCCCCGCAATCAGACATCTTATTCCCTATCCTTTGGGTAGGGGATAAGATGTCTAGCAGCGGAGTACCCCTTTAAGTTACCACTGTTTTTTTAGCCTATTAACCCTCTGTCTTCATCACCTGTGCTGATTTCGGACCACACTGAAAACCTGGGCTTGCCAGGAATAGAATACAGGCCCCACAACCAACTTGCCTTTCATTCCATAGAAGTCCAGGCTCAAGAAAGGACTTTACCAAAGGTTTCTTAGCAGCAATGGTTTGCTGGGAATTTGACCTTATCCTGGATTTCCCATATCTCAGCCAGCTTTCCCTGGATAGGATATATGCTTCCTTAAACCTGACAGATACATACATTGATACCTGAGGAAAATATAGCAATCCCCAACCATCATTCCTGTCACTGTTTCACAATGTATATTTATTATTTATTTTAAACAGATTAAATAAGTTAACAGAAATGACTGGCACAATTCAAAATTGATAGAAATGACATTTAGGTATTTTAGCTACCCTGTATTTTCCATTTACAAATGTTCAGGCTCAAAATAACCAAGTGAAGTGAAGGTTATTTTGACACTCAAAGAAATCTACAAGAACTATAAGAAAGGAAATACATATTTATTTGGAAAATATAGACAGTGCATAGTGTACACATTCTGAAGCTAGCCCCTGGGCTATGATGGAACTGTGAGAAAATATCACTCTGTGAATAACACAATTGTAAAGTGACTGTTCAAAAACAGTTCAAAATGGTTTATCACGCTATAAATGTATTCATAAAAGCAAAATATGTAGAAAAAATTATTTTGCATGACATGTTTCTAACAGGGCCCTACTTTATATTACATGTAACAGACAATAATTATGTTATTTGGAAAATGTAATGGTAACCGCAGTAAGGAGACCACAAAAAAACATTAATGCTTTATTCTATACGGTCATGGGACAGTAATAGATTTAGGCAACCTTTTTAATTTAAGAATAAAAACAAAGGATATGGTATTTTTGTTAACTCATGTGGTTAAAGAAGAGATTAAAACAGAAGTAACAGGACTAATAACTGTGTACTGTAAAACCTAAAAGTGAAGTGTTAATCCCATCCTGGTTTGACATATCCAGTCAGGTGAGGACATGGATGACACTATGTGGAGTGTTTGGGATTACAGTTTAGACTTATTCTAGTGCCAAATCCCACAATTTTTAGTTGGTACAGCTAGCTACATGACTGCTCACAGTCAAAGATTTTAAACTTGTATAAAAAAAAATGCTGACTGTGGTTATTTTTTTACTGCTCTGACACAAATAATATAATTACAATAGTCTACAAAAATACAATAAACACAACAAAATGTCTCTACACTTTTCCAACGCGTTCCCCTGAAACTTTATGCAAAACTAACACTGATAAAGTATAAAACGACAATGCAAATATATCAAACAAGTAAAAGAGTATGACACTCAGCACTGAAATGTGATTTGCGTTTATGCGGTTCATTGCAGCCCAAAAAAATGATTATGTTATTTGGAAACCGTAAGATGACAGGGGCATACCAAGGCTACAGCAGTTTCGTTCCGGCCTCTCTAGTGACTGCTGGCATAAAACAGCTGCAGCCATGTTACACCCCTGTAGTCTTGATCAATCTTCTGTCCTGAAAATAAATGTCCCGATCAGCTCCATTGAGCTTCCAGAAATGTAACTTTGCCACTTTTAGATGTCATGATCAATTTTGAGCATGGCTTCTAAATTATTATAGCTGGGACTTTTCCCTGATTGGCTGAAAAGCTAAATATTTTTCCTAGAAATAATGCGTAAACTGCTTTTTAAGATCAGGGTCAGTGAATGGACAGGGCTTTTAGAGCTATGTGTAAAAAAAGATATATATAATTTTTCAATGTTTTGTCCACAATTCCACTAATAATAAGGATGAGACGAATTTGAGGGAACAAAGCATAAAATACTGTCACTCATCCTGACCTGGAGACAGAGTAAACTTGATGAAACTCTTCATGAAATTAAAAGCTACTTTTTTCTCTCCTTCATCATTGATGCTTATTGATTTGTTAAGTTCATAGGGAACATCGCTTCATGTTGCTCTTTTAAGTTTCCACTTTGTAGATTCAAATAAAGAATATTGCAAATTGATCTGTCCTAGTCAGTTTTGTTTAAGGAAAGACAAAAAAAAATCCTTCCATTACTCAAGTTCAGTCATCTTATGTGTTGTGTTTCTTTGGATCAGAATGGCCTAACAACGGGGGTTGATTACTTTTAAGCATGCACTGTTGGGTCCATTGTTTGACTTTTGTAGTTTATTTAATACATTTTTGTTTTTCAAATAGAAAGCACAAAACAGCAAACGGAGAAAAAAATTATTTAATATATTATTTAATAGATTTACTAAAAAAAAAAAAGTGTAATATTTTTGCACATTTCTGATGCGCCAAAGACATGTGAAACCTAATTCATGCATATCATGGAAAAGTAAATATAAATTTTCTATAAAGTGGGAAAAAGGGAACTATCATAGGACAGCATATGAGCATAGCAAACATATGAGCATAGCAAACTATGCATGAAAATATTTGCATACTGGTCCAATAATGAAACAATATATAAGGTTTGGTAGCATGTTGCATGAAATGTCCTGTAAAATTCTGGGGAAAAAACATTAAAAATTTTATCCAGTGAAAGAAACCTGTGTATGGTGTCAAAATGCATAATATAGCAACTTTATATACTTATTACTATACTATAATGTTGATTGGAAAGTCTAGTAAGGAGAAACAAAATCCATCTATAAAGCAAGTTGGCTCAGGTGAGATATGAATACCCACAGCTATCATGGTAGCCATGACAGAGGGATACTCTGTATTTAAGAAGTTTGAAATTTGCAATATGGATGCTGAAGAATACATGGTGGATTTCTTATCAAATTAATCTAACACATTTTATTAGCCATATTGCACAGATCTCTCTATTATAGCCAAGCTGTCCGGCTTGTAGCTGTGAGGTTCCCTCCCTCCTCACCCCTTCCCTCCTGTCTATTATTGACCATTATTGTGAAGAGGGGGGGGGGCGGCGACTCATATTACTGCTCATTAGATTTTCAGGCAGCAGGTAGCTTTGTATCATATAAAAATGCAGGAAGCATGTTCTGAGGAAACTACTATGACTGAGAAAAAATCTAATGAGCAATAATATGAGCTCTCCCCCTTCACATTACTGGTCTCTCCCTGAGCAAAGGGGAGAAGAGGGATGGGAGTTCTGGCTTTCAGAATGTAATGGAACATCCCAAATACAAGGGAGAGGGCTCAGCTGATATGGGGAAATATGTGCAGTATGGATAATAACATTGTATTAGTAAGTAGCTTTATTATACTTTCCTATTATATGTTATCCCTTATATATAGAATAGAGGATAGTAGCTGATCACAGAATTAGACCCCTGGCTCTCAGTGAGGAACGTGTGCGATAGACGACATGCACTCCATTCATTTCTATTGGAGTGCTGAAGAGACCTGAGTACAGCACTTGGACATCTTTGGAGCTCCCATAGAAATTAATGGAGACGTCTACGTGTTCCTCACTAAGAGACGGGGTCTCGTTCTGTAGATCGCGGGGGTCGCAGCTGTTGGACTCTTCATGATCAGCTACTTATCCCGTATCCTAGGGATAAACCCTTTAAGGCTTTGTGCACACATTTTTTGGGCATGCTTTCAGGCCCTTTGGGACATTTTTGCAGCTGATTTTTTTAGTAGAAGTTTTTTTTATATACCTTTTTTTAAGATGGTTTTTGTGATGCAAAGCTACTGTCACGATGCCGGCTGGCAGGTAGTGGATCCTCTGTGCCAGAGAGGGATTGGCGTGGACCGTGCTAGTGGACCGGTTCTAAGCCACTACTGGTTTTCACCAGAGCCCGCCGCAAAGCGGGATGGTCTTGCTGCGGCGGTAGTGACCAGGTCGTATCCACTAGCAACGGCTCACCTCTCTGGCTGCTGAAGATAGGCGCGGTACAAGGGAGTAGGCAGAAGCAAGGTCGGACGTAGCAGAAGGTCGGGGCAGGCAGCAAGGATCGTAGTCAGGGGCAACGGCAGAAGGTCTGGAAACACAGGCAAGGAACACAAAAGGAACGCTTTCACTGGCACTAAGGCAACAAGATCCGGCAAGGGAGTGCAGGGGAAGTGAGGTGATATAGGAAAGTGCACAGGTGAACACACTAATTGGAACCACTGCGCCAATCAGCGGCGCAGTGGCCCTTTAAATCGCAGAGACCCGGCGCGCGCGCGCCCTAGGGAGCGGGGCCGCGCGCGCCGGGACAGAACAGACGGAGAGCGAGTCAGGTAGGGGAGCCGGGGTGCGCATCGCGAGCGGGCGCTACCCGCATCGCGAATCGCATCCCGGCTGGCAGCGGAATCGCAGCGCCCCGGGTCAGAGGACGTGACCGGAGCGCTGCAGCGGGGAGAGTGAAGCGAGCGCTCCGGGGAGGAGCGGGGACCCGGAGCGCTCGGCGTAACAGTACCCCCCCCCTTGGGTCTCCCCCTCTTCTTAGAGCCTGAGAACCTGAGGAGCAGACTTTTGTCCAGGATGTTGTCCTCAGGTTCCCAGGATCTCTCTTCAGGACCACAACCCTCCCAGTCCACTAAAAAAAAATTTTTTCCTCTGACCTTTTTGGCAGCTAAAATTTCTTTGACCGAGAAGATGTCCGAGGAGCCGGAAACAGGAGTGGGAGGAACAGATTTGGGAGAAAAACGGTTGAGGATGAGTGGTTTGAGAAGAGAGACGTGAAAGGCATTAGGGATACGAAGAGAAGGAGGAAGAAGAAGTTTATAAGAGACAGGATTAATTTGACACAAAATTTTGAAAGGACCAAGGTAGCGTGGTCCCAACTTGTAGCTAGGGACACGGAAGCGGACATATTTAGCGGAGAGCCATACCTTGTCTCCAGGGGAAAAAACGGGAGGAGCTCTTCTTTTCTTATCCGCGAACTTCTTCATGCGTGATGAAGCCTGTAAGAGAGAATTTTGGGTCTCTCTCCATATGATGGAAAGGTCACGAGAAATTTCATCCACAGCGGGCAGACCAGAGGGCAAGGGAGTAGGGAGGGGGGGAAGAGGGTGACGGCCGTACACCACGAAAAATGGGGATTTGGAGGAAGACTCAGAGACCCTGAAGTTATACGAGAATTCGGCCCATGGGAGGAGATCTGCCCAGTCATCCTGGCGGGAGGAAACAAAATGTCGCAAATAATCACCCAAGATCTGGTTAATTCTTTCTACTTGTCCATTGGACTGGGGATGATATGCAGAAGAAAAATTTAATTTAATCTTGAGTTGTTTACAGAGAGCCCTCCAGAATTTAGACACGAATTGGACGCCTCTATCCGAGACAATCTGCGTAGGCAACCCGTGAAGACGAAAAATGTGTACAAAAAATTGTTTAGCCAACTGAGGCGCAGAAGGAAGACCAGGAAGAGGGATGAAATGTGCCATTTTGGAGAATCGATCAACGACCACCCAAATAACAGTGTTGCCACGGGAAGGGGGTAAATCAGTAATGAAATCCATACCAATCAGAGACCAAGGCTGTTCGGGGACAGGCAGAGGATGAAGAAAACCAGCGGGCTTCTGGCGAGGAGTCTTATCCCGGGCACAGATAGTGCAGGCTCGCACAAAGTCCACAACATCCGTCTCCAGAGTCGGCCACCAATAGAAGCGGGAGATGAGTTGCACAGATTTCTTGATACCCGCATGACCTGCGAGATGGGAGGAGTGACCCCATTTGAGGATTCCGAGGCGTTGGCGAGGAGAAACAAAGGTCTTTCCTGGAGGAGTCTGCCAGATGGAGGCAGGAGAAGTGGAGATCAGGCAGTCAGGTGGAATGATGTGTTGCGGAGAGAGTTCAACTTCTGAGGCATCCGAGGAACGAGAGAGAGCATCGGCCCTAATGTTCTTATCGGCAGGACGAAAGTGAATCTCAAAATTAAATCGGGCAAAGAACAGAGACCACCGGGCCTGGCGAGGATTCAGCCGTTGAGCAGACTGGAGGTAGGAGAGGTTCTTGTGGTCGGTGTAGATAATAACAGGAGAACTTGATCCCTCCAGCAGATGCCTCCATTCCTCAAGTGCTAATTTAATGGCTAGAAGCTCTCGATCCCCGATGGAGTAGTTCCTCTCCGCTGGAGAGAAGGTCCTAGAGAAAAAACCACAAGTGACAGCATGCCCGGAAGAATTTTTTTGTAGAAGAACAGCTCCAGCTCCCACTGAGGAGGCATCAACCTCCAATAGGAAGGGTTTGGAAGGGTCAGGTCTGGAGAGGACGGGAGCCGAAGAAAAGGCAGACTTGAGTCGTTTAAAGGCGTCTTCTGCTTGAGGAGGCCAGGACTTGGGATCAGCATTTTTTTTGGTTAAAGCCACGATAGGAGCCACAATGGTAGAAAAATGTGGAATAAATTGCCTGTAATAATTGGCGAACCCCAAAAAGCGTTGGATAGCACGGAGTCCGGAGGGGCGTGGCCAATCTAAGACGGCAGAGAGTTTGTCTGGATCCATCTGTAGTCCCTGGCCAGAGACCAAATATCCTAGAAAAGGAAGAGATTGGCATTCAAACAGACATTTCTCAATTTTGGCATAGAGTTGGTTGTCACGAAGTCTCTGAAGAACCATACGGACATGCTGGCGGTGTTCTTCTAGATTGGCAGAAAAAATTAGGATATCGTCCAGATATACAACAACACAGGAGTATAACAGATCACGAAAAATTTCATTGACAAAGTCTTGGAAGACGGCAGGGGCGTTGCACAGGCCAAAGGGCATGACCAGATACTCAAAGTGTCCATCTCTGGTGTTAAATGCCGTTTTCCACTCGTCCCCCTCTCTGATGCGGATGAGGTTATAGGCGCCTCTTAAGTCCAATTTAGTAAAGATGTGGGCACCTTGGAGGCGATCAAAGAGTTCAGAGATGAGGGGTAAGGGGTAGCGGTTCTTAACCGTGATTTTATTAAGGCCGCGGTAGTCAATGCAAGGACGTAGGGAGCCATCTTTTTTGGACACAAAGAAAAATCCGGCTCCGGCAGGAGAGGAGGATTTACGGATAAAGCCCTTTTTTAGATTCTCCTGGACGTACTCAGACATGGCAAGAGTCTCTGGGGCAGAGAGAGGATAAATTCTGCCCCGGGGTGGAGTAGTGCCCGGGAGGAGGTCGATAGGACAATCATAAGGCCTGTGAGGAGGTAGAGTCTCAGCTTGTTTTTTGCAGAAAACATCCGCGAAATCCATATAGGCCTTAGGGAGACCGGTTACTGGAGGAACCACAGAGTTACGGCAAGGGTTACTGGGAACCGGTTTTAGACAGTTCTTGGAACAAGAGGACCCCCAACTCTTGATCTCCCCAGTGGACCAATCCAGGGTTGGGGAATGAAGTTGAAGCCAGGGAAGTCCAAGGAGAATTTCCGAGGTGCAATTGGGGAGGACCAAAAGTTCAATCCTCTCGTGATGAGATCCGATGCTCATAAGAAGGGGCTCCGTGCGGAAACGTATGGTACAGTCCAATCTTTCATTATTTACACAATTGATGTAGAGGGGTCTGGCGAGACTGGTCACTGGGATGTTGAACCTGTTGACGAGAGAGGCCAAAATAAAATTTCCTGCAGATCCAGAGTCCAAGAAGGCCACAGCAGGGAAGGAGAAGGCAGAGGCAGACATCCGCACAGGCACTGTAAGACGTGGAGAAGCAGAGTAGACATCAAGGACTGTCTCACCTTTGTGCGGAGTCAGCGTACGTCTTTCCAGGCGGGGAGGACGGATAGGACAATCCCTCAGGAAGTGTTCGGTACTAGCACAGTACAGGCAGAGGTTCTCCATACGGCGTCGTGTCCTCTCTTGAGGTGTCAGGCGAGACCGGTCGGCCTGCATAGCCTCCACGGCGGAAGGCACAGGAACAGATTGCAGGGGACCAGAGGAGAGAGGAGCCGAGGAGAAGAAACGCCTCGTGCGAACAGAGTCCATATCTTGGCGGAGTTCCTGACGCCTTTCGGAAAAACGCATGTCAATGCGAGTGGCAAGGTGAATAAGTTCATGTAGGTTAGCAGGAATTTCTCGTGCGGCCAGAACATCTTTAATGTTGCTGGATAGGCCTTTTTTGAAGGTCGCGCAGAGGGCCTCATTATTCCAGGACAATTCTGAAGCAAGAGTACGGAATTGTACGGCATACTCGCCAACGGAAGAATTACCCTGGACCAGGTTCAACAGGGCAGTCTCAGCAGAAGAGGCTCGGGCAGGTTCCTCAAAGACACTTCGGATTTCCGAGAAGAAGGAGTGTACTGAGGCAGTGACGGGGTCATTGCGGTCCCAGAGCGGTGTGGCCCATGACAGGGCTTTTCCGGACAGAAGGCTGACTACGAAAGCCACCTTAGACCTTTCAGTGGGAAACAGGTCCGACATCATCTCCAGATGCAGGGAACATTGGGAAAGAAAGCCACGGCAAAACTTAGAGTCCCCATCAAATTTATCCGGCAAGGATAAGCGTATCCCAGGAGCGGCCACTCGCTGCGGAGGAGGTGCAGGAGCTGGCGGAGGAGATGACTGCTGAAGCTGTGGTAGTAACTGTTGTAGCATGACGGTCAGTTGAGACAGCTGTTGGCCTTGTTGCGCTATCTGTTGTGACTGCTGGGCGACCACCGTGGTGAGGTCAGCGACAACTGGCAGAGGAACTTCAGCGGGATCCATGGCCGGATCTACTGTCACGATGCCGGCTGGCAGGTAGTGGATCCTCTGTGCCAGAGAGGGATTGGCGTGGACCGTGCTAGTGGACCGGTTCTAAGCCACTACTGGTTTTCACCAGAGCCCGCCGCAAAGCGGGATGGTCTTGCTGCGGCGGTAGTGACCAGGTCGTATCCACTAGCAACGGCTCACCTCTCTGGCTGCTGAAGATAGGCGCGGTACAAGGGAGTAGGCAGAAGCAAGGTCGGACGTAGCAGAAGGTCGGGGCAGGCAGCAAGGATCGTAGTCAGGGGCAACGGCAGAAGGTCTGGAAACACAGGCAAGGAACACACAAGGAACGCTTTCACTGGCACTAAGGCAACAAGATCCGGCAAGGGAGTGCAGGGGAAGTGAGGTGATATAGGAAAGTGCACAGGTGAACACACTAATTGGAACCACTGCGCCAATCAGCGGCGCAGTGGCCCTTTAAATCGCAGAGACCCGGCGCGCGCGCGCCCTAGGGAGCGGGGCCGCGCGCGCCGGGACAGAACAGACGGAGAGCGAGTCAGGTAGGGGAGCCGGGGTGCGCATCGCGAGCGGGCGCTACCCGCATCGCGAATCGCATCCCGGCTGGCAGCGGAATCGCAGCGCCCCGGGTCAGAGGACGTGACCGGAGCGCTGCAGCGGGGAGAGTGAAGCGAGCGCTCCGGGGAGGAGCGGGGACCCGGAGCGCTCGGCGTAACAGCTACGAGGCTAATTAAAGCAGACAGCAATCAATACTTTTTATTTTATTTTACATAGTTACATAGTTCATAAGAATGAAAAAGACCAGAGTCCATCAAGTTCAACCTATAACCCTAATAAGTCCCTACTGAGTTGATCCAGAGGAAGGCAAAAAACCCTCATACTAGAGGTAAAAATTCCTTCCCGATTCCAAATATGGCAGTCAGAATAAATCCCAGGATCAATGTTCTGTCCCTATAAATCTAGTATACATAACCAGTGATGTTATTATTCTCCAAAAATGCATCTATACCCCTTATGAACTCTTCTACATAGTTCCCCATGACCACCTCCTCCAGAAGAGAATTCCACAGTCTCACTGCTCTTACATTAAAGAACCCCTGTCTGCGCTGGTGTAGAAACCTTCTTTCCTCTAGACATAGAGGATGCCCCCTTGTTATAGATACAGTCCTGGGTATAAATAGATCATGGGAGAGATCTCTGTACAATCCCCTGATATATTTAAACATAGTTATTAGGTCTTCCCTAACCCTTCTTTTTTCTAAACTAAATAATCCTAATTCTGATAATCTTTCTAGGTACTGTAGTCCTCCCATTCCCCGTATTACCCTGGTTGCCCTTCTTTCCGTTTGTTCATCTCAAAATATGTGGCAAAAAACTGAAAAGAAAAAAAACTTAAAATGTAGTTGAATGGTCATAAATAGGATATAGAGACGTGCAATCTCTCAGACTTATTTTAAGCTGGTGCAACTGAACTGCAGAATGTAAGTAGTTGCTTCTATGATGCCTTGGCTGAACTCAGCATCTGTCAAACCTGAGAAGGGATAATTGTGAATAAGGTTTAGATAATGAACCAATAAACGTGAGAAAATATTGTAATATTTGCAGCACTTTATGGCAAAAAAAAAAAATTCAGCAAAAAGATATTATATTGGCATTTACAGTGCTAGAATAATGGAATATGCCCGTGTGATTGAAATCAGCTCTAGATTGACAACTGATTACTCTCCTGCTTGATTATATGCAGATTTCTATTGAGGTAATTGTGATCAGAAGAAATGTATAATTGCAAGACATATTTTAAATATGTATATTTAATTACTATGCATATTTATAACATTTATATTTTTATGTAATGCATACTGCACATTAACATTTCAATGTGACATATTCAGATCCCTCTTCAAAATACTTTGTTTAAAAAAATAGTTTTTAAAAAAGCCACTAAAGTGTTTGTTCAAAAATACAAAAGATATGTCTGACAATGTTTATTGATTATTTGATAAACCCTTAACAAAAAGGCAGCTGTCTAGAGAAATGATCAAGATGTACCCACCTATTGCCTCCCTTGGTATCAGCCGTCGTATTTGGCTATATTACAGGCTCTTGTTTGGCTTAGTTAGCAACTCATTCACTCCAGCATCTATATACCCTAAAAGGCATTATTCTGATAAGGCAGCACCATTTAACCATTAGGGGAGGCAGGGCGTACATCCACTCCCGGTCTATAAAGCTCCTGAGCGCGCTTCATAGCCTGTTGGTGATCAGTAGAGACCCATTGCAAATGCCAGACATCACCAATCAGGTGCTGATCTGGACCATTGCAGCAATAATTTTTCTCTCTTCTGTGCCCCCCCAATGGTAGTGCATTTTTGTACCAAAGAGGAAAAGAAAACAGCTACGCACATCTGTTCGATCCACACAGTTGTATTCTCTGTTGAACGATGCCTGGTTTAGACTGCACACCAATCTTATGATATTGCTGCTGATCACTACTAGGTTGCAGGCATAATGCAGCCTGCAGTCTAAAAGTAAAAGTAATGGAGCAGAGCCTCTGGCTCTTAGCTCCATGATAGCTATAAGCTGTGACTAGCTCCGGAAGACATGGACAAAGCTTAACACTTGACATTTCTGTTTAGTACAAGAGAAAGGAGTCAAGTGGTAGGCAGGAGCTCCTGTATTACATTTTGGCATGCTACATTGAATGCATATTGCGTGCAAGAATGTATGTACAGGAGCAAAGGATCCTGTGTCTTACAATACTCCTGTAGTAAGTGACCTGCTCCTGTAGTAAGTGACCAATGTATGCATCTTCCCTCACTTTGCAGAGGCTGCTGATGCCACCCCTTAGAGACTTAAAATCTGCAATCTGAGATGAGATACTTATCTTGCCGTATAAGTACCATAATGTTTTGCTGAGAGGCAATTCATTGAAATGTCTATTTCTCTGCTAAGTAGTTATTGTTATCTCTGTCTACCATCCTACACGTTCTCTCCGATCTGCTAATGATCTCACACTAACATCTTCTATAATCCGAACTTCTCACTCCCATCTCCAAGACTTCACTCGTGCTGCACCGGTTCTCTGGAATGCTATACCTCAATCCCTCAGACTCAACAACAACATCCATAGTTTCAAACATGGCCTAAAAACACATCTCTTCAGACAGGCCTATAACATTCTCTAATTGGCCTCAACATATCCTCAACATACCCCCACACATCTTGTTTGAATAGTTATTGTGTAATATTATGTCTGATACTTGTCTTTGTTTGTACCCCATAATTGTAAGCGCTGCGGAATCTGTAGGCACTATATAAATAAATAAAATAAATAAATAAAATAAATAAATATTGTTACTAAAAATGAGAAGAAGAAAAAATTATAATTCGCCATGGATTCTTCAAAGGTTATTCACTCTGATTTTGCAAAGAAAGAAGTTAAACTATTTCCCACCATAAAGCAGAAAAGCCACAATGTGTTCACTTTCCCATATAATATTGTGACTTCTATGTGTTCTCCTGGGAACAAGTAAAGGGAATGTCTTTATTTTTCTTAGTTTAATGTAAAAATGCATAACAGAGAAATAACATTTATTTGTTTTCTAAATGTTGTAGGCATATTATGTTATATAGTTGAATGAGCTTTCTGAAAGTTTGGCCCTCTTGCGTAGCCCTGCCTCTAGTAATGATGCCATGAGACAGGAGCGGAGCAACACAAGAGGAGGCCCGGACAAGCAAGTAAGTATCAATCTCTTTACTGTCTTCATTATACATCAGGGGGCATGGCTTGCTGAACTCTAGTATTTAACTTTTATTTTAACAATCATTCCTAAGGTCTACCTCATTGAAATCACACACTATTTTTGCCCTTTCTGTATATAGACAGAGCAGTATTGTAAGTGTGTGTGAGTGTGTTTGTGTGTGCTTGCGGTATGGCAGCTGCAATAAATGAGAGTTGATAGAGGCCAGAGAGTACCAGGACAGCATCTTTTAGAGCTGTATTTGTGTAATTCACAGAAACATAGAAGATTGTAAGCAGACAAAGGCCACCTGTTCCATCTAGTCCATCCTTCTACCCTGCAGTAGCACAATAGAGTTATCATCAAGACATTAAACCCCCTGAATCATTGAATGTTAATGAAATGATACTGCTGATTTTTTCTCAATCTAAACCACAAAGCTGACAAAAGAGCTGCAGAAAACTGGTCACAGTGTCTGTCAGCACAATCTGCATGTGTGTTTAGGTGGCACATGAATAGTTCACTCCTGGACAAAGCCCCGTTTGGGCGAAACGCGTCGGAGTGGTGGGTGACTGGGGAATCTACAGGGGGGGGGTCTCATCTCTTACTCTTACCTTACCAGCAAGTCCTTTTCACGGTCTCCGGGCCGGTTTTGACTTTGTGCTTTAAATGCACCTTTATCCCGTTTGCACTTGCAACACATTATCCATAGTGCTGTCTAATATTGCATATTTGCACACTTGTGCTGGGTTATTTTCCCTAGTATTTTTATATTGTAAGTCAAATAAATATCAAATGTCTTTTAATATTTTATAGTAAACATGTTATATTTATTATTTAGTCAGGGTGCACTTTGATGTTAGAAGAGAATGGTGTTTCTGGGATAGTAGAAAATAAAAGTGACACTCTTCCCTTTTTTATTTTGGTATACCATACAGACAGTACAGACATTCAAAGTCTTGCAGCTCCAACCATAGACACATGGTGTTCATGCTTGGAGCTAGAAGAATTTAACTGTCTGGACTCTCTGCATGATGTACCAAAAAAGTGAAGAATAGAGATATGTTGAGTGCCACTTTCATTTTCTATTATCCCAGATGTTTGCCTTAGACTGCTATAACTTCCTATAAGTAGAACATCACCCGTCTCTTAAATTATAGCTACCATGGGGAATCATGGGGAGAGGATAAAAGCCCTTAGAGTGTATATTACTGTCTGGAGCTTTTGCAGAGGCAACCAGCTATACCTGAACTGTGCTGTGATATTTAGATGTTTGACAACCTATCTGGTCTTAAAGCAGTGGTGACTCCTGGCATTGGTGGGACCTTTGACCTAAGCCATTGAATAATTTCCAATTCTAAATTACATCACAGATCATCAAAATATTTTATAAAGGGGCATTCCGCCCCTGGGCATCTCCAAAATCCAAAGAATAGGGGATAAGAATTTAGAGATGAGCGAATGTTTGAAAAATTTGAATCGGATGATTCGCCGTATTTTCCGAAAAAATTTGGTTCAGTCTGAACTTATTTGCGGTGAATCACTATAAAAACGGCTATTTCTGGCCTACAGAGAGCCTTAATAGGGGTGTAGAACACTTGACCTTGCTGTAACACGCATAGGGTGTGTGCTGGGTTAGTAGAATAATACTGTTATTCAGTATGACATGCAGATCAGAGGCGTCACTATTAGAATCACTGCCGCAGAGCGGCACAATGACATAGCCAGGAGGTGGCATCAGTATGAGGAGATCATATAGAGGCTGAATGACACAGCGTGGAAGTGGCGGCAGCATGAGGAGAACATATACTGGCTGAATGACATAGCGTGGAGGTGGCGGCAGCATGAGAAGTACATATAGTGACTGAATGACACAGCGTGGAAGTGGCGGCAGCATGAGGAGAACATATATGTCACGTACCGGCAGGATAGGTTGTGGATCCTCTGGACCAGAGAGGCGATGGCACGGGTTGTACTGGAGGACCGGTTCTAAGCAGTTACTGGTTTTCACCAGAGCCCGCTGCAAGGCGGGATGGACTTGCTGCGGCGGTAACTACCAGGTCGTATCCCCCAGTAACAACTGGACCTCTCTGGCAGCTGATATAGCGTGGTACACAGGGAACAGGCAAGAGTGTAGTCGGACGTAGCAGAGATCAGGGCAGGCAGCAAGGGTTCACAGGCGAGTATACGGTAGCAATGGGTACGGCAACTGGCAAGGCAATATCACAGTAGGGAACGCTTTCTCAAAGGCACAAGGCGCAAAGATCCGGCAAGGGCAGGAAGGGGCAGGGGCCTTTTATTGGGAAGGACCAGTGGGAGGTGAGGGACCAGCACACCAATTACCGGTGCTCTGGCCCTTTAAATTTACTGAAGCCATGGCGCGCGCGCCCTAGAGAGCAGGGCCGGGAACCAGGAGAGCAGAGCGCCACGCGGGGAGCAGATAAGGCGAACAGGGACGCGGCGCGTGAGTGGGGACCAGCCGCCATGCTAGCCGCGTCTCTGCCAGTGTGAGACCCGCGCTCCCGGTCAGTACGTCTGACCGGGAGACGCCGAAGCCCCGGAGCAGAGGACAGAGGCAGCGGGCGCTCCGGTCCGGAGGTGAAGACCGGAGCGCTCGCTGTGACAATATAGTGGCTAAATGACTCAGCATGGAGGTGGCGGCAGCATGAGGAGAACATATAGTGGCTGAACGACACAGCGTGGAAGTGGCGGCATGAGGAGGCCATATAGTGGCTGAATAACACAGTGTGGAGCTGGCAGCAGCATGAGAAGACCACATACTGGCTAAATGACAAAGCCTGGAGTTGGCGGCAGCATATAGTGGCTGAATGACACAGCCTGGAGTTTGCGGCAACATGAGGAGAACACATAGTGCCTGAATGACACAGTGTGGAGGTGGCAGCAGCATGAGAAGACAACATAGTGGCTGAATGACAAAGCCTGGAGTTGGTGGCAGCATATAGTGGCTGAATGACACAGCCTGGAGTTTGCGGCAACATGAGGAGAACTTATAGTGCCTGAATGACACAGTGGGGAGTTGGCGGCAGCATATAGTGGCTAAATGATACAGCCTGGAGTTGGCAGCAGCATAAGGAGAACAAATGGTAACAGAATGAGACAGCCCGAAGCTGGCATCAGCATGAGGAGAACGTATGGTGGCAGAATGAGACAGCCTGGAGGTGGCATCGGCATGAGGAGAACATATGGTGGCAGAATGCGACAGCCTGGAGGTGGCATCAGCATGAGGAGATCATATGGTGGCAGAATGAGACAGCCTGGAGGTGATAGCAGCAGCATCAGGAGTCCTGAAAGTGACCTGGTGACAGAGTGGTGCGGTGGGTGGCAATACCAGTACCCGGTGACGAAGGTGGGTGAAAAAAGGAGAACATGGCATCAGATGTGTGGCATCAGGCGGGTGGCAGGATCAGAAGAGTAGCTGAGGCAGATAGGCAGAAGGAAGCAGTCTCTTTTGTAAAAGTGTTAGTGTGCACAAGTAAGTATTGAGGATATGCATTACGTAAAATTTAACTTTTAATAATATGCTTAGGATAAAATATATGGACCTAATTTTTTTTTTTTATCAAACAAAAGGAAAGGTGTGCAAAAAACACCATGTGCCACCTACACCACCAAGTATTTATGTGATGCAAAGACCTCTAAAAGGTGAACGTGAACAACATATGATCCATTGTAACGGGTGGGGGTAAAAACTTCCCCTGTAAGGCCCTACTCTCGCCCTATTAATTCCCTTCTTGGCAAGTGTTACTCACCCTAAAAAGGGCAGGCCCACACAGGAAACTCTCTTTATTTCCAGTTAAAAACCCTGGGAAATGGCAGTGTTTGTAGGGGGAAATAGAGAGAGGTTCCTCTGTGGGGCCGACCTTTTTAGGGGGAGTAACACTTGCCAAGAAGGGAATTAATAGGGCAAGAGTAGGGCCTTACAAGGGAAGTTTTTACCCCCACAGGTTACAATGGACCATACTTTGTTCCCGTCCACCTTTTAGAGGTCTTAGCATCGCATCAATACTTGGTGGTGTAGGTGGCACATGGTGTTTTTTGCACACCTTTCCTTTTGTTGAATCAAAAAAAAAAAACTTGTGTACATATATTTTGTCCTAAGAAAAGTTATGTTTTAGCTAATGCATATCCTCAATACTTACTTGTGGTCTGATGCGGAGGAATGTCTGTAGCTGGGGAGCAGCACCTTAAACATGTTTTTCACTATCCATATTTGTGAAGTGTTGGTGTGGCACCGTGGTCGATCTACTCTGATGCATCAGGCAATGGTGGTTGGAAATCCTGGCTGATCCACACCTGATTCATCTTCACAAAGGTCAGTCTTTCCACATTTTTCGTGGACAGACGAGTTCTCCTTGGGTTTACTATGGCCCCGGCCGCACTAAACAGCCGCTCTGATGGCACACTACTGGCCGGGCAGGACAGTTTTTCCAGGGCAAACTCTGCCAGTTGTAGCCACAAATCAAGTATGGCTGCCCAGAAGTCCAGCGGATCTTCAAGGTGTGTTGGTGTGGTCATGTCAAGGTATGGCACCACCTGCTGGTTCAGGTCCTGCTCCAGGTCTACCTGCTGCTGATGAGTTGCTTCACTATGCGGGTGAAGAAAGCTACTCATCAGTGACTGTAGACTCAGGCTGCTGCTGATGAAGCTGGTACTGCTCCTGCCACCTCACCCCTCCCCAGCAGCCATGGCAGTGGAAGGTGAGTACAGAGGGCCCCCTGAGCCAGACCTGCGAGAGGATGGGTGATGGCGCAGATAGGCATTGGCCAACTGACTACAAGGGATGTCTATGTAGTAGGTCAGTTTATCCTCCCTCTCAGTGGGTGTGACAAAGGCCCCAATTTTTGCAGGTAGTGAGGGTCCAATATGGTGGAGAGCCAGAAGTCATCCTGCTGCCAAATAGTGACAATTCGACGGTCACTATGCAAGCAAGTGAGCATGCATCGTGACATTTGTGCAAGTGAGTCAGTGGGACTCCCTGCCTTCATCTCCACTGCATACTGCCACGATGTGTCTGGGTCCTGTGTCTCACCTTCCTCATAACCCTCTAGCTCCTCTAGTTGCTCCTGCTCCTCCAATCCTGTCAGATGACTAGAAAAACCGCCCACCTCGCAAAACCTAAACTGTGCCCCTCCCCTCCTCATCTTCCTCCAGTTCAGCCCCCACAGGGCTCATGTGGCTGTGTGTTGTAGGCGCCATGTCTCCAGTACCCTGACCAGCCATCGTTTCCAAAATGAGGTGTTTTAGATGAAGCAATGGAATTACATCGGTTATCCTGTAATCCTGGCGACTGACTAATAATGTGTCTTCTTCAAAGGGCCTGAGCAAATGGCAGGTGTGACGTATGAGCTGCCACTGGTTGACATTGAAGTTACACAGGGGAGTCCCCCTACCCGCTTGTATCACCAGAAAATCAGTGATGGCTTTTCTCTGTTCATATAGTTGGTCAAACATATTCAGGGTGGAATTCCAACGTGTGGAAATGTCGCAAATCAGACTATGTTGGGGATACCGTTCTGACGCTGCAGCTCAAGGATAGTCTGCTTTGCAGTGTACGAGTGGCTGAAGTGCATGCAAAGTTTCCTTCCCATTGTTAGGATGTCTTGCGGATTGGGGGAACACTTCAGGAACCGATTGACAACCAGATTGAACACGTGTGTCATGCAGGGCACATGTCTCAGGCTTCCTTGTCGCAGCACAGACTAGATGTTCTTCCCATTGTCAGTCACCATGGTTCCCATTTCCAGTTTTCGTGGAGTAAGCCATGATTCTATATTTTTTGTATGAATTACTTTTAGCAGTTCCTCTCCTGTGAGACTCCGTTCACCAAGGCAAACCATGTGAAGAACAGCGTGACACTGCCGTGCCCTGCACACATAGTATGCTGGATGGGCACTGAGACTTGTCCATGAAGTGGAGGCTGAGGACACAGTGAAGGATGAGGAGGCAGAGTCGCACGCTGTCACAGGACCAACGGCCTATGAGCATGGAGGTGGAAGCGGCGTGACCTGTCCAGGTTGTTGTTGTGGCTGTGCAGGAACACCATTCACCGAGTGGGCCGTAAAGGACATGTCTTATTTTCCCTGATCATAGTTATAGCTCCACACGTCGGTGCTGCCATGCACTTAGGTACACACCGACAGGCTCAAGGACTGGCCCACCTTCTGTTCCACAAAATTGTGCAGGGCTGGTACTGCTTTCTTTGTAAAGAAATGATGGCATGGGACTCTCCACCTCAGCTCGGCACAAGCCATCAGTTCTTTGAAAGGTGCTGAGTCCACCACTTGAAAAGGGAGGGACTGCAGCACCAGCAACTTGGACAGGAGCACATTCAGCTTCTGCGCTGTTGGATGAGTGGGTACATACTGTTGTCTCTTGGGCATGGCTTCTCCGAAGGATTGCTGGCAGAATGACTGACTCGAAGAAGGAGAAGCAGGAGCATCTGGAGTGACAGAAGATGGGTATGACACACAGCTCCCTTCAGCTGAGGTTGTGGAGCCTTGGCTGGCTGATACAGGGAATGGCATGCCACTGGGTGATGCAGCATGCTGGACCACTACACGGTTCTCCCAGGCCGCTTTATGGTGATGCTGCATATGTTGACCAGGGCCGTTGTGCCAACATTGAGATCCTTGCTACGCTTCACCTTCTGCCAACACATCTTGTATCTGGCCATGTTAAGCTCCTCTGGATGCTTGATAAAAAAAATTGCCACACCGCCGAGTAACTGATTTTCCCACCAACAGTCCACACTGATTGACTGCTACTGCCACCGACTCCAGAAACCCCTTTTTCACTACCTATCGGGAAGGTAGGCTGCAGCGAAGCAGGTGGTCTCCCCTGGGCATGTTTGGCTCCAGACTTTCCACTTCTGCCACCATGCTGACTGCCAATAATGCTACCACCTTGCTGGCTCAGCTGCTGCCTCACGGGCAACCTGCAACCCTCTTCTTCTGATGATGATTATGAAGCCCCATCTGCGCCCAGCTCCCAAATTTAATCGGCTTCATCATCATCGAGCTGTGTCTGCACGTCACTAATGTCCTCCTCAGGTTCCTCAACAGTGTCTGCTTCAGGAGCCTGAATGCTCCAACACCCCCTCCCATGCCACTCTCCTCATCACTATTTGCCCGCCAAAGCAAGCGGCGGATGGCTCCTCCACTTCTTTGCTGGGCAGTAGCTGCTGACTGTCCTCTAGATCGTCCTCAATAAATAGTGGAGCTGAACCCACAGCATAAGATACTTCTGTGGGGGAGGGAACAGAATAGGACAGAGGCAATGGGAGCACAGGGATTGCTCCCGGGCCATGCCATCTGAGGGTTGTGTCTGAGGAACCCACCGACTGTTGAAAGGGGGTGTCAGATGTCACTTATGATGAAGTGGATGACCGTGTTAACCAATCGATGATGGCAGATGGGTTGCTGGTCGAGACCCGACCGCTAGCTGATACCGGGAGCTCAGGCCTCTCGCTGCGACTCCTGCTGCCACTTGCCCCATGTCTGCTGCGACCTCTGCCTGATGATTTAAAAACTCTGCCACTCCTCTGTGCACGTCCTGGCACTTTTCTGCCTGACATGCTTAGTGCGTATATGAGGGGAGTACAATGCGCTCCACTATGCTTAAAAAAGTATTTGTGTACAACACCGGTGAATATTTTTGGCTGAATTTCACAGTATCTAGGCCCTTGAGACTTTAACAGGAACAAAATAGTACATCACTGAGATGTACGTATGTGGTATGCACTTATGAGGGGAGCACAATGCGCTCCAGTACGCCCAAAAAAGTGTTTGTGTACTTTTGCCTGGCCTTTCACAGTATCTAGGCCCTTGAGACTTTAACAGGAACAAAATAGTACACCACTGAGATGTACGTTGTACGTATGTGGTATGCACTTATGAGGGGAGGACATTGCACTCCAGTATGCTTAACCCTTTAAGGACATAGCCCATTTTAACCTTAAGGACAAGGCCAATTTTATTTTTGCGTCTTTGTTTTTTCCTCCTTGCCTTCCAAAATCCATAACTCTTTTATATTTCCATCTACAGACCCATATAAGGGCTTGTTTTTTGCGTGACCAATTATACTTTGTTATCAAACCTCTCATTTTACCATATAATGTACAGTGAACCCAAAAAAATGTTTTTTTAGGGAGGAAATTTAAATGAAAACCACAATTTTGCACATTTTGGAGGGTTTTGTTTTCACACTATACACTTTACGGTACAAAGGTGTTCTTTATTCTGTGGGTCAATACGACTTGATATATCCATTGCTAGATACTTTTATATGTTTGTACCGCTTAAAAAAAATCTAAAACTTTTTGTACAAAATCAGTAATCTAAAACCGCCCTATTCTGACCACCTATAACTTTTTCCTTTTTCCATATATAGGGTGGTATGAGGGCTCATTTTTGTGCCATCATCTGTACTTTTTATTGATACCACATTTGCATATATAAAACTTTTAGATAATTTTTTATACATTTTTGGGGGAATACAATGGGACTAAAAAGCAGCTTTTTGGGGCTTTTTATTTTTTTTTTTTTTTTACGTTTACACCATTCACCCTACGGGATCATTAACATTATATTTTGATAGTTTGGACATTTACACACACAGCGATACCAAATATGTTTCTTTAAAAAAATAAAAAATAAACGCTTTTTGGGGGTAAAATGGGAAAACTGACAATTTTTATTTTTATTGGTAGAGGGGATTTTTCACTTTTTTTTTTTTTACTTTTTTCAACTTTTTTTTTTTTTACTTTTTATTTCCCCATAGGGGAATATTTATGGCACTCATTTGATTGCTAATACTGTTCAGTGCTATGCATAGGGCATAGCACTGATCAGTATTATTGGTGATCTTCTGCTCTGGTCTGCTCCTTATCAGACCAGAGCAGGAGATGCAAGGAGACGGATGGAGGCATTACAGGCGGGTCCCCGGTTGCTGCCACCAGCCGGAACCTGCCGTGTATGACTGGAGCACCACTCTGAGGCTCGCGGTCATACACAGGATGTAAATGTATGTCCTGGTGCGCTAAGTACCGCCGCACCAGGACGTACATTTATGTCCGTGGTCGTTAAGGGGCTAAAAAAAGTATTTGTGTACAACACCAGCAGTACACACCAGTGCTGCAGCACACAGTCACTGTGTACTTCACCCAATTCTCTCTCAATCTCACTCCCTTCCCTATCAGTGCTTCTAGGCAGGATTTGGACTTGAGCTGAATAGCTGCTGTTCTGTACAACACACTGTGCAACACACTGCTCTCTGTCCCTGTGCAACAGAACGCTGATGTGACTAGGAGGTGATTCGCTGCTGGAAAAAAGCTTTTCTGGCCAACACACAGCGCTGTCTGTCCCTATCTATATCTCTGCAATGAAAGGCTGAAGTGATTGGCCGCAATATGGCTGCCAATAATATAGGGCTATGACATGACAGGGGTAACTGGCTGGTGATAGGCTGCATCCTGCATGTGATTCAGGGTCATCCCGCTTACCCTTGTTCCCGCCTTCCCAGGATTCCTTGCCCCATGTCCTCATATGTGGATCGGCCATTTTAGATGCCCTGGAGCCTGGTCCACACTAAAATAAGTTTAATGAAGTGATTTGTGTGATCGAATCGCTGCGATATTTCATTGCGAATCAAATTTTTCATGAAATTCGTAATTAATTTGGATTTGTCAGATTCAATTCGCTCATCCCTAGATAAGATGTCTGGTCGCGCAGGGGGGCTAGTCACTGGGATCCCCCAGGATAATCGGGTGGCTCCTCAGCATTCTGATGTCCCACCATGCACCCCCCCCCCCCTCTCATTTCAAGTTTAGGGAAGGGGCGTAACAAGCGACCACAGTCATCACGCTTCCTCCCAAAGACATGAATAGAGGGGGTGAAGCATGACGTCGTGGAAAGGGGCGTCTGAACCCAGCATTTTGAAAGAAAAATGCTCAGACATCTTATCCCCTATCCTTTGGATAGGGAATAAGATGTATAGGGGTGGAGTACCCCTTTAAGCTTATTCATTGGGTGTTATAAGTGCAACCTTCCAAAAGATCTGGATTTAATAATATAAGCTTACACCTAATGCACCAAATCACTGTTAGCTGATCGCCTGTTAGCTAGTGCGGCTCCTATTTCCCAGCATTCACATCTTCCCAGATAAGACATCACTGGAAGGATTTTTAATCTTGCAGAATCCTTTTGGTGTCTGGCAATATAATATGAAACACTGGAAGAAATATGGTAACTGCTTTCCTAATGCATACACACCTCATTAGGCTTGTGAAACAGTTTTCGTTCTTTCTCTAGGGCAGCCATAAGAATATTACTTGTTGTTGCTCTTTCCAGTTATAATTGTAAGCAGATAAGAGCCTTATAATCTTACAGCAAGGAGATGTATGTATGTAATCTCATTTTCTCATTCCCCTGACAGGTGTTTAAAAGGGTGTGCATATGAATAATGTTTTTTGCTGTGGATTATGGGAAGTCATATGAAGTGCTTGTACTTTACATTATCTGGGCAGAAATGTCTGGCATTTAATAATTTCTCTTTTGAGTTAAACATTAAAGGACTATATGTGAAAAGTGCTAAATACGTCTAATGGTAACATTTTATGTACCGTGTGAGAATCTGGCACTGACAACTTTTTAAGTGTAATGTTTAATACAATGTGATGACGTCAAGCACAGCCATAGGGCAGTATAGCAGGCTAAACCCGGAATAGTAGATTTAGTAGTTGCAAACAGCAAAAGTGGATGAAGGGGCCCAAAGGACCTATGGAATGATACCAGTATGTTGGGTTCTGTTACAGAATTTTCTTCAGGGTTCAGGTGCTTAAAATTGGGCCTTAAAGGAGTACTCCGATGGAAAACAAGTGGAAAACAAATGTTTTCAAATGAACTGGTCCCAGAAAGATAAACAGATTAGCAAATTACTTCTATTTAAAAATCTTAAATCTCCCTGTCCTAGCTACTGAAAAACATGATGCTGCCCCCACCATGCTTTACTGTAGTGATAGTATTGGGCAGGTTATGAGCAGGGCCTGGTTTCCTCCAGACATGACATTTAGAATTGAGGCCAATTCAATATTATCTTAATCAGACCAAAGATTTTTGTTTCTTACAGTCCATGTTTTTTTTTGCGTACTCCAGACATGCTTTCATGTGTCTGATACAGAGGAGAAGCTTCTTTCTGGACACTCTGCCAAAAAGCCAAGATTGGTAGAATGCTGCAGTGATGGTTGACCTTCTGGAAGTTTCTCCCTCCTGGATCCAGGTTCTTTGGACCTCAGCCAGACTGACCATTAGGTTCTCAGTTACCTCTCATACCAAGACACTTCTTCCCCCAATTACTTTGGTCAGGTAACCATCTCTATGAAAAGTTTTGGTTGTTGCAAACTTCTGCCATGAAGGTCACTGTGCTATTGGGAATTTTTAGTTTTTGTACCTTCTCCAGATCTGTGTCTCCACACAATCCTGTCTCTAAATTCTACAGGCAGTTCTTTACTCCTCATGGCTTGATGTTTGCTCTGATATGTATTATCAGCTGTAAGATTTTATACAGATACGGCAGTTTTTTTTCCAATTCCCTTAATTTAACACAGGTGACTCCAATCAACGTGTAGAAACATCTCAGAGATGATCAAGAGATATAGGAGGAGCCAGAGCCCAATGTCATGTGTAATAACAAATGATCTTAAAGGGGTACTCCACTGGAAAACATTTTTTTATGTCAACTGATGCCAAAAAGTTAAACAGATTTGTAAATTACTTCTGTTTAAAAATCTCAATCCTTTCAGTACTTATCAGCTGCTGTATGCTCCACAGGAAATTCTTTTCTTTTTAAATTTGCTTTCTGTCTGACCCCAGTGCTCTCTGCTGACTCTTCTGTCCAGAGTAGGAGCAAATCCCCATAGCAAACCTATCCTGCTCTGGACAGTTCCCGACATGGAGAGAGGTGTCAGCAGTGGGCACTGTTGTCAGACCGAAAAGAAATTCAAAAAGAAAAGAACTTCTTGTGTAGTATACAGCAGCTAATAAGTACTGGAAGGATTAAAATGTTTAACATGTACGTGTTTAATACATGTACGTCATGACTGGGAAGGTTTTCCTCACCTATGATGTACTGTATGTCATGCAAATACTTGCCACTACTCACGGCATACCAACGCGCCCGGTAAGATGGTGGCTATCACTAATAATATATATATACAGTCATGGCCGTGAATGCTGGCATCCCTGAAATTTTTCAAGAAAATTAAGTATTTCTCACAGAAAAGGATTGTAGTAACTTATGTTTTTCTATACACATATTTATTCCCTTTGTGTGTATTGGAACTAAACAAAAAAGGGGAGGAAGAAAAGCAAATTGGACATAATGTCACACCAAACTCCAAAAATGGGCTGGACAAAATTATTGGCACCCTTTCAAAATTGTGGAAAATTAAGATTGTTTCAAGCATGTGATGCTCATTTAAACTCACCTGGGGCAAGTAAAAGGTGTTTGCAATATAAAAATCACACCTGAAAGCAGAAAAAAAGGAGAGAAGTTCATTTAGTCTTTGCATTGTGTGTGTGTGTGTGTGTGTCACACTAAGCATGGGCAACAGAAAGAGAAGAAGAGAACTGTGTGAGGACTTGAGAACCAAAATTGTGGAAAACTATCAACAATCTCAAGGTTACAAGTCCATCTCCAGAGATCTAGATTTGCCTTTGTCCACAGTGCGCAAAAAAGTTTGCAACCCCTGGCACTGTAGCTAATCTCCCTGGGCGTGGACGGAAGAGAATAATTGATGAAAGGTGTCAACGCAGGATAGTCTGGAAGGTGGATAAGCAGCCTCAAACAAGTTCCAGCGGGGCTGGAGAGGACCCAGCAGTCATGGTACATATTGGCACCAATGACAAAGTAAGAGGTAGGTGGAGTGTCCTTAAAAATGATTTCAGGGACTTAGGCCGCAAGCTTAAGGCAAGGACCTCCAAGGTAGTATTTTCTGAAATACTACCAGTACCACGAGCCACACCAGAGAGGCAGTGGGAGATCAGGGAGGTAAACAAGTGGCTCAGAAGCTGGTGTAGGAAGGAAGGGTTTGGGTTCATGGAGAACTGGGCTGACTTCGCTGTCGGTTACCGGCTCTACCGTAGGGACGGGCTGCACCTCAATGGGGAGGGTGCAGCTTTGCTTGGGGAGAAGATGGCTAGAAGGGTGGAGGAGTGTTTAAACTAGGGACTTGGGGGGAGGGAACCTACAGCAAAGAGGGGGAAGATAGTGTAGATAGAGAGGTGGGAATTATAAATGTACCTGGGGGTGGAGCGGAGGGAGGGGTTAGAATAGTTAATAGGAATAGGCTTCATAGGAAAATAAAACTTACACCCTTGAATCCCATTAACCCCAATAACATAAAGGATGGAAATGTAAAGTGTATGTTCACAAATGCCAGAAGCCTAGCAAATAAAATGGGGGAGCTTGAGGCCTTGATACTGGAGGAACATATTGATATAGTTGGGGTCACTGAGACATGGCTGGACTCCTCGCATGACTGGGCTGTCAATCTGCAGGGGTTTACATTGTTTCGCAAGGATAGAATGAACAGAAAAGGTGGTGGAGTCTGTCTGTATGTAAGAAGTGGTATGAAAGTCAGTGTGAACGATGCCATAGTGTGTGATGATTTTGAGGAGGTGGAATCACTGTGGGTAGAATTACAAAAGGAGGGAAATACTGAAAAAATAATATTTGGGGTAATGTACAGACCCCCTAATATCACTGAAGAGATAGAAGTTCGGCTTCATAAACGAATAGAGAGGGCCACCCGGGCAGGTACAGTGGTAATAATGGGAGATTTTAACTATCCAGATATAGATTGGGGTCCGGGGTTGGCTAAAACTACAAAGGGGCGACAATTCCTAAGTTTATTGCAGGATAATTTTATGGGCCAGTTTGTGGAGGACCCAACAAGAAGTGATGCCTTGTTGGATCTGATCATTTCCAACAACGCAGAGCTGGTTGGTAATGTAACTGTGCGGGAAAACCTTGGTAATAGCGACCACAATATAGTTACTTTTGACTTAAAATGTAGAAAACAAAGACAGGCGGGGAAGGCAAAAACAAATAAATTTAAAAAGGCAAATTTCCCTGGGCTGAGAGCTGCACTACAGGACATAGACTGGGGGAGGTGTTCTCAAATACTGATACAGAAGGTAAATGGGACATCTTTAAATCAACTCTAAATAACTATACAGCTAAATATATACCAAAGGGGAACAAATATAAACGATTAAAACTAAATCCTACATGGCTGACACATGATGTTAAAAGAGCAATGAACAACAAAAAAATAGCCTTCAAAAAATACAAATCTGATGGGTCAGCGATAACATTTAAACAGTACAAAGAGCTTAATAAAATCGGTAAAAATGTAATAAAAACAGCAAAAATTCAAAACGAGAGACAGGTGGCCAAAGAAAGCAAAACTAATCCTAAATATTTTTTTAGACATATGAATGCAAAAAAACCAAGGACAGAGCATGTAGGACCCCTTAATAATGATAATGGGGAGGTTGTCACAGGCGATCAAGAGAAAGCGGAGCTACTGAATGGGTTCTTTAGTTCTGTATACACTATGGAAAAAGGAGCTGACATTGGCCAGGTCAGTGCTGGTAACACGTCATGTAATGTACTGAACTGGCTTAATGTAGAGATGGTACAAGGTAAGTTAAGTGATTTAAATGTAAGCAAATCCCCAGGGCCGGATGGACTACACCCAAGATTTCTTAGAGAGGTAAGTTCAGTAATATCTGTACCCCTGTTCATGATATTTAGAGATTCTCTGGTGTCTGGTCTTGTGCCAAGGGACTGGCGCAAGGCGAATGTGGTGCCAATCTTCAAAAAGGGCTCTAGGTCTTCCCCAGGAAACTATAGACCGGTAAGTTTAACGTGCATTGTGGGTAAATTGTTTGAAGGACTTATAAGGGATTACATACAGGAATACATAGGGGATAATTGTATTATAAGTGATAGCCAGCATGGGTTTACTAAGGATAGAAGTTGTCAAACCAATCTAATTTGCTTTTATGAAGAGGTGAGTAGAAGCCTTGACAGAGGAATGGCTGTGGATATAGTGTTTCTGGATTTTGCTAAAGCGTTTGATACTGTCCCTCATAGACGTCTGACAGGTAAGTTAAGGTCTTTGGGTTTGGAAATTTTAGTTTGTAACTGGATTGAACACTGGCTCATGGATGGTACCCAGAGAGTGGTGGTCAATGATTCGTACTCTGATTGGTACCCGGTTATTAGTGGTGTACCCCAAGGTTCAGTACTGGGCCCGCTGTTGTTTAATTTATTTATCATTGATATAGAGGATGGTATTAACAGCTCTGTTTCTATCTTTGCAGATGACACCAAGCTTTGTAGCACGGTACAGTCTATAGAGGATGTGCATAAGTTACAAGATGACTTGGATAGACTAAGTGTCTGGGCATCCACTTGGCAAATGAGGTTCAATGTGGATAAATGTAAAGTTATGCATCTGGGTACTAATAACCTGCATGCATCGTATGTCTTAGGGGGGATTCAACTGTCAGAGTCACTGGTAGAGAAGGATCTGGGTGTACTTGTAGATCACAGACTATAGAATAGCATGCAATGTCAGGCTGCTGCTTCCAAAGCCGGCAGGATATTGTCATGTATCAAAAGAGGCATGGACTCAAGGGACAGGGACATAATACTCCCCCTTTATAAAGCATTGGTACGGCCTCACCTGGAATATGCTGTTCAGTTTTGGGCACCTGTCCATAAAAGGGACACTGCGGAGTTGGAAAGGGTGCAGAGACGCGCGACTAAACTAATATGGGGCATGGAACATCTTAGCTATGAGGAGCGATTAAAGGAGTTACAATTGTTTAGTCTTGAGAAGAGACGTTTAAGGGGGGATATGATAAACGTACATAAGTATATTAATGGCCCATACAAAAAATATGGAGAAAAACTGTTCCAGGTTAAACCCCCCCAAAGGACGAGGGGGCACTCCCTCCGTCTGGAGAAGAAAAAGTTTAGTCTCAAGGGGCGACACGCCTTCTTTACCGTGAGGACTATGAATTTATGGAACGGTCTACCTCAGGAACTGGTCACAGCAGGAACAATTAACAGCTTTAAAACAGGATTAGATACATTCATGGAACAAAATAACATTAATGCTTATGAAGAAATATAAAATCCCATCCCTTCCCCAATATCGCGCCACACCCCTACCCCTTAATTCCCTGGTTGAACTTGATGGACATATGTCTTTTTTCGACCGTACTAACTATGTAACTATGTAACTAAAAAGATATTAAAGCTGTCCTGCAGGCTCATGGAGCATCAGTATCAGCGCAAACTATCCGTCGACATTTAAATGAAATGAAACGCTATGGCAGGAGACCCAAGAAGACCCAATTGCTTACACAGAGACATAAAAAAGCAAGACTACATTTTGCCAAAATGAACTTGAATAAGCCAAAATCCTTCTGGTAAAACGTCTTGTGGACAGATGAGACCAAGATATAACTTTTTGGTAAAGCACATCATTCTACTCATCATTCTACAAAGAAAAGAACACAATACCTATAGTAAAATATGGTGGAGGTTCAATTAGGTTTTGTGGTTGTTTTGCTACCTCTGGCACTGGGTGCCTTGAATGTGTGCAAGGCATCATGAAATCTGAGGATTATCAATGGATTTTGGGTTGCACTGTACAGCCCAGTTTTAGAAAGCTGGTTTTGCGTCCAATATCTTGGGTCTTCCAGCAGGACAATGACCCCAAACATACCTCAAAAAGCACCCAGAAGTGGGTGGCAACAAAGCGCTGGAGAGTTCTGAAGTGGCAGCAATGAGTCCAGATCTAAATCCCGTTGAACACCTGTGGAGAGATCTTAAATTGCCATTGGGAAAAGGCGCCTTCCAATAAGAGAGACCTGGAGCAGTTTGCAAAGGAAGAGGGGTCCAACATTTTGGCTGAGAGGTGTAAGAAGCTTATTGATGTTTATGGGAAGTGACTGATGTCAGTTATTTTTTCCAAAGTGTGTGCAACCAAATATTAAGTTAAGGGTGCCAATAATTTTGTCCAGCCCATTTTTGGAGTTTGGTGTGCCATTATGTCCAATTTGCTTTTTTTCCCTCCCTTTTTTTGTTTAGTTCCAATACACACAAAGGGAATAAACATGTGTATAGCAAAACGTGTGTTACTGCAATACTTTTCTGTGAGAAATACTAAATTTTCTTGACAAATTTCAGGGGTGCCATATATATATATATATATATATATATATGTATATGTGTGTGTGTGTGTGTGTGTGTGTGTATATTGCATATATATATATACATGTGATGTGTGTAAAGTGTGTTCCTGATGATGCAGTATTATTTGGTCCTGTTATTGTTTATATTCTGGTATTATTGGTATTGTTAGTCTGTACATTGTGTTTTTACTCAGTATGGCGGTATCATCCAGTCTTTGTGTGCTGGTATAATTTGTTCCTTGTATACTGATATTATTGGTAATATTGGTCTTTGTATTTATGATTTGGTCAATAATAGTATGGTGGTAATATGTATGGTGATTTTATTCCTCCTTGTATACTGGTTTAAATGCTTAAAGAGTAGCTCCCACCATCCTTTTCTTTTTTTGTTTTTTTCTGTCCCTGCCTATTGTCCATCTATACCTAACCCCCTCCCTTCCTTTAAATGTTTTTCTACTACCGTACATACTCGAGTATAAGCCAACCCAAATATAAGCCGAGGCCCCTAATTTCACCCCAAAAACCCAGGGAAAGTTATTGACTCGACTATAAGCCTAGGGGTGGAAATACATTAACCCCCCATCAAACGGAAAATGGAAAAGGACCTCATTCATCCAGGCGCTGCCGGTTAGGTCATCAGGTGCACAAAATGATGCAATGTATACCTTGGAATATTGTATACATGAAAGTTTATTAAAAAATAATAAACAACATACAGATTACGCGTTTCGAGGGTGACTCCCCTCTTCCTCAGATCAGGTGTGCTCACCTGATCTGAGGAAGAGGGGAGTCACCCTCGAAACGCGTAATCTGTATGTTGTTTATTATTTTTTAATAAACTTTCATGTATACAATATTCCAAGGTATACATTGCATCATTTTGTGCACCTGATGACCTAACCGGCAGCGCCTGGATGAATGAGGTCCTTTTCCATTTTCCGTTTGATGACTACGTCAGGACGTATGTGCCTGTGACCTCCGGCTTGCAGCCCTCCTTTGGACATCAGTGAGTACCCCTATTTGGGGTGATATGCGTTACTTCTATTTACATCTGGTGAGCAGCCACCTATAAGTGCCGTGGGTTTCTCCCACATTTACACTTGCTGTTTGTGTTTAAGGGTAATACACGAGGCGCCGTTCCCCGGTCTTTTTTCTTTCTATTTATTAACCCCCCATGTCATCATCCCCCCCTGTCATCATCCAGACCCCCGTCATTAACGCGCCCTCATCATCACCCTGTCATTATCACCCCCGTCATCATCACCCTGTCATTTTCACCCACGTCATCATCACCCCCATCATCATCACCCCCGTCATCATCACCCCGTCATCATTCCCCCTGTCATTATCCAGACCCCCGTCATCTTCATCATCCCCATCATCATTCCCCCCTTCATCATCACCGCCTGTCAATCCCTTCAGTGGTCTTCAACCTGTGGACCTCCAGATGTTGCAAAACTACAACTCCCTGCATGCCCCGACAGCAATCAGCTGTCTGGGCATGCCGGGAGTTGTAGTTTTGAAACATCTGGAGGTCCGCAGGTTGAAGACCACTCAAGGGATTGACAGGCGGTGATGATGAAGGGGGGGAATGATGATGGGGATGATGATGATGATGGGGGTCTGGATGATGACAGGGGGAATGATGATTTTCTACTCACCTCCCCTCGGTGGGAAGGAAGGGTGAGCTGGTCCGGGCCATCTATGTTGCAAGGACCGTCCGGTGGGGAGGGTTAGTCATTCCGGGCTGTCCATTTTAACTGGGAGGCCCTCTTCTCCGCTCGGGCCGGCCCCGATTTAGTGACGTTGCCTTGACGACGAAGCACAGGGACGTTTATGCGCAGGTACGTCTGCTGCGCACGGACGTCCCTGTGCATCGTCGTCAAGGCAATGTCACTAGTCCAGGGACAGCCTGGAGCGGAGAAGAGGGCCTCCCGGTGAAAATGGACAGCCCGGAACGACTAACCCTCCCAACCGGATGGTCCCTGCAGCATAGATGGCCCGGACCAGCTCACCCTTCCTTCTCACCGAGGGGAGGTGAGTAGAAAACTAAAGGGGGGTCTGGATGATGACGAAGGAAGGGATTGACAGGCGGAGAGTTCACTCGAGTATAAGCCGAGGGGGGGGCATTTTCAGTACAAAAAATCGTGCTGAAAAGCTCGGCTTATACTCGAGTATATACAGAATATTAAAAATGCCTTTTTGCATGCCTGGTAGTGTGCTCACTACCAGGCAGACTTTTCCAGCAGGCACAACGTCACTGATGCCTGCTGGGGCCGACACTTCCGCCCTTAGTTGATCTATACAGTGTGCCTCCAGCTGTTTCCCCACTACAACTCCCAGCATGCCCTGACATTTATTGGCTGTCAGGGCATGCTGGGAGTTGTAGTGGAGAAACAACTGGAGGCACCCTGTTGTGAAAACAGTACCTCCAAACCCTGCCGTACAACCCACTATCCCCTCCCGAATCCCGCCGTGCAACCCGCTATCCCCCATCCCCCTCCCCCCTAAAAAGACTAAAGTGCAGGGTTTACACTCACACCGGGAGCCGGGGCCGGCGTGGAAGACCAGGGAGCCTGCACGCATCCTTAAAGTTCAAAGCGCTCGCTCCCGCCTGTCTGATTGACAGGCAGGGGCGAGTGCAGCCTGACTGAATTCGGACCGATGCACGGTCGGGATCGGTCCGAATTCATCTGTGACGCCACAGCAGGCTGCAGCCGGTCACTAGGAAAGAGACCCCTAGTGGCCGGAGTTCAAAATTAAAATAAAGTATTTTAATTACAAAAAAAAATAATTAAAGTATATTAGAAATATGTTGTAGTACATCAGTAGTACAACATATAAATAAAAAAGTTCATGACAGTGCCCATTTAAATTGTCCTCTTCTATAAGACTTTTACTTATGGGACTTATTTTTTGCTCTGTGGTCTGTAGTTTTTATCGGTATCATTTTTTTTTTTTAATGAGACTTTTTGATCACTTTTAATAAACTTTTTTTCTTGTATATGAAGAGACCAGAAATCAGTAATTATGGACTTAGATATTTTTTTTATGTTTACACCATTTACCATGCAGTTTCATTAATGTTATATTTTAATAGTTCTTTCATTTCCACATGCGGCGATAACAAATATGTTTATTTTTGTTTACACTTTTATTAGGGGAGGGACGTGATCACTGATGTCCGGCATTAGCAATAAATCAAGAGCGTTGAGCTAGTAAGCGCACTTTCTACACCAAGACTGCTACAGGGCATACATGTACACCCTGTTTCGTCAAGGTGTCAATGGTGCCTACACTAACCCCTCATCCTGACCTCACACACATAGCCTACCTCCCACAGTCCTGACAAATCCCTATCTCTTGAATTCACTGCTCCCTGAAGGTACCTGTGATGAGGAGCCTGTATTGTCATGCAAAATTGAGTGACCCCACCCATTTCAGTCCCTCCCCTTTTTGGCTCCACCTTTTTTCAAAGCCACACCCAGTTATAATGCTATCTCCCCCAGATTTGTCGGGCTTCCTACGCCCCTGGATGCTCACATAAGTAATCTTCAAGGTAATAGATCAAATCCACGATAAGTAAAAATGGAGCACTCACCATGTATCTTCATATATAAGGAAACATCTTTATTCCAATAGGGGATACAGCAAACAGGGGAGAAAATGGGTGTAGCAAGGTGGGGACTAGTTCAGGCAATGGACCATGTCGCCCATGCAGCGCTTCGTCAAGCCTTCTTGGGCTGTCGCTCCACCGATCTACTCCCCACCCCGCTACACCCATCCGCTCCCCTGCTTTCTGTATCCTCCATTGGATACATGTTGAGTGTTCCATATTTCTGATCGTGGATTTTAGAAATGATTTAGCTGAGTCCCTTATATTCTGAGGGGGGGTGAAAACGCTCGCTGGCATGCGAGCTGCTCGCATGCCAGCGAGTGTTTTCACCCCCCCCTCAGAATTAGCGTCCACATGGCCAGGAACACACCGTCCAGCAAGCAGCAAGTCTGGGATGGAAGGTTCTGAAGACACTGAGTGGAATTACCTCTGAGCAGTCTATTGAGCACCGGGTGATTATGTTCTCTATATCTCTCTACTGTTTTGTACATGGATGAATTTGGAGATAAAGAACTTTTTAAGTGCAATTCCCAGTCTCTGTCTATTTCTATATATATATGGTTCACAATTAATGCATAACATAAGGACAACATTTGGTCTTTTAACTTTTCCAAATGCTTCAAATTTAAAAATCCTGTATTTACCAAGCCTTGTTTTCTAAATATCTCTGTTTCCCCGGCTTGGTCCTGAACCTTGCATTTTGCTTCCATTAAAATTGATTATTATGGCTGGGTCTGAATTTCTGCAGTGTAGATGTTTCAAAGGAAATTACATAGAACAATGTTTTAATTAAAAGTAATTGATTGTTTTAATTTAACTGGATATCCAAATGAAACCATGTGATTCCAAGACCAGCAAAACTGCTAACATCATTTGTTTTCCTATAGTGACTGATCTGTGGAATTTATTGATTACGCTTTTATGTCAGGATTTTATGAGCCACCGGTGTACGGTAAATGTTCACATGTTCACAATTTGTTGTAAAGCTTATTCTATGTAACTAATTGCTCATCTCTCCCAAACATTTCCATCTTTGCATAACCTCAGTTTGACCTGTTTTGAAGGTGCACTTATCAAATTTTCAGTAAACTCCATTTCCCTGATGTCATGATGCTTTGTTCAAGTTACTGACATTGTTAGAAGTTGTACTTTTTAAAATTTTTCTAAATGATAAAAACTGTTTTAACTATTTGTGATTTCCCTAGAGCCTCTGGAGGATATCCAGATATCTATATTTGACTTCAGTTTGGCTGTGAAGACTGGGGTAGCGGTGTCATCTTAAGTTGTATGTTAAATTATTTACATTCATCTTTCTTGTCACTGCCTGATTCTTAGGGGGTAGTCTATGCTCCATCTTCTCCTAAAAGTTGGGGACTTAAACGGGTACTCCGGCGCCTAGACATAGGATAGGGGATAAAATGCCTGATCACGGGGGTCCCGCCGCTGGGTGACGTCAGCTGTCACATCCCCTCCCATAGGCTTGCATTGAGGGGGCTGAGCGTTACGTCACATGGGGCGGAGCCGTGACGTCACAATGCTCCGTCCCCGTGATCGACAGTAATCAGACCCGGAGCGGACACGCTCCGGGGATTGATTCTAACGGGGTGCAGTGTGCAAGATCACGGGGGTCCCCAGTGGCGGGACCCCCGCGTTCAGGCATCTTATCCCCTATCCTTTGGATAGGGGATAAGATGTCTAAGCACCAGAGTACCCTTTTAAATGGGCACTGTCAGAATCAACAACTTGCTTTGTTGTACATCTTGGCAAAAACATTAATATTTGTGATACACTTCATTAAAAATGTCTCTGTTTTATAGAAGTCATGTCTTATAAAAAAAAAAAGACCACTAGGGGTCCCTATACCATCCAGAAGATAATTGTGTCCAGCTGCAGCATCATCTATGTCCCAGCTGAAGCACAAGCTAGGACAAAGTCCAAGAAGTGAGAATGGGAATAGCAATCCTCAGTGTGCACTCCTCAGACACCAACATGAAAACAGAGAGGAAGGGGTTACAGAGCAGCCTGCAGTAATTGAAAGAAGAGACAAAGCACAGCCGACTCAGGGAGGAAGTGAACGCATGGTAAGTGAGGGTGGGCTCAGTGCATGTCTAGGACACTCCCTTTTCTGATCTGGTTACCTATACTTTCCTTTGGTAATATCAAAGAACCAAAAAATACATTTTATTTAGAAAAGTTGTTAAAAAAAAACAACTATTTTAGCATATTACAGGAAAACAATATGTTACTGAACTGGTAATGAATAGTGTTGCTCGCGAATATTTGCAATGCGAATTTTATTTGCGAATATTGAATTTGGGAATGATCGCGAATATAGCACTATATATTCACAATTACGAATATTCGTATTTTTTTTTTCACAGTACACATCACAGTGATCATCCCTCTCTGCTTCCAGCTTGTGTGGTGTAAAGAAGACTCTAATACTACTGGGTGAGACTGGCGTACGAATTTATGCATATGCGAATTTTCGCTTATGCTAATTTTCGCAAATGCAAATATTTGCTTATGTAAATTTTCGCTTATGCTAATTTTCCCATTTTCCCCTTTTTTCGTATATGCGAAAATAAAACGCGAATATTACAGATATGCGAATTTAGCGAATATATGACGATTATTCGTCCATATATTCGCCAGATATCACGAATTCGAATATGGCCTATGCCGCTCAACACTAGTAATGAATAACAATTGATAGAATAGTAAAGTCTACTACTACTGAAAGCCCAGAAATTTGGGAGTATTCTGAGAGACTGCATTCACAGCTTTATATGAGTTTAGTGTTGTTATAATACTTTTTTTTTTCTAAGGTTTCCCGAAGTAAAACATAGCTGCTATTCTCCTCTGCCCTCTATTGATAATAGATTACTCTGTTGTAGTTCACACTGCAAAGTGAGCGGCATTAAAATGGAAAATGTCTGCCTGTTAGGTGTATTATGTGTAATAATAGTAATATTTCAGAGTTTAATATAAATAGTCATATAAAAATGCCCCACCCCCAAAAAAAAAAAATATATATATATATATATATATATATATATATATATGTTTTGTCAGGATCCGGGCTGGTAGCTGGTAGCGGAGGCTGGTGGTGGATCCACTGTGCCAGAGAGGTGATGAGGTGGGCCGTACCAGGGGAACGGAATCTAAGGGATTACTGGTTTTCACCAGAGCCCGTCGCAAAGCGGATGGACTTCCTGCGGCAGGTAACCCCCAGGTCGTTCCACTCAGTAGCGACTCAACCTCTCTGGCTGCTGAGATAAGGCAAGGTACAAGAGGATCAGGCAAAGGCGTAGTCAGACGTAGCAAAAGGTCATGGCAGGCAGCAACGGTTCACAGGCAGTAGTTGGTAGCAACGGGTTGGCCACAGGCAAGGAATACACAGGAACGCTTTCAGAATGGCACAAAAGGCAACAAAGATCCGGCAGGAGGCTGTGGGAGGAGATAGTACTTATAGGCAGTCCACAGGTGCAGGCCTAATTAAGTCCAAATAGCACTGCCTCTCACAAACCTTAACCCTTAATAACCAGTTTGGGTCAGGCACCAATCACTGGTGCACTGGCCCTTTCAATCTAAGAGTCCCGGCGCACGCGAGCCCTAGAGAGCGGGGATGCACACGCAAAGACTCAGGAGCGCTGCCTGGGGACACATGCTGTGAGCGCTCCGAGGCCAGCAGGGGGCCCGGAGTGCTCAGCATAACAGTACCCCCCCCCCTCTTTGGTCTCTCCCTCTTTTTGGTACCCAAGAACTTGAGGATGAGGCTGCAGTCCAGGATGTTCTCCTCCGGCTCCCAAGACCTCTCCTCAGGACCGCAGCCTTCCCAGTCGATGAAGAAAAATCTTCTACCCCGGAAAAACTTAGATGCCAAGATTTCTTTGACCGTAAAGAGGTCAGAAGTTCCGACCACGGGGCTAGGAGTGGTGACCTTGGGGGAGAACCGGTTAAAGACAGCAGGTTTGAGGAGGGAGACATGAAATGAGTTGGGAATTCTGAGAGAGGAGGGGAGAGGGAGCTGACAAGCCACTGAGTTAATCCTCTTCTTAATCTTGTAGGGTCCCAAGAAGCGAGGACCCAGCTTGTAACTTGGGACCCTAAATCGAATGTACTTGGCCGAGAGCCACACCTTGTCACCAGGGGAAACCACCAGAGGAACTCTGCGTCTTTTGTCTGCTTGGGACTTCATGCGGGCAGATGCTTTAAGTAGAGCGCTGCGAGTCTTTCGCCAAATAGAAGAGAAGTCCCGGACAAGCTCATCAACTGCTGGAACAGGAGAAGTGGAAGACAACGGCAGAGGTGGAAGAGGATGGCGACTGTAAACCATGAAAAATGGAGACTTGTTCGAGGCAGAAGAATTTCTCTAATTATAGGAGAACTCTGCCCAAGGAAGCAGATCAGCCCAGTCATCGTGGTGCGAGGATACAAAATGGCGAAGATAATCCCCCAGGATTTGATTCACACGTTCCACTTGGCTGTTGGATTGGGGTGATGAGAGGGTGAGAAATCCAGCTTCACCTTGAGCTGTCCACAGAGAGCTCTCCAGAATTTAGAGACAAACTGCACCCCACGGTCTGAAACAATATGCTTGGGAAGACCGTGGAGGCGAAAAATGTGTAAGAAAAATTGTTTTGCCATAACTGGTGCAGATGGTAGTCCAGGCAGGGGTACAAAGTGCACCATTTTGGAGAATCGGTCTACTACGACCCAAATGACCGTCATACCACGGGAAAGAGGAAGGTCGGTCACAAACTCCATGGCTATGTGAGACCATGGAGTCTCAGGGACAGGAAGAGGTAGGAGCAACCCAGCTGGCTTCTGACGAGGCGACTTGTCCCATGCGCAGACAGTACAAGCTTGGACATAGTCCGAGACATCCCTCTCCATCGAGGGCCACCAATATCTTTGGGAAACAAGCTGGAGTGTCTTCTGGATCCCTGGGTGACCTGCAAACAAGGAAGCGTGACCCCACTTGAGGACTTGAAGGCGTAAGCGAGGAGGCACATAAGTCTTGCCAGGAGGAAGTGAGCGAAGATCCACCGGAGCAACGGCAATCAGACGCTCAAGCGGAATGATATGCTGGAGAGTAGTCTCGTTACCCACAACATCAGAAGAACGGGAGAGGGCATCAGCCCTGATGTTCTTGCTAGCAGGGTGAAAGTGGATCACAAAGTTAAAACGTGCAAAAAACAGGGACCAGCGGGCTTGGCGTGGATTAAGCCTTTGTGTGGACTGGTGATAAGCAAGATTCTTGTGATCCGTGAAGATGCACACAGGATGGATGGAGCCCTCAAGAAGATGCCTCCATTCTTCAAGTGACAATTTTATGGTCAACAACTCTCTGTCTCCGATCGAATAGTTCCTTTCGGCTGGAGAGAAAGTCTTGAAGAAAAAGCCACAAGTTACGGCTCCAGCTCCCACAGAGGAGGCATCCACCTCCAAGGAGAATGGTTTAGAAGGGTCAGGTCTGGTGAGAATTGGGGCGGAGGCAAAGGCGGCTTTCAAGTACTGGAATGCTTCTTCTGCCTGAGGAGGCCACGACTTGGCATTAGCCCCTTTCTTGGTCAAGGCTACAATGGGAGACACCAGTGTGGAGAAATGTGGGATGAATTGCCTATAATAATTGGCAAAACCCAAGAACCTTTGTATGGCACGTAGCCCTGAGGGGCTTGGCCAGTCCAGAACCACGGAGAGTTTGGCCGGGTCCATCTGTAAGCCTTGGGAAGAAATGATGTACCCCAGGAAAGGCAGACTGGTCCGCTCAAATGGGCACTTCTCGATCTTAGCGTAGAGGCGGTTCCTCCTGAGGCGGGAAAGGACTTGACGGACATGTACCTGGTGTTGGTCAAGGTTGGAAGAGAAGATGTCATCGAGGTAAACCACCACGCAGGTGTAGAGGAGTTCCCTGAAGATATCATTGACAAATTCTTGGAAAACGGCAGGAGCGTTACAGAAACCAAAGGGCATCACCAAGTGTTCAAAATGTCCATTCCGGGTGTTGAAGGCGGTCTTCCACTCATCTCCCTCTCTAATACGGATCAAGTTGTAAGCACCACGAAGATCCAACTTGGTAAAGATTCTGGCCCCACGGAGACGGTCAAAGAGCTCAGAGATCAAGGGAAGAGGGTAACAGTTCTTGACCATGATCTTGTTATGTCCTCTGTAGTCAATGCAAGGACGAAGGGAGCTGTCCTTTTTGGTGACAAAGAAGAACCCGGCTCCAGTGGGAGAGAAAGACTTCCTTATGAAACCTCTTTATAGGTTCTCACGGATGTATTCAGATATGGCGAGAGTCTCAGGTGGAGAGAGTGGGTAGATTCAACCCAGTGGTGGAGTAGTCCCTGGCATTAAGTCAATGGGACAATCATAGGGTCTGTGAGGCGGAACAACCTCGGCTTGTTTCTTGCAGAAGACGTCAGCGAAGCTGTGATAAGGCTCAGGCAGACCAGGTGGAGGAGAAGCAATGGGATTTTGCTTGACAGGAACGGTCTTGAGACAGCGGCTGAAGCAAGAGGGACCCCAACTCTGGATCTCTCAGGAGGACCAATCCAGGACTGGACAATGGCGCTGAAGCCAAGGCAGACCCAGGAGGAGTTCAGAGGAGATAAAGGGAGATTTATCAAAACCTGTGCAGAGAAAAAGTGGAGCAGTTGCCCATAGCAACCAATCAGATCGCTTCTTTTATTCTTAACAAGGCCTCTGACCAAATGAAAGAAGCGATCTGATTGGTTGCTATGGGCAACTGGTCAACTTTTCCTCTCCACGGGTTTTGATAAATCTGCCCCATAGAACTCCAACTTCTCAGTATGCAGGATGCCAATGTCCATCTGAAGTGGTGAAGCGCGGTACTGCACAGTAGTAGTGGATCTCTCTCCATTGACAGTGGAAATGAAGAAAGGCTTGGGTAGACGAACCACAGGAATTTGGAACTTGTCAATCAAGGAGGCATGGATGAAATTGCCAGTAGATCCAGACTCCAAGAAGGCTGTGGCAGTGAAGGTAGACTTGGCAGGCACGGAAAGCTGCACTGATAGCGTAAGACGTGGAGAGGAAGAATCCACACCTAACAACGCCTCTCCCATGTTTACTAGGTGCGTGCGTTTCCCGAACGCGGAGGACGGAGAGGACAGTCTATGAGGAAGTTCTTGAGAGGTCAGGCTAGACCGGTCCACTTGCATGGCTTCCACGGTGGGAGGCCCAGAGAAGGGTTGCGGTGGACGCTGAAGAACCGGAGCCAGACGAGGATAGCATCTTGGACGAGCTTTCTCCTTTTCTTGCAGAAGTTCCTCTTGTCTCTCAGAGAAACGCTTGTCAATCCTAGTGGCCAGTAATATAAGGTCACTAAGGGTAGATGGTATCTCACGTGCAGCTAGAACGTCTTTAATCACACTGCTTAGGCCTTTCTTGAAAGTGGCACATAGAGCATCATTATTCCAATTCAACTCTGAGGCGAGGGTACGGAATTGGATGGCGTATTCACCCACGGTAGAGCCTCCTTGGGTCAGACTCAGCAAAGCAGTCTCTGCAGAGGTAACCCGGGCAGGTTCCTGGAATACACTCCGGAACTCTTGAAAGAAATTCTGGACGGAGGTAGTGGCTGGATCAAAGCGGTCCCACAAAGGTGTAGCCCAGGCCAGGGCCTTCCCAGTAAGCAGGCAGAATATGAAGGCCATCTTGGCATGCTCGGACGGGAACTGGTCGGCTAATAACTCCAGATGAAGTGAGCACTGCGACAAGAACCCGTGGCACTGCTTCGGATCCCCGTCATACTTGTCCGGCAAGGACAAGCGGATTCTGGAAGTGGAGACGGCTGCTGGCTGTGGTGGTGAATAGTGTTGAGCTACATAGGCCATATTCGAATTCGCGATATTTTGCGAATATATGGACAAATATTCATCATATATTCGCTAAGTTCGCATATTCGTAATATTCACGTTTTTTTCACATATGCGTAAATTCGCATATGTGAAAATTCGCACATGCGAAAATTTGCATATGTGAAAATGTATGGACTTTATAGCAAGTATACCAGTGTAACTTGATAGAAGCAGCAGAAGGGAGGGAACAATATTCGCGAATATTCGCATATGCGAATATTCACCCGGCGGTCTCACACAGTAGTATTAGAGCCTTCTTTAGACCACACAAGCTGGAAGCAGAGAGGGATGATCACTGTGATGTGTACTGTGAAAAAAAAGCAAATATTCGTACTTTCGAATATATAGTGCTGTATTCGCGAATATTCACGAATTCACGAATATTCGATATTCGCAAATAAAATTTGAATTGCGAATATTCGCGAGCAACACTAGTGGTGAAGCAGGTGCAGGCGGAGGTGACGGCTGTTGCTGGGCAGACAGGAGTTGCTGCAACATGGTGGACAACTGATTCATTTGTTGTCCCTGCTGCGCAATTTGCTGCGACTGCTGGGCCACCATAACAGAGAGGACAGCGACGCTCGGCAGAGGTACCTCAGCAGGATCCATGGCCGGATCTTACTGTCAGGATCCTGGCTGGTAGCTGGTAGCGGAGGCTGGTGGTGGATCCGCTGTGCCAGAGAGGTGATGACGTGGGCCGTACCAGGGGAACGGAATCTAAGGGGTTACTGGTTTTCTCCAGAGCCCGCCGCAAAGCGGATGGACTTGCTGCGGCAGGTAACCCCCAGGTCATTCCACCCAGTAGCGACTCAACCTCTCTGGCTGCTGAGATAAGGCAAGGTACAAGAGGATCAGGCAAAGGCGTAGTCAGATGTAGCAAATGGTCAGGGCAGGCAGCAACGGTTCACATGCGGTAGTCGGTAGCAACGGGTCGGCAACAGGCAAGGAATACACAGGAACGCTTTCACAATGGCACTAAAGGCAACAAAGATCCGGCAGGAGGCTGTGGGAGGAGATAGTACTTATAGGCAGTGCACAGGTGCAGGCCTAATTAAGTCCAAACAGCACTGCCTCTAACAAACCTTAACCCTTAATAACCAGTTTGGGCCAGGTACCAATCACTGGTGCACTGGCCCTTTAAATCTAAGAGTCCCGGCGCACGCGCGCCCTAGAGAGCGGGGACGCACACGCCGAGACTCAGGAGTGCTGCCTGGGGACACATGCTGTGAGCGCTCCGAGTCCAGCAGGGGGCCCGGAGTGCTCAGCGTAACATATATTTATAATACAACTTCTTTTCTGCTATTTTCCTTTTCCAGTTTGTCTTAGAACTCTATTTTGTGCCTCTCATTTGTCACTCCAAGAAGTTATGAATAAATTGACAACCATTCGTTGGTATGTCACCACATACTCTGACACTGTCCAACAGTGGAAGGCTGTGGAAGGACACACTGCTTTTCAAAAGGGAGTGATACAGCCCAGTTGTCACATTTTACAAAACTTGGAAGAATAACAAAGGAACAGTGCAATGCAAAGTTCTAAGAAAATATGATCCAGATGGAATACTACATGATGAATACATGTAACAGACATGTCAGGAGCTAGATCAGTCATCTTCAAATAGTATTATGTATAGTATAATAGTATATGTAAATAAATGAAATGTTGTACTATATCCTATCAAACAAAGTGGCATCTCTTTATCTTCCTTATTGTTCAGCAACCTGCAATTTCCATGTAAAGGCTCAGTAGCCTTATCAATCAAAATAAATGAGGACATGGTATAGAAAGGAGGACTGGCATAGCTGCCTTAGTGTCCTTGTGATATTGGTGGAGCAGAGAAGGCTTGTGGGGATCCACATTATAATATTTCTGCCTTAACTTGTCTATGAGACTCTGTATGCGTGCTGTGAGAGGGGAAGAGACACAGCAGTGGAGGGGACATGTCATACAACACAAAGTACAACATAAACATCACAAACAACAAGAAGTGACTACCCGCTAAGCACAGTTATAGAGAGAAAATGTACATACAGTATACAGTAACTGGTAATGAAAAGGAAAACATACATTCATGTCTAAATATACAGTATCTCCCCAAAGTAAGTCCACCCCTCACATTATATATACAGTATCTCCCATAAGTGAGTCCTCCCCTCACATTATATACAGTATCTCCCATAAGTGAGTCCACCCCTCACATTATATATACAGTATCTCCCATAAGTGAGTCCTCCCCTCACATTATATACAGTATCTCACATAAGTGAGTCCACCCCTCACATTATATATACAGTATCTCCCATAAGTGAGTCCTCCCCTCACATTATATACAGTATCTCCCATAAGTGAGTCCACCCCTCACATTATATATACAGCATCTCCCACAAGTGAGTCCTCCCCTCACATTATATACAGTATCTCCCATAAGTGAGTCCTCCCCTCACATTATATATACAGTATCTCCCATAAGTGAGTCCACCCCTCACATTATATACAGTATCTCACATACGTGAGTCCACCCCTCACATTATATATACAGTATCTCCCATAAGTGAGTCCACCCCTCACATTATACACAGTATCTCCTATAAGTGAGTCCACCCCTGACATTATATATACAGTATCTCCCATAAGTGAGTCCACCCCTCACATTATATACAGTATCTCACATACGTGAGTCCACCCCTCACATTATATATACAGTATATCCCATAAGTGAGTCCACCCCTCACATTATATACAGTATCTCCCATAAGTGAGTCCACCCCTCACATTATATATACAGTATCTCCCATAAGTGAGCCCACCCCTCACATTATATACAGTATCTCACATACGTGAGTCCACCCCTCACATTATATATACAGTATATCCCATAAGTGAGTCCACCCCTCACATTATATACAGTATCTCCCATAAGTGAGTCCACCCCTCACATTATATATACAGTATCTCCCATAAGTGAGTCCACCACTCACATTATATACAGTATCTCCCATAAGTGAGTCCACCCCTCACATTATATATACAGTATCTCCCATAAGTGAGTCCACCCCTCACATTATATACAGTATCTCCCATAAGTGAGTCCACCATTCACATTATATATACAGTATCTCCCATAATTGAGTCTATCCCTCACATTATATACAGTATCTCCCATAAGTGAGTCTTCCCCTTACATTATATATACAGCATCTCCCATAAGTGAGTCCACCCCTCACATTACATATACAGTGTCTCCCATAAGTGAGTCCTCCCCTCACATTATATATAGTATCTCCCATAAGTGAGTCCACCACTCACATTATATACAGTATCTCCCATAAGTGAGTCCTCCACTCACATTATATACAGTATCTCCCATAAGTGAGTCCACCCCTCACATTATATACAGTATCTCCCATAAGTGAGTCCACCCCTCACATTATATATAAAGTATCTCCCATAAGGGAGTCCTCCCCTCACATTATATATACAGTATCTCCCATAAGTGAGTCCACCCCTCACATTATATACAGTATCTCCCATAAGTGAGTCCTCCCCTCACATTATATACAGTATCTCCCATAAATGAGTCCACCCCTGACATTATACACAGTATCTCCTATAAGTGAGTCCACCCCTGACATTATATATACAGTATCTACCATAAGTGAGTCCACTCCTCACATTATATACAGTATCTCCCATAAGTGAGTCCACCCCTCACTATATATATATATATATATATATATATATATATATATATACATATATATATATATATATATATATATATATATATATATTATATATATATATATTATATATATATATATATATATATATATATATATATATATATACAGTATCTTCCATAAGTGAGTCCACCCCTCACATTATATACAGTATCCCCCATAAGTGAGTCCACCCCTCACATTATATATACAGTATATCTCATAAGTGGGTCCACTCCTCACATTATATATACAGCATCTCCCATAAGTGAGTCTATCCCTCACATTATATACAGTATCTCCCATAAGTGAGTCCTCCCCTCACATTATATACAGTATCTCCCATAAGTGAGTCCACCCCTCACATTATATATACAGTATCTCCCATAAGTGAGTCCACCCCTCACATTATATACAGTATCTCCCATAAGTGAGTCTACCCCTCACATTATATACAGTATCTCCCATAAGTGAGTCTTCCCCTTACATTATATATACAGCATCTCCCATAAGTGAGTCCACCCCTCACATTACATTTACAGTGTCTCCCATAAGTGAGTCCTCCCCTCACATTATATACAGTATCTCCCATAAGTGACTCCACCCCTCACATTATATATAGTATCTCCCATAAGTGAGTCCACCCCTCACATTATATACAGTATCTTCCATAAGTGACTCCACCCCTCACATTATATATAAAGTATCTCCCATAAGGGAGTCCTCCCCTCACATTATATATACAGTATCTCCTATAAGTGAGTCCACCCCTCACATTTTATACAGTATCTCCCATAAGTGAGTCCTCCCCTCACATTATATACAGTATCTCCCATAAGTGAGTCCACCCCTCACATTATACACAGTATCTCCTATAAGTGAGTCCACCCCTGACATTATATATACAGTATCTCCCATAAGTGAGTCCACTCCTCACATTATATACAGTATCTCCCATAAGTGAGTCCACCCCTCACTTTATATATATATATATATATATAAATATATATATATATATATATATATATATATATATATATATATATATATAAATATATACAGTATCTTCCATAAGTGAGTCCACCCCTCACATTATATACAGTATCACCCATAAATGAGTCCTCCCCTCATTATATACAGTATCTCCCATAAGTGAGTCCACAACTCACATTATATACAGTGTCTCCTATAAGTGAGTCCACCCCTCACATTATATATACAGCATCTCCCATAAGTGAGTCCACCCCTCACATTATATATACCGTATCTCCCATAAGTGAGTCCACCCCTCACATTATATACAGTATCCCCCATAAGTGAGTCCACTCCTCACATTATATATACAGTATCTCATATAAGTGAGTCCACCCCTCACATTATATATACAGGTGGAAAACTTTTTTTTTTTTTTTAATCAACTGGTGCCAGAAAGTTAAACAGATTTGTAAATGACTTCTATTTTTTTTAAACTGTACAGAGTAGGAGAAAATCCCCATAGCAAACATATGCTGCTCTGGACAGTTCCTAAAATGGACAGAGATGTCAGCAGAGAGCACTGTTCTCATGATGTCATCAGAGAGCTCTGTGTTTCAAAAATAAAATGATTTCCTCTGTAGTATTCAGCAGCTAATTAGTACTGGAAGAATTAAGATTTTTTCTTTTTTATAGAAGTCATTTGCAAAACTGTTTAACTTTCTGGCACCAGTTGATAAAAAAAAAAAAAAAAAAAAAAGTTTTCCACCTGAATACCCCTATAAGGGGTTAATAACAAGAGAAACCACAAAATAAGAATTGTGAAAGTTAAAAAATTCTGACTCAAGATATATATATATATATATATATATATATAATTAATTTTTTGAATTTCTGAACCTTTATATATATATATATATATATATATATATATATATATATATATAATTGTATAATTGGTATTGTACTGTGTATACAGTATGTGTGTGTTTGTATTAAACAGTGTCTATTAATTTCACTTGCAGAAAATTCTCCTACAGTTGAAATGCCTGAATTACTATTAATTCAGATCAATGGCAAAAAAGAACACAATGCATGACAGACTTTTTTTAATCAGGTAAGGGTAAGAACCAGATTATCTGTCTGTAGGTGATAGATTGCAGCAATAATAAATTTGCTTTAAGACACCAGATCAATTTTTAATTAAGACAAGAATTATTGTTGCAGAAAGATAAAATGACCCATGAGAAGATGCCTTAATTTTCCACCAATCAAATTATAGCTTTTCTAAGTAAGATGTAATGAGATCTAAGGAATAACCAGGTTTCACATTCAACCTAATTGCCCGTGTTCCTTGTCATGTACCGGTGCTGCACTAGTAAGGGGACTTTGAATTTACCCAGAAGAAAATGTAATTAGTTTTTCCATAAGGCTGTACATGAAACAAAAGCAATGGCGTTTGTCGTTTCCATCTATCAAGACTGTCTCAAACGTATATGCTCTTACCGAACTCGTGAAATGGTGTTTTGTGAAAGGGCTGATTTCTAAGAAACAATACTGAAAAATTTGATTAATCTAAAGCTAATCTGTGATAAAAAAAAATATATATATAAAAAGTGTAATTCTTTATATATGCTTATATAGAATTATGCTTTAGTTTATTATGATGATGAATATTACTATTATGATTATTATTATTGTTATTGTTTGTATTATACTAAACATCAGCTATATTTTGAGGAACTAAACACAAATAGCTATTTATTGCACTAAAGCTTAAAGGGGTACTCCGCTGTTAGACATCTTCCAAAGAATAGGAAATAAGATGTCTCTGTTTGGGGGGTCTTGCCACTAACCCCCCCCCCCCCCAAAAAAAAAAAAAAAAACGCTGGGTTTCGGAGGCCATGGCCTTTACATCGAGCCCCCTTGTCCTGTCACGTCCCTTCCCCTCCATTCATGTCTATGGGAGGGGATGTGACTGCTGTCACGCCCCCTTCCATAGACATGAATGGAGGGTTGGTCGCGTGATGTCACGAGGGGTCGTGATGCCACGAAGAGACGTGACGTGGCAACCACGGCCTCCCAAACCCAGCGTTCTGAACATATGGGGAGATTTATTAAAACCTGTCTAGAGGAAAAGTTGTTGAGTTGCCTATATCAACCAATCAGATTGCTTCTTTCATTTTTAAAAAGGCCTCTGAAAAATGAAAGAAGCAATCTGATTGGTTGCTATGGGCTACTGGGCAACTTTTCCTCTGGACACGTTTGGATAAATGTCCCCTGTCACACGCTGCGCTCCGGCCGCTAGCTCTGGCCGTGAGTGTAGTGTCCCGGGGTCCCCGTCTGTCGGCGGGGCTTGGATTTGCATCACGGGACACGCCCACATGTGAATCCCAGCCCGTCAGTTACCCCGCTCTGCTGCTTCTGGCCTTTGGAATCTGGAAATGGTCACTTGCAGCGGTGCCTCCTGGAGGCGCTTATGAGATTTATTCCCCTGCAGTCCATACACCCCCCAGCCCTTGCACCTTGTCATCCTCCCCTTCATATAACACACTTATCTTATCTGTGTTCCTTCTCTTGTGCAGACCTTCAGAAGACAGAGCAGGGGGAGGGGAGGTGAGGAGCTGTGTACTCTGGCTTCTCCTGCAGATCTCGGGAGGGGGGGGGGGTGAGGGGGCATGGCTTATTTCTCTCATGCAGAGAGAAAAATAAAGCTATGACATCTTGTCCACAGCAGACTCAGAACATGGCCGCTGTGGACAACAGTAAAAGAAAACACTCTGAACTACAGAACTTCCTGCCCAACAAACAGGTAAGCAAAACACAAACATGCTGTCAAAATATATAACACATATATATTGCAAAAAAACAAAACTTACAAAGAAGATGCCATATAGTCAAAAAAAATTACCACCAGAGTACCCCTTTAAGGTGAAAATAGGCGGAGTCCTCAAGGGGTTAATGAGAGTGCTCATTTAAATCTACTGTGAGCTGCTCGATGTCAAGTAGATATGGTCAGTACATGCTTTATCTACAGTCTGATAGAGGACAACAGAGGATCCCCAGGACAATGGAGGATCTCCAAATCAGCCTCCAAAAATGACCACTTGAAATTGAAATGTTATCATTCTTTTTAACAGTTTGTACATTTGTAGACAAAGCAGAAAGTTTTAAGAAATAGTTAATAGGAGAAGACTTTGGGGGGATGATTACATTTTAATATTTCATTTTTAAGACTATGGACACCTTTGTACCGATTTTTTTATTCATTGTTGATTTGTTAACTGAATGTAAAATTAGGCAACTTTCTGTATATTTTTCACAAAAATATCCTTCAATTTAATTGCTGCTCAAAAAAAGATAAAATAATTCCATGAAATGGCCTGTCTGCTCTCTCAGCAGGGAGGAGGATGAATCTTGGAGGGCAGCTCACATATACTGTAGATAGATAGGAGAGCACACAAAATGTAGTTTGCATGTGAGATATAGGCTGTGTACAAGTATACAGGGTAAACAGAGCTCATACAGCAAACTATAAAAGCTGTCAAAGCAAAACTAATACCTATGGAGAAAGTATTTTTGGACTATAATGAGTAAAATGATTTTACAAAGATGTCCGATGTCTTTAACTATTTTTGCTTTTGGAAAGTTTTATGTTACTGCATGCTTTTGTATTTCATGTAATAGAGCTATAATTAGTTGACAAAGTATATATATTCATATACTTTGCCACTAGGAAGCACTATAAAAGAGATGACTGTTTAGCATGGTATCTACCACTGCAGTTTTTGAGCCAAAACCAGAAGTGGATTCAAAAGGAATAGGAAAAATAAAGGAATGAAATGACCTATACTTCTTCCTATTGGATTGTAATTTTATTGTATTTTACTAGTGTTTTTGATGCCAGTTTTTTTTTTTATCTATGAACTGAAGCCAAAGGAAAAATACCACAGATGCCTAGATCGTGGTGTGTTCTGAAAAAAATGCTGGAGACTAATTAATGGAAAAAGAAGCTGTCACCACTGTCCTTTCCTACTTTGACGATCTGCCCTAAATGGCAGCCCCCAACTGGGTGATGGTCTCTACACTTACTAAGAGCATGCAGCATCAGGGAAGTCGGGCCGGCCATGTAAGAAACGCATGGGCAAAACAATAGCAAAATCAGCAGACAAAATGAAAAACCAGGGATAAGCAAGATCGAGTCACATCCTAGAGAGGCATAGTAAAGCAAAGCCTAAGTCTGTTAGTAGAGTAGAAAATCAGTGGGCAAAAAATAATCAACAGGCAGGCAAAAGGTTAGGACATGTTAGGTCAGATTACAGGGAACAGGAACACTAGTAAAGGGTATTAACCACAATCATGGGTGTCTAACCCAGGTAGCTGAAAGGATTAGATATCCCATTCTTAGAAGGTGCTGGCACCACAACTGATTGGTCCAGCGCCTCCACATGCCGGGACTGGACATGCCACAGGAATGAGGACAGGTATGTTTATGACAAAAGCCATTACACAAGCCCATTCCCCTATAAAAAAAAAAAAGTTGGAAAAACTACACTAAAAAGCTAGAAACCACACTAATGGTAGAACAACAATGGACTACATTTATAATTCTAAGATTAAAAAAAAAGGAAAAAGTAACACTGATATGTAAACACACACACACATTATTTTTATGTTGTGACTCTTCCAATTCAGGTTTGAGGGGTTAAACTTTTCTGGTTTCTGCCAAAGCTGGTAGTTGCTGTGGTGATACCCTGGCCTATTCTGTCTGTTTTTTCTCTGGACAATCCTGGGTAGTTTTTTCAGTCAACACCCAGAAGCTTGCCTATTTAAGCCTTCAGTGTTCCATTAGTCTGGTTTTAGTTCTTGGCTTACATTTATCGCCTTGGTTTCCGACTCGGCGTGTTGACTATCCTGTCTGTTTGTTTGTCTCCCCTGAGTATTGTTAGTGTGTGTTTACCTTTTGTATTCCTGTTAAATTCCCTGACCTGTGACTGAGTATTTTTGTTGTTTGTTATTTTGATTTGAAGTCCCAGCACATAGATAGGCAGGGAGCTTGTCCGTGGTTGTTGATCCATCAGTTAGAGCACATACACAATAGGGAGGGACAGGGGGTTTGGGTGAGTTTAGGGGTTCACTTTTTCCCTGCCCATATGTGACATTTTATGACCATAACATTAACTGACTTGCTCTAAGTTGTCTGATTACTGTTGCAAAAACAGCCTTCTACAACCCTTAAAAAAACAGCCATTTTTCATCCAAAAGCAGTCACCTTTTTCATGAAGATCATTTTCTTTTTTATGGCTAAAAATACCAACCATAAACATGGCCCCACACTTCCACATCCACATTTGCTTTGAAAGCAATCCCTTATCATACTATCACTGAAAATGAAGGTCCTCAGCCAGGTAAAAAAACATGAAATGGAATAAAAACATTAAAAAAAACTGCTTGAAATTGTTGGGATTGTAATTGGTCATTAGCAGATTTTCTGATTAACACTTAATTCAAGATAACATTCCACTAAGAATTTAAAGAAATTTTTTTAAATGTTTTTATTCAATTGTATGTCAGCACAGCTTTTACTTATTTATTTTTATGGATTTGCTAATTTTGTAAACAAATAAATGTTGAATTATAAAAACTTATATGGATTTCATCTACTGTGGTACAGCACAAAGATACTCCAAAAAAGCTGGCTCATTAAGTTGAAGGCATTCATTTTTAACTATCAGTTGGTTTTAAATTCTACTAAAGGAGCAGTTTATTTAGGTAATGGGTGAACATAGAAACCATTACTTCAATTAGCTATCCCTTAAGTACAGACAAAAAGCGAATAATTAAAAATAAATGCCTTTTCATTTGGTCACTACTTATTATTCAGCTTCTGAATTTAGGAATCTTCATAAAGTCATTAGTTTCATTTGTTAAAGTTTAGGAAAAATATACTTAAATGGTCACTTACCTTTCAATAACATAAACCAATAGTGCAAGCAAATATAAAAAAAACATTTAATACATCTTATCAGATAAAATGCCTTTTTCTTTAATTATCCAACTCATCTCCCCTTACTTCTAAATTCATAATTTACTCTGAAAAACTGCTTAAATCATTTTCAAGACATATCAGTTCAAGTTTCATGTTGTCCATAGAAGTTTATGAAGGGAATGAGGAGAAATTAGCTGCAGAAACAGACAGAGCACAACAGAGACACACTCTAGTAAGTGTTATATCTCACCTCAGTGCTTGATTCTCAACTTGCACTATTCTGCACTATTATCTTCCCCATGTTTCTACTTCTGCTTCTGAGGGTGTAACATAAAGATGTATCAGAGTAGGATCTCCTTTACTGTATGTGTGCAGTCTATGGAAGACATCACAACAGCTGGTCCCCATCCACTATTTAAGGGACAACTGAAAATTAAAGTTAGATCCTTCAGAGGGTAAAACTAGACACATTTCCATATACAATATGGTAGATCTGAAAAGAGCTGAGCATTTTAAAGGAAAATAAGTCATAGTGAAAAACACATTCCACATCCACAGGATAGGGGATACGTTTTAAATCTGGGACCCACGCGATCTTGACCATGGGGGTTCATGCTGCGCCACTCCCGGGGAAAGACGGGGTCTAGTACAGGAGATTGGGCGGTCAGACCTCCCGCAATCTAAAACATTTTCACTATGGGACTTCTCCTTTAAATCTCCCTTGAAGTTGTTTAAAGGAAACCTTACACATTGAAAATACAGTACAAACACTTTATTGACAAGCTGTGAAGACTTGACACTCTGGGACGGAGAAAAGTCAGGAGCTATCTAAGGCAAGCTACATACCTGTAAAGGTCTACCCTGGAACTACTTTTGTTTGTTCTGTTTACTTTTCCTTGCTTATATTTACATAATTTATAACCATATTGTATGTATAATTATTTATTCTATGTTCATATTCAGCAACGTATGCTGTCTTTTACTAATTTTGTTAAACTGTAAGTTAAAAATCTTTTCAATAAAAACAGATGGAAAAAAAAACCTTTCCCACAAAATTATATATCAATCTGCTCAGCTTCTCCTGCTCTAGAACATGATTCCTGTAGATTGGACTGTATTTTCAATGTGACGGATTCCTTTAAATGCCTCCTTCACATGCCTTAATATGATAAAACATGATAAATAACAGACAGAAACACCATTTTGAAAATGTTGAAATTCATATTTTGCTATAGATATAAAAAAAATATTTGGTTACAAGAAGATAAAGCACCAAGAAAAAAAAAAGGAATGTAAACTAAAATGTCATGAAAAACATAGCATTAAAAAGACTGCATACAAAACTGCCTTGAATTTAAAATTCAACTCCACTGTCCTAACCTGTCCTAATGCTTGAGGACTGCCCATTAAAGGGGTACTTCAGCATTCACCAACTTATGCCTTATCCACAGGAAAGGGGATTCATAATCATGAGGATTCTGACCTTTTGGCCACCCCACGATCTCCAGAATGGTCCCGTAAAACTCAGCTGCATGGACAGGATGCATTCTCTATGGGAGTGCTGGAGATGCCTGAATACATGTTCATGTATCTCTGCTCTCCCATACAGAATGCAAAGAGCGAATGCTGACCCTACGCTCCAAGCAACTGGAAAACACAGTGCCCCATTCTGGAGATCACAGGGAGTTCACATTTATTTTACAGTTGCAAATGCTCTTTTTTTAGTCCATGAATATGTTTATACTACATAAAATTTGCTAGCATATATTATTTTTTGTTTGTAATTGGCATAAACTTACAAAAAATATATATTTCTTTTTTTTGTTAAAAAGTGTGACCATAAAAGTGTTTGTGTGACCAATGGCTGAAAAAGAACAACCAATTTTTTTATTTGCATTCCGACCATAGAAAAAAAATAGCTAAAAAATTGCATATTTTTACAGCCATATTTTCAAGAATAATTTTCAAGAAAAATCTTTTACAGCTAAAAATGCTAGCCATAAACATTGTGTGAACATTGTCTTAAGCATCGGGGACTGTATACAGCCCCTATACAACAAGTTGGGCACCACTGCTTCAAAGTTGGGTTGGATTTGGGTTCTGGCACAACATGAGCCAAGATGGCAGGTGTCAGGGAAGGACCACCAATAAGCCAATATTTAGATACAGGACTTGGGCAGTAAAATCATTTTTCACAAAAAGGAATAAAGCCTAGTTGCGACTCTGAAACTACTTTTAAATGTGCAGTTTAAAGACTTGTAATAGGACTAAAAGGGGTATTCCAGGAGTTTTTTTTTATTCGATTATGCTAAAGGGACTGTAAAGTTAGTGTAGTTCATAATATAGTGTATGTACCTGTCTCTAACGGCTGGTCTCATATTCTTATGTGATCTTTGCTCTGAATGTTCCTTTATAACAACATATGAAATGACTCCTGTCCAGACCTGTATATCAAAAAAGAAAGAAAAGCTAGCCACTATAGATAGATGCACACCACAATAATAATATGAAAAATTTATGAATCTTTATTAAATCACACATCAAAAGCACAGACATTTAAAACCACTTAAAAACACATCTGATAGAGGCCCCTGGAATAAAAACCAAAGTGGAGGAAACCCACCTGCATCAATGAAACTGATAGTGAATGTGAAGTAATGCCATGACAAAATCCCAAATATCACCACCAGCTAATACTGTACCGCCTAACAATATTATGCATGTATATCAGGGGCTAACCTCACAAACCAAGGGGGGGGGGGGGGGACAGCAGCTCCACGCGTTCTGCTGTCTTGCAAGACAGCTTCCTCAGGAGTCAGATGCCCCCCACCCCCCCTTGGTTGGTGAGGTAGCCCCTGGTATACATGCATACTATTGTTAAGCGGTACAGTATTAGCTGGTGGTGATAGCCATATTTGGGATTTTGTCATGGCATTTCTTCACATTCCCTATCAGCCTCATTGATGCAGGTGGGTTTCCTCCACTTCGGTTTTTAGTCCAGGGACCCCTATCAGATGCTTATTGTGTATCCCTAGGGGGGGCGGGGTTGGTGGTTATTTGGGTTATAACCCTCCACCACGTTTTATGTGTTTTTAAGGGGTTTTAAATGTCTTTGCTTTTTTTTTGTGATTTAATAAAGATTCCAAAATTTTTCTTATTATTATTGTGGTGTGCATCTATCTATAGTGGCTAGTTTTTCTTACTTTTTGATAGCAACCCATTTTTCATTGATATGGTGGTGCCCATCTTCAGATATGCAATTCCTGTCGAGACCTGACATCACTAGTCAGGTGATGACAGGGGGCCTGTCCTGCTTCAATGGGTGGAACAGCTGAAGGCACCCTGATTAGAAAGCACTTACCTTTTTAATTTAATCTAGCTTGTTTGTTGTTCAATTGGTGGGGTGGCTGATGTGTGGGAGGTAGGAAAGTTGAATTCTGAAATTTGTAGTAAAAAACTAAACTTCAACAGGAAATACTGGAGTTCACAAAAAGAAAGCCACAGTGTAATGGTAATCTCACAACATAGCCATTTAGCCCCAAGACAAGCGCAGATCCTTCCTAAGCATGTCCATTACTGTCTGCCAGGTATGTACTAAAATCACCTTATGGTGGAGAAAGCTAGTAGTTTGTAACCAGTGCTACTGGCACCTGTTGAAAAGTAGACAAAAAAAAGATATTGGGGTTTGAAAAGATATTATGGTTTATGACAGTGACTAATTATTTTGGTGTTGCCTTTAAAACCAGATATTTGTTTTTAACATTGGAGGAGATTTATCAAAACCTGTGCAGAGGAAAAGTGGAGCAGTTGCCCATAACAACCAGATTGCTTCATTTTATTTTTTAGAGGTCTTTTTTTTTTTTTTTTATAAATTAAAGATGCAATCTGATTGGTTACTATAAGCAGCTGCACCACTTTTCCTCTGCATAGTTTTTGATTACTATCCCCCATTATATTCTTAAATGTACAACTACTAGGAAAATGCTGCAATGTACCACAACTAAATGCACATGCAGTGTAATTAATTGTGAGATAAAAAAAAAGCCATAAAAGCAAATTACTTTTACTGTCCAAAAGTTTTTAAGTGAATACATTACTCTGTTCCCAAAAACATTTTAGTTTCATGAAAAGTTTAGATAGAAAAATTAATTAAAAACTGAAATGAGCAAGCATTCCAGAAAGATGTAAGTTCTAAACAGTGTCATATTTTCATTAATAACTATGTCCAATTAGAACATCCATTTAAAGTAAGTAAAGCTAATTTAACAGGAAATTTCCAACTGTGTTACATTACGTTCCTGGTAATTTAATTCCTCTGATCTTAATGAATGCCTTCAAAAGGCCATGTTATTAACAAAATATGAGGCAATAAAACCTAAAGACACACTTAGAAAACTCTGATTTTAAAATGATACCATTTGTTGTGTAACAAAAACGTAGGTTGGGGATAAATGAAATGATACATGTGAATTCATAATGTAAGGAAAAAATGTAATTTGTGTAATATTCTGCATCTAACAATATACATTTTAAACTGTAATACCTAACATATTTAATTATTTATGACTGTCATTAACTAGTTTTTATTGATTTTACTGACTTAAATCTGAAAAATTATTTGACAAATTTTAATTAAAAAAATTAAAGGCAAATTTAACATTTTAATTTTAAAAGTAACAAAATGTCAATATCTCTTAAAAGTGGAGCAACAAGATATCTGGCAGTGCAAGTCTTTCCATTTCTATATGTTTTGTCACGATGTGCATAACATGGGGATGTCCACTGAGGTCACAAACCAGTTTGAGCACTTTGAATGAAATTTAAGATTTCTTTTAGAAAGTGACAGACTGGGTAAAAAAAATAACATTAATAAATAAATAATAAATAAATATGCATTGCACACCTACTGATTCTCCACCAATGCTGCCCAGGTCTTGATCCATTTCCACTTCCTGGTCACATCTCGGCACACATGATCATGCTAAGCCGATCACTGGACGGAGAAGAGACCCACTTTAATGAGAGATTGACTAAGCAGGCAATCCCATGCATTCTTGAGAAGGAAGTGGAGATCATCAAGGATGCAAAGAGCTTCAGAGTGGCAATGTAAACAATAGCCACACAAAATATTGACAATTTGGTCACAATTTGGACATTTCCACTAAGCGTTGTGCTCACTTTTTTTTGCCAAGGTTTAGACATTAATGGCCGTGTTTTTGAGTTATTTTGAGGGGACACAACATTAACCCCTTAAGGACATAGCATTTTTCCGTTTTTGCACTTTCGTTTTTTCCTCCTTACTTTTTAAAATACATAACTCTTTCAATTTTGCATCTAAAAATTCATATGATGGCTTATTTTTTGCGCCACCAATTCTATGTTATAATGACATCAGTCATTTTACCCAAAAATCTACTGCGAAACGGAAAAAAAAACATTGTGAGACAAAATGGAACAAAACCCACCATTTTGAAGATTTTGGGGGCTTCTGTTTCTACGCAGTCCATTTTTCATTAAAAATGACACTTTATCTTTATTCTGTAGGTCCATACGATTAAAATGATCCACTACTTATATAGGTTTGATTTTTTATTACTTCGGAAAAAAATCATAACTCCATGCAGGAAAATGTATACGTTTAAAATTGTCCTCTTCTGACCCCTATAACTTTTTTATTGTTCCATGTACGGGGCGGTATGAGGGCTCGTTCTTTGCGTCGTGATCTGAAGTTTTTATCAGTACCATTCTTGTTTTGATCAGAATTTTTGATTACTTTTTATTCATATTTTTATGTTATAAAAAGTGACCAAAAATACGCTATTTTGGACTTTGGAATTTTCTTGCGCGTACGCCATTGACTGTGCAGTTTAATTAACTATATGTTTTTATAGTTCGGACATTTACGCACACGGCAATACTACATATGTTTATTTTTATTTTTATTTACACAGTTTTTTTATGGCAAAAGTGGGTGATTCAAACTTTTATTAGGGAAGGGGTTAAATGATCTTTATTCACTTTTTTTTCACTTTTTTTGCAATGTTATAGCTCCCATAGGGGACTATAATTCTGCACACACTGATCTTTTCCACAGATCACTGCAAAGACATAACTTTTCATTGATCAGTGTTATCGGTGGTTGATTGCTCAAGCCTAGATTTCAGTCTTGCAGCAATCAATCGCCATTCGGACACGCAGGAGGAAGGTAAGGCACCCTCCTGCTGCGTCCCAGATTTTATAGCAATGTCCCGATTAGCCCGACTGAACTGCCGGGATGGTTTTACTTTCACTTTTAGACATGGCGATCAACTTTGATCGCCGCGTCTAAAGAGTTAATGCTGGACATCTGCCGGGACGGCAATGTCCGGCATCAGCCACGGGTCCTGGCTGCTGATAGCAGCCGGGACCGTGCGGGTATGATGCGAGCTCAGCTCCTGATCTCGCTTCATAACCCTCCTGTGCTGCAGCCCCGTAAAAACCCTGCGTTCTGCGGCAAGGGGTTAAACACTGTTATGCATGCTGTGCACTCACTACTTTACATTGTAGCAGAGGGTCATCTCTTCACATGAAAAGCTAGAATAAAATATTTTTTTAAATGAGGTATACTCACTTTTGTGATATACTCATATATCTGCTGCCAGCATCTACCTATAGGCAGAGTGCCCCTTGCGCCCCTGGCGAGTGTATATATATTAGCACCTCCAATAAGCGTGCATCAATGTTATACCCCTGTCCCCTTTACCATTCAGTTACATGAAGCAACTCACAATTAATGTATTTTTGATCAGCGTCGTCCTCTATCCTTTTCTTCTCTATATCACTCAGACTGTCATGATGGCTTCTTCCAGCCAAAACTCATCTCTCCAGCATCTGCAGGACAAACATCTTACAATCCAAGTCTTCCAGTTTTCTTTCTTTCTCAACACAATCTCAATAGGCCCACAAACTGTTAAAATAACCCCCTTGGTGTCATGCACAATAAAAGTGGGCAGAATAGTTAGTTCCCTTATTAGGTTTATTAAGTAGTCTCCTCCTCCATAGGCAGGTATATAGACAGTTAGGTAAATACATTCTTAGGTAGGTAGATTCATTCCCCCCCCCACCACCACCAAGTTGGTAAATATGTTGGTACGGAGGGAGCCAGTTAGGTAGCTAGCTTTGTAGGTAAGTAGGTATGAAACTGGCTAGGTAGGAAAGCAGGTATGTAGCCAAGCAGCTAGGTAAGTAAGTAGATAGGTAAATATGTATGTAGGTTGCCAGGTAAGTAGGTAGGTAGGTAGATAGCAAGGTAAGTAGGTAGATAGATAAATAAATAGGTAGGTAGCTAAGTGTATAGATAGGTAGGTAGCTATAGTAGCCATGCAGCTCACACTGAGAGGAGGCTTTCAGCTGTATGCTCGTGAGCAGTGCATACAGGTGGAAGCAGCCCTGGCTCGTCTGGGCACCTGGGGCAAGTGTCCTTGATCCCCATTAGCAAACGAGCACCTGTGCTGGACCAACACTTTGGCAGCCTGCGCCCCACCTGGCATGTGCCCCCGGTGGGGGGCGGTTTTGCCAAAGTGTAGGTACACCACTACCTGTAGGTATCCAATGATGCCACCCCGGACTACTGCTGTGTGTGCCAAATCAGCCAAATCCATACACAAAGCTACTCTTTATCTCCACTGCTTGATCTACTAGTAAAATTCAGTGTTTTCTTTTCATATCACCTAGGCAAGTAATACCATGTTGACCACCGTTAAATCTTGTTGCCAAGACAATTCTAGTTATGCCATATTATATTTCAGCTCTAAATAAATACAAAAGAAGGAGACAGAAAATCATAAATATGGTATGTTTCATGGGATAATGTGAACATGTTAATACTAAGCAGATGATGAAAACACGAATGCTGACCTTGGACCTTCTGCCAAATAAATAAACTTCAACATGACTAAATATAGGAATATTATAGAGAAACAATATAAAGCTAAAATTATATTATTAAAATAAACTTAAAAAACGATATAGTTTACTGTACACAGTAAATAATAGGAAAGTTATCATAAACTTAAAAATAACATTATAATGTTACAGTGCTTAGAGATGAATGGGCAGAACTCACCCTAAATTCATTTTACAGCACTTTTTCACTGAACATAATGAGGCAATTTTAAAATTTATGACCGAATAACCTATATTTACAATCAACTGGTGAGATTCTGTCTCTAAGTAAAGAATAGGCCGAAGTCAAGCTACGGGAACATTCTTGGGGGTTTTGAACGTGATGTCATGCACAATAAATCTGATATGGGACATTACTGCTGTAAAAATAAGCATAAAACTGTAACTGATGCATTTAGAAGATTTAAGTAAAAACATAAGAACAAAGGGTTAGCAGCCAGATTTCAACATACATAGACTTGAATCATTCCTTTTTCCTATCAATCACAAAAAGTGGCCATATACCAACCAACGCTGGTGATTTCATCACAAATTTAATATTCACAAATCTCAACCATTAATCATGTACACTTTTTTCCCCACAATTTTGGAAATATTCAATAATGCATTGCTAAGTGGGATTTTTGCCTCCAACATTTATGGCATATCTGTAGGGTGTACCATTAGTATATGATCAGTAGGGCTCAGACAATTGGAAACCCCACTGACTGCTAAAACAACAGCAATTTTAGATGGGAACTGTCATTAAAAAAAAAACTTTTAAAAGAGATATATCAAGTTTTTTACCATTTAAGTGAATGGATCCATGTTGTAATACCACACACAACCTGAGGACAGGTGTGGTGCCGTTTTTGGAAGAAATTTGCTCTGTTTTCCTATTCTTGAATCGCCCTTTAATGTTTAAATAGGTTTTTGCAAAGAAAGCAGTAAAATGGCTAAAATGGATGGTAAAGGATGCATACCATTTAGTGTCTGATGACAGATTACTCTAGGTCTGTCTTTGGTTAAAAAAAAAATTCCATGTAGAGAGATATAGTAAAAATTTCGGACGAGTCCCCTTTGTGTCCTATTTTTGTGCCCAACAGATATTTTAAGTATTGTTTTCCAGTGATTGAAGTGGAAGTAAACTCTAATTTCATGTTTTTTTATCTCCCTTTAGATTAAATTAATTCAATTAAGGAAACAATCCATTGTATGACATTAACATTTAAATAGGCTTTGTTGTTACTCTATGATTGTTAAAAAATTTGCACTATTGTCCCAGAATTTTCTTCCATCTATTCTCGCTTCACTCCAGAGTACTGATAACTTAGAAGGCTTCACATCTTTACTGTATTCAAATGTGAAGACTTTTTAGATGTAATTGAGGTTTCTATGAAGCCAAATAAATGCAAGCAATGTAAGGTTGTACTCTGGTGGCCACCAGCTTCTTACAAATACTAACTTCATAGAGCAGATTTAACGCAGGGTCTCTCTGGAAATTAATTTTCAATAAACATGCTGTAGAAAGTCTCTCTTTTGTCAAGTGCTATTCCCCAAACAGAAACATGAATATTCTGTTTCATATGTTTACTGTCATAAGTGCCAACTTCATTTATTTAATATTAATCTCCATCTTATTGTTCTCAATCTCCCCGGTACCTGTCAATAAAACATTTGTTTCTCAATATTTATTGTACTCATGTTTAATAGATGCTTATTTTTGACAGTTATTAATAAATAGAAATTTTGTCTTTCCACTAGTTTGTCAAAAGTTTTTACTGATCAAAAATGCAAAAGTCAAGAACTAAAAACCACAATTGAAATCACCACAGCAATTGAGTATCTACATTCATTTAAGAAGTAGCAAAACACTAAATGGCAGTACCGTATATACTCGAGTATAAGCCGACCAGAATATAAGCCGAGGCCCCTAATTTCACCCCAAAAACCCAAGAAAAGTTATTGACTTGACTATAAGCTTAGGGTGGGAAATACATCATCCCCCCATGTCATCATTCAGACCCCCGTCATTAACACCCTCATCATCATCCAGACCCTCGTCATCATCCAGACCCCCATCATCATCCCCCACCCCCCCTTCATCATCACCGCCTGTCAATCCCTTCAGGCATTGGCTGTCAGGGCATGCTGGGAGTTGTAGTTTTGAAACCTCTGGAGGTTGAAGACCACTACGGCCTTCATCATCATCCAGACCCCCGTCATCATCCCCTCCCCTTCATCATCACTGCCTGTCAATCATCAGTGGTCTTCAACCTGCGGACCTCCAGATGTTGCAAAACTACAACTCCTAGCATGCCCGGACAGCCATCGGCTGCCCGGGTATGCTGGGAGTTGTAGTTTTGAAAGTTCTGGAGGTCCGCAGGTTGAAGACCACTGCGGCCTTCGTCTTCATCCAGACCCCCCCTTTAGTTTTCTACTCATCTCCCCTTGATGAAGGAAGGGTGAGCTGGTCCGGGCCATCTATGCTGCAGGGACCGTCCAGTGGGGAGGGAAAGTCGTTCCGGGCTGTCCATTTTCACCTGGGGGCCCTCTTCTACGCGCTGCGGGCCGGCCCCGGACTAGGGACGTTGCCTTGACGACGACGCACATGCGCGTTTAAAATGGACAGCCCGGAATGACTAACCCTCCCCACCGGACGGTCCCTGCAGCATAGATGGCCCCGGCCAGCTCACCCTTCCTTCCCACCGAGAGGAGGTGAGTAGAAAACTAAAGGGGGGGGGGGGGGTCTGGATGATGACAAGGGCACAGTGGTCTTTAACCTGCGGACCTCCAGAGATTTCAAAACTACAACTCCCAGCATGCCCAGACAGCCATCGGCTGGGAGTTGTAGTTTTGCAACATCTGGAGGTCCACAGGTTGAAGACCACTGAGAAGGGATTGACAGGTGGAGAGTTCACTCAAGTATAAGCCGAGGGGGTCATTTTCAGCACGAAAAATGGTGCTGAAAAACTCGGCTTATACTCGAGTATATACAGTACATTACATTTCCTATACACAGTAGTTGCCCCTTATATTACATTGTGTTTAAGTTACGTCTACTATGTCTACTGGAGCATGTTTACCTTGGGCTTGCTGCCAAGTGGCTTGTGCATAAGTGTAGTTAAAAAGACACATTAACCCCTTACAGACTCAGTGTTTTTCAGTTTTTGAATTTTCGTTTTTTCCTCCTTAACTTTTAAAAATCATAACCCTTTCAATTTTCCACATAAAAATGCATATGATGGCTTATTTTTTTGTGTCACCAATTCTACTTTGTAATGACATCAGTCATTTTACCCAAAAATCTGTGGCGAAACAAAAAAAAATCCTGTGTGACAAAATTGGAAAAAAAACAAAACACCATTTTGTCATTTTTGGGGGCCTCCGTTTCTACACAGTGCAATTTCGGTAAAAATGACACCTAATCTTTCTGTAGGTCCATATGATTAAAATGATACCCTATTTATCATAGTTTGATTTTGTCTTACTTCTGGAAAAAATTATAACTACATACAGGAAAATGTATACGTTTAAAAAGGCCCTCTTTTGACACCTATACATTTTTTTATTTTCCACATATGGGGGATGTATGAGGGTTAATTTTTTGCACCGTGATCGATCAGACTTTTTGATCGCTTTTTGATTAATTTTTTTATGGTATAAAAAGTGACCAATAATACGCTATGTTCGACTATGGAATTTTTTTACGTGTACGCCATTGACAATTAATTAATATATATAAAGAAATATATAATTAATTGGTTTAATTAATTATATATTTTTATAGTTCGGACATTTACGCACGCAGCGATACCCCATGTGTTTTTATTTATTTTTTATCCCATAGGGGACTATAACATTGCACAGACTGATTTCCTACACTGATCACTGCCATGCAATAGCATGGCATTCATCAGTGTTATTGCCACTCGACTGCTCCTGCTTGGATCACAGGCATGGAGTAGCCATTCGGCAATTGGACGCGCAATAGGCAGGTAGGTGCCGAACAGCACCACTGAGCTGCCGGGAAGGTTTCAGTTTCACTTCAGACGCGGCAATCAACTTTGATCGCAGCATCTGAAGGGTTAATACCGGGCACCACTGCGATCAGTGATGTCCAGTATTAACCATCAACGGCTGGGACCGACCCGATATGACATGGGGTAATATCGGGGTTATATCGCGGGAATCGGCGCTGGATGTAAATATATGTCCTGCATTGTTAAGGGGTTAAAGGGGTACTCCGGCCCTAAGACATTGGGGTAATGTCAGGGTGTTTGGTTGTAACCCTGGGGGCAGATGTTATTAACCCCTTCTTGTTGTGACTCCAGGGCGTGATTTAACCTTAACCACCCAAAGGTAATACCGTTGGTCCTGGGCTAGGCAGGGGGACAATGAAGACACAAACGTCAAGTTACAGACAACGGTAGTTTTAGTTAGGGTAGACAGGTGATACAGTCAATGCAGTAAAGCCAATATCCTAAGGAGGTGACCAGTGATACAGGGAGACCTTGCAGGCTTGCTGGGACTTGCAGTATGAAGAGACACTTTAGTGCAGGCCATGGTGACTATATAGAAGACTTGACTTGACTGACTTGACAATTGAGATGAAGATGACTTTGAGCTTACTTGAGCTGACTCTGTGGCTGCAGACTTTAGGCTTGAGGCCTCCAATGCTCTGGACACACTCTGAGACATCTTGACTGAACTGGACCTCAGCTTAGCGGAAGAGCAGAGCTCAAAGAGAGCTAAGAGCTCCAAGAGAAAGATTACAGCCCCTCCCCTGGTTTTTATAGGGGAGCTTAGCAAAGATCCCATAGGTCACTTCGGGGGTCACCTGGTCACTAGTGCCTCCTGGGTAACAAGCACATATTTAAAGCAACAGTAAAATAGTAATACAAACAAATATATGATAGGGGGTTACACTGTAGCGGGGGCCCTGGGGACATGGAGGGACTCGGCTTGACAGGGCAGGAAAAATGTACGGGGACACACCATCCCATACTTGGCTAACACAAACTCCCCCTCTTTAATGAAGTCGCCCTCGACACCCAGTCCTTGAGGGGGGAGGACCAGAATGACCACAGGGGCCACAGACAGTTCCTGGGACATTTCAAACAACCTCCATATCCAGGTCTGAAATTAGTAGTTGGATGCATATAAAGAGTCCTTGTAGCATAAAATGTCCATACACGCTCTGAACTATATAAAGTATTGTTAACCTTATAACTGTTTTAAGGGTATGACTTTAATACATTTTACATGACAATAGACAAAACTTGAACGGATTGGGCTGCCAGAGGCTTTCCACCCAATGCCTTGGCTACTTGGGTCCCTCAGTGGACACACTTCTCCCCAGAACTCTATGCATTGCTAGACAACATTAGATATTTGTCACCTTATTTTTGTACGTGTGCATGCAGTGGGTTAACAGGAATACCTTCTGGCCAGTGAAGTACCTTGGGCACGTAGACACAAGAAAATATTAGACATTAAACATTATAAACATTTTGTGGACTAGTACTATGGTAAATGCTACAGCCCTATTGTGATTATAGACATATGTGCATGACTTAAAGGAGTACTTTTTTCCTTTCATCCTGTCCGGGCTGCAAAATAAAAGAAAGCACACTTTCTCTTACCTGCCAACGAGCCTCCGGAGCTCCGGTACACTCCTGTACAGGTGTTCGGTCCCCGGGCTGTATTCTTCTTACTTCGTGTTAGCCCGGCACGTCACACGGAGCTTCAGCCTATCACCGGCCGAGGCGGGACATCGCTGCGGCCGGTGATAGCCTGAAGCTTCGTGTGATGTGCCGGGCTAACAGGAAGTAAGAAGAATACAGCACGGGGACCGAACACCTGTAACGGAGTGTACCGGAGCTCCGGGGGCTCGTTGGCAGGTAAGAGAAAGTGTGTTTTCTTTTATTTTGCATCCTGGACGGGATTAAAGGAAAAAAGTATGTGCCGGAGTACTCCTTTAATGTGGTGTCAGTGGAATATGTGTAGCACAGGACTTTATGTGGTATTTTAATCTTTATACCTAGCTGGAACTTGGCCTTGAGTGGCCCGTTGGGACCTGCGCAGCACCACCTCTTGTGATTCAGGAATGCCTACTTCTTTCGGAGCTCTTGACTCGATTGGAATTGCAACAGGCTCTCCCTAGTCGAATGCTGGAGTAGGTAGTGGTTCAGGACTGGCAGGACTTGGACTTGTTGGCAGAGACATTGGGGAGACAGGTGATTGGGAGATTGAGGTATAGGCTGGCACCAACAGTGACAGCACTGGGACTGGTGTGGCGACTAAGGTTGGTTGAACTGGTCCTGGGTTTTGCGAGATACAGAAGACCGCAGGTTGACTTGGGAGAAAATAGGGACATCTATGGATGGTTGGTTTCCCTCGCCCAGTACATACTCCCTCGCAGGTCTGACAGCTGCTCTAAAAGGTGCTGGGAGCATGGGTAGGTCTTCCTTGAGACACAGCTTGATTCTGTTACGATAGACAACTTGCGGCCCATACCTAAGTTTTTGTACCTCGTACACAGCAGAGTCTGGATAGGGTAGGGCTGTCACTGTGTATGGTTCTGTCTCCCAGATAGAGTCCAGTTTATGAGTTCTCGGGAACTTCCGCAGCCAGACTTTGTCACCTAGCTGGAGTGGTTTGGCGAAGGGGTGACGGTTATAATCTTGCTGTTTTCTTCGTTGAGCCTCGCCTATCTTGTTGCCAACAATCTTTTTTGCTTCTTGGATCCTTCTTTGATGGTGTCACGATTCGGCTTACAGGTTGTGGATCCACTGTGTCAGTGAGGGATTGGCGTGGACCATGCCGGTGGACCGGTTCTAAGAGGCTACTGGTGTTCACCAGAGCCCGCCGCAAAGCGGGATGGTCTTGCTGCGGCGGTAGCAACCAGGTCATATCCACTAGCAACGGCTCAACCTCGCTGACTGCTGAGAAGGCGTGGGACAGAAGGATTAGGCAGAGGCAAGGTCAGACGTAGCAGAAGGTCGGGGCAGGCGGCAAGGTTCGTAGTCAATATGGATAGCAGGAGATCTGGTAACACAGGCTTTGGACAACACTAAACACTTTCACTTTCACTGGCACAAGGCAACAAGATCCGGCAAGGGAGTGCAGGGGAAGTGAGGTGATATAGCCAGGGAGCAGGTGGAAGCTAATTGTTACGCCGAGCGCTCCGTGTCCCCGCTCCTCCCCGGAGCGCTCGCTACACTCTCTCCGCTGCAGCGCTCCGGTCAGATCCACTGACCCGGGGCGCTGCGATTCTGCCTCCAGCCGGGATGCGATTCGCGATGCGGGTAGCGCCCGCTCGCGATGCGCACCCCGGCTCCCGTACCTGACTCGCTCTCCCTCGGTCCTGTCCCGGCGCGCGCGGCCCCGCTCCCTAGGGCGCGCGCGCGCCGGGTCTTTGCGATTTAAAGGGCCACTGCGCCGCTGATTGGCGCAGTGATTCCAATCAGTGTCTTCACCTGTGCACTTCCCTATATCACCTCACTTCCCCTGCACTTCCCTGCCGGATCTTGTTGCCATTGTGCCAGTGAAAGCGTTCCTTGTGTGTTCCTAGCCTGTGTTCCTGACCTCCTGCCGTTGCCCCTGACTACGATCCTTGCTGCCTGCCCCGACCTTCTGCTACGTCCGACCTTGCTTCTGCCTAATCCCTTGTACCGCGCCTATCTTCAGCAGCCAGAGAGGTGAGCCGTTGCTAGTGGATACGACCTGGTCACTACCGCCGCTGCAAGACCATCCCGCTTTGCGGCGGGCTCTGGTGAAAACCAGTAGTGACTTAGAACCGATCCACTAGCACGGTCCACGCCAATCCCTCTCTGGCACAGAGGATCCACTACCTGCCTGCCGGCATCGTGACAGTAGATCCGGCCATGGATCCCGCTGAAGTTCCTCTGCCAGTTGTCGCTGACCTCACCACGGTGGTCGCCCAGCAGTCACAACAGATAGCGCAACAAGGCCAACAGCTGTCTCAACTGACCGTTATGCTACAACAGTTACTACCACAGCTTCAGCAATCATCTCCTCCGCCAGCTCCTGCACCTCCTCCGCAGCGAGTGGCCGCTCCTGGGCTACGCCTATCCTTGCCGGATAAATTTGATGGGGACTCTAAGTTTTGCCGTGGCTTTCTTTCCCAATGTTCCCTGCATCTGGAGATGATGTCGGACCTGTTTCCCACTGAAAGGTCTAAGGTGGCTTTCGTAGTCAGCCTTCTGTCCGGAAAAGCCCTGTCATGGGCCACACCGCTCTGGGACCGCAATGACCCCGTCACTGCCTCTGTACACTCCTTCTTCTCGGAAATCCGAAGTGTCTTTGAGGAACCTGCCCGAGCCTCTTCTGCTGAGACTGCCCTGTTGAACCTGGTCCAGGGTAATTCTTCCGTTGGCGAGTATGCCGTACAATTCCGTACTCTTGCTTCAGAACTATCCTGGAATAATGAGGCCCTCTGCGCGACCTTTAAAAAAGGCCTATCCAGCAACATTAAAGATGTTCTGGCCGCACGAGAAATTCCTGCTAATCTTCATGAACTTATTCACCTAGCCACTCGCATTGACATGCGTTTTTCCGAAAGGCGTCAGGAGCTCCGCCAAGATATGGACTCTGTTCGCACGAGGCGTTTCTTCTCCTCGGCTCCTCTCTCCTCTGGTCCCCTGCAATCTGTTCCGGTGCCTCCCGCCGTGGAGGCTATGCAGGTCGACCGGTCTCGCCTGACACCTCAAGAGAGGACACGACGCCGCATGGAGAACCTCTGCCTGTACTGTGCTAGTACCGAACACTTCCTGAGGGATTGTCCTATCCGTCCTCCCCGCCTGGAAAGACGTCCGCTGACTCCGCACAAGGGTGAGACAGTCCTTGATGTCTACTCTGCTTCTCCACGTCTTACTGTGCCTGTGCGGATGTCTGCCTCTGCCTTCTCCTTCTCTACTGTGGCCTTCTTGGACTCTGGATCTGCAGGAAATTTTATTTTGGCCTCTCTCGTCAACAGGTTCAACATCCCAGTGACCAGTCTCGCCAGACCCCTTTACATCAATTGTGTAAACAATGAAAGATTGGACTGTACCATACGTTTCCGCACGGAGCCCCTTCTAATGAGCATCGGATCTCATCACGAGAGGATTGAACTTTTGGTCCTCCCCAATTGCACCTCGGAAATTCTCCTTGGACTTCCCTGGCTTCAACTTCATTCCCCAACCCTGGATTGGTCCACTGGGGAGATCAAGAGTTGGGGGCCCTCTTGTTCCAAGGACTGTCTAAGACCGGTTCCCAGTAACCCTTGCCGTGACTCTGTGGTTCCCTCAGTAACCGGTCTCCCTAAGGCCTATATGGACTTCGCGGATGTTTTCTGCAAAAAACAAGCTGAGACTCTACCTCCTCACAGGCCTTATGATTGCCCTATCGACCTCCTCCCGGGCACTACTCCACCCCGGGGCAGAATTTATCCTCTCTCTGCCCCAGAGACTCTTGCCATGTCTGAGTATGTCCAGGAAAATTTAAAAAAGGGCTTTATCCGTAAATCCTCCTCTCCTGCCGGAGCCGGATTTTTCTTTGTGTCCAAAAAAGATGGCTCCCTACGTCCTTGCATTGACTACCGCGGTCTTAATAAAATCACGGTTAAGAACCGCTACCCCCTACCCCTCATCTCTGAACTCTTTGATCGCCTCCAAGGTGCCCACATCTTTACTAAATTGGACTTAAGAGGCGCCTATAACCTCATCCGCATCAGAGAGGGGGATGAGTGGAAAACGGCGTTTAACACCAGAGATGGACACTTTGAGTATCTGGTCATGCCCTTTGGCCTGTGCAACGCCCCTGCTGTCTTCCAAGACTTTGTTAATGAAATTTTTCGTGATCTGTTATACTCCTGTGTTGTTGTATATCTGGACGATATCCTAATTTTTTCTGCCAATCTAGAAGAACACCGCCAGCATGTCCGTATGGTTCTTCAGAGACTTCGTGACAATCAACTCTATGCCAAAATTGAGAAATGTCTGTTTGAATGCCAATCTCTTCCTTTTCTAGGATATTTGGTCTCTGGCCAGGGACTACAAATGGATCCAGACAAACTCTCTGCCGTCTTAGATTGGCCACGCCCCTCCGGACTCCGTGCTATCCAACGCTTTTTGGGGTTCGCCAATTATTACAGGCAATTTATTCCACATTTTTCTACCGTTGTGGCTCCTATCGTGGCTTTAACCAAAAAAAATGCCGATCCCAAGTCTTGGCCTCCTCAAGCGGAAGACGCCTTTAAACGACTCAAGTCTGCCTTTTCTTCGGCTCCCGTGCTCTCCAGACCTGACCCTTCCAAACCCTTCCTATTGGAGGTTGATGCCTCCTCAGTGGGAGCTGGAGCTGTTCTTTTACAAAAAAATTCTTCCGGGCATGCTGTCACTTGTGGTTTTTTTTCTAGGACCTTCTCTCCGGCGGAGAGGAACTACTCCATCGGGGATCGAGAGCTTCTAGCCATTAAATTAGCACTTGAGGAATGGAGGCATCTGCTGGAGGGATCAAGATTTCCAGTTATTATTTACACCGACCACAAGAACCTCTCCTACCTCCAGTCTGCCCAACGGCTGAATCCTCGCCAGGCCCGGTGGTCTCTGTTCTTTGCCCGATTTAATTTTGAGATTCACTTTCGTCCTGCCGATAAGAACATTAGGGCCGATGCTCTCTCTCGTTCCTCGGATGCCTCAGAAGTTGAACTCTCTCCGCAACACATCATTCCACCTGACTGCCTGATCTCCACTTCTCCAGCCTCCATCAGGCAAACTCCTCCAGGAAAGACCTTTGTTTCTCCACGCCAACGCCTCGGAATCCTCAAATGGGGTCACTCCTCCCATCTCGCTGGTCATGTGGGCATCAAGAAATCTGTGCAACTCATCTCCCGCTTCTATTGGTGGCCGACTCTGGAGACGGATGTTGTGGACTTTGTGCGAGCCTGCACTATCTGTGCCCGGGATAAGACTCCTCGCCAGAAGCCCGCTGGTTTTCTTCATCCCCTGCCTGTCCCTGAACAGCCTTGGTCTCTGATTGGTATGGATTTTATTACTGATTTACCCCCTTCCCGTGGCAACACTGTTATTTGGGTGGTCGTTGATCGATTCTCCAAAATGGCACATTTCATCCCTCTTCCTGGTCTTCCTTCAGCGCCTCAGTTGGCTAAACAATTTTTTGTACACATTTTTCGTCTTCACGGGTTGCCTACGCAGATCGTCTCGGATAGAGGCGTCCAATTCGTGTCTAAATTCTGGAGGGCTCTCTGTAAACAACTCAAAATTAAATTAAATTTTTCTTCTGCATATCATCCCCAGTCCAATGGACAAGTAGAAAGAATTAACCAAGTCTTGGGTGATTATTTGCGACATTTTGTTTCCTCCCGCCAGGATGACTGGGCAGATCTCCTTCCATGGGCCGAATTCTCGTATAACTTCAGAGTCTCTGAATCTTCCTCCAAATCCCCATTTTTCGTGGTGTACGGCCGTCACCCTCTTCCCCCCCTCCCTACCCCCTTGCCCTCTGGTCTGCCCGCTGTGGATGAAATTTCTCGTGACCTTTCCATTATATGGAGAGAGACCCAAAATTCTCTCTTACAGGCTTCATCACGCATGAAGAAGTTCGCGGATAAGAAAAGAAGAGCTCCTCCCGTTTTTTCCCCTGGAGACAAGGTATGGCTCTCCGCTAAATATGTCCGCTTCCGTGTCCCTAGCTACAAGTTGGGACCACGCTATCTTGGTCCTTTCAAAATTTTGTGTCAAATTAATCCTGTCTCTTACAAACTTCTTCTTCCTCCTTCTCTTCGTATCCCTAATGCCTTTCACGTCTCTCTTCTTAAACCACTCATCCTCAACCGTTTTTCTCCCAAATCTGTTCCTCCCACTCCTGTTTCCGGCTCCTCGGACATCTTCTCTGTCAAAGAGATCTTAGCCTCTAAAAAGGTCAGAGGGAAAACTTTTTTTTTAGTGGACTGGGAGGGTTGTGGTCCTGAAGAGAGATCCTGGGAACCTGAGGACAACATCCTAGATAAAAGTCTGCTCCTCAGGTTCTCAGGCCCTAAGAAGAGGGGGAGACCCAAGGGGGGGGGTACTGTTACGCCGAGCGCTCCGGGTCCCCGCTCCTCCCCGGAGCGCTCGCTACACTCTCTCCGCTGCAGCGCTCCGGTCAGATCCACTGACCCGGGGCGCTGCGATTCTGCCTCCAGCCGGGATGCGATTCGCGATGCGGGTAGCGCCCGCTCGCGATGCGCACCCCGGCTCCCGTACCTGACTCGCTCTCCCTCGGTCCTGTCCCGGCGCGCGCGGCCCCGCTCCCTAGGGCGCGCGCGCGCCGGGTCTTTGCGATTTAAAGGGCCACTGCGCCGCTGATTGGCGCAGTGATTCCAATCAGTGTCTTCACCTGTGCACTTCCCTATATCACCTCACTTCCCCTGCACTTCCCTGCCGGATCTTGTTGCCATTGTGCCAGTGAAAGCGTTCCTTGTGTGTTCCTAGCCTGTGTTCCTGACCTCCTGCCGTTGCCCCTGACTACGATCCTTGCTGCCTGCCCCGACCTTCTGCTACGTCCGACCTTGCTTCTGCCTACTCCCTTGTACCGCGCCTATCTTCAGCAGCCAGAGAGGTGAGCCGTTGCTAGTGGATACGACCTGGTCACTACCGCCGCTGCAAGACCATCCCGCTTTGCGGCGGGCTCTGGTGAAAACCAGTAGTGACTTAGAACCGATCCACTAGCACGGTCCACGCCAATCCCTCTCTGGCACAGAGGATCCACTACCTGCCTGCCGGCATCGTGACACTAATTAGGCTAATTGGGCCAGGCACCAATCATTGGTGCACTGGCCCTTTAAGTCTCAGAGAGCTGGCGCGCGCGCGCCCTAGAGAGCAGAGCCGCGCGCGCCAGCACATGACAGCCGGGGACCGGGACGGGTAAGTGACTTGGGATGCGATTCGCGAGCGGGCGCGTCCCGCTATGCGAATCGCATCCCCGCCGGCAATGTCAGTGCAGCGCTCCCAGTCAGCGGGTCTGACCGGGGCACTGCAGGGAGAGAGACGCCGTGAGCGCTCCGGGGAGGAGCAGGGACCCGGAGCGCTCGGCGTAACAGTACCCCTCCCCTTAGGTCTCCCCCTTTTTTTGTCCGGCAACTGCTTCACATGGGACGAGGACACCGGGAGTGATAGTAGGGTTTCCTCAAAGGCAGGCAGTACAGCAGGAGTGGGAATGGGGAGGGAGGGCAGAGGGTGAAGCTTCACACGGGGCAGGGTGACACCAGGACGGGGGCCAAGAGGAGGCAAGGCACAGTCCTGATAAGCCTTGGGGAGACCAGGTGTAGGAGGAGGCACTGAGGCTTGCCTGACGGGACTGGGAGGAGAGGAGAGGCATTTCTTGTGGCAAGCAGAGCCCCAATTCTTGATCTCCCCGGTGGTCCAGTCAAGGGTGGGGGAATGAAGCTGGAGCCAAGGCAGACCGAGGAGGACTTCAGAGGTGCAGTTGGGAAGGATGAAAAATTCGATTTTTTCGTGATGGGGTCGAATGCACATTAAGAGGGGTTTTGTGCGGTAACGCACGGTGCAATCCAATCTAACTCCGTTGACCGCGGTAATGTAGAGCGGCTTGGCGAGACGGGTCACCGGGATGCAGAATTTATTCACCAAAGAATCCAGAATAAAATTCCCAGAGGCACCAGAGTCCAAGCAGGCCACGGCTGAGAGGGAGAAGTTGGCAGAAGGAGAAATCCGCACGGGCACCGTGAGACGTGGAGAAGCAGACTTCGTACCAAGAGACGCCACACCCACGTGAGCTGGGTGCGTGCGTGCGTTTCCTAGACGTGGAGGACGAATAGGGCAATCCACCAAGAAATGTTCGGTACTGGCACAGTACAGACAAAGATTTTCTTCCCTACGGCGATTCCTCTCTTCCTGGGTCAGGCGAGACTGATCCACTTGCATGGCCTCCTCGGCGGGAGGCACAGGCGTAGATTGCAAAGGATACTGTGGGAGAGGTGCCCAGAGATCTAGGTCTTTTTCCTGGCGGAGCTCCTGGTGTCTCTCAGAAAAACGCATGTCAATGCGGGTGGCCAACTGGATAAGTTCTTGCAGGTTGGCAGGAATCTCTCGTGCGGCCAGCACATCCTTGATGTTACCGGATAGGCCTTTTTTAAAGGTCGCGCAGAGAGCCTCGTTATTCCAAGATAATTCGGAAGCGAGAGTATGAAATTGGATGGCGTACTCGCCTACTGAAGAATTACCCTGGACCAGGTTCAGCAGGGCAGTCTCGGCAGAAGAAGCTCGGGCTGGTTCCTCGAAGACACTACGGACTTCAGCGAAGAAGGACTGGACTGTAGCTGTGGCAGGATCATTGCGGTCCCAGAGCGGTGTGGCCCAAGACAAGGCCTTTCCAGAAAGAAGGCTCACTACGAACGCCACCTTAGACCGTTCTGTAGGAAATAGGTCTGACAACATCTCCATATGCAGGGAACATTGAGACAGAAATCCACGGCAGAGTTTAGAGTTCCCATCAAATTTGTCCGGCAGGGACAAGCGGAGGCTAGGAGCGGCCACTCGCTGCGGGGGAGGTGCAGGAGCTGGCGGAGGAGATGGTTGCTGCTGTAGCAGTGGCAGAAGTTGCTGTAACGTGGCGGTCAGCTGCGACAGCTGCTGTCCTTGTTGGGCAATTTGCTGCGATTGCTGGGCGACCACCGTGGGTAGGTCAGCGAGACTTGGCAGCAGCACCTCAGCGGGATCCATGGCCGGATCTACTGTCACGATTCGGCTTACAGGTTGTGGATCCACTGTGTCAGCGAGGGATTGGCGTGGACCGTGCCGGTGGACCGGTTCTAAGAGGCTACTGGTGTTCACCAGAGCCCGCCGCAAAGCGGGATGGTCTTGCTGCGGCGGTAGCAACCAGGTCGTATCCACTAGCAACGGCTCAACCTCGCTGACTGCTGAGAAGGCGTGGGACAGAAGGATTAGGCAGAGGCAAGGTCAGACGTAGCAGAAGGTCGGGGCAGGCGGCAAGGTTCGTAGTCAATATGGATAGCAGGAGATCTGGTAACACAGGCTTTGGACAACACTAAACGCTTTCACTGGCACAAGGCAACAAGATCCGGCAATGGGGTGCAGGGGAAGTGAGGTGATATAGCCAGGGAGCAGGTGGAAGCTAATTAGGCTAATTGGGCCAGGCACCAATCATTGGTGCACTGGCCCTTTAAGTCTCAGAGAGCTGGCGCGCGCGCGCCCTAGAGAGCGGAGCCGCGCGCGCCAGCACATGACAGCCGGGGACTGAGACGGGTAAGTGACTTGGGATGCAATTCGCGAGCGGGCGCGTCCCGCTATGCGAATCGCATCCCCGCCGGCAATGAAAGTGCAGCGCTCCAGGTCAGCGGGTCTGACCGGGGCGCTGCAGGGAGAGAGACGCCGTGAGCGCTTCGGGGAGGAGCAGGGACCCGGAGCGCTCGGCGTAACAGATGGTCAGAGACCCACACCATGAAGGCTTGTGGAGAGTTATTGAATGGGGCCTGAAGCCCAAACAACCGGTCCTTTGGCAGCAGCCCATGCCGTCCCATCTTCAGGTAGAAAGGGGTGTACCCAGTAGAACAATGGACCGTGTGGTTATAAATCTCCAACAATTCGGGCAACAATCAGGGCCACTCTTTAATGCTTGGATACAGAAGCTGCTCGCAACATGTGGATGAAGACTTGATTGATGCGCTCACAGAGCTCATTCCCTTGAGGGTGGTAAGCTGCAGTCCGAAGTTTCCTACAGGCGTGGAACTGACACAGCTTCTGGAAGAGTTTGGCCTCGAAGGCCATTTTACAGTCTGTTAGGACAGACTCCGGACACCCAAGGGTTTGCACCCAATTGAGTAGAACATCTGGGCTGCTTTCTTGGCTGTGAGGTCTTTAACAGGTACCACGACAACCCATTTGGAGTAGTGATCCACCATGGTGACAGCATATACCCAGACCGGGTAGGAGACATCTTGACATGGTCTAGCACGACCAACTGATTAGGCCTTTCACTTTGGATGGAATGGAAGGGTGCTTATGTGTCCTTGCGCACATTCTTGGTGATGTTTCTGACTACACACTCACAGCACCACTTCTAATTGTCGTTCCGCATCCCAATCCAGTAGAATCTTCTCCTGACAGTAGCCTCGGTCTTGTGGACTCCAAAGTGTCCCCACTGATCTTGATATGCATTGAGGACCATCGCCGCATCTCTTCGGGGAACCAGAATCTGATGAAGTCGATCCCCAGAGACCAGATCCAAAGAATTTCAGTACAACAGTCCCTTGTGCACGAACAGTTGCTTCCTCTGTCGCCATAGACGTTTCAACTCGTTGTCACACTGTGTCTGGCATAGACCGGTTGAGTCCTTTTTCGTCAGAAGGTAGTCCAACAGATCCCCCATGACTTGACTTTCATCTTGTAGTGTCTTCCTGGTGTATAGTTCTTCTTGGACCTTATCAGACCTGGGTTCACCCTCCTCAAGGGCGGTCACAACATTCTGATTCACAAACTTCTGGTAAAATGGAGGCATCTCCACGTCTATCCACTCATCTTCGACAGGTGGTTACAGGGGTCCTCCGAGACAGTACATCGGCGTTGACATTTGACTTGCCACTCCTGTACTTGATGGTGAAACTGTAATTGACCAATCTTGAGGCCCAACGCTGCTCGATGGCACCCAACTTGGCAGTATTCAGATGGGCCAACAGGTTATTATCCATATAGATAGTGAATGGCATGGCAGCCAAGTAGTCCTTAAACTTTTCAGTCACGGCCCCTACGAGGGCGAGAAGTTCCAGCTTGAAGGAGCAGTAGTTTACATCATTTTTTTCTGATCCTCACAGGTTACGACTGGAATAGGCTATCACATGCTCTTGCCCTTCTTGCACTTGGGACAGGACAGCTCCCAGACCTTAGAAGCTGGCATCAGTATATAGCTGGAACGGCTGACTAAAGTCTTGATACGCCAGAATGGTTGGTGCTTTCAGCAGACGTTTAAGAGCTCGGAACGCTGTCTCTTGCTCTTCGGCGCATTCAACAGGTGGTCTTCTACTGTAGTTCTCCGTACCCTGCAGGAAAGCTGTGAGGAGTTCTGCAATCTAGGCGAAGTGGGGAATGAAGTGACGGTAGTAGCCGGCAAATCCCAGGAAGCTTCTGGTATCTTTCACCATGCACGGGGTAGGCCAGTTCTTGACAACCTCCACCTTTTCAGGATTAGGCTGGACTACCTCAGCGCTGACAACATGACCTAGGTAGTGTACCTGGGGTTTATGCAAATGACACTTTGACGGCTTAATCTTAAACCAATGTTTGATCAGGACTTTGAAGATGTCTGACAGATGACTGAGGTGCCCTTGGTAGGACTTGAAATACACAATGACATTGTCCAGGTACAATGGGACACTTTGAAAATTCTGATGGTCCAAGCACTGTTCCATCAGACATTGGAATGTAGCAGGGGCATGACATAGCCCAAAAAATATACTTTCAAACTCGAACAATCCCATGGGTGTCACAAAGGTGGTCTTCTCTCGGTCCTCCATGACCACAGGCACCTGCCAATATTCACTGGTTCAGTCCAGGGGGAAGTAAGCAGCCGACCTGAGGGCTGTGAGTGGCTCTTCGATTCTGGGTAGAGGATAAGCATCCTTATGTGTGACATTGAACAACTTCCTGTAGTCAACACAAAAGCGGATAGTTCCGACTTTTTTTCTTGACCAGAACAAGGGGTGCCGCCCAGGGACTCTGACATTCTTGAATGACGTCCGCCTCTTTCATGTCGACCTGCATCTTCTTCACAGTCTGATACATGCCTGGTGCAACCGGACGATGCCTTTCTTTAATAGGCGGGCTGTCGCTGGTGAGGATTCTGTGTTGGATCATGAACGTATTTTCAAAGTTTGTAGGGTGTTTACTTAAAGCCTCGTGGTACCTTTTGGCAATGTTGACGACTCCCTTGACTTGATCCCTTGGGGTAGTATTGTCTCCTACTTGGAGTTGCGCCCACCAGGGCTCAGGAGAACTCATACCGGATCATTCAGCCACTTGGGCCTCATGCTGTTGAGCCACCTTGCGTTCTGTTAGGATGTCCCTTGACTCTATGAGATACAGCTGGGCGACTGGGGTGTATTTAGGTAACACAATAGCAGCATCAGACAGATTGACTAACTGGACTGGGACTCTCCAGTTGGTAATTGTGACAAAGCTTCTCGCAGCTTGGACAAGAGGATGATCTTCCAGTTGCATAGGCTCCAGCAGGGCTTGATAGTCCTTCTTTCTTACTGCAGGACGTGCACGGCACCAGATTATGGTCTCTGTGTTGGGTTGCAAGGTCCCCGACCTGATGTCTTGTACTCGCCCTCTGCAGATTTCACCTTGGTTGTTGGCAAACTTCAGCTCTGCCAGTAGAACTTCTGCTCCGCCTAAAGGGGGCATGTAGGGGAGAGACGCATGCAAGGAATCTACTATTTCAGCAAAACAGTTTTTCATAATGTTCATACCCATTATAAACTCAGCAGACCCCTTTTCTGACACATTAGTTACAATCACTCCCTGCCCGATAAATACATGCTTTCCCAACTGAATAGTTGGCTCCCAGTATTCATGTTTGTGTTTTGGTTGCCCGTTATTCGCCACTACTCTAAAGTCAACATCATCAGGCTCACACAATAAACTAGCTGTCAGAACCTATAGGGTTAAAAGGTTCTGACAGCTTCTTGACTGGTAAGCTGATCTTGATTGCAGCACCTGTTCTGGCACCAGATAAGCTGGCAGTCTACTTCCTGTCAGTGCTTGCTATAGAGCTCAGTTTGTACTCTTGCTAGCTGTCTTCTGTATTGGTAATATCTGGCTTTTTGAACCTTTTTTTTAAACTCTCTGACTATTCTCTCTGGTATTAGCAACTTTGTACTGTGACATCTCCTGGCTTCAGGCGCGGATAGTTGACATTGGACTTATTGTGTGAGTGTTTAGTCTTCCTTTGTTAGTCTGTCTGTTCCTACTGTCCCCGGACCTAGTCTGTGTCATTGTAGTTTATTATTTTGACAATTATGCCCCTCACCTATCTAGGAAGGGACTGTTTTCGTGGTTACGAACCTGTCATTTAGGTACGTAAGTAGGCAGGGACAGGGGAGCGGGCGAGCTTAGAGTGCACTCCTTCTCTACCCATTCCTGACATTATAGCAAGCCCATATACCGGCAATTGCTCTGTTCCTGCATTATGGAAGCAATGTCTGCTTTGGTGGAGCAAATGCAAGGCTTGACTCAGTTGGTCCAGATTTAGCTGAGAAGGTACAGCAGCAAGAATCTTCTCAGTCAGCATTAGTTCAGACCCTGACTCAGAGACTGCAAGATCAGGAGCACTTAGTTCAGAGCTTGCTAGCCAGAATTCAGGACCTGGAGTCTGCCCATACCCAGGTGTTATATGTTCCTGCTTCTGCTCCTGTGGAGCCACAAGTTAGTCTCCCTGATCGATTTTCAGGTAACCGCAAAATGTTGAAAACCTTTTGTGAGAGCTGCAAATTGTACATCAGGTTAAGGCCTTACACATCTGGTACTGAGGCCCAAAAAGTGGGTATCATTATGCCTCTTTTGCAAGGGGGTCCCCAGGAATGGATATTTTCCCTTGGTCCCGATGCTCCGGAGTTGTCCTCAGTGGACGCCTTATTTGCAGGACTGGGTCTTTTCTATGCTGAAATGAACCGCTCTGCGTACGCTGAAAGTCAATTGCGTACATTAAAGCAAGGTCGCAGACCAGTAGAGGAGTACTGTGCAGATTTTAGGAAGTGGTGCGTGGCCTCCAACTGGAATGCTCCAACCTTGATTTGTAATTTCAGACTAGGGTTATCTGACACCGTTAAGGACATGCTTGTTACATATCCCTCTCCTGACACCCTTGACCAAGCCATGACTCTAGCTGTAAGTTTGGATAGACATTTGCGAGAACGCAAATGGGAGTGTTCTTCATCCTCTGTCTCTCCTGTCCTGCTTGATTCCTCTCCTGTTTCCAAATCTACCCTGAGGATGAACCTATGCAGATGGGGTCCATTCATACCCCGGAAGAATGCAAGCGGTTTCGTCAACTCAATGGCCTGTGTTTCCATTGTGGTGAGAACACTCATTTCATCGCCTCTTGTGTCAAGTGTCAGCGTCCAAGTGGCAATTGTGGTGGCCACTTGGACGCACAGGTATGTCATGCCTCCCAGAGAGCTACGCCTGGCAGAGTTCTTCTGGGGGGCATTTTTCCTACTAATGTACAAACAGATTTTAGTTCTAAAAGTATTATGAAGCCTGTTTTGCATCAGCCTCTGGTTAAATCAGCATCTTGTGACATCATTGGCAATAACAGTCTGAAGAGCACTCCAGTTGATATGGGGTCAGAGGGTAGTAATGAGGATCTGGAGGATGACTGTGAGGACACCAATGAGTGGTGTGATTTGGAGGATGAGGTTACAGATGAGGACATTGATGGTCCATCTGTATCTAGAACCTGTCAGAACCTATAGGGTTAAATGGTTCTGACAGCTTCTGTGTTGTTTTTTGTTGCTTGGTTACGCCCGGCTGTCTGGACTGATCAGCTGACCTTGATTTTGATTGCAGCACCTGTTCTGGCTCCATATAAGCTGGCAGTCTACTCCCAGTCAGTGCTTGCTATAGAGCTCAGTTTGTACTCTTGCTAGCTGTCTTCTGTATTAGTAATATTGTTACGCCTAGCGCTCCGGGTCCCCGCTCCTCCCCGGAGCGCGTACGGCGTCTCTCTCTCCGCAGCGCCCCGGTCGGTCCCGCTGACCGGGAGCGCTGCACTGTCATGGCCGTCGGGGATGCGATTCGCACAGCGGGACGCGCCCGCTCGCGAATCGCATCCCAGGTCACTTACCCGTTCCCGTCCCCTGCTGTCATGTGCTGGCGCGCGCGGCTCCGCTCTCTAGGGCGCGCGCGCGCCAGCTCCCTGAGACTTAAAGGGCCAGTGCACCAATGATTGGTGCCTGGCCCAATTAGCTTAATTGGCTTCCATCTGCTCCCTGCCTTTATCTGACCTCCTCCCATGCACTCCCTTGCCGGATCTTGTTGCCTTGTGCCAGTGAAAGCGTTTTGTGTGTCCAAAGCCTGTGTACCAGAACTTCTGCTATCCACCCTGACTACGAACCTTGCCGCCTGCCCCCGACCTTCTGCTACGTCCGACCTTGCTTCTGTCTACTCCCTTGTACCGCGCCTATCTTCAGCAGCCAGAGAGGTTGAGCCGTTGCTAGTGGATACGACCTGGTCACTACCACCGCAGCAAGACCATCCCGCTTTGCGGCGGGCTCTGGTGAAAACCAGTAGTGACTTAGAACCGGTCCACTAGCACGGTCCACGCCAATCCCTCTCTGGCACAGAGGATCCACCTCCTGCCAGCCGGCATCGTGTCAGTAGATCCGGCCATGGATCCCGCTGACGTCCCTCTGCCTTATATCTCTGATATCACCACGGTGGTCGCCCAGCAATCCCGACAGATCGCCCATCTAACCCACCAGCTGTCGGAAGTATTCACCATTGTGCAGCAACTTCAGTCGCAACTTCAGCAGCAATCATCTCCTCCGCCAGCTCCTGCACCCCTTCCGCAGCGAGTGGCCACTCCTAGCCTCCGCCTGTCCTTGCCGGACAAATTTAATGGGGACTCTAAGTTTTGCCGTGGCTTTCTTTCGCAATGTTCCCTGCACTTGGAGATGATGTCGGACCAGTTTCCTACTGAAAGGTCTAAGGTGGCTTTCGTAGTCAGCCTTCTGTCTGGAAAAGCCCTGTCATGGGCCACACCGCTCTGGGACCGCAATGACCCCGTTACTGCCTCTGTACACTCCTTCTTCTCGGAAATTCGAAGTGTCTTTGAGGAACCTGCCCGAGCCTCTTCTGCTGAGACTGCCCTGCTGAACCTGGTCCAGGGTAATTCTTCCGTTGGCGAGTACGCCATACAATTCCGTACTCTTGCTTCTGAACTTTCCTGGAATAATGAGGCCCTCTGCGCGACCTTTAAAAAAGGCCTATCCAGCAACATTAAAGATGTTCTGGCCGCACGAGATACTCCTGCTAATCTGCATGAACTCATTCATCTAGCCACTCGCATTGACATGCGTTTTTCTGAGAGGCATCAAGAGCTCCGCCAGGAAAAAGACTTAGATCTCTGGACACCTCTCCCACAGTCTCCATTGCAATCTGCGTCTAGGCCTCCCGCCGAGGAGGCCATGCAAGTGGATCGGTCTCGCCTGACCCTGGAAGAGAGGAATCGCCGTAAGGAAGAGAATCTTTGTCTGTACTGTGCCAGTACCGAACATTTTTTGGTGGATTGCCCTATCCGTCCTCCACGTCTGGGAAACGCACGCTCGCACCCAGCTCTCGTGGGTGTGGCGTCTCTTGATGCTAAGTCGGCTTCTCCACGTCTCACGGTGCCTGTACGGATTTCTTCTTCAGCCAGCTCTCCCCTCTCAGCCGTGGCCTGCCTGGACTCTGGTGCCTCTGGGAATTTTATTCGGGAGTCCTTGGTGAATAAATTCCGCATCCCGGTGACCCGTCTTGTCAAGCCACTCCACATTTCCGCGGTCAACGGAGCCAGGTTGGATTGCACCGTGCGTTTCCGCACGGAGCCCCTCCTAATGTGCATCGGACCTCATCATGAGAAAATTGAGTTTTTGGTCCTCTCCAATTGCACTTCTGAAATTCTCCTTGGACTACCCTGGCTTCAACACCATTCCCCAACCCTGGATTGGTCCTCAGGGGAGATCAAGAGCTGGGGTACCTCTTGCTTCAAGGACTGCCTTAACCGGTTCCCAGTACTCCCTGCCGTGACCCTGTGGTTCCTCCTGTATCCGGTCTCCCTAAGGTCGTTATGGACTCTGTCCGCCTTAAGAAGTGCCTCTCCCCCCCTCCCAGTCCAGTCAGTCAAGCCTCGGTGCCTCCTCGTGGCCCTCGTCCTGGTGTCACACTGCCCCGTGCCAGGCCTCGCCCTCTGCCCTCCCTCCCCATTCCCACTCCTGCTGTACTGCCTGCCGTTGAGGAATCCCTCCATCCTTTCCCGGTGTCCTCATCCCGGGGGGGGCAGTTACCGGACAAAGAGAAGGGGAGACCTAAGGGGGGGGGGTACTGTTACGCCTAGCGCTCCGGGTCCCCGCTCCTCCCCGGAGCGCGTACGGCGTCTCTCTCTCCGCAGCGCCCCGGTCGGTCCCGCTGACCGGGAGCGCTGCACTGTCATGGCCGTCGGGGATGCGATTCACACAGCGGGACGCGCCCGCTCGCGAATCGCATCCCAGGTCACTTACCCGTTCCCGTCCCCTGCTGTCATGTGCTGGCGCGCGCGGCTCCGCTCTCTAGGGCGCGCGCGCGCCAGCTCCCTGAGACTTAAAGGGCCAGTGCACCAATGATTGGTGCCTGGCCCAATTAGCTTAATTGGCTTCCACCTGGTCCCTGACTATATCTGACCTCCTCCCATGCACTCCCTTGCCGGATCTTGTTGCCTTGTGCCAGTGAAAGCGTTTTGTGTGTCCAAAGCCTGTGTACCAGAACTTCTGCTATCCACCCTGACTACGAACCTTGCCGCCTGCCCCCGACCTTCTGCTACGTCCGACCTTGCTTCTGTCTACTCCCTTGTACCGCGCCTATCTTCAGCAGCCAGAGAGGTTGAGCCGTTGCTAGTGGATACGACCTGGTCACTACCGCCGCAGCAAGACCATCCCGCTTTGCGGCGGGCTCTGGTGAAAACCAGTAGTGACTTAGAACCGGTCCACTAGCACGGTCCACGCCAATCCCTCTCTGGCACAGAGGATCCACCTCCTGCCAGCCGGCATCGTGACAAATATCTGGCTTTTTGAACCTTTAGCTCCTCTCTCTGACTATTCTCTCTGGTATTAGCAACTTTGTACTGTGACATCTCCTGGCTTCAAACGCGGATAGTTGACATTGGACTTACTGTGTGAGTGTTTAGTCTTCCTTTGTTAGTCTGTCTGTTCTTACTGTCCCTGTACCTAGTCTGTGTCATTGTAGTTTATTATTTTGACAATTACGCCCCTCATTTATATAGGAAGGGACTGTCTTCATGGTTACGGACCTATCTTTTAGGCAGGTATGTACGTAGGCAGGGACAGGGAAGCGGGCGAGATTAGAGTGCACTCCTTCCCTGCCCATTTCTGACACTAGTATCCCAATGCTGATAGAAAACATTTTTAGATATGGTAGACACTTGTGACCCCGTATCTGTCAGCACCTCCAACTGTATACCCTCTACAATCATTTTTACATAGAGGCAGGAGGCGACATAAAATGCGAGTCCTGACAAAGGTCGTTCAGGTTTTGGACCTGGTGACTGTTTTCCTTAGGGCTGGTCTGCGACCTTTTAAATCCCAACACTGCATCTTCCAATGTCCTGACATATTGCAGTAAGTACAAAAGGGCCTTTGAGTCCCCGAGGGCCTATTGGGTGGAGGGTTGAAATTGCGGGGAGCAGGAACAGGAACAGGTTTCCCATGTCGGGGCTGTTCACGGTCAGGTGGAGCGGCCCGGGTGGCAAGCTCCTTCACTGCCTTAGTCAACTGTTCAATGTCTTGCTTAACACTTTGTAGGTTAGAGGCTGTGGTGACTGGCAAAGCAGATGATACTGGCTCTTGGACAGGGGTACAAACTTCCTCTAACTCAATACCGGACTCAATCATTTGAATAGCCAGTCTCTTAAAAGCGAGGAAGGACGAATTAGGGTTTTGGACTGCTAACATTCTCACTGGGCTTTGTCCCACTTATTATGAGTCCCATCAATAAATCTGTCCATTAAGACCTTGTTGCCCTGCTCGGGAGTTATACCATCTAGTTTTTGGACAGTCTCTAGGGAATTCTGTAGGGCTACGGCATAAGCTCTTAAAGTCTAACCTGGCATCTGTCGCCTTTCATACAGCTGGAGATGTACAGAGAATCTGTCTGACAGAGAATGTGACTCAATTACCTGGTACAGGCCTTCAAAGATATTCTCCACAGTTTCGGAGGCTGGCCAGATGCGGACTTCCTCTAGTGCTAATCCCTGTAGTTGTCTTGTGAGCAATTGCACCTGTTGATTAGGAGGGAAAGAGTAAAAGGCAAACGGACTCTGGATCCTTTCCTTGAAATCCCTCATGGTGAAGGGGGTCTCCATAGTAGGTAGGGAGGACAGGGTTCCCCATGAATACCGGTGCTGAAGCTGGAACACCCATGTTGTTGATGTGGACTGCAAGCAGGACTGGAAGCATTCTGGCCACTGGGGCAGCAGATGATCCAGCTGCTGGAGATGAAGGGGCACTGTTGTATGGTTGATCCGGAGAGCTGGGTGCTGACATCCTGTAGACTTTTTGAGTGCGCTGTCACTTTAAGAAGAATTGAGTGCGTTGTCACTTTCAGAAGAATTGAGTGCGCTGTCACTTTAAGATGCTGGTCGAGGAGCTGCAGCGGCCTAGTCTTGGCTGGTGGGAGCACTCTGGGGGGCGCTCCCCCTCTATTTTGCAGTTACCAAGAAATACTGTTGGGCATTAAGGGGTTAACGTGGTTAGTTACCGTCACCAGAGACTGGATACTGATGCGCACAGGTATTTGCAGAGTCTATGCTGCAGCGGATGCCGGGTAGTAGACAGCAGAGCCGGATGCAGCCTCCGGGACCTCCAATATGGCTGTGCCCAGGGAACTTCCTGTTTCGGTTCGGCAGGTAAATTCTCCCCTGTGCAACAGAGGGCAGATCTTTGGTTCCTCCTCGCAACACTGTAGAGGCATCACCTCTGGGGACTGACGGGGTGGAGCTGTGACCGCTCGCGTGCGGGATACATGCGGGAAGTAACTCTTTCAGGTACTAACTCTTTACACTCCACAGCAGCAAACAACAGTCTTTCCTTCACCTCCCCCTCCATTTCACAAGTGCCACTAGTAAAACACTTCTCAATGACAAAGTCCCGTACACTTTCTGACGCAACCTTCTGTCGCATCGGCATGCGATTTTTGCAAACAGAATTGGACACCGTTCAGACTAGGGGGGAGGACTTGTGGCATATGGCGCACACCCGTATCCTGTTCATGATGCCAAAAGTTGTGATAATGGCGGGGTGTGTGGTGCAGGCCAGATGTTGTAACCCTAGGGGCAGATGTTATTAACCCCTTCTTGTCATGACGTTAAGGCGTGGTTTAGCCTTAACCACCCGATGGTAATACCGCTGGTCCTGGGCTAGGCACGGGGGCAACGAAAACACCAACGTCAAGTTACGGACAATGGTAGCTTTACTGAGGGTAGACAGGGGATACAATCTATGTAGTACAGCCAATATCCCAAGGAGGTTACCAGTGACACCAGGGGACCTCGCAGGCTTGCTGGGACTTGCAGTATGTAGAGACACTTTAGTACAGGCCATGGTGACTATATAGAAGACTTGACTTGACAATTGAAATGAAGATGACTTTGAGCTTACTTCAGCTTACTCTGTGGCTGCAGACTTTGGGCTTGAGGTCTCCAATGCTCTGGACACACTCTGAGATGTCTTGACTGAACTGGACCTCAGCTTAGCAGAAGTGAAAGCTCAAAGAAAGCTAAGAGCTCCAAGAGAAAGATTACAGCCCCTCCCCTGATTTTTATAGGGGAGATTAGCAAGGATCCTATAGGTCACAGGGGGGGGGGTCACCTGGTCACTAGTTCCTCCTGGGTAACATGGTATAATATTTAACCCCTTAACGACGCAGGACGTATATTTATGTCCTGCGCCGGCTCCCGCGATATGAAGCGGGATCGCGCCGCGATCCTGCATCATATCGCGTCGGTCCCGGCGCTTATCAACGGCCGGGACCCGCGGCTAATACCACACATTGCCGATCGTGGCGATGTGCGGTATTAACCCTTTAGAAGCGGCGGTCAAAGCTGACCGCCGCTTCTAAAGTGAAACTGAAAGTGACCCGGCTGCTCAGTCGGGCTGTTCGGGACCGCCGGGGTGAAATCCCGGACACATATGTGGTATCGCCGGGTGCGTAAATGTCCGAACTATAAAAATATATCATTATTTAAACCGCATGGTCAATGGCGTACGCGCAAAAAAATTCCAAAGTCCAAAAAAGCGTATTTTGGTCACTTTTTATACCATTAAAAAAATGAATAAAAAGTGATCAAAAAGTACGATCAAAACAAAAATCATACCGATAAAAACTTCAGATCACGGTGCAAAAAATGAGTCCTCATACCGCCCTGTACATGGAAAAATAAAAAAGTTATAGGGGTCAGAATATGACATTTTTAAACGTATAAATTTTCCTGCATGTAGTTATGATTTTTTCCAGAAGTGCGACAAAATCAAACCTATATAAGTAGGATATCATTTTAATCTTATGGACCTACAGAATAATGATAAGGTGTAATTTTTACCGAAATATGCACTGCGTAGAAACGGAAGCCCCCAAAAGTTACAAAATGGCGTTTTTTTTTCGATTTTGTCGCACAATGATTTTTTTTTCCGTTTCGCCGTGCATTTTTGGGTAAAATGACTAATGTCACTGCAAAGTAGAATTGGGGACGCAAAAAATAAGCCATAATATGGATTTTTAGGTGGAAAATTGAAAGGGTTATGATTTTTAAAAGGTAAGGAGGAAAAAACGAAAGTGCAAAAACGGAAAAACCCTGAGTCCTTAAGGGGTTAAAGCAACAGCACACCAGTAATACAAACATATATACAATAGGGCTAAACTGTAGGGGGCCCTGGGGCCTGACAGGGCAGGAGAAATGTAAGGGGACACACCATCCCATACTGGGCCACCACAACTTCTTATCCCCTATCCAAAGGATAGGGGATGAGATGTCTGATCGTGGGGGTCCTGCAATCTCTCATGGAGAACTCTGTCTCAGCTGCACTAAGCAATGATCGCTCTGTGTCTGAAGACTCATGACCCTGGGGCCGGAGTATCATGACATCACGATTCCGCCCCTTTGTGATGTCCCGCCCCCTCAATGCAAGTCTATGGGAGGGGGCGTCCCATAGATGTCTTAGGGCCGGAGTACCCCTTTAAAGCAGGAGTTGAAAGTCTCTGAAAGTACTGCCTTTCCTTTTCGCTGACTTTTCACAGTTTTTAGTAATATTGGATAGCAAGATTGGAGGTTTTCCTCAGTGCACAATATGCCACATGTAAGCAGAGGTTTCAGGATGAATACCGCTGTAGTACATGTGAGTATGTTGCCCATCTTGAAATTCGCATTAGAGATCTGAAGGAGAAAATGCCTCTCTGAGAGCTACTGACAACCTTGGTAGGGGCATTATGTTCACTAAGCAAGCAGTTAGCAGGGTACACATGAATCAGGAGGACCAAGAAAGTAGCTGGGTAAATGTAGTTAGAGGAACTGCACAATCCTAACCCAGGCTCAATTCCCTACTACTTTGGAGACTGCGACCTGTCTACTTCTTATCTACATTCGGAGTTAAGGGTGAAGAACAGGCATTTGTCATATACTTCACATCTCTGTTTAGCCACTGCCATGCCATTTGTAGTTCACGGATTGCCTGTTAGGAATTGTAATGCAAAATCACATTCAAATTTGGAACCAAGTACATGCTTTCCATAGAGCTATGGTCTCTACTGAGTTAGGGACTACTGTAGTTGCTTAAATTGATATTGAATATTAATTATGATTGGTGAAAATTATAAAAAGTTTATAAATAAAAAAGCTTTTTTTATGGATATTTTGAATAAACTCAGTAGTCATAACAGAATATGGCTTCAAAATGGTCCATTGACGTGGAACAAAGATCATTAGCAAAGTCCCAGATTTGATGATATTATATAAACTTGGAATAATTTTATGCTTTATTTGAAATCTAGCATTGAAAAAAGTTCCAAGTTGATGCACCAGGTATGGCTCTTGTTACTAGACTAGGATTAACATATAGACTGTGCATCACATCTAGATTTTCCTATAGGCTAGTTATCCTATTTAAAGGATTTCTAAAATAATAACCATATGAAATCCTCAAGATAATCAATAAATGTTTAATCTGTAGGAGATACATAACTAATTAGACTCCCAATGATCTCACATTCATTGGGCAGTGTCCATATGTTGTATACAGTGGGGATCAAAAGTTTGGGCACCTCAGGTAAAAAAATTTATTAATATGCATAAAGAAGCCAAGCAAAGATGGAAAAATCTCCAAAATGCATCAAATTACAGATTAGACATTCGTATAATATGTCAACAAAAGTTAGATTTTATTTCTATCATTTACACTTTCAAAATAACAGAAAACAAAAAAATGGCATCTGCAAAATTGTGGGCACCCTGCAGAGTTAATATCTTGTACTGCCGCCTTTGGCAAGTATCACAGCTTGTAAACGCTTTTTGTAGCCAGCCAAGAGTCTTTCAATTCTTGTTTGAAGTATCTTTGCCCATTCTTCCTTACAAAAGTCTTCCAGTTCTTTGAGATCTCTTGGCTCTCTGTCACGCACTGCTCTTTTAAGGTCTAGCCATACATTTTCAATTATGTTGAGGTCAGGAGATTGTGAAGGCCATGGCAAAACTTTCAGTTTACGCTTCTTGATGTAATCCCCCGTGGATTTTGAGGTGTGTTTAGGATCATTTTCCATTTGTAGAAGCCATCTTCTCTTTAACTTCAGCTTTTTCACAGATGGCATCAAGTTAGCATCCAAAATTTGCTGACATTTTATTGAATCCATTTATCCTTCTACTCGTGAGATGTTCCCTGTGCCACTGGCTGCAATACAACTCCAAAGCGTGGTTGATCCACCCCAATGCTTAACAGTTGGACAGAGGTTCTTTTCATTAAATTCTGTTCCCCTTCTTCTCCAAATGTACCTTTGCTCATTGCAGCCAAAAAGTTAAATTTTAACCTCATCGGTCAACAGAACTTGTTTCCAAAATGCATCAGGCTTGTCTATATGTTCATTTGCAAATTTCAAACGCTAATTTTTGTGGTGAGGACGTAGAAGAGGTTTTCTTCTGATGACTCTTTCATGAAGACCATATTTGTACAAGTATCTCTTTATAGTGGAATAGTGTACCACAACTCCAGTGTCTGACAGATCTTTCCGGAGGGATTGTGCAGTCAAACGTGCATTTTGAATTGTTTTTCTCACAATCCTGCGAGCTGTTCTGTCTGATATTTTCTTGGTCTTCCAGATCTTGCTTTAACTTCCACTGTTCCTGATGACTGCCATTTCTTAATTACATTCCGAACAGAGGATATTGACATCTAAAAATGTTTTGCTATCTTCTTATATATTTCTCCAGTTTTGTGAGCATCAACTATTTTCAGTTTCAGATTTCTAGACAACTGCTTAGAAGAACCCATGGTGCTGATTGTTGGGGCAAAGTCAGATGAGTCTGGGCATTTAAAATCTTTGAGATTGACATCACCTGGTCTTCCCAGATGATGATTGAGAACAATCCATGACACTGGCAGGTCTCAGCTTTGCAAAGGGGACAGTGCATGCTATAAATTCTGCAGGGTGCCCAAACTTTTGCAGCTGCCATTTTTTTGTTTTCAATTACTTTGAAAGTGTAAAAGATGGAAATAAAATCTAACTTCTGTTCTGTATTATAGGAATGTCTAATCTGTAATTTGATGCCCTTTGGAGATTTTTCCATCTTTCCATGGCTTCTTTATGCACATTCATACAAATTATTACCTGGGGTGCCCAAACTTTTGATCCCCACTGTAGTTGCCAGAGTTGTACATATCAGACTATGATTACAATATACAACCACACATACTATGATAGTTAATAAAGGAAGGACATTTTGTTCTTCTATGGCCAAGCTAATGGCTAATCTAAACCACAGGTAAAAATAACTTTGTTTTTGCAGCAATTTTTATAAAAACAAACAAAAAAAAACTCATAATATATATATATATATATATATATATATATATATATATATACTGTATATACTCGAGTATTAGCCATTTCGAATATAAGCCGAGGCCCCTAATTTCACCCCAAAAACCTAGGAAAAGGTATAAACCTAGGGTGGGAAATACATCATCCCCCCTGTCATCATCCCCCTCCCCTGTCATCATCCATCATCCAGACCCTCCTGTCCATATGACCCCCTGTCCATATCAACTCCTGTCCATATGACCCCCTGTCAATGTCCCTCTGTCATCATCCAGACCCCCCTGTATATATCCCCCCTGTCCATATGACCCCCTGTCATCATCCAGACCACTCTTTCATTTTTTTCTCACCTCCGCAGTTGTTGCTCTAGTAGCTGCAGGGACCGTCCGGGGAGGGTGAGCCGTCCATCTTCACTGCAGGGACTGTCCGCATACCGGTGGGAGGATGAGCAGGTATGGGCCGTCCATCTTCACCGGGAGGCCTTCTTCTCTGCTCCGGGCCATTCTCGGACTAGTGACACTGCATTGACACCACCACGCAGGGATGTCCGTACGCAGCAGACGTCTGTGAGCAGGGACGCCCCTGACATCATATGTCTGCCCAGCACTGACATAATTGTGCTGCAGCGTCAATGCAGCATCACTAGTCCGGTGAGGGCCTGGAGCGGAGAAGAGTGCCTCCCGGTTAAGATGGACAGCCCGGACCAGCTCACCCTCCCCACCGGAAAATGGATTGGTCCTTGCAGTGAAGATGGATGGCCCGGACACCCCCCCCCCCCCACCACCACAACCACCGGTATGCCTAAAGCGATATATTTTTTTGTGTTCACTCGAGTATAAGCCGAGGGGGGCGTTTTCAGCATGAAAAATCGTACTGAAAAACTCGGCTTATACTCGAGTATATACGGTATTAATTCTCATTAACATTTTTACTAAATCTTATCCTAGCACCAAGAGCTGTCCCCATGTTCTCCATTCTAGAGAATAATATTGGTCTTACCAGTCACATTCCACTGATCTAAGGTTAATCATCTATGTGTAGATAAATAAAGGAGATTTATCATGCAGAAAAACGTATCTCTTATCCAAAGATGGAGCTGTAAATACAGCTTTCAACTATCTCCTGCTCTACCATAGAGATATATGGAGGTGCTTGTTGGCCGTCGCTTTGTGGTGGTTGACATGCTCCATTACAGGAGAGAGCCGGGGTCCAATGCAGGAGATCGCAGGATGTCCTAACGGTTGGACCCTCCACATTCTAAAACTTACCCCCTCTCCTTTGGATAGGGGTTAAGTTTTTTCTTTATGATATTTGTCTTTTGTTATTGGTGGAAAAAAAAATGAAAGTCCCTTTTAGTCGCATAATATTCATATTTATATCTGTCATTGTGTTGTGAATGGACATCTATATATCTATATATTTTTATATATAATGCTAAATTGGAAATTAAAGAGGGTACTCGGGTGGAAAAGTTTTTTTAAATCAACTGGTGCCAGAAAGTTAAACAGATTTGTGAATTACTTCTATTAAAAAAAAAAATCTTAATGCTTAAAGTACTTATCAGCTGCTGTATAATACAGATGAAGTTCTTTTCTTTTTAAGTTTCCTTTCTGGCTGACCACAGTGCTCTCTACTGATACCTCTGTCTATGTCCAGAGTAAAAGCAAATCCAGATAGCAAACCTCTACTGCTCCGGACAGTTCCTGACATGGACAGAGGTGTCAGCAGAGAGCACTGTGGTTAGACAGAAAAGAAATTCAAAAAGAAAAGAACTTCCTCTGTAGTATACAGCAGCTGATAAGCACTGGAAGGATTACGATTTTTAAATAGAAGTAATTTACAAATCTGGTTAACTTTCTGCCACCAGTTGATCTGAAAAATAAAAAATAGTCTACCACCGGAGTACAACTTTAAACTGTAGTATCATTAAGTTCGAAAATCACCTGAATGATAAAACTACTGTAAATTATCACTTGGAAAGATACATAGTGTCATATGCTTCGTTGGATTTATTTAACAAAAATACAAAATTGAGAAAATTGATTTAACAAAATTTAGAAAAAAATGGTCTCTTTCTAATGTTTAATTTCAAAAATTTTAATTCACCCATTTAATTTTAATTGACAAATAATTATATATAATGTTATCATTAATATACTCTTAATAATAATAATATACTCTTAATAATTTGTTTGAAAATGTATTTATGACGAAAAATGTTTTGTTTTGAAGTTTTATCTCCTAAACTATATTTTGTAGGTTGCGAACATTTTCACTTTCATCAGATTTTAAGGATATTTTTCATCCAAAGGCTTTTCTGTCTCGGAGCTTTCTCCAGAGTTCATTTGTTATGGCTTCTATTTCAGCAGACAAGATATCTTTTCCTTCTTAATGGTCTCTATTCTCACTTTGCCCTTTGTCGTGTGCATGTCGGTCCTGTGAGAATGAGGCAGAGCTTTGAGCGAAAGGTTATCCCATCAATCAAAAACACTGCTGCTCCATCCTTAATGTGCTCTGGAAAATGTTAAGTGACCTAACTGCGTGGTGAACTGCTCATACCGCAGACACTAACATTACATTAATTAGGTAATATTCATTAAACTGCGATATCTATTTGTGATTGTTAATGACATTTCAGCTAAATGTGAAGCCATCATACAGCTCAGCCAGATGTGTTCAGCGCTGTATTAGAGCGATTACTTTAATAGATTAGATCCATATGCTGTATCTTCCTATATATTTATAGGCTATCAATAAAATATTAGCAGCTATACAGTATTTACTATTGTAAAGCCCAGATAACCAATGCTGAAATTTAAGAGTCCCAAAAGACTTAATGTATTTGCACGAATAGGGGGCATTCCCAATAGCAGACACGGACAACCCAAAAGGGGACAATACGGGACAAAACACTCTTATTGGGGGACAAAACACTCCCAATAGGGGACAATAGGGGACAAAACACCCACCATTGTGGACAATAGGGTACAAAACACTCCCAATAGGGAACAAAACAATCCCAATAGGGGACAATAGGAAACAAAACACTCCCAATAGGGGACAAAACACTCCCAATAGGGGACAAAACCCTTCCAATAGGGGACAACCAGGCTTATGTACGGGACCAACCTTGTATACAGGGTCCCCATCAGGGGGTACAACCAATACCCCAGTAAGGGGTCCAGGCCCTCGCTGCACCCCCTTGCAGAAGCCCCAGCACAGAAGCAGAAGACCAATGTTTAAATAGTGGTCTCCTGCTTCTGTACGTCCGGCAGCCACATCATTCACCCCCCTCCTTCCCTGATCCTCCATGCCACTTTATTCTCCTGTGCCAAATCACCCTCCCCCTTTATTAACCCCTGTGCCACATAATTTCTTCTTAATCCCCCCCCGTGCTATTTAATTCACCCTTTATTGCCCTCTGTGCAAATTCATCACTACCTCTTTACCACCTCCTGTGCCATTTTATTCCCCCTTTATCCCCCTGTGCCACTTCATAAAGAGGGGGGTGATGAATTTACACAGAGGGTAGTGAAGGGGGAATGAAATGACATGGGGAAGGGGGATCATGGGATAATGATATGGCACAGAAGGTAAAGGGGGGGATAATTTGGAACAAGGCAGGAGAGAATAAGGTGGTACAGGGTTATAAAGGGGGGAATGAAATGATATGGGGAGGGATAAGGAGTGATTAAACGGCACTGGGAGATTCTACTGTAATATTGTTTTTTATCATGTTTTATAGGTAATTACACTAACTAGTAAGTACAGTACAGTATTTCGTGCAGATATGATAATTGTGCATTTTTGTTTGCCAATTTTGCATACATTTTGTATTGTTTTGTAACGCCACACTGGTGTGGACCCATTGTGCCACAAATAGCAGCCGGCCAGGCAGGCAGAAAGGGGCAAAACTGACACAAAAAAATAGTGCCAGACACAGCAATGCTGATAAGGGTGTTTATTTACAAAGTGCATGCAGAGTACAATAAACAGGCACAGATCAGGCTTCAGGACAGGCAAGATACAGAGACCTTAGCACTGCAGACAAAACAAACAGAATCCATAATCTTGCTGAGGCCCAGAACAGCAGATGTGGCCTCTTTATATAGGAAGTTCCCTCCACAGATTGGAAGGGGAACCACTAGGGAACGCACACCAACTCTATAAAACATAGCTAGTGTTCGTGCGTGGCCCTTAGTGGACAGAGCAGCAAACCACATGACAGACCAGGAAATACAGCAGGAACATGGCACCCAGAATGTCGCACAATGCTGGTAAGACCCAGGGCACATGGTATGCTGGTGGTTGCCAAAAAGCATTGTTACATATTTTACTATTTAACCCCTTAAGGACACATGACGTACTGGAACGTCATGTGTCCGCTCCCTATCTATAACGCGGGGCCACGGCCTGGACCCGTGGCTAATAGCGCGCGTCATTGATCGTGCTGCCGCACGCTATTAACCCTTTAGACGCGGCGTTCAGAGTTGAACGCCGCGTCTAAAGTGAAATTGAAACCATGCCGGTTAGCTCAGTGGGCTGTTCGGGATAGCAGCGGTGAAATCGCGGCATCCCGAACAGCTTACAGGACAGCAGGAGGGTCCCTACCTGCCTCCTTGCTGTCCGATCGCCGAATGACTGCTCAGTGCCTGAGATCCAGGCATGAGCAGTCAAGCGGCAGAATCATCGATCACTGGTTTCTTATGAAAAACCAGTGATCAATGTAAAAGATCAGTGTGTGCAGTGTTATAGGTCCCTATGGGACCTATAACACTGCAAAAAAAAGTGAAAAAAAAGTGAATAAATATCATTTAACCCCTTCCCTATTAAAAGTTTGAATCACCCCCCTTTTCTCATAAAAAAACACAGTGTAAATAAAAATAAAAATAAACATATATGGTATCACCTCGTGCGGAAATGTCCGAATTATAAAAATGTATCATTAATTAAACTGCACGGTCAATGGCGTACGCTCAAAAAAATTCCAAAATAGTGCATTTTTGGTCACTTTTTATATCATGAAAAAGCAATAAGTCCTATCAATGCAAAAATGGTACCGTTAAAAACTTCAGATCACGGCACAAAAAATTAGCCCTCATACCGCCCCATACACGGAAAAAAAAAAAAGTTATAGGGGTCAGAAATGACGATTTTAAACGTATAAATTTTCCTGCATGAAGTTATGATTTTTTCCAGAAGTACGAAAAAATCAAACCTATATAAGTAGGGTATCATTTTAACCGTATGGACCTACAGAATAAATATTAGGTGTCATTTTTACCGAAAAATGTACTATGTAGAAACGGAAGCCCCCAAAATTTACAAAACTGCATTTTTTTTAAATTTTGTCTCACAATGATTTTTTTTTCCATTTCACCGTAGATTTTTGGGCAAAATGACTAACGTCATTACAAAGTAGAACTGGTGGCGCAAAAAATAAGCCATCATATTTGGATTTTAAGGTGCAAAATTGAAAGAGTTATGATTTTTTAAAGGCAAGGAGCAAAAAACGAAAATGCAAAAACGGAAAAAACCCTGGTCCCTAAGGGGTTCAAAAATTTAAAAATCTTTGCATTGCCATGTTTTGACCCCTTTATTCAACAAGTTTGGTATTATTTTTTTTCCCCTTTACCCCATTGACCAGGATCAAAATGTTATATTTGAATAGCTCAGACAATTCAGTACTTGGCAATAACAAATTTTATGTGTAGTGCCGCTGCCCTACTCCCCGCACGGACCGCAATGCGCTTCGCATGATGTGATGCGATAGAGCTCCTTAGACTCCGCTCCCTAATATGGCTCACGTCATTGTCCACACAGGCACAGCGGATCCACACCACCAGCTGTTACAATAAGATCCGGCCATGGATCCTGCCAAGATGCCTCTGCCGAATGTCACTGATCTATCTGCCATAGTGGCACAACAATCTCTTCAGATTAAACAACAAGTGCAACAGCTTAATCAGCTATCTGCAATGATGCAGCAGCTTCTCTCCTCTCCAAAGCGCATACGGCGCAAAAATGAGCCGACCGGACCGAACGTTTCACTCCAGCCGGCTCATTGAAATGAATTACATACGGGAGCACATAGAAAGGCATACGGGAGCGCAAGGTTTTAGCTCCCCCCTGCCGTATGCGCTCCCGTATGGGAGAAAACATTATGTGAACCCAGCCTTACACTATTTCTAGTGTCAGTTTTGCCCCATTCTGCCTGCCTGGCCGGCTGCTATTTGTGGCACAATGGGTCCTCACCCGTGTGGCGTTACAAAACAATACAAAATGTATGCAAATTTGGCATACAAAAATGAACAATTATCATATCTGCACAAAAAAATTACTGTGCGGTGCATTGTTAATATTATTTCCCCAATAAGTTTTGTTTATTAAATTTTTTTCCTGGTTTTGTCATATTACAAAGGGTGACAGATTGCGTACCAGTAAATAAAAAGTTGTCCTGCAATAAATGAGCCCCCATTTGTTTCTGTTGGTAAAACAATATGCATTTTATGAGTCTTAGAAGGTGAGAAGAAAGCAAGAAAATGTAAGTGGAATTTTGTAATTAGAGATGTCGGGACAGGATTATATAGATAAACATATAAAGGGAAGACACAAGCATCTGTTTTTCTGGATCCATTTCTGGTTTGGGTTTAAGTATTCCCAAGTTGATTGGAAATGTTGCAAGGACACACACAAAATGAATAAATAAATACATTTAATAAAATAACATTATACCAAATAATTTCTAATTCATTTGCATTTCCATACATTACCATGGTTCCCCATTCCTGTGACTTCAGCAACACTAGACATCATGTCATCACAGTATAGCGACAACAGGAATCAGTGATGTCAGACTAATTCCAGATGGGCCATTTTAGTTGCTAAAAAAAATCCCATTAATTAACGCATGCAAAAAGTACCAGGTGTGAACTGAGTCAACCCCATTTGTATTCTGAGGCTGTCTATAATTCCTATAAATTAGGATTGCTCCAACCATCTGGATGAACATTTTGATCATGACCATAAAGTGTAGATTATACTTAATGACATTTTATAGAAAATGCATGATCTGCTAGTACAGAAGAATATCCCTATAGCGGACACTCACAGGGAATAAAAAAGGGTCCACTATTGAGAGATGTCCCTTATTGGAGAAAAAAGGCTCAAAATTCTTCCTGAAGGATGGAATACTATACTGTGGTCTGTGGTGACGCCAGATAGTGGTTTTGGCAGAAAGGTCCCCAGTGAATGACTTCAGCAGTTTGCCAGTCGAGAACCGGGGAGAGAAACTGAAACCAGGGAAGACAGAGGAGAAGCTCCGAAGTACAAGGAGAAGGCACGAGTTCTGTGTGCTTTCTCTTTGTACTTCGGAGCTTCTCCTCGGTCTTCCCTGGCTTCAATTTCATTCCCCGATTCTCAACTGGCAAACTGCGGAAGTCATTCACTGGGGACCTGTCTGCCAAAACCACTATCTGGCATCAAGACAGCCTAAGTATTCTCTACCTAATTTATCTATGCCGGGTTTGCCTGTTCATTACCAGGACTTTGCAAGCATGTTCTGCGAAAAGCAGTCTGAAAGTCTTCCTCCACACTGTCCCTATGACTGCCCAATTGACCTTCTGCCAGGGACTTTGCCTCCTTGGGGAAGAATCTACCCCTTGTCTGTTCCCGAGACTCAAGCCATGACTAAATACATGAAGGAGAATCTCCAGAAGGGCTTCATCCAGAAGTCCTCCTCCCCTGCAGTTGCAGGATTCTTCTTTGTGGAAAAGAAGGACGGGTCTCTCCGCCCTCGTATTGATTACCGAGGACTTAAAATATCACTATCAAGAATTGGTACTCCTTACCTTTGATTTCTGAGCTCTTTGATCGCCTGCGGGGGCCAAGGTCTTCTCCAAACTTGATCTGTGAGGAGCATACAACCTCATCAGAATACGGAAAGGAGATGAATGGAAGACAACCTTTAATACCTGTGATGGGCACAGGTATTAAAGGTTGCCTCTGCACCAGTTTTGTCGAGACCCAATCCAGAAAAAACCCTTCTTCCTTGAAGTAGATGCCTTTTCTGTAGGAGCCGGAGCAATACTGACCCAAAAGACTTCCAGGGGTTAAACCGTGACTTGTGGGTTTTTCACCAAGACCTTTTCACCTGCCAAGAGGAATTATTCAATTGAACACCGTGAACTTTTGGCTATTAACCCCTTAAGGACCAAGCCCATTTTGGCCTTAAGGACCAGAGTGTTTTTTGCACATCTGACCACTGTCACTTTAAACATTGATAACTCTGGGATGCTTTTAGTTATCATTCTGATTCCAAGATAGTTTTTTTGTGACATATTCTACTTTAACATAGTGGTAAATTTTTAAGGTAACTTGCATCCTTTTTGGTGAAAAATCCCCAAATTTGATGAAAAGTTTGAAAATTTTGTATCTTTCTAACTTTGAAGCTTTCTGCTTGTAAGCAAAATGTATATTACAAATACATTTTTTTAATTCACATAAACAATATGTCTACTTTATGTTTGCATCATAAAATTGATGAGTTTTTACTTTTGGAAGACACCAGAGGGCTTCAAAGTTCAAGCGCAATATTCCAATTTTTCACAAAATTTTCAAACTCACTATTTTTCAGGGACCAGTTCAGGTTTGATGTGGATTTGAAGGATCTTCATATTAGAAATACCCCACAAATGACCCCATTATAAAAACTTCCCCCCCCAAAGTATTCAAAATGACATTCAGTCAGCATTTTAACCCTTTAGGTGTTTCACAGGAATAGCAGCAAAGTGAAGGAGAAAATTCACAATCTTCATTTTTTACACTCGGAAAAAATGTATACTTACATTTGTAGCCCAATTTCTCTCGAGTAAGGACATACCTCATATGTCTATGTAAATTGTTCGGCGGGCTAAGTAGAGGGCTCAGAAGCGAAGGAGTGACAAGGGGATTTTGGAGAGTAAGTTTTTCTGAAATAGTTTTTGGGGGCATGTTGCATTTAGGAAGCCCCTATGGTGCCAGAACAGCAAAAAAAAAACACATACCATACCATTTTGGAAACTAGACCCCTTGAGGAACGTAAAAAGGAATTAAGTGAGCCTTAATACCCCACAGGTGTTTCACGACACCTTTGGCATATGTAAAAAAAAATGTTTTTTTTTACTAAAATGTGTGTTTCCCCCCAAATTTCAAATTTTTGCAAGGGTTAATAGCAGAAAATACCCCCCAAAATTTGTAACCCCCATTTCTTCTGAGTATGCAAGTGCAAGTGCACTATGGGCGAACTACAATGCTCAGAAGAGAAGGAGTCATATTTGGCTTTTTGAGAGCAAATTTTGGTCGGGGGGAATGTTGCATACCATTTTGGAACACATACCATACCATTTTGGAAACTAGACCCCTTGAGGAACGTAACAAGGAATTACGTGAGCCTTAATACCCCACAGGTGTTTCATGACTTTTGCATATGTAAAAAAAATAAAAATATTTTTTCACTAAAATGTGTGTTTCCCCCCAAATTTCACATTTTTGCAAGGGTTAATAGCAGAAAATACCCCCCCAAAATTTGTAACCCCCATTTCTTCTGAGTATGCAAGTGCAAGTGCACTACGGGTGAACTACAATGCTCAGAAGAGGAGTCATATTTGGGGTACAGTGAGCATTTACACCCCACTGGTGTCTGACAGATCTTCGGAACAGTGGGCTGTACAAAATTTTTCATTTTCACGGACCACTGTTCCAAAGATCTGTCAGACACCTGTGGGGTGTAAATTCTCACTGCACCCCTTATTACATTCCTTGAGGGGTGTATTTTCTGAAATGGAGTCACATGTGTTTTTTTTTTTTTTTTTTGCGTTTTTCAAAACCGCTGTAACAATCAGCCACCCCTGTGCAAATCACCTCAAATGTATATGGTGCAATCTCCCTTCTGGGCCTTGTTGTGCGCCCCCAGAGCACTTTGTGCCCACATATGGGGTATCTCCGTACTCGGGAGAAATTATGGGGCAACACCAGCATGTTAGTGTAAACATTTTTTTTTTTTACACTAACATTCTGGTGTAGACCCCAACATTACCTTTCCATTAAGGGTTAAAGGAGAAATAACCCCCCAAACCTTGTAACGCAATTTCTCCCGAGTGCGACGATACCTCATATGTGGCCCTAAACTGTTGACTTGAAATACGACAGGGCTCCAAAGTGAGAGCGCCATGTGCATTTCAGGCGTAAATTAGGGATTTGCATAGGGATGGACATAGGGGTATTCAACGCCAGTGATTCCCAAACAGGGTGCCTCCAGCTGTTGCTGTCCGGCAATACTGGGAGTTGCTGTTTTGCAACAGCTGGAGGCTCCGCTTTGGAAACGCTGGCGTACCGGACGTTCTTACTGGTGGGGGGGGGGGGGGGGTACTGTGTAGGGGTATGTGTATATGTAGTGTTTTTAACTTTTTAGTTTATTTAGTGGTAGTGTCGACCAGTGTATTTAGGGTACAGTCACACGGGCGGGGGATTACAGCGAGTTTACCAGCGCAAAATTTGCTGCATCTCAAACTTGCTGCAAAACCACAACTCCCAGTATGTATGGTCTGTTAGTGCATGCTGGGAGTTATAGTTTTGCAACAGCTGGAGGCACACAGGTTAGGAAACACTGAGTTAGAAACAGACAATGTTTCCCAACCAGTGTGTCTCCAGTTGTTGCAAAACTACAACTCCCAGCATGCCCAGACAGCTGAAGGGCAGGCTGGGAGTTGTAGTTTTGCAACATCAGGAGGGCCCCAGTTTGGAGACCATTGTATAATGGTCTCCAATCTGTGCTCTTCCAGCTGTTGCAAAACTACAACTCTAAACATGCACTGACTGTCCAGGCATGCTGGGAGTTGTAGTTTGGCAACATCTGAAGGGCCAGATGTTGCTGAACTACAACTCCCAGCATGCCTGGACAGTCAGTGCATGCTGGGAGTTGTAGTTTTGCAACAGCTGGAAGAGCACAGATTGGAGACCATTATACAATGGTCTCCAAACTGGGGCCCTCCAGATGTTGCAAAACTACAACTCCCAGCATGCCCAGACAGCCTTTGGCTGTCTGGGCATGCTGGGAGTTGTAGTTTTCAGACTCCTAGAAGCAGCAGTGAAGATCTTCACTGCTGCCTCTGAGGACCATGTACTTACCTGCCGGTCCCGCCGCTGCTCCTCCACGTGGCCGGTCCCGCCGCTGCTCCAGGTAAGGCCGCCGGTCCCCGCGTGTGCCCCCCCCCTAGGCCGCAGGTCCCCGCGAGCCCCCGCAGCCATCTTCCCCCATTCTGCCCGACTTCTAGAGGCGGGCAGTGCGGGGGATCTGAACTTTCACCCCAGGTCACTGTGATTGGTCCACAGGGACCAATCACAGTGATCGCTGACCAGGACCATCAATGGATGGTCCTGGGGGGTGAAGCAGAAGTTGTCTCCTGCTGGAAACAGCGGGACTTCTGCTGGTTAACCCGTGAGATGCTGCACATCGCCGGGTTAACTGAATGTCATTTCTGAATGTCGAGATGCGCGAACGCACTGCACAACCCAACGTTTATATATGATATTCTGCAGGAAGGGGTTAAGCTCACCCTGCAGGAAGGGGTTAAGCTCACCCTGGAAGAATGGCATCATCTACTGAAAGAATTTTCTCATCCAGTCAGTATATACACAGATCATAAGAATCTTTTCTTTTGTATCTTCAGTCCACTCAGCGTCTGAATCCCCGCCAGAACAGGTTATCTCTTTTCTTCTCCAGATTCAATTTTCTTATTAATTTTTGGCCCGCAGATAAGAACATTAAGGCCGATGCTCTCTCCAGGGCTTCTGATGTGGCGGGTCTGGACTCCTCTCCTAGGCACATCGCGCCTCCTGAGCATTTGATCTCAGTCGCTCCTCTAGACCTACAGCAAGTTCCACCAGGAAAGTCTTTTGTGTCATCTCGCCTTAGAATTAAGGTATTGAATTGGGGACACTCTTCTTTACTGGCCGGGCATCAGGGAATACGAAAGTCCACTCTACTCATCTGCCGACGTTATGGCTATTTGGCAGGAAACCCGGCGTTTCTTAGTACATGCCTCAACCTTCATGAAGTCACAGGCTGATAAAAGAAGAAGACCAACCCCGATCATTTCTCATGGAGATAAAATCTGGCTGTCTGCCAAATATGTTCATTTAAAGATTCCCAGTTACAAACTAGGTCCTCTGTTCCTTGGTCCCTACAAAATTCTACGCCGTATTAACCCGGTGTCCTACAAACTCTGCCTGCCTTCTTCCCTTCACATCCCGAACGCCTTCCATGTCTCCCTTCTTAAATAGGCACTGTCAGATATAAAAAAAACTTTTGATATGTTGTAAAGCATGTATAACCAATAGGTTTTGCAATTGCTTTCATTAGAAAATTTTCAGTATTTCATACTGAAAAAGCCAGTCAAAGAACTGCCCCCCCCTGCCTCTTGGGATGCATTCAATGTTTTTGTCTACACTGCTTCGTCCTGGACTCCAGGACGTTTTGTTGGGGGGAGGGGCTGTACACACTGCAGAGACTCATGTGAAGAGAAGGGGAGGGGGAGGGGCAGGAAGACTGCTGCTAACACGCAGGAAGACTGCTGCTCTCACACAGCAGACATCAATGAGAGAGGCAGAAACATGCATTGCAGACAAAAAAGTAAGTGTCCATGCATGTATGTGTGTGTGAATATATGTGTATGCGTGTATATCAGTGTGTCTATCTAATGTGTATGTGTAAGAATATATGAAGCCAGTGTGTGTGTGTGTGTGTGTAATAAAGGGGGACTACAATCATAAGCCTCCAGCTGTTTCAAAACTAAAACTCCCAGCATGCCTTCACAGCCAAATGATGTGTGGGCATGCTGGGAGCTGTAGTGTTGCAACAGCTGGAGGCACCCTGGTTGGGAAGCACTGGACTGAGGAGGGGGAGTGGTTATCACAGTGAGTACCCGCCCCCCTGATTCTGGTGGACAAAATTAAGGTGTTTCAGAAATAAAGCTAATTCTGAGAGAAATGTAGGTCACAGACACATTCAGAGTACATGTACATGATCAGGATGAGATACTGAGCAACATATAACAGTTTTGTTTTTTTGAGTGATCTGACGGGTACGCTTTAAGCCTCTTGTTCTACAATACCCAGGACCACTCTTTATTTAGTGTGTGACACGGCCAGTCTAGCCAAACAGGAGGCAGGAGTGCTAGGCCGATCTGAAAGTTATAGCATATCATAATAGTATACCATAATTTCTACTAATTTCTTTTACCACAATATGGATAAATGGCTCAAAGATGCATCTGATGCTTTGAGATATTATAGCATATAACTATTTTATTCTGTGATTCAACATTTAAAATAATGGACCCCAATGTAAAAGTTCCATTGCATTTCACTCTAGCACATAAAGATGAAGGCCCCTAATGAATTATGGTTTATCACTCTGGAAATGATTGCAAATAAATGAATAATGGTCGGATGTGTAGCAATAAATATTCATTAGAGTGATCATTAACATCCTAATTGATAATAATATGATGGTGACATAATAAAGATTACAGCTGGGAATTGTTCTGTTATCACACAAGAAACACTAAGTGAAAATGATCAGGAATAGTGTTAACTAATGTTATCATTTCAAATTAGGATGGTAGATATGAATAAATCATATGATTGCACTATACATTAACTATAATAACAGTATATTGTCTGAATGGTAGCAAATATACTGGGTACACAGCTAAGTTAATTCTACTATTTCATTTAACTCAATAGTAGCACCCCTTCCTCCAATATGTGTGCCACCAAGTAATATTTTGAGGCAGGAGGGTGTAGGAAAGAAAAAAAACAGAGATAGCGCTCCAATAGTGCCTTTAACCTTTTTAAAAATTAAATGTGTATCACAAGAAAAACAAGTGGCCTTTTCCAGTTGTGCTATATGCAGGCACAGCACTGGGATGCACTTTTGTATGGGTTGTGGCACGGTCTGGGAGCTGGCGATCGTCGTTCTTGATTGCAGCTGGAGGCAGGTTGCAGCTATCTCTGGCAGGGGATGGTCCCAAATCCGACTTGCTGTTCAGCCCTTCACCGGGATGCAGAAAGCCGTTCTCACAGGCAGTAGACTGTGATAACTTTTTATTTACCGATGTACAGAATTATACATAGGTAATAGCGGTTATACAGATAGCTGGGTGCACAGGATAACGTGTTTCAAAATTGGATTCCTCTCTTTGTCAGGTCATGTCAGGCCGCGCCCCGCCCCGTCAAAGCAAGTCTATGGGAGGGGATCACGCCCCCTCACATAGACTTGCATTGAGGGGGCCTTGCCGTGATGTCACAAGTGGGGCATGGCCGTGAGGTCATGAGCCTCCACCCCACATCGCCAGTCATCTGGCACTGAGCAAAGTTCACTGAGGTTCTGCAGCCAAGATCCCCGCGATCAGACATCTTAAATGTCTAGAGGTGGTGTACCCCTTTAAACTCTTATAGGAAGTCCACCATGATGACATCCTCTGGTAGGCAGGAGTGTTGGGCACAAATATTTGGATTTCAAATTTTTATCTCGAATATTGCAAATTTGCGAATATTGCGAATATATTCGCTATATATTCGAAATTACAAATTTTCACTTTTTCCCGCATATGCGCACATTTGCAAATACACATATGTGAATATTCGCATATGTGAATATTCGCATTTTCCTTCTTTTCACTTGTGGCCCAATTAGAATGATGCAAATACACTTGTCAGAGGTTATCAACAACATCCCTAGCAACCAATAGTAAAGTTGCCCCCCCCCTCACTGTTTTCTTCCTCGAATACGTGAATATGCGAGTATGCGAATATGAGAGTATAATGAATACGCAAAATTCACAAATATAGGACAAATATTCAGCTATATATACGCAAAATTTTGCAAATTCGAATATGGCCAATGCCGCTCATCACTAGTGGACAGTTCCATAGTCTCACTGCTCTGACACTAAATAATCCCCTACTATGTTGGTGTGGATGCCCCCGCAGTTTTTACATTATAGGAGGATATCAAAAACATTCTAAGAAGGCATTGAACAGTTAAGCAATCTGCCAAACACAATTCTGGTACTCCAACTAAAGTGTCTGAATGCACAACTCATTGTTTTTTAGCATAAATAATCTGTAACTAAAAAAAATAACCAGTTCAGGTGCCATTGCTTCTTAAGGGAAACAAGACTTCAAGGAAACAAGACTTCAGTAGACAAAAGAGCACAGGCAACTGGATCAGTGCGCAGTTAAAAAACAATCTGATCAGCTCCTATGGGCAACTGCACCACTCTTCATCTACACAGGTTTTGATGGATCTCCCCCACAGACTGTAATATAGACAGCTATAGCGTACGTAATGTATATTTACCTCATCCTGGCCGGTGAATAATCAGTCACACAGCCAGACTCCTTCATACATAAGTTAAATTGATGCTGAGCAGAATCTGTATTCTGCAGTCTATTATTCTGTATATTCTCTGTGTGTGAGGAGAACTAAGAAACTGAACATGTCTGACCAGAAGGGAAACCTGTGCACAGAATGTATCCTATGGCAAGAAGCAAAAATACTAGAGAGCATCCAGCTTATATTGGTAGGGCCGCCTTTCAAAACCGATTAATTTCTGATAATTATTTGTATCTGAAAATATGGTTCATTTCACATAATGCATCAGTTTAGACCTATTTATCTTAATGGCCCATTAATAACCAGCAGGTTTTCTACAAATTTCTTTCTTTCTAAAAGAGTAAGATATATAGATTCTAAAGCAACAAAATAAATGTTTCTAATACCCTCAATCTAGGGAATCCAAGTCCATGGTCTGTTAATGAAGAATCAAGAAACTTCATGATGTTTTCCAAAGAATTTCATCTTAGTCTATGTCGGTAGAAATATGCAAGAGAAGACAATTTAAGTGACACTTCATAGAATGACCTGTCATATATTCTCTGTACATGTAGCATTGCTCATTGTTCAGTCTGTCAACTTTAAGAGACAGCATTTGTTACAATGAAATAGCAGACAATTACAATAATGTGGTGCAAACTTTCATTTCCCAGTCATTGTCACTTCATATTGGCACCAACCGTCAGTCATACAAGAGAGTGAAATAGGAGGCCGAATAATGGTGAGGTGCTGTCACTGAACACACAGCAATACTAGGCTTTGAAGAGATAGATAACCAAGATAGCAGATGCTGAATAACAATTATTTTTCAATTAAGACAGTGCCTACTTCATACCATAGTTTAAAGGGTTGTTGGCTTTGGACAATCACGTTTTATTAGAAAAGTCCTACAAAAATAAGGTGATCTCTTCAGCATGGCCCCATGTAAGCTATCCATATTAGTTGCACACCATAGAGCAGTACTCAACAGTATAAGGGAGGGAAGAAAGAATGTCCAGCATAGCAATCATGCAGTTTCTCCAGCAATGGCACAAGACCATGAGACAAAGAAATCAGTAGTAAAAAAAAACTGACTAAAAGAGTGATTTTCCCATTCTGTAAGGAGGATGGTCTTCTTTAGTCAGTAGACAATGCGTTTCGAGATTAGTTTGATCTCTTCTTCAGGTCGCTCTTCAGATCACACTGATCTGGAAACACACTGTCTACTATATAAAGCAGAACATTCTCCTTTCAGACAGTGAATAGTGCTTCACTAGTCAGCTTTTCTCCTACCGATCCCTGAATCTATAATCTGTGTCAAATCAAATATCCTGTAGGACCACCGCAAGGTAAATGAAGCCCTACATGGGATCTATGGAAATCAATGGGTGGGCTACATGTTTACGGCATATGTGGGGAATTCCTTCTACAAACTACAGTATAGGTATGGTACAGTGCTGGCTGAGGAGCTAAGGTGGTAACATCACCCAAAGAATGCAGTGGTAACTACTTTCCACAACAACAATCGGCATCATATATATCACTATTATCAGACATCACCATTGTCATGGTAAATTAAATCTTATTTTACTGAAAAGTAAAAGGTGCTTGGAACAAACTTCCCAAAGATGTGGTTGGTAAATCCACAGTAAGTGAATGTAAGTAAACCTAACTGGGATAAACATTAATCTACCTGAAGATAAAAATAAATAATATAAAGGCAGACTAAATGGAATGAAGGGGAAAAAATTTTAAGGATAGGGGATAAGTTTCAGTTCGCGGGGGGTCCGACCGATGGGGCCCCCCACGATCTCCCGTACGGGGCTGCGGCTCTCTGCATAGAGAGCGCGTGTCGACCACCGCATGAGGCGGCGGCTGACACGCGCCCTCCATTTACTGCTATGGGAGAGCCGAAGCGCTGCCTTCAGCAATTTCCGACTCTCCCATAGCAGTGTATGGAGGGGGCGTGTCAGTGGTCAACACGCCCTCTCTAACCAGAGAGCCGGGGCCCCGTACGGGAGATCGCGGGGGGCCCTAGCGGTCAGACCCCCCGCGATCTGAAACTTATCCCCTATCCTTAGGATAGGGGATACATTTTTCAATCCCGTAGTTCTCCTTTAAGTTAAAAACCCAACAAGGACAACATCTGCAGAGTTTGTGCGTTCTCTTCATGTTTGTGAGGGTTTCCTTCCACACCCAAAAACATACAAATAGGTGAATTTACATTGTGAGCCACAGTAGACACAGGGACCAATCTTAATAGCGCTGTAGAATCTGTGTGTGCTATTTAAATAAATACATTATAATGATTGCCATTATTGTTATTATTATTATTATTATTATTATTATTATTATTATTATTATTATAAAAGTAATTTATCAAATAAAAACAAGTACAAAAAGTTTTTCTAAGCTAAAAAAAAAAAAGTTTAATGAAAAATGTATATGAGTGCATATGTTTGCTATCCCCATTCCAATAATTTAATATGCAATATAGTTTGTACATCAATGGAAAGTTCTAGCTGGAGTACACAAAAACAAAGAAAATTTACTGTGCTTGTAATCGGACGAATCTAATAAAGTACAGATACTGATCTACTAAATCTACCCTTTTATGAAAGGGGCTATTTAATAATACTGAAGCCACTTCTACGACTCGGAATGAATCCGCACATGCATTCTCGTAGCTTCATTTCTTGGCGTTCAGCCGGTCAATATATTGTAAGGTTTGTTTGATCCCGACTCCTATTTTGATGGAGAGCTCTCACCACAAAAAGCTCTTTCGTACCTTCTATTGAAAGAATATATCCCATTGAGTGCTTTGCATTCTAGCATTTTTGTTTTCCACTTTTATTCCCTTTTTTTTAGGCATCATTCTTTTTTTTCTGCAGCTTATTTTGAAATTATATCTATTCACACAATACGTTCTTAAATGCTTTCATTTACTTTTAAGTCATAGGACTCCGACAGAATTCCAAACTCATGGTTGCAACAGACACAGGCAAAGCAGCAGCTAGAACAGAACCTGAAAGAGAGTAATGATACCAAACAAAACACACAAATGGTCCATAGAGTTTTTTGAGGGGATTTCTTAGCCCGTCAGAGCAAAGCCCCGGCCAAAGCTTAGTCAAAAACAGTAACGGCATGAAAATTAAACAGACAGGTGGAATAAGCACATACAAAAACCACATAGATAGAAAAAGAGTTTATGCAAATTGAAGTTAACTCCCGAGAAACCTAGAGCAGAAATGCCATCTATCGGGAACAATGAGACCCGGCTCCCTAATCTACATTGCATCTGTAAAATGTTCTATCAATACGGAAGAGCTAAGTTTATTTTATTTATTTGTTTTGTCTTTTTAGCCTTTGAAACTGTTTGTAGAAAACTTTTGCCAACGTAAATGAAAGAAGAAAGTTTTGGTCTCAAAATCACGGAAAGGATTTCATTTTATTAAGAAACTTCAAGACACAGAAGACTTACACGTTTTAACAGATAGAGATGCAGCTAAGAAGAGTTTGTCATTTGGTTCACACGCCCTAATAATATGACATAAATTACATGGGTTTGCAGTTAAATCTGCTTCTTATGTTTATTCAAAACAGTGCAGCTCCAAAGACTTAAATGGGCACTGTCAGATTCAAAAACTTTTTATACATTGTACATCTTGGCCAAACATTAACCTTTCAATTGTACTTCATAACAAAATGTTATTTCCTTTTTATAGAAATCATGGCTTATAAAATCATAACATTGTCTAAGCTGATACACAGGCATGAACAAAGTCCAGTAAGTGAGGGTGGGGTAGCACTCTGTGTGTCTGATAGGACAAAAGAGAGCAAATAGGAGTACTAGCAGACATGAGAGAGTGTAGAGAAGTACTATCAGACAGAAGAGAGCACAGAGGAGAACTATCAGACAGGAGAGAGCACAGAGGAGTTCTATCAGACAGGAGACAGCACAGAGGAGTACTATCAGACAGGAGAGAGCACAGAGGAGGCTATCAGACAGGAGAGATCACAGAGGAGTGCTATCAGACAGAAGAGAGCACAGAGAAGTACTATCAGACAGGAGAGGGCACAAAGGTGTACCATCAGACAGGAGAGAGCACAGAGGAGTGCTATCAGACAGGAGGGAGCACAGAGGAGTGCTATCAGACAGGAGGAAGCACAGAGGAGTGTTATTAGACAGGAGAGAGCACAGAGGAGTACTATCAGACAGGAGAGAGCACAGAGGAGTGTTATCAGACAGGAGAGAGCACAGAGGAGTAGTATCAGACAGGAGAGAGCACAGAGGAGTACCATCGGACAGGAGAGAGCACAGAGGAGTACTATCAGACTAGAGAGAGCACAGAGGAGTACTATCAGACAGGAGAGAGCACAGAGGAGTACTATTAGACAGTAGAGAGCACAGAGGAGTGTTATCAGACAGGAGAGAGCACAGAGGAGTAGTATCAGACAGGAGAGAGCACAGAGGAGTACCATCGGACAGAAGAGAGCACAGAGGAGTACTATCAGACTAGAGAGAGCACAGAGGAGTACTATCAGACAGGAGAGAGCACAGAGGAGTACTATTAGACAGGTGAGAGCACAGAACGAGTGCTATCAGACAGAAGAGAGCACAGAGGAGTGCTATCAGACAGGAGAGAGCACAGAGGAGTGCTATCAGACAGGAGAGAGCACAGAGGAGTACTATAAGATAGGAGAAAGCACAGAGGTGTACTTCCAGACAGGAGAAAGCACAGAGGAGTCCTATCAGACAGGAGAGCACAGAGGAGCACTATCAGGCAGGGGAGAGGACAGAGGTGTGCTATCAGAGAGGAGAGAGCACAGAGGAGTGCTATCAGACCGGAGAGAGCAAAGAGGAGTACTATCAAACAGGGGAGAGCCCAGAGGAGTGCTATGAGATAGGAGAGAGCACAGATTAGTCCTATCAGACAGGAGAGCACAGAGGAGTCCAATCAGACAGGGGAGAAGACAGAGGAGTGTTATCAGACAGGAGAGAGCGCAGAGGAGTGCTATAAGACAGGAGAGAGCAAAGAGGAGTACTATAAGAGAGGGAGAGCACAGAGGAGTGCTATCAGACAGGAGAGAGCACAGTGGAGTACTATCAGATAGGAGAGAGCACAGAGGAGTGCTATTAGATAGGAGAGAGCTCAGAGGATTACTATCAGACAGGAGAGAGCACAGAGGAGTACAAGCCCACCCTCACTTACTGGACTTTTTCCATGCCTGTTCTTCAGCTCAGACAAAGCCATGATTTTATAAGCCATGATTTCTATAAAAAGGAAATAACATTTTGTTATGAAGTATATTAGAAAGGTTAATGTTTTGCCAAGATGTACAATATATAAAAAGTTTTTGTGTCTGACAGTGCCCATTTAAAGTCAGCACCATGTAAGAAAAAGTTATACCAGTCTTTCCCAACTAGTGTATCTCCAGCTGTTGCAAAGCTACAACTCCCCGCATGCCTAGACAGACATTTTTTTTTACCCCAGGACACACCCACCAACCCCCTGCCATCACTGTAAACAGACCAGCACCCCCTATAGATAGCATTGCACACTGATTCCAGCAACTTCCCCCATAAGTATTACTCAATCAGGAGTTTTGAGTTAGACAGACACACCCCTCAATATACAACATGTACACCCCCTGACTGTATAATCCCACTCCCATTAAAATTAAGTTCATGCCCATCTGACTGATTTCTTGAATTGTCAGAAAACCTATAAACCCTCATATATGAGCAACGGACATTCTGGTGTAACCTGACCATGAAATTAAGCTTCGGGCACGTCATCAACTATCTGCTTACTTTGGCTCACTGTGATGTTAAATAGCAAATATTTGGTTGGCAAATTAGGGGTATTTAAAAAAGTATTTAGACAGTTTTTTTCCATCTAAAATTGTCACATAGAAAGTCGTAGTCTAAAAATATGTGCAACTTTTTCTTTAGAAGATTTTTAGTTCATGATGCATTCTAGGCTATTTTAGATGGAAAAATTAATTGGGGCTGAATTTATCAATTGCGACTTTTCAGTGAAAATTTGCATCGAGCGAAAATGACAGACCATGTTGGAGCAGGTTTAAATACAGTCTAAACCCAAAGTATGTGCACAGAATTTATCAAGAGCCGTGCGACTTTTGATAAATTACGTACACAATAGACCAGCCTAACGCTCTGCAGTTTGGTCTATATTGATGCGGGACATAGTCAACTTTAATAAATCCCCCCCATTGATCCAAAAGAGGCGCTCCATAGAAAAGCAATTGATGTGTAAAAGTGCAGCAAATCAAGTCAGCAAGGTCGCTTAGGCATAAAAGGGTTAATTTCACAATTGTATTTATTTTATAAGCAAAATATATGCACAACAAAAAGTGAAACCCCTTCGAGACACATGATATTCTCCTCCGTCATGGTGCTGCTAAGGGTGTATGGAGCAGGATCCCGGCATGACCTATGCTCTATACCGGGTGACCCCCGCTAATAGCTGCCATGTGGCGGTTATTAACCATTTTGAATCTACTGTCAAAGATGACAGCAGCATCTAAATATAGCACTATTGTGGCCAGAAGATCTGTTGTCCCGGCAGCAGAAGCACTTACCTGAGTCTCCGTGGCTGCCAACTTGTTCCTATTGATACAGCCTGCCTGGGGCAGCCTCTAAAGGATCAATGCAGTGTATAAGCAAATACATGTCTCGTATGGGGACTAATAAAGGGTAAAAAAAAAAGATCCAAATAGTGGCCCTATATGAATTTAGCCCTTTCCATAAGAACATTTTTAACCCCTTAACGACGCAGGATGTATATTTACGTCCTGCGCCGGCTCCCGCCATATGAAGCGGGATAGCGCCGCGATCCCGCATCATATCGCGACGGTCCCGGCGCTGATCAACGGCCGGGACCCGCGGCTGATACCACACATCGCCGATCGCGGCGATGTGCGGTATTAACCCTTTAGAAGCAGCGGTCAAAGCTGACCGCCGCTTCTAAAGTGAAAGTGACCCGGCTGCTCAGTCGGGCTGTTCGGGACCGCCACGGAGAAATCGCGGCATCCCAAACAGCTGACAGGACACCAGGAGGGCCCTTACCTGCCTCCTCGGTGTCCGATCGGCGAATGACTGCTCCGTGCCTGAGATCCAGGCAGGAGCAGTCAAGCGCCGATAACACTGATCAAAGGCGTGTTAATACACGCCTGTGATCTGTGTAAAAGATCAGTGTGTGCAGTGTTATAAGTCCCTATGGGACCTATAACACTGCAAAAAAAATTCAAAAAAAAAGTGTTAATAAAGGTCATTTAACCCCTTCCCTAATAAAAGTTTGAATCACCCCCCTTTCCCATAAAAAAAATAAAACAGTGTAAAAAAAAATAAAATAAACATATGTGGTAACTATAAAAATATATCATTAATTAAACCGCACGGTCAATGGCGTACGGGCAAAAAAAATCCAAAGTAAAAAAAAGCGCATTTTTGGTCACTTTTTATACCATTAAAAAATGAATAAAAAGTGATCAAAAAGTCCGATCAAAACAAAAATCATACCGATAAAAACTTCAGATCACGTGGAAAAATAAAAAAGTTATAGGGGTCAGAAGATGACATTTTTAAACGTATAAATTTTCCTGCATGTAGTTATGATTTTTTCCAGAAGTGCGACAAAATCAAACCTATATAAGTAGGGTATCATTTTAACCATATGGACCTACAGAATAATGATAAGGTGTCATTTTTACTGAAATATGCACTGCGTAGAAACGGAAGACCCCAAAAGTTACAAAATGGCGTTTTTTCTTCGATTTTGTCGCACAATGATTTTTTTTTCCGTTTCGCCGTGCATTTTTGGGTAAAGTGACTAATGTCACTGCAAAGTAGAATTGGCGACGCAAAAAATAAGCCATAATATGGATTTTTAGGTGGAAAATTGAAAGGGTTATGATTTTTAAAAGGTAAGGAGGAAAAAACGAAAGTGCAAAACGGAAAAACCCTGAGTCCTTAAGGGGTTAACCTCTTAAGGACCCATGACGTATGCGTACGTCATGAGTCCCGGTCCTGCGATATTACGCGGGGTCCCACGGTGACCCCGCATCATATCGCGGCGGGCCCGGCATCATAGTGAAGCCGGGACCTGCCTCTAATAGCGCGCGGCACTGATCGCTGTGCCGCGCTATTAACCCTTTAGCCGCGCTGAGCTGCGCGGCTAAAAACGAAAGTAAAAGTTCCCGGCTAGCTCAGGGAGCTGTTCGGGATCGCCGCGGTATAATCGCGGCATCCCGAACAGCTGTAGCACAGGAGGAGGTCTTCTTACCTTCTCCTGTGCTGTTCGATCGCCGAATGAATGCTTCAAGCCTGAGATCCAGGCTTGAGCATTCAATCGCCGAAAACACTGATTGATCCATTCCTATGGAGATGGATCAATCAGTGTAAAAGATCAGTACATGCAATGTTATAGCCCCCTATAGGAGCTATAATATTGCATAAGAAAAGTGTAAAAAAATCATTAACCCTTTCAATTATCCCTTCCCCTAATAAAAGTTTGAATCACCCGGCATTTCCAAAAATAAAAAAAACATTATGCAAATAATAATAAAAATAAACATATATGGTATCGCCGCGTGCGGAATTGTCCGAATTATAAAAATATACCACTTTTTAAACCGCTCGTTCAATGGCGTACGCGCAAAAAAATTCCAAAGTCCAAAATAGCGCATTTTTTATCACTTTTTATACCACAAAAAAGTGAATAAAAAGTGATAAAAAAGTCTGATCAGAACAAAAATGGTACCGCTAAAAACTTCAGATGACGAGGCAAAAAATGAGTCCTCAAAGCGCCCTGAACACAGAAAAAAAAAAAAGTTATAGGGGTCAAAATATTTTAAACGTATCAATTTTCCTGCATGTATTCATGATTTTTTCGGAAGTGATACAAATTCCAACCTATACAAGTAGGGTATCATTTTAACCGTATGGACCTACAGAATAAAGGTAAGGTATCATTTTTGACAAAAAATGTACTGCGTAAAAACAGAAGCCCCCAAAACTTACAAAATAGTGTTTTTTCATCAATTTTGTCGCACATTGATTTTTTTTCCCGTTTCACCGTAAATTTTTGGGTAAAATGACTAATGTCATTACAAAGTAGAATAAGTGATGCAAAAATTAAGCCATTATATATAATTTTAGGTGAAAATTTTTAAGAGTTATGATTTTTTTAAATTAAGGAGGAAAAATTGAAAATGAAAAAACGGAAAAAGCCCGGGTCCTTAAGGGGTTAATCACCCCCCCTCCTCCCTTTCACATTTTTCAAATAAAGTGTAAAAAAAAGAAACAAAGACAAACATAAACATATTTGATATCACTGCGTCTGGAAATGTCCAAACGATTAAAACATAACATTATTGAAGCAGCACGGTAAAATGGCATAAACATGGAGTATACACAACATATGCTATTTCACACTTGTTATTCATTGAGAGTAATTCAGGCTACTTAGATTAGAATGAATAAAGTCCATCTTTCATCATTATTTTCTTAATTTTTTAATAACTAAATAAGTAGAAACCAATTCATTTGGTAATATACCCATTGGGCATGTTCACCCACATTGCACCCACAAATATTTTCAAAAGGGAAGTCAAAATCCACTCTGAATGTGGGTAAAATCTGCCGCATTTCTGCGTTATGTGAACATACACAGAGATTTATTTAATAAATCCCACTCTAAAAAGTTAAATCATAAAATAATGGCATCCAAAAGTCACCCCTAGGGGTAGCTTATGAGCTTACTGAACACAGTTTCTACTGAACTCAATAATAAACATGGTAGAGGTTTATAAGGGCACACAGAATCCCTGCAGCTCTGTACCAAGCAGTCAATAGCCCTTTGCATGGTACCTAAAGTAATACATCTAGGAAGGGATTTCTCTACATATGATGGTATCTCCTATATGTTAAATCTCATATTATTATTTTAGAAAACAAATATCCATATGACTCTCTGTGAAATGATAGGTATGCAGAGGTACAGTATAACCATATACCGTATTTTTCGCCCTATAGGCCTTCCGGCATATAAGAGGCACCCAATTTTAAATGAGGAAAACCTAGAATACAATGTAAAGTATAGGTCACAGTGATCTTCAACCAGCGGACCTCCAGATGTTGCAAAACTACAACTCTCAGCATGTCCGGACAGCCGTTGGCTGTCCGGGCATGCCAGGAGTTGTAGTTTTGCAATATCTGGAGGTCCGCAGGTTGAAGACCACTGGTATAGGAGGTAATACTCACGTGTCACCGCTCGTCACCACTGCCCTGGATGTCGCCCTCCATCGCTGTCGCCGCGTCCCCGGGTGTCCCGTCGCTCCAGAATGTCTCTTCTGCCCAGTATCCTCGCTCTCTGTAGCCGCCATCACGTCGCTACGCACGCCGATCCTATTGGATGACAGGGCAGCGTGCGCAACAACGTGATGATGATGAAGGAGAGCGCCGGCAATGCAGGGGATCCCGGCACGGAGCAGACACCGAAGATGCAGGTAAGGTCCCTCCCGGTGCAGCCGGGTTAGTGTCACTTTCGCGTTAGATGCGGCGGTCAGCTTTGATCGCCATGTCTGAAGGGTTAATACAGGGCATCACCGCGATCAGTGATGTCCTGTATTAGCCGCGGGTCCCGGGCCGCTGATGGCCGCAGGGACCGACCCGATAGGTGTGTATTCGCCGAATAAGACGCACCAACTTTTCCCCCAGTTTTGGGGAAGAAAAAGTACGTCTTATACGGCGAAAAAGACGATAGATCTTATTAGTGCCATTGTATGTAGCAGTGATATGGTTATGTTCAATGGACCTGTAATTTTTTGGTCTTGTTTGGCACTCTTCCCTAGAAAGTGCTCCTTATAGATATATTGTGCATAGCTTACTATGAGCAAAAGATGTGCCAAAGAAAAAGAGTATCCTCTTGGCATATGTTCAGGCAGTATACATTGATATACCTCTTCTAATTCTAATTCCGTATTGAATGGCATTGTAGATTGTGAAACTTCTCATATATATATATATATATATATATATATATATATATATATATACATACTGTATATATAAATATACATTTTGAGTCAGTGGGTGGCATATTCAACTGTACGATATGCATTTTAAATGGCAAACAAGTTGTTTCTTTTTGTGTTTTATATTGGTTGCTATATAATTAAGGAACAATACAATAATCACATCGTCAGAAGTAATATGTAATATTATCCCTATAGGAACAATATGGTAAATAATCTTTCTAATAAAGACAGACCACTTCCTCGTAAAATCAGTTAATGTCCGTGTAATAACAGGAGAAATATATACTTTCCCCCCTGGAGAAAATGAACCGTCGTGTGACACTTTATACTATGAAAATATTGCACGCTCTTAAGGCATTTCCTCTAGTCCTGCACAACATAACTGTGCATTCTGTTATACCTTACTGATGAATGGCAAATGGTGTAATTGGAAGACCAAAGTCAAGCTTTTCAAAGTAAACACGATTATACTAAAAAGCTTGTATAGAGTTTCCAGCAATAAATGATTTGCAGGGAGGGGAAGAAAGTCTTTTTTTTCTGCTCTATGGCAAGTGTGTCAATGAGGCCAGAAGCATTTTTTCACTGATTTAATAACCCATCAGAGCATTTAAGTCTTTTCCTATTTTTTAAGTACATTTTGTCAGACAAATGAAATGGAAAATCAACATCATCTTTTTATGAGTTGATTATGTGTAATGGACCCTTCACAAGGGCCAAATCTTTTTCTCCTTTTACCTCATATTATCCAATCACTGAACATCTTAGCACTAGAAACCGTCTCATTTTCATCCCATTTATTAAGGATTCCCTCTACAATGCTCCGACATGACAATCTGATTTTCTCTTTTTTTTTTTCCAAAGGAGCATTTGCAAGGTGAAAGATTGATATTCTGCAAAATATTTTACTTGTCATCAGTTTTTCTCTTCTAGCAGATTCCCGGTCTGAGACGGAGTATGACAGATTGATTCAGTCATCATATTTTAAACAATGGAGCGGCTGCATTCAAAGCCTTGACCACACTGCTCCCAAGTGGCTCCTCGGAAGAAGAGGAAGATTTTTTTTTGTTTGCTTTTGGTTAAGGCATGATAAAAATGACTCCCCAATTTAATTTACCAATCATTATGCAGCCAAAATATTTTTTTAAATAAACTACTAAACATTTAGAAATTCTTGGTTTCTTATCATTTCAAAACTTCTTTAACTCAAAAATAAAATGTAAGTTTAATTGCTATGCATCATCCTTGAGAAATATGTGATATTCACATTATGTAAGTGATGAGTATATATATGCGATCATATATGCGATTGAAGTATCACATATGTATTTGTATTTTGTACATAAGTGCCACTTTGTATATTTTTGTCTGAAATGAAATATTGTTCTTCCCTGATTTCTAATATTATGTATTTATGTACAATATTTTTGTGAATATAATAAAACATATATAAAAAAATTTCTATGTATCACAGCTGAAACTTAATGTAACTTTTTAGGTTGACGTATACAGTATATTAGGGTATACATTTCTTAAAGTTATGATAAGTAAACCTGTATTTACAGCTACTAGCTGTGGAGGTGTTGTTTGTGACATCAATAACCAAAACAATATGATAAGATACCAGGGGCAGCATGGGTTAATATGGGGATCTGATCCTGAGGGCAAAAGGCTATGGAAGTCGAGGAGGCTCAGTACCTTAAAAAATAAAAATAAATGCTAGGGCCCGTCTACTGTACCACATGAACCTGTAGGAGAAAGTTAAAGTACCGTACTCAATGTTTAATATAATCCAGCATGAAGCAATAATGAGTTTTATTAAACAAATCTAAATAAAAAAATATTTGATGTTGTCACTAAAATATATAGTAAAAGGGTAAAAGAAACAAAGGCAGAAAATACTATAGATATTAGATAAAACATTTTTTTATCATACATGAAATATAATTCAGAAGCAATAATTGATTAAATAAGACTTAATATTAATCATCTTTACAAGCACAATATTAACCCCTTCCTGCTGCACTGATTTTGTTGATAATGTTTTCATACCTTCACATCACAGGCTGAAGTTTAAAGTAAATGTTTAGGTTAATGTATACAATATATTAGGGTACACATTTATTAAATCTATGATAAGTAAAACCTGAATTTACAGCTACCAGCTGAAACACTCCTTTTACAAGCCTGAGTGATGGAAGTAATGGGCAAGAGAGCAGCTGTTGAGAAATCCAATTTTCCACGCCTGTTCTCTGTGTGCCAACAGCAGAATAAAGGCACTGTCTACTCTTATGGAGTATTTTCGGCAGGGCCGCCATCAGGGCAGTACAAATTATACTGTAGTCAGGGGCCAAGACTAATGAGTCCAAATAAGGGGTCTACACATACTTGTTTGCTACCACCCCTATGAAGTCTCCACATGGGGCCCCCTATAGTTGCCTTTGTACTGATTTAATGGCCTACAATAGCAATAATCTGTGCTGGATCTTTATGATTTGGCCAGACTAAGGAGCGGTTATAAAGAGCATCTCTCATTCTGAAGGACTTGCCCTGTTTGCATTATACATACATCCCTATGATTTGCATGGGGCCTGTGTAATGCTTAATTTCCCCTGTGGTGGTGCTGTACAGAAATTAAGCACTTACTGTGAGGCTTCACCACAGCTTCGCCAGCTGTACCCATCAATACCCATTGGCTGAGCTGGCCATCACTGCCGAGACCAGTTTGGATCAGAAGGTGGGGGTCAAAGCGCTCAGATATGAGAGACGGCCCAGCTGTCAAACCTTCCCCCATTGCAATCTGAAGAACTGGGCCCAATTTATTACTTGCACAAAAATAATTTTTATATATTTCAGTGACCATCTGCCATAGGAATGTGTGTGAGCTTTACACCCTTCTTGTCATTTGCGCAAATTTATGAAATGACGTGCACAACAACTGGGAAAACCACTCACTTGTGTTTCACATTGTGCACAAATTTGAGCTAAGGAGCTAATAAATTCCCCCTGTATGCTCAGGATTACATATTTTTCCCACAGCTGGGGTCGTGAGGGGGGGGTGTGGCGTCACGAGGGTGCATTGCCTGGTGACACGACCCCCACCATGGGAACCCAGCAGTCTTAAAATACTGTTTAGAACACCGGTTCTGCACAGAAATTGTGGGGGTCCCAGCGGCAAGACCCAGTGATCAGACATCTGATCCCCTATCCTTTGGGCTGAGTACGCCTTTAAAGGCGTGCTCCAGTAGAATTTTTTTTTTTAAATCAAATGGTGCCAGAAAGTTAAACAGATTTGTAAATTACTTCCATTTAAAAATCTTAATCCTTCCAGTACTTATCAGCTGCTGTATGCTCCACAGGAAGTTTTTTTTCTTTTTTAATTTATTTTTTGTCTGTCCACAGTGCTCTCTGCTGACACCTCTGTCCATGTCAGGAACTTCCAAGAGCAGGAGAGGTTGTCAGCAGAGAGCACTGTGGACAGACAGAAAATAAATTCAAAAAGAAAAGAACTTCCTCTGTATTAAACATCAGCTGATAAATACTAGAAGGATTAAGATTTTTAAATAGATGTAATTTACAAATCTGTTTAACAAATCTGTTTAAATGTACGGCGCAACCAAACAAATATTTTCTATGTGGGAAAATTGAAAACTGCAATTTTGCAAATTTTGGAAGATTTTATTTTCATGCTGTACACTTTATGGTAAAAATGACATGTTTTCTTTATTCTGTGAGTCAATACGAATAAAATGATACCCATGTTATATGCTTTCCTATAATTGTACCGCTTAAAAAAATATCTCAAACTATTTTATCAAAATTAGAATGTTTGAAATTGCCCTATTTTGACAACCTATAATTTTTCCATATAGGGGGCAGTATGAGGGTTCATTTTTTTTCACCATGATCTGTAGTTTTTATTGGTACCATGTTTGCTTAGGTTTTACTCATAATGAATGTTTTATAAAAATTTTTAAAATAAAATGTGACAAAAAAGTAGCAATTTTGGACTTTTTAAAAATTTTTTACATTTACACTGTACACTGTATGGGATAATTGACAATATATTTTGATAGCTCAGACTTTTATGCATGCGGTGATACCAAATATATGTATTAATTATTTTTTTTACGCGTTTTTGGGGCTACAATGGGAAAAACTGACCCTTTTAACTTTATTTATTTATTTATTTGTTTTTTTTACCCTTTAATAATCCCCATAGGGGACTATTTATAGCAATCTTTTGATTGCTAATACTGTTCAGTGCTATGCATAGGGCATAGCACTGATCAGTGTTTTCTGTCATCTTCTGTTCTGATCGGCTCGATCTCAGACCAGAGTAGAAGACCCTGGGAGACAGCCGGAGACAGGTGAGGAGACCTCCGGCCGCCATGCTGGATGATCAGATCCCCGAAGCAGCGCTGCGTGCGATCCGATCATCCATTTAAAGTACAGCACTACCGCAGATGCCGTGATCTGTATTGATCATGGCATCTGAGGGGTTAATGGCAGACATCTGCGCGATCGCGGATGTCCGCCATTACCGGCGGGTCCCTGGCTGCTGATAGCGACCGGTACTCGCAGTCATGGCGGAGCGTAAATGTACGTCATGGTGTATTAAGTACCACGGCTACATGACATACATTTAAGTCCATTGTCGTTAAGGGGTTAAGTAGGCACCTATACTATGTGGTAAACTATGTTGGGCAGAAATGAGTACAGACTGAAAGAAGACATCATGGTGGTCTGTGCTGGAATGAAAAGATAGGAATGAACTATTGAGATCAGAAAATAAGTCACCAGTCAAGTCATTAAATGTAATTTCACTGTTTAGTGCGCTAGAGTAGTGCCCGTATGTGGGTACTGTATGATGATATTATTGATTACATGTATATACTTGAACGTATGGTAGATAAATGTGGTCTTGGTGTAAAGGAATGCTTTGTCTTTGGTATAGGAGTTTTATAGCATTATTGGATTATTTTGAGACATTAGTGTTTATGACAGAGCAGATAATTTGGGAGCCTGGCTAATGTATTTATGGGTACAAGTATTATGTTCCTAGCCACGTACAGTGTACTGATTATCTAGGTTTACCATGTTCAGAAAGTTATCCTGACATCTAATTTTTATTTTCATTATCATGTTCAGAAAGTTATCCTGACATCTATTGTTTTTAATTTCTTGTGGGGGATGTCACAGGAAAGAATCAAAACATATACCTTTGGGCTTGTGCCCATGATCTTAGCAATGCCCCTGCCACATGGTGAACACTGAAAATGACAAAAATCATGGAATAAAAATGAAATAAAAAAGTACAATTTTTCCTAACATTGTGCAACTATACAGTGGAGTAGAGATAAGCGAATTTTTGAAAAATTTGGTTTGGTCCGAATTTATTTGCGGCGAATCGCTATTAAAAATGACTATTTCTGGGCTACAGAGAGCCTCAATAGGGGTGTAGAACACTTTGCCTTGCCGTAACAAGCATAGGGAGTGTGCTCTGTTAGTGAAATAATTAGAATGACTGCCGCAGAGTGTCTGGATGTGGAAGCAGGGTCGGGAGACCATATGGTGTCACAATTGAAGAGATTAAAGAGATTTTTTCATGTCATTTTTATTACATTTAATTTGATTTTATTTAAATTTTTTGAAATCCTTTTTTGAGGACTCATTCTGGTGAGCATTGAGCTGGCGGTCCACCGCGAGAAGAGCTACCACCTGTTCTAGACCCTGCCTCTCAGCGCCCCCCTGACTTTGAACGTGCCAATGTTTCATTTAATGAGTTCATTGTTATCGCTCCAACCTGTTTCATTGGATTCTTGTGGTAATATCACAGGTAATACTGTACATGACGACTATAGGGCCTCACAATTGAAAAGATTGAAGAGATTTTTTTAAATTACAAGTTTAATGTCCCAGGTGCCCAAAGCAATTACTTTGAACTAATGCTATATGGCCACAAAACGCAATATAATAAGGAGTCACATGGCAGCACAATGACAGAGCCTAGAGGTTTCAGCAGCCCCACAAGACCATAGAGCCTCACAATTGAAAATATTAAAGATATTTTGTAACATTAAAATTGAAGATTTTATATAGATTTACTATTTTTAAAGTTTCATTTAATGTGCCAATAGCATGAGGTGAACATATGGTGGCACAATGGCACAGCCTGGAGGTGGCAGCCGCATGAGAAGACCATAATGTGGCAGCATGACCCAGCCTGGAGGTGGCAACAGCCTGACAAGACTAAAGGGTTTCACAATTAAAAAGATTAAAGATATTTTGTAAAATTTAAATTGAAGATTTTAAAAAGATTTAACATTTTTAAAGTTTCATTTAATGTGCCAGCAGCATGGGGAGACCACATGGCCATGGTGTGTCTGGGTCCTTTGTCTCGTCTTCCTCATGACCCTGTAGCTCGACAGCTTGCTCCTACTCCTCCTCTCCTGTCAGATGACTATAAAAACCACCCATTTCTCAAAACCTTGTCTGTGCTCCACTGTCTCCCTCCCCCTCCTTTTCCATTTCAGCCCCACAGGGCTCATGTGGCCGTGAGATGTACGTGCCACGTCTCCAGTGCCCTGACCAGCCATCGTTTACTACACATGTTGTAGGAAATGAAGCAGTGGAATCACGTCATTCATCCCGTAATCCTGGTGACTGACTAATAATGTGGCTTCCTCAAAGGGCCTGAGCAAGCGGCAGGTGTTACGTATGAGCTGCCACTGGTTGACATTGAAGTTACACAGGGGAGTGCCCCTATCCGCTTGGATCATCAAGAAATGGGTGATAGCTTTTATCTGTTAATATAGTCAGTCCAACATATGGAGGGTGGAATTCCAACGTGTGGAAATGTCGCAAATCAGTCTATGTTGGGGGATGCCCTTCTGACACTGCAGCTCAAGGAGGGTGTGCTTTGCAGTGTACGAGTGGCTGAAGTGCATGCAAAGTTTCCTGACCATTGTTAGGATGACCTGCAAATGGGGGGAACACTTCAGGAACCGCTTGACAACCAGATTGAGCACGTGTGCCATGCAGGGCACAGGGCTCAGGCTTCCTTGACACAGTGCAGACAAGATGTTCTTCCTATTGTCAGTCACCATGGTTCCCATTTCCAGTTTTCGTGGAGTAAGTCATGATTCGATGATGAATCACTTTTAGCAGTTCCTCCCTTGTGTGACTCCGTTCGCCAAGGCAAACCATGTGAAGATCAGCATGGCACCGCCATGCGCTGCACACGTGGTATGCTGAAGGGCACTTAGACTTGTCCGTGCAGTGGAGGCTGAGGACTTGGTTGAGGATAAGGAGGCAGAGTCGCACACTGCCACAAGACCAACGGCCTGAGAGCAATGAGGTGGAAGCAGCGTGTCCAAGTTGCTGTTGTGGCTGTGCAGAAAACCACATTCACCCAGTGGGCCGTAAAGGACATGTATTGTCCCTGACCATAGTTGCAGCTCCACACATGGAGTGGGTTGGTGGGTGTTAATACCAGCACTCGGTGAAGAAGGTGGGTAAAAGAAGGAGAACTTGGCATCAGATGTGTGGCATCAGGCGAGTGGCAAAATCAGAAAAGTAGCTGAGGCAGGTAGCAGAAGAAAACGGTCTCTTTTGTTAAAGTGTTAGTGTGCAAAAGTAAGTATTGAGGATTTTCATTACGTAAAACTTTTAATATTATTCTTAGGATAAAATATATGAATTCAAATTTTTTTTTTATCTAACAAAAGGAAAGGTGTGCTAAAAACACCATGTGCCACTTACACCCCCAAGTATTGATGCGATGCAAAACTTTAAAAGGTGGAAGGGAACAACGTATGGTCCATTGTAGCAGGTGGGAGTAAAAACTTCTCCGTGGAAGTGTTTTTAGGTGGAAATAGGGAGTGGTTCCTGTGTGGGGCTGCTATTTTTAGGTCGAGTAACACTTGTCAAGAAGGGAATTAATAGAGCGAGAGTACTTTTTTTCCTGAAATTCATGACAAATTCGGATTCCTCAGATTCGATTTGCTCATCCCTACAGTAGAGTTAAAGGAAAAAGGAAATCCGTTCATCCACACTAAACCCAATACACGGGATTATAGGGTGGGTGAACAGGAGACCGATGAGGTTTAATGGGTGAAATAATTACCTGCACTTTGGAGATCTGTACCATGGAAGTTCTTCTTCCATCTTCAGTGAATTGCGCACTGGAGGCAGGCCCGCTGGCTCAACTTAAATATTCATTGTCGCAGGTCAGTCAACGCAGCACACACATGACCCGCGGCAATTAATACTCATATTGAGCCGGCAGGCCCTCCGCCAGCACGCAATTCACTGAATATGGAAGAAGATTATTGGAGGGACAGATCTCCGGCGTGCTGGTTCGTATTTAACCCATTAACCCCCTCATCGGTCTCCTGTTCACCCACACTATAACCCAGTGTATTAGGTTTAGTGTGGGTGAACAGATGATCATTTTCCTAACAGGCATAGAATGTTAACTACATCTTTAACTACAGACAACAGTGCAGCAAATGCACCCTCGCACAGCTCAACTATACAGCAATATAAATTTTGATATCACTATAGTAGAACCAAGAATAAAAAACTAATGTTTCTCGTTAAGATGAGTGTCATAGTGGGGAGACTTACTGGTCATTTGCACTTCATTGGAAAGAAAGACTATGCAAAGCAGCTCTTACACCACTTTTTCAAGTGGTTTTCCCTTAAAATCAGTGATTCATTCCAAATAGGAGTCTTAGAAATTGACTGCAAATGTATGCAAAGCCAGAGATCTCTACAGAAGAAATGACTATCCATCTACAAACTAGAGCTATTTCAGGATTATTTCATGTAGGACAGAGCTGGCTGCTTGGGGGCTAGGGGCCTGCAGTTGTTTGTTGTTGTTGTAGATTATGTTTCTCCTTACAGAGATTGTCAATTTGTCATAAAGATGTGTGGAGTCCTAGAGACCATTTGTGATCCACTGGGAATTCTGTAAGCAGCTCTCATTTGTGCATATCCTTGTCCCCCGCCTAGATTTTGTCTGTTATTGCCTCCTAAACAGACCATTCTATTAACGGGTAAAAACTGATGCAAAGGGATGCAAAGGGATGCTGCAGCCGGGACTACTACTACTCCCATCATGGAACAGACTTCTTTTCATGATGGAAGTAGTAGTTCTCTGGCTGCGGGAGTCTGCAGGCAGCTGAGAGGCTAGATTAGTGCTTGTAATACTACCCCCATCATGGAACAAAGTCTCTTCCATGATGGGGGTTGTAGTAAAGGGGCTGAGGGATTGATCGCACGGGGTCTCACTTCTGAGACCCAATGTGATCAGAAGTTATTAACCAGGTCCGCAACTCTGCGATGTAGATCGTGTGTGTTTTACTTTAATTTTTAAATACCCGCTGGGATCCCTGAATGGCCGAATGGGTTTTTAAAGTCTTTAGCGTGGATTGTAATGTTGCACTATACTGCGCTGCGTTCCCCGGCTGCCCTGATGCACTGCAGGAGGGCAAGATCTATAGGTAGTGCAGCAGTGGGCAATATAAATAGCTAAGGCAGTGGGTGGGGCCAAACATATAGCGCTATATGTATAATGCCCCCTGCTGCGCTAGCTATGTATAATGCTCACGCTGCGCTAGCTATGTATAATGCCCCCCGCTGAGCTTACATATGTCCCCCCAGCGGGCGCATACATAAATCCCTTGAAGCGCTATCTGTGAATAGTATGCTATCAGCAGCATATCATGCTGCTGGCCGGAAAAGGCAGCGCAATGCTGCCCGCTTCCCGGCCAGCAGATGTGCTGCTGATAGCATACTATTCACAGATAGTGCTGCGAGGGACATATGTGTATAGAAGCGCTGCAGGGGGACAGTTGTATATCACTATATATCTGTCCCCCTGCAGTGCTTCTATACACATATATCCCTCTCAGCGCTATCTGTGAATAGCATGCTATCAGCAGCGCATCTGCTGGCCGGGAAGCGGGCGGCATTACGCTGCCTTTCCCGGCCAGCAGCATGATTTGCTGCTGACAGCATACTATTCACAGATAGTGCTGCAAGGGATTTATGTATGCACTCGCTGGGGGGACATATGTAAGCGCAGCGGGGGGCATTGTACATAGCTAGCGCAGCAGGGGGCATTAAACATTTAGCGCTATATGTCTGGCCCCCCACTGCACTAGCTATGTATATTGCCGACTGCTGCGCTACCTATAGATCTTGCCCTCCTGCAGTGCATCAGGGCAGCTGGGGAATGCAGCGCAGTGTAGTGCAACATTACAATCCTCATAATAATGACCTTAAAAACCCTGCAGGGAGCCCTGAATGGCCCCTCGGTGCCGGCCATTCAGAGCTCTCGGCGGGGTCTTTGAAAATGAAAGTAAAACACACACATGATCTACATTGCAGGGTTGCGGACCATGCCGCCCACTCCCCTGGTTAATAACTTCTGATCGCATGGGGTGTCAGATGTGAGACACAGTACGATCAATCCCTCGGCCCCTGTACTACTACAACAGCAAAGATGTGGTCTCAAATGGCAGGAGGGGCTCAACCCCAAATGCAGTTGTGCATATATACTGGGGGAGCAGATCCTGTCCTTGTAGTCCATTGCTAAGTGCGATCCCCAGCATAAAAATGCATATGGTGGGGGATGCCTGCAACAGACTACAAGTGCCACAAAGGCATCCTACACCAGATAAATGGTGTGGATGTGTAACAATTAAAATACAATACAGGAATTTAGGTGCACTACTGTGGTAGATGTATACGATGACATTGGCTATTCCTCAACACTGATGTTAAAATTGAGACATTCGCCAGTATATCCTTAGATGAAGGACATACCAGAGCCCGCACACCAATGCCAAGGTTTCTCAAGTGGCACGGGACCTAACACTAACCTACCTGTGCGTGATAAGCAAAACCAGGGGCCAGTGGGAAATTACAGCAGCATTAGGCCGACTAGCTGCCTGCTCCTAGTTACCTCCAGAGTGACTGAGCACATATACAATGGGAGGAGGAAGACAGACTACAAGCCCCACCTAAGTTGGCTGATATGTGTGCCGGCCTCACAGGTGAACCTTAATGCTGCCTTAATAGTGATCAAGGCGCATTAAATGTGGAGATTATACACCTCCAAGTATATATGCACAACTGCATTTGGGGTTGAGCACTCCTGCCATTTGAGACCACGTCTTTGCTGTTGTTTAAATCTTAAACTTGGAGGTGTATGAACTCCCCATTTAATTAACTATTAAGGCAGTATTAAGGTTCACCTGTGAGGCCAGCACACATATCAGCCAACTTAGGTGGGGCTTGTAGTCTGCCTCCCTCTTCCCATTGTATGTGTGCTCAGTCACACTGGAGGTAACTGGGAGCAGGCAGCGAGTGGGCCTAATGCTGCTGTAATTGCCCACTGGCCCCTGGTTTTGCTTACCATGCACAGGTAGGTTAGTGTTTGGTCCTGTGCCACTTGAGAAACCTGGGCATTGGTGTACGTGCTCTGGTATGTCCTTCATCTAAGGATATACTGGCGAATGTCTCAATTTTAACATCAGTGTTGAGGGATAGCCAATGTCATTGTCAGGAGTCGGCAGGCTGGTGGTGGATCCTCTGTGTCAGTGAGGGATTGGCGTGGACCGTACCGGAGGATCGGTTCTAAGTTGCTACTGGTTTTCACCAGAGCCCGCCGCAAAGCGGGATGGTCCTGCTGCGGCGGTAGCAACCAGGTCGTCTCCTCCGGTAGTGGCTCAACCTCACTGACTGCTGAGATAGGCGAAGTACAAAGGAGAAGGCAGGAGCGTGGTCGGACGTAGCAGAGGTCAGGGCAGGCAGCAAGGGTTCACAGGCGAGAGGACAATAGCAACAGGTTCGGCAACGGGCAAGGCAATACACAACAGTAAGGAACGCTTTCAAAATGGCACTAGGCACAAAGATCCGGCAAGGGCAGGAAGGGGAAGAACTCTTAAATAGGCAGGGACACAGTTGGGCAATCAGGAACCAGCGCATCAATTATTGGTGCGCTGGCCCTTTAAATTTACCATAGAAGGCGCACGCGCGCCCTGGGGAGCGGGGCCGTGCGAGCCGGGATGCCGAGGACGGAGCAGCAGCGCACCGGAGCGCAGGTAAGAAGGAGGGGGATGCGCCTCGTGAGCGGTGGCCAGACGCCACGCGAGCCGCGTCCCTGGGACTATAGGACCCGCGCTCCCGGTCAGTGTCTCTGACCGGGAGACGCAGGGGACCGGGGGCAACAGAAGCAGGCAGCGGGCGCTCCGATCCGGAGGCGGGGACCGGAGCGCTCGCTGTAACAGTCATTGCATACATCTACCACAGTAGTGCACCTAAATTTCTGTATTGTATTCTAATTGTTACACATCCACACCGTTTATCTGGTGGAGGATGCCTTTGTGGCACTTGTAGTCTGTTGCAGGTATCCTCCATTATATGCATTTTTATGCTGGGGATCACCCTTAGCAACGGACTACAAAGGCAGGATCTGCTCCCCCAGTATATATGCACAACTGCATTTTGGGTTGAGCACCTCCTGCCATTTGAGACCACGTCTTTGCTGTTGTTTAAATCTTAAACGTGGAGGTGTATAAACTCCACATTTAATACACCTTGATCACTATTAAGGCAGCATTAAGGTTCACCTGTGAGGCCGGCACACATATCATTCAACTTAGGTGGGGCTTGTAGTCTGTCTCCCTCCTCCCATTGTATGTGTGCTCAGTCACACTGGAGGTAACTGGGAGCAGGCAGCGAGTCGGCCTAATGCTGCTGTAATTGCCCACTGGCCCCTGGTTTCGCTTATCAAGCACAGGTAGGTTAGTGTTAGGTCCCGTGCCACTTGAGAATCCTTGGCGTTGGTGTGCAGGCTCTGGTATGTCCCTGTACTACTACCCCCAACATGGAACAGACTCTGTTCCATGATGGTGGTAATAGTACAATCATTAATCTAGCCTCCCAAGACTCCCGCAACATGGAAACTACTAGTCCCATCAAGGAAAAAAGTCTGTTCCATGATGGGAGTAGTAGTAATCCCACAGCACAGCAAGAGTTTGCTGATTTCACTCCTTCTGAGCATGCTCAGAAGTAATAGCGGTTGAAATATGGATATTAAAAACTGGGTGCAAACGGTTGGCATTATATGCTCATCCGTTTGCCATAGCCTTCAATGTTACATTTTTAATATCCGTTTCTATTTCGTTATTTTTGACGGGAGAAAAAATACTACATGCAACGTTTTTTCCCCGCCAAAAAAAAAAAAACGAACAGGAAGGAAACGGGTGCAAATGGGTGATAAAGGATTGTAAAAAAATCCCATTGACATCAATGGGATTCTTTTACAGCTGTTTGCAACCCGTTTAAAAAATATCAAACGGATTGCAGAACGGGCATGAATTTACTGGGGCAGACGGCTGTGTGAACGAGCCCAAAAGTAGAAACATTACACCTTTATTTCCACAACGATAGGTCTCTTACTAGCCAGCACTATGCTCTGTACTGATGAGGGGCATTAACCTTAAAACAGCTGTTCCTGTGGGTAAGGTGTGTGTGACACTTGGGAAGAGCTAGGTTGAGGCTGGGAGTAATTTGGTTTCCTCTAAGCTTTGGTGATTAAGAGGACATTGTTCCTGGACCATTGCAGGTGCCTTCTTGCCTGGAGATGATCTAAAAGAAAAGGAGAAGGCGCTCCATGTGCGGGATCAGCAGGTCAGGCCCATAGGGAAGGGAAACGATCTATCCCACGCCGCTTACCAGAGTTGGTTGTGTGCACACACACAACAATGGGAAGCGCCTGTAATGCTTGTGTCCTCATCCGCAGCCCTCCTAAAAGGCAGTAGATAAGCAATAGGACCGTGTAGTAGGAGATGTCGGCGCTGGATAGAGGAACCAGGAGGAGTGCAGCATAAAATCAAGTAGGATTTATTAGATGCAACGCGTTTCGCTGCGCATGCGCAGCTTCATCAGGCATGACAAAGTTGGGTTCACAGGATGTATAAATACCTCCAAGTGTTAACCCTTTGTATTACATAAAATTATACATATCAAAAAGTTGTAACAATCAGAATATATAAGCACCACATAAGATACATATCACTGTTCATATCATATGTTTAAACTACAATTAAAACATTATAACATTAGTATCATAAATAGAATGTCACAAATCATTGTATATATGCACAGAAAAAGTTTGTAAGGGGTTAATATCTTCCAAGTACACCAGCCGGAGACCTCGTGGATCAATTTCAGAAACCTGGATCTCAAAGCGAGGTAACGGAGTGTTAATGGTTGACTTGGAAAAACGCAATAGAAAAATGTTTTTTGTTTTAAAAACATTATAAAAAATATTATAAAAAATAATATATCTTTTAAATACATAGATATGTGAATTATAGAGCTGGGATATATAAGTCCATTAGGTCAGATTCACAACATGCCACCCCCACAGGAGTCCCCAACCCACCGTCCGAGGGCGAGTGGACCATGGATCCTAATATGGTGAGAAGGCAGTGTGCGAATACTGGCCGATGAACCAACAGATCCTCAAATTATCTACAAACATGCCTCACCCAGAAGGGATCTTGGTAAGGAGGAAAAAAGGGGGCTGTGAACACAAGACGCAGGTGGTAATACCGTAGCGTGTGTATATAGAGCGACTAAAATTATGAAAAGAAAACTCTTACTCATGTACATATACAATATTTGTTATACAGATAACTTCATAGATTACAAAACAATAAGAAGAGAAATAAATACATCTAATATGGACAATCACCGATGGAGCAAATTAGTTTTTATCCTACCTAACTGTCTCTATACATTCATTAAATCTGTAAGGGGTTAAAGTTTGAAGTTTGTGGATCCAAAAGGATCATTGGCCAGTATTCGCACACTGCCTTCTCACCATATTAGGATCCATGGTCCACTCGCCCTCGGACGGTGGGTTGGGGACTCCTGTGGGGGTGGCATGTTGTGAATCTGACCTAATGGACTTATATATCCCAGCTCTATAATTCACATATCTATGTATTTAAAAGATATATTATTTTTATAATATTTTTTATAATGTTTTTAAAACAAAAAACATTTTTCTATTGCCTTTTTCCAAGTCCACCATTAACACTCCGTTACCTCGCTCTGAGATCCAGGTTTCTGAAATTGATCCACGAGGTCTCCGGCTGGTGTACTTGGAAGATATTAACCCCTTACAAACTGTTTCTGTGCATATATACAATGATTTGTGACATTCTATTTACGATACTAATGTTATAATGTTTTAATTGTTGTTTAAACATATGATATGAACAGTGATATGTATCTTATGTGGTGCTTATATATTCTGATTGTTACAACTTTTTGATATGTATAATTTTATGTAATACAAAGGGTTAACACTTGGAGGTATTTATACATCCTGTGAACCCAACTTTGTCATGCCTGATGAAGCTGCGCATGCGCAGCGAAACGCGTTGCATCTAATAAATCCTACTTGATTTTATGCTGCACTCCTCCTGGTTCCTCTATCCAGCACCGACATCTCCTACTACACGGTCCTATTGCTTATCTTCTTGCCTGGAGGGAAAGGGAATGGTTTGTTGGGGCCTCTATCATTTTTGAATGTAGAGGTGAGTTGGCATGCGCTCCATTTATTGACATAGCCAAGCGTTGTATTCAGGTATCTCTGCTACTTCCATAGATAATGAATGGAGCAGACCAACTGCTATATTCAGCAGGGAGAGTTGGATCCCCATGATTACAAATGTATCCCCTATCCTGTACTCCTAGACACCAGCCAATGGCTATTTGACACATAATACATCCTTTAAAGTGGCCATTTCGCTTTGCATAATGCCCATTGATGCAATCAAATCATCGGAATTGCTGCTGTTTGAAAGATGAGAAAACAATATTAATAATTTTATAGCTGCTCAAATTCCCCTGCTTTCTTTCTCAAATTTCAGTATACGACGATCCTAATTTTTTTTGTACATTCTTACACCATTACCACCAATAGCTCATATTTTTACTGTGTTAATCTGAAAGCTCATATTACAAATCACCAAACCCCTAGTCACTCTGCTAAAACCTAGTTAACAACTTACTGCTATGCTAGTACTAGAGATGAGCGAATGGAAGCTGACAAACTCCAATTTGTTACGTATTTCATGAAATATTCGATTTGCCACGAATGCGAATATCGCCGCGATTCTATAGCGCGAATCGCTTCATTAAACTCCATTGTTCCAGGCTCAAGGGCATCTAAAATGGCAGATCCACATGTCAGTACATGGGACAAGAAACTCTGGGAAGGCGGGAATGCAAGGTGGGAAGGGAAGTAGGGGGGATGACCCTGAATCACATGCAGGATGCAGCCTATCAGCAGCTAATCACCCCTGTGGTGTCACAGCCCTTTATAATCGGCAGCCATTTTGCTGCTCATCATATCATTCATTACACTGCATACAGATAGGACGGACATTGCTGTGTGTGTGTGTGTGTGTGTGTTACACCGAAAAGCTCATTCCAGCAGCGTTTCACATCCTAGTCACATCAGCATTCTGGTGAACAGAGAGCAGTGTTTATTTCACTGAAAAGGATTTTTACTGCAGGCATTACCCTCCCAGTTAGTTTCTTCAGCATAGTATTACAGAGAGGGGCAGAGTGCTGAGTTTTGCCTCATATATTTCAACAAGCTGCATCAACTTCATAAACCTTAGCAGAGGAGGAAGGAATAATTTTTCAGCGCAATTCTGTGTCTTGGTTCCACAACAAATCATCTGCTGGTTATACTAGTCTGTAGACGGTATAATACCCAGCAGACCATTCCTAATAGTCTTTGACAGAGTGAAATTTTTTGTTTAGTAGAAAGCTTTTTTGTGCTGCACTGTTGTGTTCTGCTGGTGTTGTGCAAAAATAGGTTATTTGTATAGCATACTGTACCGTATTTTTCTGCCCTCAGGCGTACATACCACATAAGTGCCTCTAAGTAGTGTACTATTTTAAACCTGTTAATCTGTCAAGGGCCTAGATACTCTGAAAGGACAGCCAAAAGTGATCACTGGCTGGTGTTTTAACTAAAATACGTTTTTTTAAGCATACTGTACCGCATTTTTCTGCCCTCATAAGTGCATACCACATACCTACACCTAAGTGGTGTTCTATTTTGTGCCTGTTAATCTGTCAAGGGCCTACATACTGTGAAAGGACAGCCAAAAGTAATCACCGGCTGGTGTTTTACTCCAATAAGTTTATTAAGCGTACAGTAGCGCATTTTTCTGCCCTCATAAGTGCATACCACATACCTACATCGAAGTAGTGTACTATTTTGTACCTGTTATCTGTCAAGGGCCTAGATACTGTGAAAGTCCAGACCAAAGTAATCACCGGCTGGTGGTGTACTCAGATACTTTTTAAGTGTACTGTAGCACATTTTTCTGTCCTCATATGTGCATACCACATACCTACAACTAAGTAGTGTACTATTTTGTGCTACTTTGTTAATCTGTCAAGGGTCTAGATACTGTGAAAGGACAGCTAATAGTACACACCTGCTGCTGTTCTAGACAAATACTGTTTTAAGCGTAGTGAAGCGTATTGTACTTCTTTCATATACGCAATAAGTATGTCAGGCAGAGTAGATCCAAGATGTGCACAGAGGAGTGGTAGATGCCTAAATTCATCAGGCGCAGGCAGAGGTCGCAGCGTAGTAGAGTAGGGGTGTGAGGCAGTCTGAGTTGCAGCGAGAGGTCTGAGCTCCCGGAGTCAGCAAGCAGTCGTGTCGCGACCAGCAACCCAGCATCCGTGATTGATCGGTTCACTCAGTCATCCACTTCATCCCAAGTGAGGTTCACTTGGTCATCCACTTCATTCCAAGTGACATCCGACACCCCCAGTCAACAGTCGGTGGGTTCCTCAGACTCAACCCTCAGTTGGCATGGCCCTCATGCTGCTGCCACCTGCAGGCTCTGACATTGTCCTGCTCTATGGTCTCCTCATGCTAATGCTACCACCTCCATGCTTTGTCATTGTGCAGCCATATGGTCTCCTCATGCTGATGCTGCCACATTACAGGCTCTCTCCTTCTGCTCTATGGTCTCCTCATGCTAATGCTACTACCTCCACGCTCTGTCATTGTGCCACCATATGGTCTCCTCATGCTGAGGCTACCACCTCCAGGCTCTGTCATTGTGCCGCCATATGGTCTCCTCATGTTGATGCTGCCACCTCCAGGCTCTCTAATTGTGCTGCTCTATGGTCTCCTCATGCTGATGCTACCACCACCAGGCTCTCTCATTGTGCTGCCATGGATACTGCAAAACATAATTAGGGTGCTGGTCCTCAGTTTCAGAAATTCCTTGCGTTAGGGTCACTTTCAGGACTCCTGATACCACCTCCAGGCTGTGCGATTCAGCCACTACATGGTCTCCTCATGCTTCAGCCCCCTCCAGGCTGTGCCATTCAGACACTATATGGTCTACTCATGCTTCAGCCACCTCCAGGCTGTGGCATTCAGCCACTATATGGTCTCCTCATGCTTCAGCCACCTCCAGCCTGTGCCATTCAGACACCAAATGGTCTCCCTATGCTGCCACAAACTCCAGGCAGTCATTCAGCCACTATATGGTCTCTTCACACTGATGCCACCTCCAGGCTCTGTCATTGTGCTGCCATGTGACATGTCACTTATTGTTAGATTTGGTCCTTTGTACCCACACGCCGGGTCCTGAGATACTAAAACAGGGGAGTTAAAATTTCTATTTCAAAATCCTCAATTTCAATTTTAAAATCTTACATTTAAATTTAAAAATCTTATATTTCAATGGTCTCCTCATGCTTCTGCCAACTCCAGGCTGTGCCGTTCAGACACTATATCGTATCATCATGCTTCAGCCACCTCCAGGCTGTGCCATTCATCCAATAGATGTCTTACTGATGTTTCAGCCACCTCCAGGCTGTGTCATTCATCCAATATATGGTTTACTGATGCTTCAGCCAACACCAGTCTGTGTCATTCAGCAACTTCATGGTTTAGTGATGCTGCTGGGCCTATTACCTATATATGTTCATGGTAGCACTAGGTACCATACATCTTCAATGGAAATTTAAAAATTCATCTTTTATTATTAGAGATTGTGAGGCCCTATTGTCTCGTGATCGACCGCCAACTCCAGGCTGTGCCATTCATCCACTATATGGTTTCTTCTCATGCTTTAGCCAGCTCCACGCTGTGCCATTCAGCCACTATGTGGTCTCCATATATTAACTGTGCATTGTAGGAAACATGTGGGTATCCTTGAGTTACTCTCCCAGCATTATTGCCATGTTGATACAAGACCAGTAATAAAAGGAATATTGCCAAGGACTAGCAGAAACAGGAAACTGTGGATACTGACCACCGGTTGATGGATCCTTTTCTTCAGAGAACATATGTATTATTTTATTATTTTAAATGTCAGGTTGTATTCTGACAATTTCTGATTATAAAGGAAGTTTGGAATCTGGGACACAGGTAAAATTAAGTATTTTTAAGTGTACTGTAGCACATTTTTCTGACCTCATAAGTGCATACCACATACTTACATCTAAGTAGTGTATTATTTTGTACCTATTAATCTGTCTAGGGTCTATATACTGTGACAGCCAATAGTACAGACCTGCTGCTGTTCTAGACAAATACTGTTTTAAGCGAAGTGAAGCGTATTGTACTCCCCTCATATATGCAATAAGTATGTCAGACAGAGTAGTGAAATTTCAATTTCAAAATCCCTAATTTCAATTTCAAAATCTTAAATTTTAATTTCAAAATCATAAATTTCAATGGTCTCCTCATGCTTCTGCCAACTCCATGCTGTGCCATTCAGACACTATATGGTCTCCTCATGCTTCAGCCAACTCCAGGCTGTATCATTAAGGCAATATATGGTTTACTGATGCTGCTGGACCTTGGTCTGGGAATAAACATTTTGTTATGGTAGCACTAGCTACCCAAAATCTTCAGTTTAAATTTCAGAATTCATTTTTTAATCTTAGGGATTGTGAAGCCCGAGTGTCTCCTCATGCTGCTGCCAACTCCAGGCTGTGCCATTCAGACACTATATGGTCTCCTCATGCTTCAGCCAACTCAAGGCTGTGTCACTCAGGCAATATATGGTTTATTGATGCTGCTGGGTCTGAGCCTAAACATTTTTTTATGGTAGCACTAGCTTTTTTATCCTTTCTGCTATGAGTCTGTTCACACTGGACACAAAAACTGGACACTCCACTCCACTATTGGAGTAGCCATAGATAATAAATCCAAATAGACTACTGGCCGACGGCACACTCACCAGTGTGGTCAGAAGCTGACCCAGTAGGAAAACAGAAATATAAAACACAGAACTTCACATACGGATACAAGAGAAAACAAACTGCGCAGTAAGCTCCGAAGCCGAAACCCCAGTGACGTCATTCGGAGCGAGAAGCCTGGGATCCCATACACCTGCCGGAGGTGCTGATCTCATGACGTGGAGGTAAGTGTAATCAGAGGGAGTGTCTAGTAAATATAAAAAGACCGCCAAGGGTGAGAATGGTTGCCACTGCAACTCCACCCTGCCGGGACACTGTGACCTAGACTGTCTCCCTGATGAGCTGAGCGAAACGCTGCGTTGGAGATCAGGTTCTTTCGTTCATTTAAATAATTTTCCTGAAGGCATTCCTTTATGGTAATATCTATTGCACATTAAGCACAAGCACCTTAGCACTTTCTCCAATATCCTGTGTACACTGTTTAATAGGACTGTAATAGGATAGGGACAGGGTCCTGAGGCATGGGGGTTGTCCTTATTAGTGGGACATGATTGCACTACACCTTGAGGGATTGATAGGAAGTGTAGGGATAGCACATATCAGTCTTCCCTCCAGCATCTAAGCCTTCATATCCCGTGCAATCTAGCCCCTGGGAAACGTGCAATAATTAAGAAATCACCTGAACTGACTAAGTAGGGGGTCTCTATTTTGATGCATTAGTCACTGTGCATCACTGATTACAATATGTGCAATATATATGGTGGTGGTTAACAATTATTTGGTTTCTATTCTCTGTGATATATTTTCCCTTTGCGGTCACAGGTGAATAATAGTTTAGTGTTTGTGTGTAGGGGTTATATGTGTTTTATCTAAATATACCCAATAAATTGTGATTTTATAACTTGTAAGTCATACCCCAGTGATTTGAATTAATTGATTTTATGGTGGGGATAAGAGGCTAGCCCATAACTGACTTTTTTGGAGCTACACTGTCTAAAGATATATATATCAACAAGCTGCCTGAACTTCATGAACCTTATCACAGGAGGCAGGAATGATTTTTCAGAGCAATTCTGTGTATTTTTCCCACAAGAAATCATCTGCTGTTTATACTAGTCTGTAGACAGTATAATAACCAGCAGCAGTTCACACCATTCTTAATATTCTGTGACAGAGTGCAATTTTGGGTTTAATACACATTTTTCTTTTTTTTTTGTGGTATTGCACTGTTGTGTCTTGCTGCTGTGCAAAAATATGTTTTTTCAGAGAACTGTAGTGCATTTTTCTGCCCTCATTCGTGCATACCACATACCTACATCAAAGCAGTCTACTATTTTGTACCTGTTAATCTGTCAAGGGCCTGCATACTGTGAAAGTCCAAGGAAAATTACTCACTGGCTGGTGTTTTAAAAAAAATACTGAGCTTTTGGGCATATTGTAGCGCATTTTTCTGCCCTCATTAGTGCATACCACATACGTACATCTAAGTAGTGTACCATTTTGTACCTGATAATCTGTGAAGGGCCTACATACTGTGAAAGTCCAAGCAAAAGTAATCACCGGCTGGTGTTTTACGAAAATACGTTTTCCAAGTGTACTGTAGCGAATTTTTTTGCCCTCAAACGTGCATACCATATACCTACATCTAAGTAGTGTACCATTTTGTACCTGCTAATCTGTCAAGGGCCTATATACTGTGAAAGGACCGCCAAAAGTAATCACCAGCTGGTGTTTTAAAAAACATTACAGCATTTTTAGGTGCATTGTAGCGCATTTTTCTGCCCTCATCAGTGCATACCGCGTACGTACATCTAAGTAGTGTAACATTTTGTATCTGTTAATCTGTAAAGGGCCTACATACTGTGAAAGTCGAGTACATTAAATAAATACGCTAAGATCCAACCTGTCATTCATTCCAAGCTCCCCTTCCGTATTGGTAAGGAGGATCCACTTCGCCTCCCGCTGCTGCAGGTATTTCCTTCTTTCTAAACCTTCCACTAGTTTAACCCGTTCTATCCCAAAAAACCGCAAGCATTTTGGGTCGCCATTATGTGAATCCCAAACGTGGTTAATTAAACGGGGGGAACCTTTTCGGGTTTTGAGGGAATGGATATGCTCCCTAAATCGTATATTAAGGGAGCGGATGGTACACCCTATATAGAATCTGTGGCACTGGCTTTTAATGCCATACACCACAAAAGATGTTCTGCAGCAGAAGGGATCTTTAAACTGTGCAATTACTCCTCCTAATGTTAAATGTTTATCAGTGCAGATGAAATTACACCAATTGCATGTACCACAACGGTGGTTACCATGGGAGATGGAACTAGGTAGCCAATTTTGTATGTTTTTTTCTGAAAACTTGTTTTTCACTAGAACGTCCCTAAGATTTTTCCCTCTTTTGAACGTTATGAGGGGAAACTAACCACGGTAAACTAACCACGGTTGGCTATTGCAAACCCACTGCTTGCAACTCCCTCTTAAACTTCCAGAGCTATCACCCAGAACACACCAAAAAAGCAGTTCCCTACGGACAGTTTCTCAGATTGAAACGCATTAATAGCGAATCTGAAGATTATGCCATACAAGCGGCTGAACTAAAACAACGTTTGCGGAATTGGGGTTATCCCGCAGCCGTCTTGGATATTGCTATGAAAAAAGCTGAGAAGCTGTCACGTAGGGATCTACTCTGGAAAAAGAGAAGAGGACATACAAGTAAAACCGCTAATGCGGGCCCCCAATCAAGCATTAGTCAGGATTTACAAGAGCCTAGTGAGGATCACAGATTTTCGTTTGCTTTTCAATTTAGTCCAGTAGCTTCAGAGATTAAAAAATCTATTTTGAACAATTGGTTTTTGATACAGGGTGACTCCGAATTAGCACCTTTTACAAAAAATAGGCCCCTCATAACGTTCAAAAGAGGGAAAAATCTTAGGGATTTTTCAGAAAAAAACATACAAAATTGGCTACCAAGTTCCATCTCCCATGGTAACCACCGTTGTGGTACATGCAATTTGTGTAATTTCATCTGCACTGATAAACATTTAACATTATGAGGAGTAATTGTACAGTTTAAAGATCCCTTCTACTGCAGAACACCTTTGTGGTGTATGGCATTAAATGCCAGTGCCACAGATTCTATATAGGGTGTACCATCCACTCCCTTAATATACGATTTAGGGAGCATATCCATTCCCCCAATACCCGAAAAGGTTCCCCCCGTTTAATTAACCACGTTTGGGATTCACATAATTGCGACCCAAAATGCTTGCGTTTTTTTGGGATAGAACGGGTTAAACTAGTGGAAGGTTTAGAAAGAAGGAAATACCTGCTGCAGCGGGAGGCGAAGTGGATCCTCCGTACCAATGCGGAAGGGAAGCTTGGAATGAATGACAGGTTGGATCTTAGCGTATTGCCTTTGTGAGGGAGTGCATAGACACCTGTGCCGATCACTTTGCCTATATTGTTATACTGTGAAAGTCAACTGAAAAGTAATCACCGGCTGGTTTTTTACAGAAATACGTTTTCAAAGTGTACTCTAGTGCATTTTTTTGCCCTCAAACGTGCATACCACATACCTACATATAAGTAGTGTACCATTTTGTACCTGTTAATCTGTCAAGGGCATACATAATGTGAAAGTCCAAGCAACAGTACTCACCGGCTGGTGTTTTACAAAAATACACAGGTTTTTTTGATTATTGTAGCAAATTTTTCTGCCCTCATTAGTGCATACCGCATACCTACATCTAAGTAGTGTACCATTTAGTACCTGTTAATCTGTCAAGGACCTACATACTTTGAAAGTCCAAGCCAAAGTAATCACCTGCTGCTGTTCTAGACAAATACTGTTTAAAGAGTAGTGAAGCATATTGTACCCCCTCATATACGCACAGAGTATGTCAGGCAGAGAAGTGCCAGGACGTGCACAGAGGAGTGGCAGAGGCTAAAATCCTTCAGGCAGAGGTTGCAGCAGACTAGGGGCAAGTGGCAGCAGGAGTCGCAGCGAGAAGCCTGAGCTCCCGTTATCAGCTAGCGGTCGTGTCTCGACCAGTAACCCATCTGCCGTGGTCGAATGGTTAACACGGTCATCCACTTCATCACAAGTGACATCTTACACCCCCAGCCAACAGTCGTTGGGTTCCTCAGACGCAACCCTCAGTTGGCATGGCCCGGGAGCAGTCCCTGTCCTCCCCCTCCTATAGAAGTATCTTATGCTGTGGGTTCAGCACCACTATTCACTGAGGAAAATCTAATAGAGGACAGTCAGCAGCTACTGCCTAGCCAAGAAGTGGAGGAGACATGCGCCGCTTCCTCCACTAGGCGGGTGGTAGTGAAGAGGAGAGTGACGTGGGAGGCGGTGTTGCCAGGGTTCAGGGTCCTGAAGCACACACTGTTGAGAAACCTGAGGAGGACATCAGTGACGTGCAGACACAACTCGATGATGATGAAGCCGATCGCAATTGGGAGCCGGGTGCAGAAGGGGCTTCATCATCATCAGGAGAAGAGAGTTGCAGGTTGACCGTGAGGCAGTAGCTGAGCCAGCAAGGCAGTAGCATGGTTGGCAGTCAGTGTGGTGGCAGAAGTGGAAATTCTGGAGCCAAACTTGCCCGGGGGAGACCACCTGCGTCGCGGCAGCCTACCTTTCCATAAGGTAGTGGAACAAGGGTTCCTGGAGACGGCGGCAATAGCAGTCAATTAGTGCGGACTGTTGGTGGGAAAATCAGCTACTCTGCGGTGTGGCAGTTTTTCATCAAGAATCCAGAGGAGCTTCACATAGCCACATGCAAGATATGTCGGCAGAAGGTGAAGCGTGGCCAAGGTCCCAATTTGGCACCACAGCCCTGTGTCAACACATGCATCGCCACCATAAAGCGGCCTGGGAGAACCGTGGCTCTGATGTAGTGGTCCAGCCTGCTACATCACCCAGTGGCCAGCCGCTCCCTCCTTCCGCCAGCCAAGGCTCCACCACCTCAGCCGAAGGGAGCTGTGTGTCATACCCTCCAGATGCTCCTGCTCCCTCCACTTTTAGTCAGCCATTCCGCCAATAATCCATCCGCAAAGCCATGTCCAAGAGACAACAGTATGCGACCACTCATCCAACGGTGCAGAAGCTGAATGTGCTCCTGTCTAAGTTGCTGGTGCTGCAGTCCCTCACTTTTCAAGTGGTGGACTCTGCACCTTTCAGAGAACTGATGGCTTGTGCCGAGCTGAGGTGGAGAGTACCAAGCCGTAATTTATTTGCGCACAATTTAATTTTGTGCAAGAGAAGGTGGGCCAGTCCTTGAGCCTGTCGGTGTGTACCAAAGTGCATGGCAGCACCGACGCCTAGAGCTGTAACTATGGTCAGGGACAATACATGTCCTTTACGGCGCACTGGGTGAATGTGGTTCCTGCACAGCCACAACCCCAACTTGGACAGGTCATGCCGCTTCCTCCTCCACGCTGTCAACCATGGTCCTGTGACAGTGTGCGACTCCGCCTCCTCATCCTCCACCATGTCCTCAGTCTCCACTGCTCGGACAAGTCTCAGTGGCCCTTCAGTATACCATATGTGCAGGGCACGGCGTTGTCACGCTGTTCTTCACATGGTTTGCCTTGGCGAAAAGTGTTGGAAACAATGGCTGGTCAGGGCAATGGAGATGCTGCGCCTACTTCTCATGGCCACATGAGCCCTGTGGGGGCTTGTTAATTTTGGCCCTTTGTACTGACACACTGGGGTCCGGGACACTAAAACTTGGGAGTTAAAAGTTCAATTTCAAAATCATAAATTTTAATTTCAAAATCTTAAATTTAAATATAAAAATAATACATTTCAATGGTCTCCTCATGCTTCAGCCAACTCCAGGCTGTGTCATTCAGGCAATATATGGTTTACTGATACTGCTGCTGGGCTTGGATCTGGGACTGAACATTTTCTTATGGTAAGACTAGCTATCCAAAATCTTCATTTTAAATTTGCAAAAATTCTTGTATTTTTTTCTTGGAGAATGCGAAGCCCTGGGGTCTCCTCATGCTTTAGCCAACTCCAGGCTGTGTCATTCAGGCAATATATGGCTTACTGATACTGCTGCTGGGCCTGGGTCTAGTAATAACAATTTTGTTATGGTAGGTAGCACTAGCTATCCAAAATCTTGATTTTAAATTTCAAAAATTCTTTTGTTTTTTCTTGGAGAATGTGAAGCCATGGGGTCTCCTCATGCTTCAGCCAACTCCAGGCTGTGTCAGTTAGGCAATATATGGTTTTCTGATACTGCTGCTGGGCCTGGGAATAAAAAAATTGTTATGGTAGGTAGCACCAGCAATCCAAAATCTTCATTTTAAATTTCAAAAATGATTGTGTTTTTTCTTGGGGATTGTGAAGCCCTGGTGTGTACTCATGCTTCAGCCAACTCCAGGCTGTGTCATTCAGGCAATATATGGTTAACTGATACTGCTGCTGGGTCTGGGTCTGGGAATAAAAATTTTGTTATGGTAGGTAGCACTAGCTATCCAAAATCTTCATTTTAAATTTCAAAAATGATTGTGTTTTTTCTTGGGGATTGTGAAGCCCTTGGGTCTCCTCATGCTTCAGCCAACTCCAGGCTATGTCATTCGGGCAATATATGGTTTACTGATACCGCTGCTGGGCCTGGGTCTGGGAATAAAAAATTTGTTATGGTAGGTAGCACCAGTTATCCAAAATCTTCATTTTAAATTTTTAAAATTCTTGCGTTTTTTTCTTGGTGTGTACTCATGCTTCAGCCAACTCCAGGCTGTGTCATTCAGGCAATATATGGTTTACTGTAGGGATGTAAGAAAAAATTGATTCTCGCGATTATCGCGATTTTTGACTTGGCGATACTGAATCGATTAAAAATATTTTTGAATCGATCCTTTTAGGGATGTGGAATTTGTATCTCCTGATGCCCGGAACAGCATGTCCCGGTCGTCAGGAGATACAAATTCCCCATTTGTGGAGCCGGGCAGGCCATATCTGACGCGGCGTTGCTCTGGGTGTATGGAGCAGGCTACGACTCGTGTCCGCTCCGTACTCTGCGGCCCCTGGCTGATTTCAGTAGCCGGGGGCCGTTGATGCATCACCGCCGCTAATATCCAGCATGCGGTGCTCTGCAGTGTGTATGGAGCGGGCTCCGGACTCCAGCCCGCTCCATACTCTGCAGCCCCCGGCTGTTTTCAGTAGCCGGGGCTGCCGCTAATAGCCAGCATGCAGCGATCGCCGCGGCTGGCTATTAACCCTTTAGATCACCGCTGTCAAAGCTGACAGTGGCGTCTGAAGGGATCTGTGAATGCTCCCTGGTGGGCTTGTGGGGTGGATCGCCCCCCCCCCCCCCCCCCGTAGCATGATCGCGAGGGGGCGATCCACTATGGAGGTAGCCGGAGACTTCCCTCTGCTTCCCTGCTCTCCGTGGCTCTGTCATTGATAGATCCTGGCTTGACCAGGCTCTATCAATGGATCGCAGATCAATGGAGTTCAGTAGAACTCTATTCATCTGTCTGAGGAATCTAATGATTCCTCCTAAAAGTCTAATAAAGTGTAAAAAAAAAAATAAACTTTTAATAATAGAAGTGTAAAAGACATTGTTTTTTTAGACAGAATCGGGACATATCACGATGTATTGTCACCTAGACGGTATCGCGATATATCGGGATATATCGAATCCCTCACTGGTATCGCGATTCGAATCGTATCTCCAAATTCTTGGCGATTCACACCCCTAGTTTACTGATACTTCTGCTGGGCCTGGGTCTGGGAATAAATCTTCGGTTAAAATGTCTGAATTCATCTTTTAATCTTAGGGATTGTGAAGGCCTAGTGTCTACTCATGCTGCTGCCAACTCCTGGCTGTTCCATTCAGCCACTATATGGTCTCATGCTGCCAACATCTCCACGCTGTGTAATTCATCCACTATATGGTCTCCTCCTGCTTCAGCCACCTTCAAGCTGTACCATTCAGACACTATATGGGCTCCTTATGCTTTCCCCACCTCCAGGCTGTGTCATTCAGCCAATATATTGTTTTCTGATGCTGCTGGGATTGGGATATTAACTCAATATATGTTATGGTAGCACTACCTAACATAAATGCTTAATTGAGATTTCAACATTGATCTTTCAATGTAAGGGGTTATAAAACCCTAGGTTGTACTGCTGATGCCTGCGCCTGACTGCTCCTGTGTCTTTCAGGAACTACTTGACTTACTGATGCTAACATGCATCTTCAATAGAGATTTAAAGATTCCCCTTTTAATATTAGGGGTTGTGAACCCCTTTTGTCTACTCATGCTGCTTCCTGCTCCACTCTGTGTGTTTCAGGAACTACTTGGCTTACTGTTGCTGCTGGGCCAAATTTTTTTTTGATGGTAGCACTAGCTAACATACGTCTTCAATAGAGATTTCAACATTCATCTTTTAATCTTAGTGGTTGTAAATTTTTTAAGACTTAGGCCCTTTGGCCGTTGACCTCATATGACCTGTGGAATTATCACAAGAATCCAATGAAACATGTTGGAGCAATAGTAATGAACCATAACTAATTTCATGAAACATTCGTACTTTCATAATCAGGGGGGCACTGACAGGCAGGGGTTGGAACAGGTGGTATAGGTCCCTTCACGCCAACGCATTTCAAGTCAAGGACCCTTAGTCATGGCATACATGTTCAACTTTTTTTATACTGACCTGGAAGATCCACCCCAAACAGTTGATTTATAAAAAAAAAAGAAATGATTTCCAGTGGAGTACCCCTTTAATGACCAGGCTCTTATTTTAAAATTTGACATATGTCTCTTTAAATGGTAATAACTTTAGAACACTTTTTCTGAGAAGAGTGATTCTTAGATTGCTTTTTTGTGACATGTTGTACTTTATAAAAGTGGTGCATTTTTGTTGACACATGCAGCATTTTTTGTGAAAAACTCCAAAATATTGTGAAAAACAGTTTTTTAAATAATTTTTTTATGGTGTTTACTGTGCAGTAAAAGTGATGTTATATTTATTCTGTGGGTTGGTATGCTTATGGCCATTCCCACTTTATTTTGCTTTTTATGTTGTTATTTTTTTCTGAGCAAAATTATTTTTTTCCCTCCTTTTTTGTGTTATTATTTTCCGACAGCAGTAACATTTTTATTTTTCATCCGACGCCACTGAGTGAGGGCTTATTTTTAAAATTTAGCTAAATTTTGATCTTTTTTATTCCACTATTTGTACAAAAATTTGCGAATTTTGCACTTTTTTTTGTTGTTGTTTTTTTACAGCGTTCACCATACGGGATAATTTACATTATAGCTTTATGGTACATGTCTTTACGGATGTGGTAATACCTAGTTTGGATATGATTTGTGTTTTTTTTTTCTTTATGATAATACTGGACTTTTGTTCGTAAAGAGGCATTTATTTATTTTTTACACTTCATAAATATTTTTTTCCCTTTTTTACAGGTTATACTATGCTGTAATACATTTATACTGCAGCACAGTATGACCTGATGAGCTGCACACACTACAGCCTGTCATCTTCTGACCTCCTGCTGCCATAGCAACCAACGGCTACTCGCGATCTTATTGCGGCACCGCTGTTGGTGAAAAGGGGGAGTCCCCCTGTCAACACCATAGATGCGGTGATCAGTATTGATCTTGGCATATAAGGGGTTAATGTTGCCGGGACCGGTGCGATCGGGACCCCGGCTGTGATTGAGCCAGGTCCCGCTGCCGATCTCCCGAGCTGCGCGCGGAAGATATCGTCAGGACGTATGCATACGTCCCATAGCGGGAAGGGGTTAATATACACCTATTTATGCCATAAGAACATATCAGGAAAAACATATAATATTTGTGCATGTGCAGTGTGCGGTAGTGCAACCAGGACCCATTAAAGCTCATGGACAAGAATAAAGCTTATCCTTTTCCTCTATGCCCAGACAACCCTTTTATTATTAATACGCATTTATTTGAATACAACGTTTAGACAAATTTTTCATGTAATTGAACAGAACAGAGAAGATTTTTGAACCTTATAAATGTGAATTTTCTAACACTAGAAAATAAAGCCAGGCATTCAATGTAAAAGGCGTATTAATGTGGGACCATGATGTGTGCCTTAGTCCAAGAAGACATGTGGATTAGGCAATGCACCAATGCATCCCCAGCATCTATTTCCATCACCCTCTGTGGAAATACTTTAGATAGAGAAGGCATTTTCCAGAGTTTGTGTTGCCAGCAGGTTCAATAATATTTATAAAGAGGTGTCGCCTTTATTGGTGAAGAAGTTGTGGAAAGCAGGATGCAATGAGTCACTATTGGTTTGCCTTCTCTTACAAATATCTATTCTGAGAAAAACATGTTGACAGTTCTTACTCGCACAGCCGGCAAGTGATGTATGGTAATTCCATGGGAGAGACCACATCATCCTCCACTGTAGGCAGATGCCTAGTACATAGTTATTAAAATGTAACTAAAGCTAAGAATATGATATAACTGGTGTATTGTTGTAGAGATCTGTGCTGTTTATTGATCCTGGTTGCCAGGGAAAATTCTCTCTGCAATATTTATCATGGAATTGTTACATTGCATATTGGTATATAGTTTGTGTATTTTTTTTTTTTTTTTGTGTAAAATGAATATACAAAGGACTATACAGTTTCCAGGAGCATATGTAAGAAGAGCTGGTTGGGCATGTGTTGCTGGGTGCCAGGGGACGTACTATCAAGCCCCAACACACTATCTCCAGTTCTGATGATTGGCTTATGCACCCATAATAGAGGAAAAAATTACTTAAAATCCCATAAATAGAGCCATATATACAGTGTAGGCTAAGTTCACATGGCCATCATATTCTAACCTGTCCAGGGTCCATCCAACTCTTTTTTTTTGCACCAACCGGACCCTGAATGGTTGGGAGAACAACTGACATGGCCGGGTCCTAACGGATCCCATCCCAAGAATTAGACCGTACCCTAAGTGTAAGGGTCTGTTCACACGGCAGAATTTCTGCTTGCGGAACTCGGCCTCAAATTAAAGTCCATAGACTTCTATGGAATTCAGCAAGCAGAAATTTAGAAGTGTGAATGGGAGTGCAAAATCCCATAGAATTCTATGGGCTTTCATTTTGGTGGAATTCGGCAAGCAGAAATTCTGCCATGTAAATAGACCCTAAGGCTCTATGAGACCTCATTACAACTTGAAATCTAAGTATCCAAGGGCTATAGTAATGCTAGACAAGGTTAAACATATAAAGTCCAAAATATAGTCAGGTTGAAGCTCAGGTTTTGTTTCGCCATCTGACCGAGGTTGTTCTATCACATCTGAAAGTTTGAGGAGTTTAAAGGGGTTATCCACCATAAGGTAATTTTTAGTACTTACCTGCCAAAACTGGGTATTTCCTGTTGGATTTCGTTCTCTAAACTACACTTTGCACATTTCTATGCTTGAAAGTTTGAGGTCACTTTCCTTCCTCCCACACATCAGCCACCCCATTGAAACACAGTGTTTTTTTAATCTGGGGGCCTACAGCTGTTGCAAAATTGAAGCAGGGCAGGCTCTCTCTGATCACCTGACTAGTGATGTAAGGTCTCGATGCACTGCAACCTGGGAAATCCCGAGACCTGAGTAATGTTGTATGCTGTTAAAAATAACATTTAGGGCAATATTCACAGAAGAATTGTGAGACCATCACACACAGGTACAGACACTATATTATGAACTACACTAACTTTACAGCCCCTGTAGCATAGTCAAATATGGGAGCTATAACAATGCAAAGAAAAAGTGAAAAAAAGTGAATAAAGATCATTTAACCCCTTCCCTAATAAAAGTTTGAATCACCCCCCTTTTTCCATAAAAAAAAAAAAACTGTGTAAATAAACATAAAAATAGACATATGTGGTATCGCCGCATGCGGAAATGTCCGAATTATAAAAATATATCATTAATTAAACCGCACGGTCAATGGTGTACGCGCAAAAAAATTGTGTATTCTTGGTCACTTTTTATATCATGAAAAAATGAATAAAAAGCGATCAAAAAGTCCGATCAATACAAAAATAGTACCGCTAAAAACTTCAGATCACGGCGCAAAAAATTAGCCCACATACCACCCCGTACGTGAAATAATAAAAAATGTATAGGGGTCAGAAGATGACAATTTTAAATGTATAAATTTTCCTGCATGTAGCTGTGATTTTTTCCAGAAGTAAAACAAAATCAAACCTATATAAGTAGGGTATCATTTTAATCTTATGAACCTATAGAATAAAGGTAAGGTGTAATTTTTACTAAAAAATGTACTGCGTAGAAACGGAAGCCCCTGAAAATTACAAAATTGTGTTTTTTCTTCAATTTTGTTGCACAATGATTTTTTTCCCCATTTCGTCATATATTTTTGGGTAAAATGACTCATGTCATTACAAAGTAGAATTGGCGCCACAAAAAATAAGCCATCATATGGATTTTTAGGTGCCAAATTGATAGAGTTATGATTTTTTTTAAAGGTAAGGAGGAAAAAATGAAAGTGCAAAACCGGAAAAACCCCTGGTCCTTAACCCCTTAAGGACTAAGAACTTTTTCACCGTAAGGACTCAGCTCTTTTTTGCAATTCTGACCACTGTCATTTTATGCATTAATAACTCTGGGAGGCTTTTACCGATTATTCTGTTTCCTAATGGATATTGCAAATTAATTATATATTGATTCACATATACAATATGCCTACTTTATATTTTCATCATAAAGTTGACATGTTTTTACTTTTGGAAGACATTTGAGGGCATCAAAGTTCAGCAGCAATTTTCCACAAAATTTTCTAAATCTGAATTTTTCAGGGGCCAGTTCAGTTTTTAAGTGGATTTGAGGGGTCTTCTTATTAGATATACCCCATAAATGACCCCATTATAAAAACTGTACCCCCCCAAAGTATTCAAAATGACATTAAGAAAGTGTGTTAACCCTTTAGGTGTTTCACAGGAATAGCAGCAAGGTAAAGGAGAAAAATCAAAATCATTTTTTTACACTCGCATGTTCTTGTAGACCAAGTTTTTTAAATTTTACAAGGGGTAAAAGGAGAAAAAGCCCCCCAAAATTTGTAACCCAATTTCTCTCGAGTAAGGAAATACCTAATATGTGGATGTCAAGTGCCCTGTGGGTGGACTAGATTGCTCAGAAGGGAAGGAGCGACGATGAGATTTTGGAGAGTGGGTTTTTCTGAAATGTTTTTTGGGGGGCATGTCACGTTTAGGAAGCCCCTATGGTGCCAGAACAGTAGAAACCACCCCCCCCCACATGGCATACTATTTTGGAAACTAAACCCCCCAAGGAACGTAACAAGGGGTCTTCTGAGTCTTATCACCCCACAGGTGTTCGACGACTTTTTGTTAAAGTTGGATGTGTAAATGAATTATTGTTTTTTTTTCAAGGGGTTATAGGAGAAAGTGCCCCCCAAAATTTGTACCCCATGTGTGGACGTCAATCTACTCTGCTGGCGCACTACAATACTCAGAAGAGAAGAAGTCACATTTGGCTTTTGGAAAGCAAATTTTGCTGAAATTGTTTTTGGGGGACATGTCGCATTTAGGAAGCCCCTATGATGCCAGAACAGCACAAAAAAAAACACATGGCATACTATTTCGGAAACTTCAACCCTCAAGGAAAGTAACAAGGCATACAGTGAGCATTAACACCCCACAGGTGCTTGACAAATTTCTGCTAAAGTTGGACGTGTAAATGAAAAGTTTGATTTTTTTCACTAAAATGCTGGTGTTACCCCAAATGTTTCATTTTCACAAGGAGTATTTGGAGAAAAAGCCTCCCAAAATTTGTAACCCCATTTCTACTGAGTATGGAAATACCCCATATGTGGATGTAAAGTGCTCTGTGGGTGAACTAAAATGCTCAGAAGAGGAGGAGTGCCCTTTGGTGAGAGAATTTGGTTGGAATAGAAGTGGGAGGCCATGTGTGTTTACAAAGCCCCCCGTGGTGCCAGAACAGTGGACCCCCCACATGTAACCCCATTTTGGAAACTACGCCCCTCGCAGAATTTAATAAGGGGTGCAGGGAACATTTACACCACACTGGCATTTGACAGATCTTTGGAACAGTGGGCTGTGCAAATGAAAAATGTTTTTTTCATTTTCACGGACCAATGTTCCAAAAATCTGTCAGACACCTCTGGGGCGTAAATGCTCACTGCACCCCTTATTACATTCTGTGAGGGGTGTAGTTTCCAAAGTGGGGTCACATGTGGGGGGTCCACTGTTCTGGCACTATGGGGGCTTTGTAAACACACATGGCCTTCAATTCTTCTCTTCTGAGCATTGTAGTTTGCCCGCAGAACACTTTACATCCACATATAGGGTATGTTCTTACTCAGAAGAAATGGGTTTACAAATTTTGGGGGGCTTTTTTCCTATTCTCCCTTGTGAAAATTAAAAATGTAGGGTAACCAGCACCAGCATTTTAGTGAATCTTTTTTAAAATTTTTATTTTCACATCCAACTTAAAAGAAAATTTGTCAAACACCTGTGGGTGTTAAGGCTCACTATACCCCTTGTTACATTCCGTGAGGGGTGTAGTTTCCAAAATGGGGTCACATGTGGGTATTTATTGTTTTGCGTTTATGTCAGAACCGCTGTAAAATCAGCCACCCCTGTGCAGATCACCAATTTAGACCACAAATGTACATGGCACTCTCACTTCTGAGCCATGTTGTGTGCCCACAGAGTACTTTACGCCCACATATGGGGAGAAATTGTGTTACAAATTTTGGGGGTCTTTTTTTCCTTGTGAAAATTGCTTGTGAAAATTAAAAGTATGGGGCAACACCAGCATGTTAGTGTAAAATGTTTTATTTCTTTTACACTAACATGCTGGTGTAGACCCCAACTTTACCTTTTCATAAGGGGTAAAAGGAGAAAAGCCCCCCAAAATTTGTAATGCAATTTCTCCCGAGTACAGAGATACCCCATATGTGGCCCTAAACTGTTTCCTTAAAATACGACAGGGCACCGGAGCGAGAGAACACCATGCACATTTGAGGCTTAAATTGGGGATTTGAATCCGCCACAAAAATACCCTACGGCAGTGTTTCCCAAACAGGGTGTCTCCAGCTGTTGCAAATCTCCCAGCATGCCTTGACAGTCAGTGGCTGTCCGGCAATACTGAGAGTTGTTTTTTTTCAACAGCTGGAGGCTCCGTTTTGGAAACAGTGCCATACAAGACTGTAGTGTAGTGTTTTTAGGATACATTCACACGCGGGGAGGTTTACAGTGAGTTTTTCGCTGAGAGTTTGAGCTGCGGCAGAAAATTTGCTGCATCTCAAACTTGCAGCAGAACTCGTTTTAAACCCGCCCGTGTGAATGTACCCTGTACATTCACATGGGGGGGGGGGGGGGGGGGGTGGCAAACCTCAAGCTCTTGCAAAACTACAACTCACAGCATGCACTGACAGACCATACATGCTGGGAGTTGTAGTTATGCAACAGCTGGAGGCACATTGGTTGCAAATCACTGAGAATGTGTTACTTAACTCAGTGTTTCGCAACCAGTGTTCCTCCAGCTGTTGTAAAACTAGAACTCCCAGCATGTACAGTCTCTCAGTGCATGCTGGGAGTTGCATTTTTGCAACAGCTAGAGGCACACATGTTGCAAAAATCTGAGTTAGGTAACAAACTCTGTTTCACAACCTGGGAGTTGTAGCAGCGTGTCTCCAGCTGTTTCAAAACTGCAACAATCAGCATACATTGACAGCCGAAGGGCATGCTGAGAGTTGTAGTTTTGCAACAGCTGGAGGCACACTGCTACATCTCCCAGCATACCATTTGGTAGTATGTGCATGTTGGGAGTTGTAGTTATGCAACAGCTGGATGCACTTTTTCATAGAAAAAATGTGCTTCCAGCTGTTGTATAACTACAACTCTCAGAATGCACAGACTACCAAAGGGCATGCTGGGAGTTGTAGTTGGAACTCCAGCTGTTGCAAAATTGCAACTCCCAGCATGTCCTTTGGCTTTGCATGCTGAGAGTTGTTGCTAAGCAACAGCAGGAGGAACAGGCCTCACCTCCTACTGTATCCTACCGCAGGAACTGCCGCCGCTATATCCTGCCGCCGGGACCGATCCTACTGCTCCTGTCAACCCCACCGATCCTGAGGGGACCCCCATCAGACTAGGGCAAAGTAGGAGACCCCGCCGATCTCCGCTCCGATTACCGTCTCGATCACCACCCAGCAGGTCCAACCAATCAATCACTTGATCGTGAGGAGGCACCCATGCCACCTCACTCCTGCTGAGTAAGGGTGAATGGGGCTGTCTCGGACAGCCCCATTCACCATTTTTTTTCCGGGTCACCAGAGACCCAATTGACCTGGAATAACCGCAAATCACAGGTCTGAATTGACGAGCGATTTGACGTCCTGACCTCAGGACCCCCCTGGACAATATGACGGGATGCCTGCTGAACGATATCAGCAGGCATACCGGTCCGGTCCCTGCCCGGCGAGTGGCAGTGGCCGGAAGAACGCAGGGCGTACCCATATGCCCTGAATCCTTAAGGACTTGGAAACGGGGGCGTATGGATATGCCCTGTGTCCTTAAGGGGTTAAGGGGTAAAAGGGGCACATTGAAAAAGTTTTTTTTTTAAATCAACTGGTGCCAGAAAGTTAAACAATTTGTATATTGCTTCTATTTAAAAATATTAATCCTTCCAGTACTTATCAGCTGTTGTATACTACAGAGGAAGTTGTTTTCTTTTTGAATTTCTTTTCTGTCTGACCACTGTGCTCTCTGCTGACACCCCTGTTTATGTCAGGAACTGTCCAGAGCAGGATAGGTTTACTATGGGGATTTTGTCCTGCTCTGGACAGTTCTTGACATGGACAGATGTGTCAGCAGAGAGCACGGTGGTCAGACAGAAAAGAAATTCAAAAAGAAAACAACTTCCTGTGGAGCATACAGCAGTTGATAAGTACTGGAAGGATTAAGATTTTTGAATAGAAGTAATTTACAAATCTGTTTAACTTTCTGGCACCAATTGATTAAAAACAAAATTGTTTTCCACGGGAGTACCCTTTTAACATTGCCAATCATTACTACAGCCCTTATATACTTAAATTTCAAGTTTACCCACTCCTGGTTTTGGTGAAAAATACTAACCAAAATAAGTGTGAATGCAGAAAATAAGTGTAAGTAAATAAGTGTGAAATATTTATCAACTATTGTACACCACTAGTTTTTGTGTACTAAGGATGCAAACTTTGGCATTAAGATTTGCAACATCTTATGCTACTCTTCTCGCCTTTTAATAGCGGTGTCACACTGTTAAAAGACTGTTTTGGCACACTGACAACAAAAAGTGCCAAATGTTTAGAGTTGTAAGATCAGCAGGTGCTTCCTTGTGACACCTCTTCAATCGGGCGCACTGACATCCATTGCTTGTCCTTGCCATGTTCCCTGCTCTCCATCAGGTCTTATTAACCCCCCCCCCTTTCCCATCATTCCTGCCACAATACAAGTAAATAAGGCCTAAAAATTGCCTATTCAATAAATGCTAAGCACTCATACATACTGCTATCATATACACTATAATAAAAATTGCTGCAAAAATCTCACAAAAAAATGCTCATTGTGAACCTGACCTTAGTACATTTATCCCTCAATTTATAATGGCCTCAACATACAATAGTTCCAACAAACAATGGTCTTTTCTGGACCATTGTAACTTGAAACCAGTCTCAACATACAATGCTACAGACAGTCCAGATATGTGAAATGTGTCAATAGCCGAAGGAACTGACCAATCAGAATGGGCATTTTACTGATAAAACCCCTGTATTAATGAAGTGCATGCACTAAATTACTATTTGCTAGCGCCCCCTACAGTACAGGGAGGAATTGCATGTTCTGTACTACTCTATACCTGTGCCAGGGTTACCTCCACTTTTGGACACCAGATGAGGGCGACTCCATGTTACTTTTTTAGGACATTGTGTGTACTGTAAAATACCCTGAAGAAGCTCCTGTCCTCTACATAGACAGTGATTTAAAGCTCCCAACTGTCACGCCGAGCGCTCCGGGTCCCTGCTCCTCCCCGGAGCGCTCGTGCAGCGCCCCAGTCACACCCACTGACCGGGAGCTCTGCACTACTGTCTCCGGCGGGACACGCCCGCCCATGGCTCGCATGCCAGTCTCCTCACCTGCCCCGTCCTCCGTCCACTCAGTCCCGCCGCACGCGGCCCCGCTCCCTAGGGTGCGCGCGCACCGGCTCTCTGAGATTTAAAGGGCCAGTGTGCCTGTGTCCAGGCTTATTTATACCCACTTCCCCTTCCTGTCCTGGCCAGATCTTGTTGCCTTGTGCCAATGAAAGCGTTTTGTGTATGTTCCTAGCCTGTGTTCCAGACCTTCTGCTGTTGCCCCTGACTACGACCCTTGCTGCCTGCCCTGACCTTCTGCTACGTCCGACCTTGCTCTTGCCTTGTCCTTCTGTACCACGCCAGTTTCAGCAGTCAGTGAGGTTGAGCCGCTACCGGTGGACACGACCTGGTTGCTACCGCCGCAGCAAGACCATCCCGCTTTGCGGCGGGCTCTGGCGAATACCAGTAGCAACTTAGAACCGGTCCACCGGTACGGTCCACGCCAATCCCTCACTGACACAGAGGATCCACCACCAGCCTGCCGAATCCTGACAGTAGATCCGGCCATGGATCCCACTGAGGTGCCGCTGCCAAGTCTCGCTGACCTATCCACGGTGGTCACCCAGCAATCCCAACAGATCGCCCAACAAGGACAGCAGCTGTCGCAGTTGACCGCCATGCTACAGCAACTTCTGCCACAGCTACAGCAACCATCTCCTCCGTCAGCTCCTGCACCTCCTCCGCAGCGAGTGGCCGCTCCTAGCCTCTGCCTGTCCCTGCCGGACAAATTTGATGGGGACTCTAAACTCTGCCGTGGTTTACTGTCTCAATGTTCCCTACACTTGGAGATGATGTCGGACCAATTTCCCACAGAACGGTCTAAGGTGGCTTTCGTGGTTAGTCTCCTGTCTGGAAAGGCCTTGTCATGGGCCACACCGCTCTGGGACCGCAATGATCCTGTCACTGCCACTGTCCAGTCCTTCTTCGCTGAAGTTCGTAGTGTCTTCGAGGAGCCAGCCCGGGCCTCCTCTGCCGAGACTGCTTTGCTGAACCTAGACCAAGGAAGTTCTTCCGTAGGCGAATACGCCATCCAGTTTTGTACCCTTGCCTCAGAGCTATCCTGGAACAATGAGGCCCTCTGCGTGACCTTCAAGAAAGGCTTATCCAGCAACATCAAAGATGTACTGGCCGCACGAGAAATTCCTGCTAACCTGTCTGAACTTATCCATTTGGCCACCCGCATCGACAAGCGTTTTTCTGAAAGACACCAGGAGCTCCGCCAGGAAAAGGACCTTGATCTCTGGGCACCTCTCTTCCAGAATCCTTTGCAATCTACCCCTGTGCCTTCCGCCGAGGAGGCTATGCAAGTGGATTGGTCTCGCCTGACCCATGAAGAGAGGTCTCGTCGCATAGATGAAAATTTATGCCTGTACTGCGCTAGTACCGAACATTTCCTAGTGGACTGCCCTATTCGTCCCCCGTGTCTGGGAAACGCACGCACGCATCCTGTTCACGTGGGAGTGGCGTCTCTTGGTGTGAATTCTGCTTCTCCACGTCTCACTGTGCCTGTGCGGATTTCTCCTTCCGCCAACTCCTCCTTCTCAGCTGTGGCCTTCTTGGACTCTGGTTCTGCAGGAAATTTTATTTTGGCCTCTTTTGTTAATAGGTTCAGCATCCCAGTAACCCATCTCGTCAAACCACTCTTTATCTCTTCTGTTAACGGAGAAAAATTGGATTGCACTGTGCGCTAACGCACTGAACCCCTGCCCGTGAGCATTGGACTTCACCATGAAAAAATAGAATTTTTCGTTCTGCCTAACTGCACCTCTGAAGTTCTTCTCGGCCTGCCGTGGCTCCAACGTCATGCTCCCACCCTCGACTGGACCACCGGGGAGATCAAAAATTGGGGTCCTTCTTGTCACAAACGATGCCTCACATCTGCTCCCACTTGTCTAACCCCTGAGGTTCCACCTTTAATGGTCCCTCCCAAGGCTTACCAGGGCTTTTCTGATCTTTTCTGCAAAAAGCAAGCAGAGATCTTAACTCCTCATAGCCTCCTTCCTGGTACCACTCTGCCCCGTGGCAAGCTTCACCATCTACCCCCCACTCCATTCCAACTTCATCTGGAGTTCCTGCTGTAGATGAAGTAACCCAGGACTTCTCCATTATCTGGAAGGAGACTTAAGAGTGGCTCCCACACTGGCCTCGTCTCGTATGAAGGGACAAGCAGATAAAAAGAGGGGGAGACCTAAGGGGGGGGGTACTGTTACGCCGAGCGCTCCGGGTCCCTGCTCCTCCCCGGAGCGCTCGCGGCGTTCACCTCCATGCAGCGCCCCGGTCAGACCCGCTGACCGGGAGCGCTGCACTACTGTCTACGGCGGGGATGCGACCCACGTAGCAGGACGCGCCCGCCCGCGGCTCACAACCCAGTCTCCTCACCTGCCCCGTCCTCCGTCCGCTCAGTCCCGGCGCACACGGCCCTTCTCCCTAGGGCGCGTTCGCGACGGCTCTCTGAGATTTAAAGGGCCAGTGCGCCATTGATTGGCGCCTGGCCCAATCAGTACCTGCACCTGTGTCCAGGCTTATTTATACCCACTTCCCCTTCCTGTCCTGGCCGGATCTTGTTGCCTTGTGCCAATGAAAGCGTTTTGTGTATGTTTCTAGCCTGTGTTCCAGACCTTCTGCTGTTGTCCCTGACTACGACCCTTGCTGCCTGCCCTGACCTTCTGCTACGTCCGACCTTGCTCTTGCCTTGTCCTTCTGTACCACGCCAGTTTCAGCAGTCAGTGAGGTTGAGCCGCTACCGGTGGACACAACCTGGTTGCTACCGCCGCAGCAAGACCATCCCGCTTTGCGGCGGGCTCTGGCGAATACCAGTAGCAACTTAGAACCGGTCCACCGGTACAGTCCACGCCAATCCCTCACTGACACAGAGGATCCACCCGCAGCCTGCCGAATCCTGAGACCAGCAGTGCTTTATTACTTTATATGTAAGGATTTGCTTTATCTTTATTAGTTATCTCCTTATTTTTCTTTAATCCTCACTTTTTCTTATTTTTGGATGACATTTTGGTGGCTTCAGAACCAATTACCAGGTTTCCATAGAGTTATGGTCTCAACATACAATGGTTTCAACATACAATGGTCGTCCTGGAACCAATTAATATTGTAACTTGAGGGACCACTGTATTTCTCTAGGGTTTGTTTATTTATTTATTTATTTTTAGAACAAATCTCCCCACACAACAATTTATTTAGCTTAAAGAACACATTAATGTATCTGTTTTATAGAATTTAAGCATCTGACGAATGTCACCGGCGCTGATTTTATTCATCAGTTAATTGGTTCACCACCTGGAGCTGCGGCTTTTATATATGCAGCTTTTAAAAGATTTGGAAAGGGATCTCAATTATTCTTTAATTTGTTCCTTGAATTTAAAGCAGGGATGGCTGGTTTAATCAAACATTGTCTTAATCCCATTGGGACATGTCTAGTTACCTTATAACAAGGTAAGCTTTCATTTAATCATATGATATGATAATTCCCCACTTTCAACCTGGCAATCCTGTTACTTACAATCAATTTTCCAGCTTAAAAATAAATAAATATTGTCCCTTTCCTAAAATCCCAAGAGAGAAAATAGCCCTTTTTAGTGAGTTGCTGTTAATACAACACACTGAATTTCTCCACAGGAATCCTATAAACTGGATAATTTGACAATTCTGATCAGCTTTATGTAGCTTTATTCTCGTCTTTTTGGCACACAAGGACGCTAATAATGAGAACACCCACTGACAGATAAAATAGCTTTCTACAGTAACACTTTCAGTTTGCTATTCATTTTAAAAAAAAGGACTGGAAACTAATCTAGTGAAAATCCCTGGTTATTCCGCTATGGTGAGTAAAGTTTGTTTACCAGCTATTTGTGTTTTTTATTGTTTCCATTGTGATTACCGGTATCTATATTTGTGTTTTCCATTGTTTCAGAGTCATGTGAGGAAAGTAACTGCCTCACGGCCATGATATCCACAATGGTACTGTCACCAGCCTGTATATGTATTTATATACATATATATATATATATATATATATATATATATATATATATATATATATATATAAATATATATATATATATATATATATATATATATTTTTTTTTTTTTTTATATATATATACACAATTTTTTTTTTACATCTACAATTGACTCTTTATTCCGCAACATGGTTTCCATACTGTCCTGCGTCTATCAATACTATAAAAGTACACTTTCCCTATTCTGACACCTCTGTCAATGTCAGGAACTGTCTGGAGTAGGATAGGTTGCTATGGGGATTTGCTCCTACCATGCTTCCTGACATGCACAGAGGTTTCAGCAGAGAGCACTGTGGTCAGACAGAAAAGAACAACTCAACTTCCTCTATAGTATACAGCAGCCCAGCAAGAACTGGAAGGGTTACGGTTTTTAATAGAAGTAATTTACAAATCAGTTTAACTTTCTGGCACCAAAATTGTTTCACACTGGAGTACCCCTTTAAATGGGCACTGTGAGAATCAAAAACTTTTTATATGTTGTACTTCTTGAAAAAACATTAACCTTTCTAATATACTCCATAAAACATGTTATCTCCTTTTTGTAGAAATCATGGCTTATAAAAAAAAAAAAGGCCACTGGGGGTCCCAATACCATACAGAACATAATCTTCTCTGGTTGCATCATCATCTTTGTCCCAGATAAAGTACAGGCTGGGACAAAGTCCAGGAAATGAGGGCGAAACTAGCATTCCTATGTGCTCACTCCTGTGCTATCAGACTCCTGTCTGAAAACAGAGAGGAGGGGGTTACAGAGTAGCCTGCAGTGATTAGATGAAGAGACCCAGCACAGCACAGCAGACTCAGGAAGGAAGTTAATGCATGGCGAGTGAAGGCAGGCTCAGTGCTTGCCTTGGACACACCCTTTCCTGAGCAGTGGATGTCAGAATAAATGAGCAGCAGAACAGAGGGATTTGTGAGCCAAATACAGAGGCTAGACTCATAAAAAAAGACATGTAAAGCATCTGCATGACCTAGTGAGTAACATATAAGCATAATTGTTTCTGTGATATGACACCTTACGTCAAATGTAGGACAGCTGTTTAATACGTGTCATATGTAACCTGCCTATATCTATTGTAACTAGCTAAGACTGATAGTTTTCTTTCCATAATGCATCGCGTCTGGCAGTGTTGTGCTCCCGCTACCCCACATGCAAATGGCCTTCACCAATAGGAAAAAAGATTACTGCGGTCTTGACTGCCAACTGCAGTCCTGTCATTACAAGGGGAAGCTGAAACAGATTTTTTTTTTTTTTTATCTTTCTGATGGAGGAATAAAGCTTTATTTTTTTAAGTATTTTTCACTTTTGAATGCTGTTACCATTCTTTTGCATTTCTACAAAATGGTGATAGGGTTGGAAGGATCCCTAGGCCCAGTGAATGCGATTCTCCCTTGCAACTGCTTTATTATGGTCAGGATATTGGTGCTAAAACTCCCACTGATGTGCTAAATGTGAGCTATATCCCCTGGCTTGTTGTTTGATACAACTTTTTGCAACAAGGAACCCATCTCCTGTTACAAGTCAGATCATGCAAGCCAGGGAGGGAAGGGCACAGCCTTGTGATTTTCCCAGCTAGATCGCCTGGGATCTCCAAGAACCTAGAAATAAGGAATTGTGTAGCTCACTTAGCCCCTGGCCTGAGGTTAACTGGGTAGGTCTATACCCCAAAAACCTAAGGGCACGGAGAGAAAAATATATAATAAGTAGTTACTATATAGAGTCCAGTCCTCTAGAGACAGTGTCGATGAAGAAGAAAGAAAAAGAAAAGAAAAAATGTGCAAAATAGAAAAAAGAGTAGAAGAATAGAGGTGAAGTTAGAAGGATAAAAAAGAGGAAAAAAAATAGTTAATGGGGAGAGATTGGGGAGAGGAATAAAAGAATGGGAATAGGAATAAATTTATTAATTATACTAACCGAATTTAGATGGATGCAGAAGTTATAAAAAGTATATACACTTATTGAATAAATACAACATACAATTGTGCAGGGCCCTTGCACAAGATGTCATAAAATTGGAATAAATTAGAAAAAATTAATATGGCACAATCAGCCGCTGAGTGGTGGTATGACTGGTTAAAAGTCAGTTAATATGATTAATAAGTCTATGGTTCCGATAAGGTAATGTCCTTGCAGCAGTAAGTTAGCAATAGTAGAGATAGTGTATCTTTAGATCCTATTAGAACAATGTTCCCAGAATGTTCACAGCAAAGGAATGGTATGAAAATGCTGGGATAGAGGTAATACCTGCAGTCCGCAGTGTAGGGTTACTCACGATTACAGTAGCCGGCGTTTTGAATATGCGCGGCAGATGTGGTATTCGGAGCTGGCATGGTGTGGCGTCCGGCCTTGGGTGAAAATAATTCAGTGGTCCCCGCAAGGTGCAGGTGGGCACGGACAGGTGTCCGGCCAAAGGAGTCTCTGGAGATGGAAGCAAGTACCTGGATTTCTGTGTGAACTGTGCGATTTCTTGAATAGTGGTCCAAGTTCTGAGGTACTGCAGCGCTGCCAAGTCCGGAACCATAGGTTTTAGAACAATATAAAGGTGCTGATACTGTACAGTTAGGGATAATAGACATGGCTATACGCATTTCAAGACCATGTCTCATTCATCAGTAGCCAGATGTGTATAATGATGATATTATACATATCTGGCTACTGATGAATGATACATCCATCCTTCTGCATCCATCTTAATTCAGGTAGTATAATTAATTAATTTATTCCTATTCCCATTCTTTTATTCCTCTCCCCAATCTCTCCCCATTAACTAATTCCCCCTTTTTATCCTTCTAACTTCACCTCTATTCTTCTACTCTTTTTTTCTCCTTTTGCACATTTTTTCTTTTCTCTTTTTCTTTCTTCTTCATCTACACTGTCTCTAGAGGACTGGACTCTATATAGTAACTACTTATTATATATTTTTCTTTACATCTCCAAGAACCTGACCAGTCAAAGCTTTTGACAGGTCTGTGTGACATGTTAAAAGTTATATGTACAGTGGTCCCTCAACATACGATGGTAATCCGTTCCAAACGGACCATCGTTTGTTGAAACCATCGTATGTTGAGGGATACGTGCAATATAAAGTATAGGACAGTGGTCTACAACCTGCGGACCTGCAGATGTTGCAAAGCTACAACACCCCGCCGCTCCGGACCGTCACCGCTCGTCACCGCTGCCCTGGATGTCGCCTTCCATTGCTGTCGCCGCGTCCCAGCTGTGTCCCCAACGCTCCGGCAAGGCCTCTGGTTCCCCGCCATCCTTGCTCTCCGTCGTCGCCATCACGTCGCTATGCACGCCGCTCCTATTGGATGACGGGACGACGTGCGCGCGACGTGATGACGACGATGGAGAGCACCGGCGTTGAAGGGGATCCCGAAGAAGACGCGCCGGAGCCCCGAGGACAGGTAAGGGATCGTCAGTGGACCACACGGGGCAACATAAACGGTTATCCAGTGGCAGCTGAAGGAGTCTGCGCTGCCGTATAGCTGTTTATGCGATGGCCCCGACATACAAAAGCATCATATGTCAGGGCCATCGTAGGTCGGGGGGGTCACTGTACATATATATATATTTATTTATTTATGCAGTGGGGGAAACAACGTATTTAGTCAGAAACCAATTGTTCAAGTTCTCCCACTTAAAAAGATGAGAGAGGCCTGTAATTTTCATCATAGGTATACCTCAACTATGTGAGACATAATGAGAAGAAAAAAATCCGTAAAATCACATTGTCTGATTTTTTAAGAATTTATTTGCAAATTATGGTGAAAAATAAATATTTGGTCACCAACAAACAAGCAAGATTTCTGTCTCTCACAGACCTGTAACTTCTTCTTTAAGAGTCTCCTCTGTCCTCCACTCGATAACAGTACTAATGGCTCCTGTTTGAACTTGTTATCAGTATAAAAGACACCTGTCCACAACCTCAGTCACATTCCAAACTCCACTATGGCCAAGACAAAAGAGCTATCGAAGGACACCAGAAACAAAATTTTAGATCTGCACCAGGCTGGGAAGACTGAATCTGCAATACTCAAGCAGCTTGGTGTGAAGAAATCAACTGTGGGAGAAATTATTAGAAAACAAAAGACATACAAGACCACTGATAATCTCCCTCGATCTTGGTCTCCACGGAAGATCTCACCCCATGGTGTCAAAATGATCACAAGAACAATGAGCAAAAATCCCAGAGCCACACGGGGGGACCTAGTGAATGACCTGCAGAGAGCTGGGACTAAAGTAACAAAGGCTACCATCAGTAACACACTACGCTGCCAGGGACTCAAATCATGCAGTGCCAGACGTGACCCCCTGCTTAAGCCAGTACATGTCCTGGCCTGTCTGAAGTTTCCTGGAGAGCATATGGATGATCCAGAAGAGGATCGGGAGAATGTCATATGGTCTGATGAAACCAAAGTGGAACTTTTTGGCTAAAACTCAACTCGCGTTTGGAGAAGAAAGAATGCTGAGTTTAATCCAAAAAACACGATACCTACTGTGAAGCATGGGGGTTGAAACATTATGCTTTAGGGCTGTTTTTCCGCAAAGACGACTGATCTGTGTAAAGGAAAGAATGAATGGGCCATGTAGCGTAAGATTTTGAGTGAAAACCTCCTTCCATCAGCAAGGGCATTGAGGATGAAATGTGGCTGGGTCTTTCAGCATGACAATGATCCCAAACACATGAAGAAGTGGCTTCATAAGAAGCATTTCAAGGTCCTGGAGTGGCCTAGCCAGTCTCCAGATCTCAACCCCATAACCTTTGGAGGGAGTTGAAAGTCTGTGTTGCCAGCGACAGCCCCCAGAACATCACTGCTCTAGAGGAGATCTGCATGGAGGAATTGGCCAAAATACCAGCAACAGTGTGTGAAAACCTTGAGAAAATGTTGGACCTCTGTTATTGCCAACAAAGGGTATATAACAAAGTATTGAGATGAACTTTTGATATTGACCAAATACTTATTTTCCACCGTAATTTGCAAATAAATTCTATAAAAATTAGACAATGTAATATTATGGATTTTTTTTTCTCATTATGTCTCCCATAGTTGAGGTATACCTATGATGGAAATTGCAGGTATCTTTTTAAGTGGGAGAACTTGCACAATTGGTGGCTGACTAAATACTTTTTTTCCCCACTGTACATATATATTTGTGGTTTATGGTTGGTCTGCTAGTGGTTAAAACAGAAGAAAATTGAGAAAAAAAAGTATAATAATTGCAGCAAATACATCACTGACAATTGTAAACCACTTATGGTGGGGGTTTTTCTTTTGTTTTGTTTTTTAATACATCTAAGTAATGAGTGATAGATGATTAAATGAGATTTATTTGCATTATATGGCTTTCTTAGCATTAAAGCCAATTTTTTATATTGCAGAAAATGAATCCTACCTTAAGTTTAATCAAACATTTTCAGCAATAGCGCCATAAATACATAACCGTAGCGCTTAAAAAGCAAAATCTCTACCAGCAACGTCATAACTGCAAACACAAATAATTTACGGCAGACAAACACTTTAATGTTTTAAATTCTATATAGTTTGATTTTACATTGAAAAGTAATACAATGAAGAAAATGAATTGAGCAATAAATTAATGATCGTAATATCTTTTTATTCTTTGCCTGGCAGGGTTCAGCGCTTAAAATGTATACTTAGCAAAATGGCTCAAGGATTTTGTTTTATAAGAAACAATGACCACATCTTCCAGTAAGATAAATTTCAGCTCTTGTTCGTGGATATCTTGGCAATACAACTATAAATTAGTTTCGAGCAATAAATAATCTTAGGAATCTTAAAAGTCCATTAGTGGAGGGTTTTTATCACAAAGAATATGAATCTTTAAAAAAAATGCCCATTTTGCAGAGTCGTTTTATCTCCTATCTTGATGAGTTACCACTATTTGCATCATAACTAATAGAGAAAAGTAAAAATGTCTTGTAGCTGTAGCTTTTATTATTTGCAATTAGTAAAAAGCCTTGATGGTGGATTCTTTGGCAGTACATGTGTTTACTATATTTATCGTATATTGCCCTGCAATATATCACTAATGTAAGCGTAGAAGTAATGTTCTATATTAAAGATACCATATTTATTGTTATTATTTATGGTCATCTTTACTTTACTTTAGACACCGATCCTACATAAAAACCTGCAGAAAACTCAGGATAAAAATTATGCTACGAGGAATTCTAAAATTACGTTTTGGCTGAAAATGCAGTTTAAAGTGCCGTTTTAGAGCTTTCTGAGCAAAAGCTAGAGATGGATCCAGCATGAAAGAAAAGTTTTAGTACTTTCTTTAAAATTTCCATTTTGGTATAATCATCTACTGGCCTTGGCTCAAAAAACTGCACTAAAACTCCCACACAACTCTGTGTGTGACACCAGTAACATGCAACAACTTTTACATGACAGTACTTTGTAGCAGTATTGGGAAACCAAAACTTGATAAAGAAAAAAAAAAAAAAAAAGTACAAATCTTTCTAGTATAGCTTTTCTCTGTGTGGGTTCCACTCATTTTGGTATACAAATACTAATCTAATATACTATTAAAAGTACTATCGCGTGTAATTGGCTAGTACATACAGCAAACATATGCACAGATTCTAGTTACCTAAAAGAGGCAAGAAAAGTGCTATTTTGGCTTTCATTTTGGTGGTTTTCAGTGATATTTTCTTTTTTCAGCTGAATGGTGTTTCATAGAGCAGGATCCTTTAAAAATTATTACCATGCAGTGTATGTTTTTTTTTTAATCATTTTTTTTTTAACAAGCTTTACATGAAACACAATTTTACGGCTGAGAACACCCTACTACAAGCAGACACACAGAGCTACCCGGCCGAAGCCGGGAGCTCGCATTGCAGTCCCTCCGTGACTGCTGGCGGTGCATCCACAACATCAAATACAATGCGGATGCATCCCTGTGTGACCCTGCCATTAAAGTTAGTGTTTCACTCCAATCATCAGTCTTGCAAACTAACAGGGAATGTATGCCAAACAAGAGATCTTCCAGAAGGAGAGAATACCTCTCTACAGCCAGATGTTGCAGACCACTTAGGAAAAGTAGTGAGAGAGAGCTGCTTTGCAGATCCTTTCTTCCCAGAATTCCCAATCGAACATATGTGGCCTGTAAGTCTACAATCATCTTTATGACACTCTCTGTAAGAAGAAATAATACCCCTTTAGTCCCACGATAACGGGGATTTCAAGTGCATTGTCGAGAAAGATGGACGCTCCTTCGCTAGAACTGCTCTTGACTCCCTCTCCAAACTGCTCATTGAGATAGTGACTCAGGCATCCTTGCTGGATGCTACGGGTTCCATGGGGGCTAGCTCCCTTAACTACATTTGAAGTTACTGCAATGGCTTGCAGCATTCTCGTATCGACTTTGTGTTTGTGTCGCTGACAATTAAAATACTTAGCTACTCCTATTGCTCTTGGGACAGGTGGCGATAGGGCACAGCTACACCCCATATACCCTACACCCCCACAAGCTTACCACATAGCTTTGTGGCGTCTTACGAACAGGATACGGGTGTGTGCCTACATTTGCTGCCACCATTTACAGAGTACTCCACCTATGTAAAAGACTTTATGTACTGTGAATCGTATGCAAGTGTGCGGAACTGTGCTTATGGTACGGTGTGCAATAAGTGCGCACGAAAAGAAAGGGGGGAGGCGAAAAAGACAGCGGAGTTGCAAACCTTATCAGAAGGGGTTAAAGTCAGCACAGGGCCTTCCCGCACGCGCGATCCTGAAACTCTGCCCACCGAGATCTCCGGAGCCGCGGCGGCCATTTTGGTGGAGCCTAAACCAGACGACTTGCAGACAGGCTCAGCTAGAGGGGCAAAAATGCAGAGTGCTGCGGCACTCTGCTCATTCCAGCTGCCGACCATTGCACTCAAGTTTCAGCTCAACGCACTGCAGTTCAAGGTCACCGCTCTCAAGTTCGAGATCACCGCTCTCAAGTTCCAGATTAGAGAACAGCTGCATTACCTAAGGAGTGCTACATTCTCGAGATTCATTTAAAGGGCCAGCAATTTAAACCAAGATGTCAGACCCTACAGCACCAATGCCACCTCCGGGACCTGCTCCACCTCCACCACCTGCCCAGCAAGATGATGGTGCTCCTGTGGTCTCATCAGCGGGGCCACCACAACAAGCAAGACAAGATCAAGCTGATTCATTTCCAGCTTCTCCATTAATCTTAGGAGCTCCAGTTGCCGCACCTGTCTTTTTGGGGAATCCAGTTCTTCCCAATTACAATGGGGATCCCTTTACGTTGAGGGACTTCAAAGAGAAGAGACAAAGTCTGTTTGTTTTTTATTCTTTTCCCCCTAACCAGTGTTACGCCGAGCGATCCATGTCCCTGCTCCTCCCCGGAGCGCTCGTGGCGTTCTCCTGTCTGCAGCGCCCCGGTCAGACCCGCTGACCGGGAGCGCTGCACTGTTACTGCCGGCGGGGATGCGATCCGCGTAGCGGGACGCGGCCGCCCGCGGGTCGCATGCCAATCTACTCACCTGTCCCATTCTCCGGCTGTCACGTCCCGGCGCACGGCCCCGCTCTCTAGGGCGCGCGCGCGCCGGCTCTCTGAAATTTAAAGGGCCAGTGCACCACTAATTGGTGCCTTGCCCAATCAGTTGTCAATCCATCCCATTCCTATAAAAACCCACATCCCCTTCCTGTCCTTGCCGGATCTTGTTGCCTTGTGCCCTGAGAAAGCGTTATAGTGTGTTCCCAAGCCTGTGTACCCAGACCTTCTGCTGTTGCCCCTGACTACGACCCTTGCTGCCTGCCCTGACCTTCTGCTACGTCCGACCTTGCTCTTGCCTTGTCCCTGTGTACCGCGCCTGTCTCAGCTGTCAGTGGGGTTGAGTCGCTATCGGGTGGAACGAGCAGGGGGTTACCTGCCGCTGCAAGTCCATCCCGCTTTGCGGCGGGCTCTGGTGAAAACCAGTAACCCCTTAGATTCCGTTCCCCTGGTACGGCCCACGCCATCACCTCACTGACACAAAGGATCCCCCTCCAGTGTCCTCTCTGCATTCCAGTCCGGATCCTGACAGTAGATCCGGCCATGGATCCCGCTGAGGTCCCGCTGCCTAGTGTCGCTGACCTAACCACCGTGGTCGCCCAGCAATCACAGCAGATCGCGCAACAAGGACAGCAGCTGACTCAACTGACCGTTATGCTGCAACAGCTTCTGCCGCAACTACAGCAACCATCTCCTCCACCAGCTCCTGCATCTCCTCCGCAGTGAGTGGCAGCTCCCAGCTTCCGCCTGTCTCTACCGGACAAGTTTGATGGGGACTCTAAACAGTGCCGTGGATTTCTGTCCCATTGTTCCCTACACCTGGAGATGATGTCGGACCAATTCCCTACTGAACGGTCTAAGGTGGCTTTCGTGGTCAGGCTCCTGTCTGGAAAGGCCTTGTCATGGGCCACACCGCTTTGGGACCGCAACGATCCTGCCACCGCTACTATCCAGTCCTTCTTCTCTGAAGTTTGTAATGTTTTTGAGGAGCCAGCCCGGGCTTCCTCAGCCGAGACTGCTTTGCTGAACCTCGTCCAAAGGAGTTCTTCTGTGGGTGAATACGCCATCCAGTTCCGCACCCTCACCTCAGAGCTATCCTGGAATAATGAGGCCCTCTGCGCGACATTCAAGAAAGGCTTATCCAGTAACATCAAAGATGTCCTGGACGCACGAGAAATTCCTGCTAATCTATCTGAACGAATCTATTTGGCCACACGCATCGACATGCGTTTCTCGGAAAGACGCCAGGAACTTCGTGAGGAAAAGGATCTTGTTCGCACCAGGCGGTTTTTCTCCCAGGCTCCTCTCTTCCATGTCCTTTGCAATCTGTTCCTGTGCCTTCCGCCGAGGAGGCTATGCAAGTGGATTGGTCTCGCCTGACCCTACAAGAGAGGACTTGCCGCCGAAACGAGAATTTGTGCCTGTACTGTGCTAGTACAGAACATTTCCTAAAAGACTGTCCTATCCATCCTCCGCGTCAGGAGAAACGACACTTGTTGTGAATTCTGCCTCTCCACGTCTGACTATACCTCTGCGGATTTCTTCTTCCGCCAACTCCTCCTTCTCAGCAGTAGCCTTCTTGAACTCTGGTTCTGCAGGAAACTTTATCTTGGCCTCTTTTGTTAATAGGTTCAGTATTCCAGAAACCCATCTCGTCAAGCCGCTCTTTATCTCTTCAGTAAACGGAGAGAAATTGGACTGCACTGTGGGCTACCGCACTGAACCCCTGCCCATGAGCATTGGTCTTCACCACGAAAAAATTGAATTTTTCATTCTGCCTAACTGCATCTCTGAAGTTCTTCTCGGCTTGCCGTGGCTCCAGTGTCATGCTCCCACCCTCGACTGGACCACCGGGGAGATCAAAAGTTGGGGTCCTTCTTGTCACAAGCGATGCCTCACATCTGCTTCCACTAGTCAAACCCCTGAGGCTTCTTCTTTACCTGGCCTTCCCAAGGCTTACCAGGACTATTCAGATGTATTCTGCAAAAAGAAAGCAGAGGTCTTACTTCCACATAGACCTTATGATTGTCCCATTGACCTTCTTCCTGGTACCACTCCGCCCCGTGGCACCCCAACGGTCACCCCCAAGGTTATCGTTCCTGCTCCTGTCTCTGGCTCCTCTGATGTCTTCGTGGTAAAAGAAATCCTTGCCTCCAAGATTGTCAGAGGTAAAAAAAAAATTCTTGTTGACTGGGAGAATTGTGGTCCTGTAGAGAGGTCTTGGGAGCCCGAGGACAATATCCTCGACAAGGAGCTCATCCATAGGTTCCTGGGCTCCAAAAAGAGGGGAAGAACAAGGGGGGGTACTGTTACACAGAGCGCACTGGGTCCCTGCTCCTCCCCAGAGCGCTCGCGGCATTCTCCTGTCTGCAGTGCCCCGGTCAGACCCGCTGACCGGGAGCGCTGCACTGTTACTGCCAGTGGGGATGCGATCCGCGTAGCGGGACGCGCCCTCCCGCGGGTCGCATCCCAATCCACTCACCTGTCCCGTTCCCCGGCTGTCACGTCCCGGCACGCGGCCCCGCTCTCTAGGGCGCACGCGCGCCGGCTCTCTGAAATTTAAAGGGCCAGTGCACCACTAATTGGTGCCTGGCCCAATCAGTTGTCAATCCATCCCGTTCCTATAAAAACCCACATCCCCTTCCTGTCCTAGCTGGATCTTGTTGCCTTGTGCCCTGAGAAAGCGTTATAGTGTGTTCCCAAGCCTGTGTACCTAGACCTTCTGCTGTTGCCCCTGACTAAGACCCTTTGCTGCCTGCCCTGACCTTCTGCTATGTCCGAAAATGCCCCCCAAAAGTTGTAACCCCATTTCTTTTGAGCATGGAAATACCCCATGTGTGGACATAAAGTGCTCTGCTAGCGCACTACAATGCTCAGAAGAGGATTCACATTTGGCTTTTTGAAAGCAAATTTTGCTGAAATGGTTTTTAGGAGTCATGTCGCATTTAGGAAGCCCCTATGGGGCCAGAACAGCAGAAAAAAAAAAAAAAGCCCCACATGGCACACTATTTGGGAAACAACACCCCTCAAGGAAAATAGCAAGGGGTACAGTGAGCCTTTACACCCCACAGGTGTTTGACAAATTTTTGCTAAATATGGACATGAAAATGAAAAATATTTTTTTTTCACCAAAATGATGGTGTTACCCCAAATTTTTCATTTTCACTAGGGGTAATAGGAGAAAAAGTGTGGTGTCCAGATACTGCTTAGTATACCGTACCTTGTATGGTGGTCCACAAAGCCAGAGTTACTACAGTAGCATCCTCCTGGTGGGATAGCCCTAGTCACCTCTTCCTTCTTTAATTTTGTGATGTTTATATGTATATTTAATTGTATATTTAATGGTGAATATAGTGTTGCAGGACCTTAAGTCACATGACTAATGTTAATTCTATTAAGGTATGTTAAAGGACCTTCCTAGGTCACATGGGTGGTCACATGTTTAGACCATAATTCCTTGTAAAGTGATTGACAGATGGTATGGATCAATGAGCTCAAGTCCAGCCCCTGCCCATATAAGGGAGCTGCCAGCCAATCCTCACTCTCTTGGGTTCCGGACTGGCAGAGAGTAGAGATCTGTGCAACTTTCAAAGACAATACCAGGCCAAAGCCTGATAATACCAAACCGTGAATTATAATACAACTTCCCGCTAAAGTCCGCGTGACTGCTGGACCTAAACTCAATCCCCTAAATCCAGCGGAACAGCACATATAAATCTCCTGAGCTTAAAACTCGCAAGGTCCCAACCAACTATCAGGATACTCATAGACTCTGATTGTACAAAGACTGTTCCTGTTTGATTCTGCATAAAACCTGCAGTAAAAGTTCTGACAGTTTTCTGAAACCTCCGGTTGTGGACAATCATTTATTATACCTCCCTATTGCTCTTGAGACGGGTGGCGATAGGACAAGCATATACAGAGGAGCCACAACCCTGGCGTCACAACAGTTAAGGGTTAAACCAGCACCCTTTCACCACTGCACAGCTACACCCCATATACCTTACACCCCCACAAGCTTACCACATAGCTTTTTGGCGTCTTACGAACAGGATACGGATGTGTGCCTACATTTGTTGCCACCATTTACAGAGTACTCCCCCTATGTAAAAGACTTTATTTATGTACTGTGAATCGCATGCAAGTGTACGGGACTGTGCTTATGGTACGATGTGCAATAAGTGTGCACGAAAAGTAAGGGGGGAGGCGAAAAAGACAGCGGAGTTGCAAACCTTATCAGAAGGGGTTAAAGTCAGCGCAGGGCCTTCCCGCATGCACGATCCTGAAACTCCGCCCACCGAGATCTCCAGAGCCGCGGCAGCCATTTTGGTGGAGCCTAAACCAAACGACTTGCAGACAGGCACAGCTAGAGTGGCAAAAAAAGCAGAGTGCTGTGGCAGGTGAAAGTTCTTAAAGAGCCAGCACATTGTAAGGCTCTAAGGTGCCAGATCGCTACGCTAAGATCCTGCTTTAGCTCATTCCAGCTGCCAACCATTGCACTCAAGTTTCAGCTCAACGCACTGCAGTTCCAGGTCACCGCTCTCAAGTTCGAGATAACCGCTCTCAAGTTCCAGATTTGAGAACAGCTGCATTACCTAAGGAGTGCTACATTCTCAAGATTCATTTAAAGGGCCAGCACTTTAAACCAAGATGTCAGACCCTACAGCACCAATGCCACCTCCGGGACCTGCTCCACCTCCAACACCTGCCCAGCAAGATGGTGGTGCTCCTGTGGTCTCATCAGCGGGGCCACCACAACAAGCAAGACAAGATCAAGCTGATTCATTTCCAGCTTCTCCATTCATCTCAGGAGCTCCAGTTGCCGCACCTGTCTTTTTGGGGAATTCAGTTCTTCCCAATTACAATGGGGATCCCTTTACATTGAGGGACTTCAAAGAGAAGATACAAAGTCTTTTTGTTTTTTATTCTTTTCCCCCTAACCAGCAGGTGCAGATACTTACAGGACAGCTGCAGGGGCCTGCACTGGAGGAGGTACGCACCTGGTCGGCAGCCGACAAGGCCACAGTGGAAAAAATCTTTGAGGGGCTTTACCAAGTGTTCGAGTCTCATTCCCCCTCTGAGGTATGTCTAAGACTATATGTGCGACGTCAGAAGCCAGGTGAGACTCTTCGGGCATATGCTGTGGCATTACAGAATGCTTTAGAGATGGTGCAAAAGTTAGATGGCATTACGCCTGAGCAGGGTAACAAAGTACTGATGGACCGGTTCATAGATCGGGCACAGAATAAATGGAATAAGGCCCAACTTAGGATGCTGGCGGTGCAGAAACCCTATATGCCTTTCCCAGTCTTTAAGAGACTAGCTATCAAGGTTATTGAGTCAGGGCCCGAGGCAGAGGAAATTAGTTCCCAATCTGCTGAGGCCCTGGGAACCTCGGTACAACCAATACCCCCTCCACAACCTATTCCTGCACTTATTCCCACTAGTTCCTGTACTGCCGACCCACACAATGTACAGCAGGACATAGAGCATTTGACTAAAGCTTTCAAGGAGATGGTGGGCAGGTCTGAGTCCTCTAGGCCTGATACACTTACACTTAAAAAGCCTGCCCCTTGTCCTGTTAATCCACCCAATGCTCCCCCTGTGAGACCACCTGGGACTCAACGGCCTATTTGTAGTTTTTGCAATAACTTGGACACTGGAAGAATCAATGCTGGGCTTTAAACGGGCATCCCCTGGGGTCGAGGACCGCACCCCAGGAGTAACTACTGAAGGTCCAGAATTAACCACTACTAAGACAGGTTTCTCGATGTATGTTGCCCCTTGCCCTTATGTGAAAATTGTAGTAGAGGGGGTCCAGCTAGAGGCCTTGATAGATACCAGGTCTCAAGTGTCCACAATTCCTCAAGGGGTGTTTTATAAATATTGGGGGCCTTTACAGATTATGTGAACTGATGATGTAGATTTTAGGGTGGTCGCGGGTAATGGGAAACAAGTACCCAAACATGGCTACTGAGAGCCCACAGTGCAGGTCGGGAGGCATGTTCTTCAAGGACAGGGTGTTATTGTTACTAATGTTAGTGATCAGCATGCAGCCAAAGGGTAACTTAGATTCACTGCTGTTGTTTGCTGGGGGACCGGAAGTCAGGGATGCACCGATGACGTCCTTCTGGCCGGCGGCCATTTTGGAGAAGCTCATTATAATAGGAGCCCTGCACAGCGACCTCTTCAGTCTGCACGAGGAAGAGATGGAGTGTACAGACATGGCGGAAAGCAGCGCTCCAAGCGGTGAGAGTTCCAAGATGGCGCCGGAGCAACGGAAGATTGTGGCGGTCGCAGACCAACTGTTCCAAAAACTTGCCGACCGTCTGCAGCAGTTGTCGCTGAACACAGAGGGGGCCTGTGTATTACCCCCATTGCCCGATGGCGACGGCGATTGGCCGGCCACCCCTCCGGGGGTAATCTTCAGGGAAGTGGATCCGCATGGATCCACTGACGAGCCTACTGAGAGGGAGACTCTACAGCAGCAGCCAGATACCTCTTTCTTCAGTGAAGTGCCCAGGCCTACTCCTGCCAAGAAGGTGAGGCCTAAACTGCGGGCACCAACAACAGTGCCGTGGCCCACTCCGGACAAGGAGATGGGGCCAAATCAACCGGCACCAACCATTGTGCCATTGGCATCTTCTGCAGCGGCCATTAATTACATGGTCAATGTTAACCCTTCAGTGTCCCACTCTACCCTCTCTAATGTGGTGTGGGACACCACCATCAACCCCGTTAAGGGTTGCCCAGTTCTGAAGTCAAGAGGGCCAGGGGTTCTGCAAGGGGAGCTGGACAACATCAAAAGAGCTTCTTCTAAGCTACACCTTTTTTTCACCATAACTTTGCTTGAGTGCTGCAACATTTTTTCTTTTGTATCTTGAAGAGTCCTGGACCAAGACTGTTTTTGCTGCTGGCACCTACACCTATGCATCTTGGTAGTGCTGTTTCTCTACATTGGATATCTGCTAACTGGTCAGTTCGAAGCGTGCACCCTTAATTCTATTCATCATGGATCCTTGTTCCTCTGAAACACTGAGTCCATTCAATAATTTTTCATACACTCACAGTGATGTAGAACGCATTTTGGGCTCCCTGGAAGGGGATGCCACATTTTTGCATCTTCCCTCAACCATTAATTTACAACGTCAATTTGAATCTGACACCAAAAGGATGCCATCTTTAAACTTGCACCTTACCACTATGGGTGTATATTTGAGGTCACAATGCATACCCAGGGGAATGCATATGCAACCCCATGATAACTCTTATATGAATGACTTGGACTTTCCTGCTAAATATGAGCAAATTTCTAATAAATACTCTCTGGATCTTATTACACTTAATATGGAATTCTTGCAACGTGACATTGCTAGTCTTAAAACTAAAGTGAGAACACTAGAAGAACAACTTAGATCCCTTCTCTCTACCGAGGACTATGACAAGTTTATTTCTAAACAAACTGCTTTTTTAACTAAATCCCGCACTGAACAGGAAATGACCAAGAGCCAGAAATGGTATCGTAATAGTGCAGATTATGAGAATAATCGTGTTTATAACTTGGGACGTCAATCTACCAACCGTAGAAACAACTATAAAAAATCTAGAGACCAGGATGTCGATCCTCACCCTACTACAACTGATGACAATGTTGTGTCTAATCCTGATACTTTTTTAGATCTTCAGGACACACCAAGCGCCAAACCACCAGGAGAGGAGGCCGCAAACATCACCAGAGCTACAAGATCTCGTACTCAACGTCAAGTCAAGAACAAACAAGGGAAACTGCCATTCAAGAGACAATAAATCCACGATCAGTGGTAAATATCTTTGTTATCTATGCTTTGTTACCTAGTCAGATTGAGCTACTGTCATTTGGGTTAAGTTTTTGTCCCTCTAACAATGTCAATTGGTTTAATAATGAACTTGATCTGATTCAGTTTTTTTGAAAACTGAAATAAAAAATATGGTTCCATGACAAAACTGAACATTCTATACCTACTGAAAATGTTGATTGTTTTAGTCTATCTAAATATAATTTAAAATTACTGAGTACTTTTTAACCAGTTGTCACTTCCACTCCTCTGGACACGTTTTGCCAACTGGTCAAGAGAGACATGGATAGCCTTAAACGTTTTTCACATGATCTTAATTTTTCTTCTAATCTGACCAGACAACACCAACAAGCTCTCACAGATCTGGTCCATGACCACAACCTCGTCATCAAGCCTGCGGAGAAAGGTGGCACGGTTGTGGTCATGGGCCGATCAAAATACATACAGGAGGCAATGCACCAATTGGGGGACAATAATACTTACCAACCACTATCTAGTGATCCCAGATTTGAGATTGAGCGTAAGATCAAAACTATAATAGATGATGCCCTTTCTTCAGGCATCATTGACAAAGCACTCAAACTATATCTAACAGTAATACATCCAAAAACACCTTCATTGTATCTGCTACCAAAAATACATAAGTGCCTGGAATCTCCACCAGGCAGACCTATAGTGTCTGGTAGTGATTCAGTGACCAGCCACATCTCTATTTTTCTTGACCAGGTGCTGCGTCCTTATACTGTTAAAGCAAAATCTTTTCTTTAGACATTAGACATTAATCCTTGCAGTAATTATTAGCTGCTGAATACTACAGAGGAAATTCGGTTCCCATTGACTCCCATGTTTAAAAAAAACGTATACGGTTTAATATAGTTTTTCAACCGGACCTAAAACCGTGGTAGACTACGGTTTTGGGTACAGGAAAAAAACCTGACAAAACCGTACAGGGTGCAAAACGGACACAATCTGATGCATCTTTTGGCATATGGTTCTCAATGGAGAGTCAATGCATACTTTTTCCAATACGGTTCCATATGGTTTTCACATAGAAAACATATACGGGAACTGTACTGCAAAAACGTGGTGTGAATGCACCCTAAGCCACATCGCTCAGCAATATTCATAGTACAATTTTATTGGTACAAGAGTAGATGGATAGACAGATGGCTGGAAAGATAAGTGTGAAGATTCATAAATATAAGGATTCTGGGATGTGCTCTAGACCAGCGCTTCTCAATCTGTGAGGCGCCCCCTAGTTGTTGGTGAGGTGCAGCTGGGGAGGCAGTGTTCAGAAAGGTGGTTATGGGCTGCACGGCCCTTTCCCTGTCTGCAACAATCTCTGGTTCAGTAACTTTATTGGCTTATTTTATACTTATTTTACTGTTAGATTTTAGGAGGTAAATGAGAGGTGGACTGAGGAATATTCTTCATTTCTACATGGACGTCCACCACAGATGCGGAGGCTCAGGTATAACTTCGGCTCTAGAATAATATTTGGACTGACTGATCAGAACTTTCCACTACACATTGGGGGAGATTTCTGAAAACCTGTGCAGAGGAAAAGTTGACCGGTTGCCCATAGCAACAATTCAGATCGCTTCTTTCATTTCATTGGCCTCTGAGAAATGAAAGAAGTGATCTGATTGGTTGCTATGGGCAACTGCCCCACTGATCCTCTGCACAGGTTTAGATAAATCTCCCCCATTATATTTCAGTCCAAGCTGAAAAAATGAAAATCTAGAATAATATTTGTGGTGATGTCACATTCTATATGACATCACAATGTACCAGAAGTTATGAAGCCGAGGATGGTGCTTTCTGCGCAGGAGATAAACATCTCTCCCTCCCTTTTCCAACTCCCTCCCCCGCTTTCCTATACCCCTCTGTTACCCATGTACACTCCTCTCTACCCCTCTGTCACCCATGTACACCCCTCTGTCACCCATGCACACTCCTCTATACCCCTGTCACCCATGTACACTTTCTACACCCCTCTGTCACCCATGTAAACTCCTCTATACCCCTCTGTCACCCATGTACACTCCTCTACACCCATCTGTCACCCATGTACACTCCTCTACACCCATGTACACTCCTCTACACCCATCTGTCACCCATGAAAACTCCTCTACACCCCTCTGTCACCCATGTACACTCCTCTACACCCCTCTGTCACCCATGTGCACTCCTCTATACCCCTCTGTCACCCATGTACTGCCCTATACACCCCTCTGTCACCCATGTACACTCTTCTATACCCCTCTGTCACCCATGTACAGCCCTCTACACCCCTCTGTCACCCATGTACAGCCCTCTACACCCCTCTGTCAACCATGTACACTCCTCTACACCGCTCTGTCACCCATGTACACTCCTCTTCATCCCTCTGTCACCCATATACAGCCCTCTACACCCCTCTGTCACCCACGTAAAGCCCTCTACACTCCTCTGTCACCCATGTACACTCCTCTACACCACTCTGTCACCCATGTACAGCCCTCTACACCCCTTTGTCACCCATGTACACTCCTCTATACCCCTCCGTCACCCATGTACAGTCCTCTACACCCCTCTGTCACCCATGTACACTCCTCTATACCTCTCCGTCACCCATGTACAACCCTCTACACCCTTCTGTCACCCATGTACACTCCTCTACACCACTCTGTCACCCATGTACAGCCTTCTACACCCCTTTGTCACCCATGTACACTCCTCTATACCCCTCCATCACCCATGTACAACCCTCTACACCCCTCTGTCACCCATGTACACTCCTCTATACCCCTCTGTCACCCATGTACAACCCTTTGTCACCCATGTACAGCCCTCTACATCCCTCTGTCACCCATGTACACTCCTCTTCACCCCTCTGTCACCCATGTACAGCCCTCTACACCCCTCTGTCACCCATGTACAGCCCTCTACACCCCTCTGTCACCCATGTACACTCCTCTACACCCCTCTGTCACCCATGTACACTACTCTACACCCCTTTGTCACCCATGTTTACTCTTCTACACCCATCTGTCACCCTTGTACACCTCCCTACACCCCTCTGTACACTCCTCTACACCCCTCTGTCACCCATGTACACTCTTCTATACCCCTCTGTCACCCATGTACAGCCCTCTACACCCCTCTGTCACCCATGTACACTCCTCTTCACCCTTCTGTCACCCATGTACAGCCCTCTACACCCCTCTGTCACCCATGTACACTCCTCTACACCCCTCTTTCACCCATGTGCACTCCTCTACACCCCTCTGTCACCCATGTACACTCCTCTATACCCCTCTGTCACCCATGTACAGCCCTCTACACCCCTCTGTCACACATGTACACTCCTCTTCACCTTTCTGTCACCCATGTACAGCCCTCTACACCCCTCTGTCGCCCATGTACAGCCCTCTACACCCCTCTGTCACCCATGTGCACTCCTCTACACCCCTCTGTCACCCATGTACACTCCTCTACACCCCTGTCACCCATGTACACTCCTCTATACCCCTCTGTCACCCATGTACAGCCCTCTACACCCCTCTGTCACACATGTACACTCCTCTTCACCTTTCTGTCACCCATGTACAGTCCTCTACACCCCTCTGTCGCCCATGTACAGCCCTCTACACCCCTCTGTCACCCATGTGCACTCCTCTACACCCCTCTGTCACCCATGTACACTCCTCTACACCCCTGTCACCCATGTACACTCCTCTATATCCCTCTGTCACCCATGTACACTCCTCTACACCTCTCTGTACACCCCTACACCCCTCTGTACACTCCTCTACACCTCTGTCATCCATGTACACTCCTCTTCACCCCTTTGTCACCCATGTACACTCCTCTACACCCCTTTGTCACCCATGTTTACTCTTCTACACCCATCTGTCACCCTTGTACACCTCCCTACACCCCTCTGTACACTCCTCTACACCCCTCTGTCACCCATGTACACTCCTCTATACCCCTCTGTCACCCATGTACAGCAATCTACACCCCTCTGTCACCCATGTACACTCCTCTTCACCCTTCTGTCACCCATGTACAGCCCTCTACACCCCTCTGTCACCCATGTACACTCCTCTACACCCCTCTTTCACCCATGTGCACTCCTCTACACCCCTCTGTCACCCATGTACACTCCTCTATACCCCTCTGTCACCCATGTACAGCCCTCTACACCCCTCTGTCACACATGTACACTCCTCTTCACCTTTCTGTCACCCATGTACAGCCCTCTACACCCCTCTGTCGCCCATGTACAGCCCTCTACACCCCTCTGTCACCCATGTGCACTCCTCTACACCACTCTGTCACCCATGTACACTCCTCTACACCCCTGTCACCAATGTACACTCCTCTACATCCCTCTGTCACCCATGTACACTCCTCTACACCTCTCTGTACACCCCTACACCCCTCTGTACACTCCTCTACACCTCTGTCATCCATGTACACTCCTCTTCACCCCTCTGTTACCCATGTACAGCCCTCTACACCCCTCTGTCACCCATGTACACTCCTCTACACCCCACTTTTGCCCATGTGCACTCCTCTTTACCCCTCTGTCACCCATGTACAGCCCTCTACACCCCCTCTGTCACCCATGTACACTCCTCTATTTCCCTCTGTCAACCATGTACAGCCCTCTACACCCCTCTGTCACTCATGTACAGCCCTCTACACCCCCTCTGTCACCCATGTACACTCCTCTATTCCCCTCTGTCACCCATCTACAGCCCTCTACACCCCTCTGTCACCCATGTACAGCCCTCTTCACCCCTCTGTCACCCATGTACAGCCCTCTACACCCCTCTGTCACCCATGTGCACTCCTCTACACCCCTGTCACCCATGTACACTCCTCGACACCCCTCTGTCACCCATGTACACTCCTCTACACCTTTCTGTACACCCCTACATCCCTCTGTACACTCCTCTACACCTCTGTCACCCATGTACACTCCTCTACACCCCTGTCACCCATGTACACTCCTCTACACCCCTCTGTACACTCCTCTACACCCCTCTGTCACCCATGTACACTCCTCTATACCCCTCTGTCACCCATGTACACTCCTCTACACCCCTCTGAACACTCCTCGACACCCCTCTGTCACCCATGTACTGTCACCCATGTACACTCCTCTACACCCCTCTGTACACTCCTCTACACCCCTCTGTCACCCATGTACACTCCTCTATACCCCTCTGTCACCCATGTACAGCCCTCTACACCCCTCTTTCACCCATGTACACTCCTCTATACCCCTCTGTCACCCATGTACAACCTTCTACACCCCTCTGTAACCCATGTACACTCCTCTACACCCCTGTTACCCATGTACACTCCTCTACACCACTCTGTCACCCATGCACAGCCCTCTACACCCCTTTGTTACCCATGTACACTCCTCTATACCCCTCTGTCACCCATGTACAGCCCTCTACACCCCTCTGTCACCCATGTACACTCCTCTATACCCCTCTGTCACCCATGTACAACCCTCTACACCCCTTTGTCACCCATGTACAGCCATCTACACCCCTCTGTCACCCATGTACACTCCTCTTCACCCCTCTGTCACCCATGTACAGCCCTCTACACCCCTCTGTCACCCATGTACACTCCTCTACACCCCTCTGTCACCCATGTACAATCCTCTACACCCCTCTGTCACCCATGTACACTCCTCTACACCCCTCTGTCACCCATGTACAGCCCTCTACACCCCCTCTGTCACCCATGTACACTCCTCTATTCCCCTCTGTCACCCATCTACAGCCCTCTACACCCCTCTGTCACCCATGTACAGCCCTCTTCACCCCTCTGTCACCCATGTACAGCCCTCTACACCCCTCTGTCGCCCATGTGCACTCCTCTACACCCCTGTCACCCATGTACAGCCCTCTACACCCCTCTGTCACCCATGTACACTCCTCTACACCTTTCTGTACACCCCTACATCCCTCTGTACACTCCTCTACACCTCTGTCACCCATGTACACTCCTCTACACCCCTGTCACCCATGTACACTCCTCTACACCCCTCTGTACACTCCTCTACACCCCTCTGTCACCCATGTACACTCCTCTATACCCCTCTGTCACCCATGTACACTCCTCTACACCCCTCTGAACACTCCTCGACACCCCTCTGTCACCCATGTACTGTCACCCATGTACACTCCTCTACACCCCTCTGTCACCCATGTACACTCCTCTATACCCCTCTGTCACCCATGTACAGCCCTCTACACCCCTCTTTCACCCATGTACACTCCTCTATACCCCTCTGTCACCCATGTACAACCTTCTACACCCCTCTGTTACCCATGTACACTCCTCTACACCCGTTACCCATGTACACTCCTCTACACCACTCTGTCACCCATGCACAGCCCTCTACACCCCTTTGTTACCCATGTACACTCCTCTATACCCCTCTGTCACCCATGTACAGCCCTCTACACCCCTCTGTCACCCATGTACACTCCTCTATACCCCTCTGTCACCCATGTACAACCCTCTACACCCCTTTGTCACCCATGTACAGCCATCTACACCCCTCTGTCACCCATGTACACTCCTCTTCACCCCTCTGTCACTCATGTACAGCCCTCTACACCCCTCTGTCACCCATGTACAGCCCTCTACACCCCTCTGTCACCCATGTACACTCCTCTACACCCCTCTGTCACCCATGTACAATCCTCTACACCCCTCTGTCACCCATGTTTACTCTTCTACACCCATCTGTCACCCTTGTACACCTCCCTACACCCCTCTGTACACTCCTCTACACACCTCTGTCACCCATGTACACTCCTCTATACCCCTCTATCACCCATGTGCAGCCCTCTACACCCCTCTGTCACCCATGTACAGCCATCTTCACCTCTCTGTCACCCATGTGCACTCCTTTTCTCCCCTCTGTCACCCATGTACACTCCTCTACACCTCTCTTTACACCCCTACACCCCTCTGTACACTCCTCTACACCCCTTTGTCACCCATGTACACTCCTCTACACCCCTCTGTACACTCCTCTACACCCCTCTGTCACCCATGTACACTCCTCTATACCCCTCTGTCACCCATGTACACTCCTCTACACCCCTCTGTACACTCCTCTACACCCCTTTGTCACCCGTGTACATTCCTCTACACCCCTCTGTACACTACTACACCCCTCTGTCGCCCATGTACACTCCTCTACACCCCTGTGACCCATGTACACTCCTCTACACCCTTCTATACCCCTCTGTCACCCATGTACACTCCTCTACACCTCTCTGTACTCTCCTCTACACCCCTTTGTCACCCATGTACACTCCTCTACACCCCTCTGTCACCCATATACACTCCTCTACACCCCTTAGTCACCCATGTACACTCCTCTACACCCCTTTGTCACCCATGTACACTCCTCTACACCCCTTTGTACACTCCTACACCCCTCTTTCGCCCATGTACACTCCTCTACACCCCTGTGACCCATGTACACTCCTCTACACCCTTCTATACCCCTCTGTCACCCATGAACACTCCTCTACACCTCTCTGTACTCTCCTCTACACCCCTTTGTCACCCATGTACACTCCTCTACACCCTATGTCATCCATATACACTCCTCTACACCCCTTAGTCACCCATGTACACTCCTCTGCACCTCTTTGTCACCCATGTGCACTCCTCTAAATCACTTTGTCACCCATGTACACTCCTCTACACCCCTTTGTCACCCATATACACTCCTCTACACCCCTCTTTCATTCATGTACACTCCTCTAAACCCCTCTGTAACCCATGCAGAGTCTAATAGGTTTGTTTTGCAGGTTTAACAGTGAAGAATTGTGTGTGGAAGAAATCGTGATGATGGCCCGGACCAGATGGAGAAGAGAAGGCAACAATGCAAATTAGAGAAGACGTCATTGGTGAGTTGCTGTATAAAGTAGCACTTTAAACTACATAGCCACTGATAAATAGATATAGTACATTGCAATTTTTACCGTTTTTTTTCCTCCTCTTATTTTTTATGTTTTTTTGCTCGTCAACCTCGGTAGCGGTGCCCCGCAGAATTTTTTTTTCCGAGGTGTGCCCCGACCTGAAAAAGGTTGGGAAACACTGCTTTATGTGTTTCACAGGAATAGCAGCAAAGTGAAGGAGAAAATTCTAAATCTTCATTTTGTAGACCCAGGGGTAAAAGGAGAAAAGGCCCCCCAAAATGTGTAACCCAATTTCTCTGGAGTAAGGAAATACCTCTAATGTGAATGTAAAATTCTCTCTGGGTGCACTAGAGGGCTCAGAAGCGAATGAGTGACAATGGGATTTTGGAGAGTGAATTTTGCTGAAATGGTTTTTTGGGGGCATGTCGCATTTACGAAGCCCCTATGATACCATAACAGCAAAAAAAATAAAAAATAAACTAATGGCATACAATTTTGGAAATTACACTCCTAATGACATGTAACAAGGGGTACAGTGAGCCTTAACACCCTACAGGTGTTTGACAACTTTTTGGTAAAGTTGGATGTATGTAAATGAAATTTTTTTTTCACTAAAATGCAGTTTTTCCCCCAAATTTACCATTTTTACAAGAGTTAATAGGCGAAAGTGCCCCCCAAAAGTTGTAACCCCATTTCTTTTGAGCATGGAAATACCCCATGTGTGGACATAAAGTGCTCTGCTGGTGCACTGCAATGCTCAGAAGAGAAGGAGTCACATTTGGCTTTTTGAAAGCAAATTTTGATGAAATGGTTTTTGGGGGTCATGTCGCATTTAGGAAGCCCCTATGGGGCCAGAACTGCAAAAAAAAAACACATTGAACACTATTTTGGAAACTAGACCCATCAAGGCACATAACAAGGGGTACAATGAGCCTTAGCACCCCACAGGCGTTTGATGATTTTTTTGTTAAGGTATCCGATGTGTAGATGTAAAGTCCTCTGTGGGGCACACTACAATGCTGAGAAGAGAAGGAGCTTTTTGAAAGAATATTTTGCTGAAATGGTTTTTGGGGGTCACGTCACATTTAGGAAGCCCCTATGGGGCCAGAACAGCAAAAAAAAAGCCCCACATGGCACACTATTTGGGATGTAAAGAGCTCTGCGGGCGAACTGCAATGCTCAGAAGAGAAGGAGCGCTATTGGGCTTTTGGAGAGAGAATTTGTTTGGAATTGAAGTCGGGGACAATGCGCTTACAAAACCCCCATGGTGTCAGAACAGTGGACCCCCCCCCCCACATGTGATACTATTTTGGAAATTACACCCCACAAGGAATGTAGCAAGGGGTGCAGTGAGTATTTACATTCCACTAGTTTGACACATCTTTGGAACAGTGGGCTGTGCAAATGAAAAATTACATTTTTCATTTTCACGGACCACTGTTCCAAAAATCTGTCAGACACCTGTGGGGCGTAAATGCTCACTGCACCCCATGTTACATTCCTTGAGGGGCGTAGTTTCCAAAATGGGGCCACATGTGGGGGGCATCCACTGTTCTGGCACTATGGGGGCTTTGTAAACGCACATGGCCTTTGTGGCAGTGTGGCAAGGAAAGGGTGTATTTCCTTGGCTCACCCTGCAGAAGCTCTCACCTGCTTCTTAAGTAATGAGGCAGGAGGGAAGGGAGGTGTATATGAGATGGAAACTCAGTCTAATTTGGGCTCTTCCTAGGAGACAGCATGTGGGCTGTAGGGAAGAGACAGAGCCTGCTGAGGAGTACACAGCCCGAGCTATGAGTGGCTCAAAGAGTGACATGAATTGTGAGTAGAAGGTTGCAGGGGACATATGTTTAATCGGCTGAGGGAAGCTCAGCGGTTGTTAGTCAGGACAAGCTGATCTGTTTAGTCAGTGACCAGACGGTCTAGGATTTGGTTTTGTTCCTGCTTTTTGTTTATTTCTTTCCCTGCAACCTGTCTAATAAAACTGGCAAGGTGCCAGATTTGCATTATAAGCGTTTGTTTGCTGGTTTATTGAGAAAAAACGCATCCTGTGGTGTGGTCCAGCACGATCCCAGAGCTAATCCCCAAGACGGATCGTCACACCTTCAATTCCAGACACATTCTCTCTCCAAAAGCCCATGGAGCTCCTTCTCTTCTGAGCATTATAGTGCGCCAGCAGAGCACTTTACATCCCCATATGGGGTATTTCCATACAGGGCCGGATTAAGAGCATTATGGGCCTGGTGCTGAAGATTGTGATGGGCCTTTTTATCAAAGTATATAAAATAAAAACGCAACACAAAGCAATTTTGTCACATGTTTTATGCACATTAAATTACCAGGATAGCTGAATATATGTTAGTGTATGGAAACTTTGCATATCTTTATAGAATCTGTTCTTTAGCTAAAAAAAAGAAACAACTCACTTTTATGGGGACCCAGAGTGTCAAAGAGGTGTGGTAGAGGGTCTGCTATGCCCCCCAGACTGTAACACCTGTCCGATTTGACGTCACATCCGCTGCTTCTTTGGTTAACACGCAGGGCTCGCTTGCCAGTGACGTGTTGCCAGTTGTGAACCACAATCCCTATTCATGGTGCATGCACAGGATGTCAGACTGCTCTTACATCGCAATCCCCATTCACAGCACATAGGGGATGCATGTGTCAAAGAAGGCGCGGAGAAGTGTTGCCTTAGCGCACCCTAGCCACACCTCTTTCACACTCAATGCAGCCCTATAAAATGTAATTATTTTTTTTTGCTAAATAAAGGATCAAACAACATCTATGAAGATATGTAAAGTATCCATACACCAACATCTTTTATGGCTATGCTAGCAATTTCATATGCATAAGTCTTCTTTCACACTGCCGTTAGCACACGGCAGTATGACGGCCGTCGAGGGAGCCTGGGGGAATAGCGGGAGAAAAATTACTGCTTGCGCAATCTTCTCCTGCTAGTCCCGTTACAAAATAATGGCGCCCGACAGACCCCATTATAGTAAATTGGATCCATCGGGACCCGTTATTGCACATTGTGCCCCATCTCAAAAACTGCCGTTAAAGGCTGGGGGGAAAAAATGGCCTAACGGCTGTTTAATGGGGTGCTCCGCTGCTCAGTGTTTGAAACAAACTGTTCCGAACGCTGGAGCAGGAAGCTTGTGACGTCATTAAGGGCAGGGTACAACGGCAGTGTGAAACTAACATTCGACAGATGCACTTTAAACAATTTAAATTTTCACAAGTGTGAACCCCACCTATCTATAGTGCCCAAATGGTTATGCCATTTCTTAGTGGGACTCACAGGCAATATCTTCTCTCATCAGCGTCGTCCTCTTGTATTTTATTTTCCACCTAGCTCGGACCGCTGTGACGATTCCTTCCTAGTGTTGAGCGGCATAGGCCATATTCGAATTCGCGAATATTCGTGAATATATGGACGAATATTCGTCATATATTCGCGAATATTCGCAAATTCGTAATATTCTCGTTTTATTTTCGCAAAACCGGGAAATTCGCGAATGCGAAAATTAACATATGCGAAAATTTGCATATACAAAATTAAAATAAGCGAAAATTCGCATATGCGAAAATTAGCATATGCAACTTTTCGCATATGCGAAAATGCGCGCACCAGTCTCACACAGTAGTATTAGAGCCTTCTTTACACCACACAAGCTGGAAGCAGAGAGGGATGATCACTGTGATGTGTACTGTGAAAAAAATAAAAAATAAAAAACGAATATTCTTAATTATGAATATATAGTGCTATATTCGCGAATATTCGTGAATTCGCGAATATGCGATATTCGCGAATAAAATACGCATTGCGAATATTCGCGAGCAACACTATTCCTTCCAGACGTATATCATTTCTGCAAAATTGGTAGGGAAACATTTTAGGTGCAGCAATCACCCAGCACTGCATTAAGTAGTACAGCTATAAGAAGATATGTCATTCAGAAACAAGGAAAAGCTCTTCACACCTAGCTTTTTTATGCTCCTGAATGGCATATCTGTTTATAATAGCTCAGCTATTATAGACAGATTTGCCTATAACATATAATCAAAGCTTTCTATAATAGCTGAGCTATTATAAGCAGATATGCCATTTAGGAGCATAAAAAAGCTAGGGGAGAAATTGTCATCTAGCTTTTCTGGGCTCCTGAATGTCATATCTGCTTATTATAGCTCAGCTATTCTAGAAAGATTTGACAAAAAGTTATAGGAAAATCTGTCTATAATAGCTGAGCTATTATAAGCAGATATGCCATTCACAAACCCAGAAAAGCTAGGTGACAATGTTTCACCTAGCTTTTTCATACTCCTGAGTGGCATATGTTCTTATAATAGCTCAGCTACTATACTATCTATAATAGCTGAGCTATGATAAGCAGATATGCCATTCAGGAGCCCAGAAAAGCTAGGTGACAATTTCTCACCTAGCTTTTTCATTCTCCTGAATGGCATATCTGCTTATCATAGCTCAGCTATTATAGACATGTTTGCCTATAACATATAGTCAAAGCTGTATATAACAGCTGAGCTATTATAAGCAGAAATGCCATTCAGGAGCATGAAAAAGCTAAATGAGAAATTGTCATCTAACTTTTCTGGGCTCCTGAATGGCATATTTGCTTATCATAGTTCCGCTATTATAGACAGCTTTGATTATATGTTATAGGCAAATCTGTCTATAATAGCTGAGCTTTTTTAGCAGATATGCCATTCACGAAGCCAGAAAAGCTTGGTGACAATGATTCACCTAGCTTTTTCATACTCCTGAGTGGCATATGTTCTTATAATAGCTCAGCTACTATAAGCAGACATGCCATTCAGGAGCATGGAAAAGCTTGGTGAGACATTGTCACCTAGCTTTTCTGTGCACCTGAATGGCAAGTCAGTTCATGTCTGGTGGACTAGTGATACCTTTGGGGGAAACTCCTGGGGCAGAGAATAATGTGCGCCGGCGGCAGGACCTCAGGCAGGTGGCAGCTACAGCACACACAGTAATTTTTTAAACTTGGCGGCGCTGGCCGAATATGAGGGAGGAGTCTCATACCCTACCCTGATGTCATGTGGGGCACGCAGGTGAGCAGGTTACGCAGCCACGTCCCCACCAGGGCCATAGGTAAGCCTGTGGGCCTGGGACATCGCAGGGCCAGCCCTCTTTTACTGTTATCCAGAGGCGGCTCTAGAATTTGGGAGGCCTTAGGCATAACTCAAACATGAGGCCCCTGCATCATTTTCTGCAGTCTTCACATAGTAATCGAGACCACAATCACCAATTGAAAAAAAAAAAACATTTAGCAACTTTTGGGGTGCGTCAGTTTCTATGCAGTGCACTTTTCGGTAAAAAAGACTCTTAATCTTTATTCTGTAGGTCCATACGATTAAAATGATACCTACTTATATAGGTTATTTCTATTTAACTACTTTAAAAAAAATTCTTGTACAAAAATGAGTCTGCTTTAAAGTGTCTCTTCTCACCCCTATAACCCTTTTATTTTTCCGCATACAGGGCGATATGAGGGCTCATTTTTTTGTGCTGTGATCTGAAGTTTTTATCAGGACCATTTTTTTTGATGACATCTTTTGACCGCGTTTTATTTTCCAACCAAAAATACGCACTTCTGGACTTTGATATTTTTTCACGCTTTGCCTTTCACTGTGTAACTTAAATAACATTATATTTTATAAGTTGAGACATTTGTACACGTGGTGATACCACATATGTTTATAGTGTTTTTTTTTTTTTTACATTATTTCATTTGAAAAATGAGAAAAGGGGGTGATTCAAACTTTTATTACGAAAGGTGTTAAATCACATGTATTTACTTTTTTTTTATTATTATTTTTTTTTGCACTCTTTTAGTCACCATGTATAGGCCGGCCAGTATAGGCCAGCGAGTAAAGGGACATAATACTGTGGGGCTATATACATTGACTGTGCTGTACCCACTGCCCTGATTACTATAGATATATATATATATATATATATATATATATATATATATATATATATATATATATATATATATATATTTGTCAGGATCCGGATAGGTATGCAGCGAGGACACTGGTGGTGGATCCTCTGTGTCAGTGGAGTGATGACGTGGGCCGTACCAGGGGAACGGAGTCTAAGGGGTTACTGGTTTTCACCAGAGCCCGCCGCAAAGTGGGATGGACTTGCAGCAGCAGGTAACCCCCAGGTCGTTCCACTCGATAGCGACTCAACCCCAGCTGACAGCTGAGACAGGCGCGGTACAGAAGGACAAGGCAAGAGCAAGGTCGGACGTAGCAGAAGGTCCAGGAAGGCAGCAAGGGTCGTAGTCAGGGGCAACAGCAGAAGGTCTGGAACACAGGCTTGGGAACACAGAAAATGCTTTCACTGGGCACTAGGCAACAAGATCCGGCGATGACAGGAAGGGGAAGTGGGTTTTTATAAGGAGGGAGCAGGTGCAGGTACTGATTGGGCCAGGCGCCAATTAATGGCGCACTGGCCCTTTAAGTCTCAGAGAGCCGGCGCATGCGCGCCCTAGGGAGCGGGGCCGCGCACGCCGGGACTGAGCAGACGGAGGACGGGGCAGGTGAGGAGATTGAGATGCTAGCCGCGGCCGGGTGCGTCCCGCTACGCGGGTCGCATCCCCGCCAGTGACAGTAGTGCAGCGCTCCCGGTCAACGGATCTGACCGGGGCGCTGCACGCAGGTGAACGCCGCGAGCGCTCCGGGGAGGAGCAGGGACCCGGAGCGCTCGGCGTAACAGTACCCCCCCCCCCCCCCTTTGGTCTCCCCCTCTTTTTGGAGCCTAGGAACCTGTGGATGAGCTCCTTGTTGAGGATATTATCCTCGGGTTTCCAAGACCTCTTTTCGGGGCCACAATTCTCCCAGTCTAAGAGAAATTTTTTTTTACCTCTGACTACCTTGGAGGCGAGGATTTCCTTTACAGTGAAGACATCAGAGGAGCCAGAGACAGGAGCAGGAGCGGTGACCTTGGGGGAAAAGTGGATAAGAATGAGAGGTTTGAGAAGGGAAACATGAAAGGAGTTAGGAATACGAAGAGAAAGAGGAAGATGAAGTGTATAGGAGACAGGATTGATTTGACTCTTGATTTTAAATGGTCCAAGGTAACGTGGACCCAGCTTGTAGCTGGGAACGCGAAAGCGGATATACTTGGCAGAGAGCCACACTTTGTCCCCAGGAGCGAACACAGGAGGAGTTCTTCTCTTCTTATCCGCATGTCTCTTCATACGAGACGAGGCCAGTAGGAGCGACTTTTGAGTCTCCTTCCAGATAACAGAGAAGTCCCGGGTAACTTCATCTACAGCAGGCAGTCCAGAAGAAGTGGGAATGGGGAGGGGGGCAGAGGGTGATGGCCGTACACTACAAAGAACGGGGATTTGGCAGAGGTTTCCGAATTTTTGAAATTATACGAGAATTCAGCCCAGGGTAGAAGGTCGACCCAATCATCTTGGCGGGAGGAGACAAAATGTTGCAAATAGTCACCAAGAATCTGGTTGACTCTCTCTACTTGTCCATTGGATTGGAGGTGATAGGAGGACGAGAAATTTAATTTGATTTTTAAATTGTTACAGAGAGCACAAATTCGACACAAATTGAACGCCTCTATCCGAGACGATATGCGTGGGAAGCCCGTGAAGGCGAAAAATATGCTGAAAAAATTGCTTCGCCAATTGTGGCACAGAAGGAAGACCTGGAAGTGGAATGAAGTGTGCCATTTTGGAGAAACGATCAACGACCACCCAGATGACGGTGTTGCCATGGGATACAGGCAGATCCGTAATAAAATCCATGGCAATTTGGGACCATGGCTGCTCGGGGACGGGTAAAGGAAGGAGGAGTCCAGCAGGCTTCTGGCGAGGGGTTTTATCCCTGGCGCAAACAGTTCAGGCCCGAATGAAATCAGTGACGTCACCCTCTAGCGTAGGCCACCGATACAAACGAGAAATAAGCTGGATGGACTTTTTAATGTCAGCATGGCCAGCAAGGTGAGAGGAATGTCCCCATTTGAGGATCTTGAGGCGCTGGCGTGGAGGAACAAAAGTCTTTCCAGGAGGAGTTTGTCCCAGAGAAGCTGGAGCAGAGGAGACCAGGCACTCAGGAGGTACGATATGCTGCAGAGGGACTTCAGATTCGGTGGCATCAGAGGAACGTGAAAGGGCGTCAGCCCTGACGTTTTTGTCTGCAGGACGAAAGTGAATCTCGAAGTTAAAGCGGGTAAAAAACAACGACCATCTAGCCTGGCGAGGATTCAGACACTGAGCAGACTGGACGTACGAGAGATTCTTGTGGTCAGTGTAAATGACAATGGGGTGTTTGAAACCCTCCAATAGATGCCTCCATTCTTCGAGTGCTAACTTGATGGCTAGAAGTTCACGATCTCCAATGGAGTAATTTTTTTCTGCCGGAGAGAAAGTTTTAGAGAAGAAACCACAAGTAATGTTACGTCCGGTAGAGTTTTTTGGGACAAGTACGGCTCCGGCTCCAACTGAGGAGGCGTCCACTTCCAGAAAGAAAGGTTTCGATGGGTCAGGTCTGGACAGCACTGGAGCAGAAGCGAAGGCAGTTTTGAGACGATTGAAGGCCTCATCTGCTTGAGCAGGCCATGACTTGGGTTGGCATTCTTCCTGGTCAGGGCCACAATAGGGGCCACAATGGTGGAGAAATGGGGAATAAACTGTCGGTAGTAGTTGGCAAATCCCAGAAAGCGTTGGATAGCACGGAGTCCAGAAGGGCGTGGCTAATCTAAAACCGCTGAGAGTTTGTCTGGGTCCATTTGAAGCCCTTGGCCAGAGACTAGGTAACCTAGGAAAGGAAGAGAATTGCATTCAAAGACATTTTTCCATTTTGGCATACAGGTGATTTTCACGAAGTCTCTGGAGCACTAGACGGACATGACGGCGGTGTTCCTCCAGGCTAGAGGAGAAAATCAAGATGTCGTCCAGGTAAACCACAACATAGGTATATAACAAGTCCCGAAATATCTCATTAACGAAGTCCTGGAAGACTGCAGGGGCGTTGCAGAGCCCAAAGGGCATAACTAGATATTCGAAATGTCCGTATCTGGTATTGAATGCGGTCTTCCACTCATCACCTTTCCTGATGCAAATATGATTATATGCGCCTCTTAAGTCCAATTTAGTGAAAATATTGGCACCACGAAGACGGTCAAAGAGTTCAGAGATCAAAGGCAGGGGATAGCGGTTTTTGATGGGGATTTTATTTAAACCGCGGTAGTCAATGCATGGCCGTAAGGATCCGTCTTTTTTTAGAGACAAAGAAGAACCCCGCTCCAGCAGGGGATGAGGGCTTCCGAATGAAACCTCTCTTAAGGTTCTCCTGGATATAGTCGGACATGGCTTGAGTCTCTGGGGCAGACAGAGGGTAGATCCTGCCCCGGGGTGGAGTGGTACCAGGAAGGAGGTCAATGGGGCAGTCATAAGGCCTATGAGGTGGTAAGATCTCTGCTTGTTTTTTGCAGAAAACATCGGCAAAGTCCTGGTAGGCCTTGGGAAGACTCGGTATAGGTGGAGCCACAGGGGTTTGACAAGTGGAAGCAGATGTGAGGCAGTGTTTGAGACAAGATGGACCCCAACTTTTGATCTCCCCGGTCTTCCAGTCAAGGGTAGGAGAATGAGGTTGGAGCCATGGCAGACCGAGGAGGATTTCAGAGGTGCAGTTGGGTAGGACAAGAAATTAAATTTTTTTGTGATGCAGTCTAATGCTCATAAGCAGGGGTTCTGTGCGGTAACGCACAGTGCAGTCCAATTTTTCTCAGTTGACAGAAGAAATGTAGAGCGGCTTGACAAGACTGGTCACTGGGATGCTGAACCTATTAACAAAAGAGGCCAAAATAAAAATTTCCTGCAGAACCGGAGTCCAAGAAGGCCACAGCAGAGAAAGAGGAGTTGGCGGAAGGAGAAATCCGCACAGGCACACTGAGACGTGGAGAAGCAGAATTCACATCTAGAGTCGTCTCACCTTTGTAAGGTAACGGAGTGCGTCTCCCCTGACGTGGAGGGCGGATAGGACAGTCTTTTAGGAAGTGTTCGGTACTAGCACAGTACAGGCATAGATTCTCGTTACGGAGGCGAGTCCTCTCTTGTAGGGTAAGGCGGGACCGATCCACATGCATAGCCTCCTCGGCAGAAGGCACAGGAACAGATTGTAGTGGACTTTGGAAGAGAGGAGCCGGGGAGAGAAATTGCCTGGTGCGAACAAGATCCTTTTCCTGTCAGAGCTCCTGGCGTCTTTCTGAGAAACGCATGTCGATGCGGGTGGCCAAATGGATAAGTTCAGACAGGTTAGCAGGAATTTCTTGTGCGGCCAGTACATCTTTGATGTTGCTGGATAAGCCTTTCTTGAAGGTCGCGCAGAGGGCCTCATTGTTCCAGGATAGCTCTGAGACGAGGGTACGAAACTGGATGGCGTATTCGCCTACGGAAGAACTCCCTTGGACTAGGTTCAGCAAAGCAGTCTCGGCAGAGGAGGCCCGGGCTGGCTCCTCGAAGACACTACGAACTTCAGCGAAGAAGAACTGGATAGTGGCAGTGGCAGGATCATTGCGGTCCCAGAGCGGTGTGGCCCATGACAAGGCCTTTCCAGACAGGAGACTGACCACGAAAGCCACCTTAGACCGTTCAGTGGGGAATTGGTCCGACATCATCTACAAGTGTAGGGAACATTGGGACAGGATACCACGGCACTGTTTAGAGTCCCCATCAAACTTGTCCGGTAGAGACAGGCGGAGATGGGAGCGGCCACTCGCTGCGGAGGAGATGCAGGAGCTGGCGGAGGAGATGATTGCTGATGCTGTGGCAAAAGTTGTTGCAGCATGACGGTCAGTTGAGTCAGCTGCTGTCCTTGTTGCGCGATCTGTTGGGTTTGCTGGGCGACCACCGTGGTTAGGTCAGCGACACTAGGCAGCGGGACCTCAGCGGGATCCATGGCCGAATCTACTGTCAGGATCCGGATAGGTATACAGCGAGGACACTGGTGGTGGATCCTCTGTGTCAGTGGGGTGATGACGTGGGCCGTACCAGGGGAACGGAGTCTAAGGGGCTACTGGTTTTCACCAGAGCCCGCCGCAAAGCGGGATGGACTTGCAGCGGCAGGTAACCCCAGGTCGTTCCACCCGATAGCGACTCAACCCCAGCTGACAGCTGAGACAGGCGCGATACAGAAGGACAAGGCAAGAGCAAGGTTGGACATAGCAGAAGGTCAGGGCAGGCAGCAAGGGTCGTAGACAGGGGCAACAGCAGAAGGTCTGGAACACAGGTTGGGAACACAGAAAATGCTTTCACTGGCCACTAGGCAACAAGATCCGGCGATGACAGGAAGGGGAAGTGGGTTTTTATAAGGAGGGAGCAGGTGCAGGTACTGATTGGGCCAGGCGCCAATCAATGACGCACTGGCCCTTTAAATTTCAGAGTGCCGGCGCATGCGCCCTTGGGAGCAGGGCCGCGCGCCGGGACAGAGCAGACGGAGGACAGGGCAAGTGAGGAGATTGGGATGCGAGCCACGGGCGGGTGCGTCCCACTACGCGGGTCGCATCCCCGCCAGTGACAGTAGTGCAGCGCTCCCGGTCAGCGGATCTGACCTGGGCGCTGCACAGAGGTGAACGCCGCGAGCGCTCCGAGGAGGAGCAGGGACCCGGAGCGCTTGGTGTAACAATACATATATATATATATATATATATATATATATATATATATATATATATGTTTATATATAGCAGCCAGGGCCGTGGGTACAGTACAGGGCAGCTGATGTATATAGACCTGCATTATTATGTCACTGTATACCAATGACTGTGCTGTGTCATCTGAACTGGCCCATACTACATATATTATATATGATATATGGGCCAGGCCAGGCAGAGAACACAGCACAGTCATTGATATACAGTGACATAATACTGCTGTGCCATATACATTGTGCTGTTCCCACTGCCCTGGCTACTAATATATATATATATATATATATATATATATATATATATATATATACATATGTATTAGACTTGTGCACGACCAAAAAATTTGTTTTTTTTCGTTTCGTACATTTTCGTATTAAAAAAATGTCGGTTCTGTTGCACATTCGTTATCGAGTAATTTGTTTCATTGTTTTTCGGATGCATCCGTATATTTTCGGATCCATCCAAAATATCGTTCGGATGCATTCGTTATATCAGACCCGTCCATTATTTCGGACACATTCGTTACATTCGCCGCATTCGTTACTTCGGACGTATTCGTTATTTCGGCCGCATTCGTTATTTCGGCCGCATTCGTTTCACTTTCGAATTCGGCAGATTACATTATTCGTTTTATGTTGCTGTATTCCTAACGATTAACGAAAACAGCCAAAGTAAAGTTAGGCCAGGTCAGTCAGGGGCTCAGAGTTTTCACCCAGTGGCCCAGATTTATCAAACTGTGTGAGAGAAAGAGTGGAGTGGTCTGGTCTCCCATAGCAACCAATCACAGTTCAGCTTTCACTTTACCAGAGTTCATGATCTGACATGTGATTGGCTGTTGTGGTCACTCCCCTTTTTCTCTCACACAGATTGATAAATCTTGCCAGCGTGTACTGAGAGTGAGAAATTGATTGTATTGTGCGTAAATTGTGTGAAAAAAACAATGTCTGGAATGAGAGAAATTGTGTCTGTGGTGTCTGGGAGAGACGATGGTGAGGATGAGCGTGCTGTTGTGGATGTGAGTGATAGAGCATGTGTGAGAGAGCGTGCGGATGATGTGTCTGAGTGTAGTGGTGGCGTGGAGAGGAGAGGAGAGAAGAGGAGGAGTAAAGTCCGAGCAGGTCCAATCGCAAGACAAAGTGGTTGGACAATATCGGACTCTGGCAGTGGCAGCCACACATCTGAGTCTGAGAGTCTGCACTCAATGCGAGTCCACCAGCCAAAAAACAAAGAGGGACGAAATTCACGGAGGCAGAGAACGTAGCACTGGTGGCTGCTGTTAGCACAGAAAAATCTGTGTTATTCAACACGACAGTGGGCACCCAGGAGAAGATGGCCGCCTGGAGCCGGGTGAGGGAGAAAGTGTCCCAAGTTGGAAGAGGCACAGCGGACAGGACAGTTCTCAGCATCAGGCATCGGTGAGTAAATATTTCAGTATGATATCATCATCAATGTGTTGGCAAAGACATATTGCAAAGCATAAACTATGCTGGTCTTGGTCTAGGACAATACCATTCCATAACCTTTATTGTTTGTTACACATATGTCCTTTACATCCTAGATTTGTAATTACATCTAGTGTATACCGGTGTATCTGTGGTTTCGCCCCTAAAGCAAATGCTCCATAAGTGGGGAACCACCGTTCTTGCAAAAAAATAGTGGACTTGCTCATCTGCATAACTACCGGTAATTATGTATGCGTGACATGAGGATACACATATGAGGGGGCAATTTTTTTGTATTCTGACCCCTATAACTTTCTTAGTTCTCCTTATACGGTCCTGTATGATGCACCCCAATCTGTAGTTTTTGACAGTACCATTTTTGTTTTAAAGGGGTACTCTGGTTGAAAACTTTTTTATTTTTTCTTAAATCAACTGGTGCCAGAAAGTTGATCAGATTCCATAAACCTTACAGTACGTATTAAGTTGCTGCTGAATTCTACATAGGAAATTCATTACTATTTGTAACCTAGAGCTCTCTGCTGATATCATGAGCACAGTGCTCTCTGTTGACATCTCTTTCCAGTTTAAGAAATGTCCAGAGTAGGAGAAAATCTTCATAGGAAACATATGCTGTTCTGGACAGTTCCTAAAATGGACAGAGATGTCAGCAGAGAGCACTGTGCTTGTGATGTTAGCAGAGAGCTCTGTGTTTGAAAAACAAAATAATTTCCTCTTTAGCAGCTAATAAGTACTGGAAGGAATAATATTTTTTTTAATTAAAATGTACACATCTGCCTAATTTTCTGGCACCAGTTGATTTAAAAAAAGTACCCTTTTTAATGTGACATTTTTTTAATGTATTTTTTATTTTTTTTTAAGTCAGGAGTTGCAGTTAGTTACTACAACTACCATCATGCCCTCATACATGTGGCTCATCAGCTGCTCCAAATGAAATTCCAACTCCCAGCATGTTGGACTATACTAGTATATAGTCCATAGGTCAGTGTTTCCCAACCAGGGGTGCCTCCAGCTGTTGAAAAACTACAACTCCCAGCATGTTGGGAGTTGTAGTTTTGCAACAGCTGGAGGCACCCCTGGTTGGGAAACACTAACCTATGGACTATATACTAGTATAGTCCAACATGCTCAGATTTGTAGTTTTAAAACAGCTGGAGGCACCCCTGGTTGGTAAACACTGCTATAGTATATTTTGCCATTTCCCGGGACTTGAAGGATTGGTTTGATAAACTAGTAAAGATAAAGAGGATAAGTCTGACTATATCTGTGTAGTGTGGTATAAATGCAGAAATATGAGCATTCAAGCAAAAGAACAAAATTGTTTCTCAACAAAACAGTTTATTGTCATAAAACGGAAATGGTATGATAAACTTGAATAAACTATTTTATGTAAAACACAATCAGGTACTATGACTGCAGGGCATCAGTAGTCAAAAAACGTCAACTTCAAGAACTGGGAGCTGGAATTGAAGAAGCACCTCCTGCCAGAGGCTCAGACATCCGAGGCAGAGAGATCTGGTGAGTAAAATGATATAGATAGATTAGATGAGATAGAGATAGAGATAGAGAGAAAACGGGGTAGAGCAGCACCTCAGTGGAAAATAGGAAAAATAGTAGGGGTGCGCATCAGTCGCTGGGACCCTGGTCCTGGGTCCAAAAGGACAGCATAAAACAAAAGGGATGACCGCAGCACTCCATAGATTAAAAAAGAAAATTGTCTTTATTCCATGAACAAAACTTGGTGCGACGTTTCGGTGTCCTCACAACACCATTCTCAAGCCTTTTTTAATCTATGGAGTGCTGCGGTCATCCCTTTTATATATATATATATATATATATATATATATATATATATATATATATATATATATATGATTAATTATGTATTACAATAATATTAATTGATTAACCAACAAGAAAATAAAAATAAAAAAGAACTATTAGAACTTATACAATAACTGTATTACTATATACTTGTATCCCCCCCCCCCCCACCCCTAGCTCAATACTGATTCTTAAAGGGGTACTCCAGTGAAAACCTTTTTTCTTTTAAATCAACTGGAGGCAGAAAGTTAAACATATTTGTAAATTACTTCTATCAAAAAAATCTTAATCCTTCCAGTACTTATTAGCTGCTGAATGCTACAGAGGAAATTCCTTTCTTTTTGGAACACTGATGACATCACGAACACAGTGCTCTCTGCTGACATCTCTGTCCATTTTAGCAACCATGCATAGCGGATGTATGCTAAGGGCAGCATGGTGGCTCAGTGGTTAGCACTGTTGCCTTGCAGTGCTGGGGCCTTAGGTTCAAATCCCACTAAGGACAAAAATAAATAAAGTGTGATAAGTGTTATAATAATGTCAGCAGAGAGAACTGTGGTCGTAATGTCATCAGAGAGCATTTCAAAAAGAAAAGAATTTCCTCTGCAGTGTTTAGCAGCTAATAAGTACAGGAAGGATTAAGATGTTTTAATAGAAGTAATTTACAAATATGTTTAACTTTCTGCCACCAGTTGATTTAAAAGAACAAAGGTTTTCACCGGAGTACCCCTTTAAAGCATTTATGCCATTTGTTGGGACATGCAGATGCCAGGGAATCTAGTCTACCCCGTTGTTGTCCTATACAGTAACCCCCCGACATGCGATGGCCCCGACATATGATCAAATCGACATACGATGGCCTCTCAGAGGCCATCGCATGTCGATGTCAGCATCGACATACGATGCTTTTATATGTCGGGGCCATCGCATTATCTGCTATCCGACAGCGCAAAATGCTTAAGCTGCTGTCGGATAGCAGTTTAAGCATCCCGGACAGGTTCACTTACCTATTCCCGCAGCTCCGGGTCCACTTCACGATCCTCTGGCGTCTTCTGTATCTTCTCCAGGGTCCGGGCCTCGCTTTCCGGCATCGTTATTACGTCGTTACGCATGCCGTCCCGGCGCAGCAACGCAATACCGTCACAAGAAAGCAAGGCCCGGACCCTGCAGAAGATGCGGAAGAAGCCAGAGGATCGTGAAGTGGACCCGGAGCAGCGGGACAGCATCGGGAGCCCCTGGGACAGCATCGGGAGCGGTGAGGATGCGGTCTGGAGCGGCGGGGACAGGTGAGTACAGCTTCCTATACTTTACATTGCACAGATCCCTCAACATACGATGGATTCGACAAACGATGGGTCGTTTTGGAAAGAATTACCATCGTATGTTGAGGGACCACTGTACTATCAGACCAAATAACGAAGTAGAGCAGGCCCCCATAGAGATTGATTAAATAATTAACATAGAGCATATCAGACAAAATGGCTGAACTGAACAGCATATATAGTGGTCCCTCAACATACGATGGTAATCCGTTCCAAATGAACCATTGTTTGTTGAAACCATCGTATGTTGAGGGATCCGTGCATTGTAAAGTATAGGACAGTGGTCTACAACCTGCGGACCTCCAGATGTTGCAAAACTACAACACCCAGCATGCCCTGACAGCCAACTGTTGTCCGGGCACTGCAGGGAGTTGTAGTCTTGCAACATCTGGAGATACGCAAGTTGAAGACCACTGGTATTGAAGGTTATACTCACCTTTCCCCGCCGCTACGGACCGTCACCGCTTTTCACCGCTGCCCTGGATGTCACCTGCCATTGCTGTCGCCGTGTCCCCGACGCTCCGGCAAGGCCTCTGCTTCCTCGGCATCCTCGCTCTCCGTCGCCGCCATTACGCCACTATGCAAGACGCTCCTATTGGATGACAGGATGGCGTGCACAGCGACGTGATGACAACGCTGACGATGCAGGGGATCCTGAAGAGGATGCGCCGGAGCCCCGAGGACAGGTAAGTTATGTTGAGAAATGGTCACATGATTGAAAGCCCGGAAATAGAGTGATCTACGGCCACCCCTTTCCTTAAGAATAAGATGTCAGCGAGTCAAAGGAATGAGACACACTGTAATGTCATCTTTTGACATGTCCACACAACTCGTAAATTTGTACTTTCTAATTCTATATTGATACTAATGTGGATATTATGTAAATTACTCAGCTAAATTGCCTATTGTGATAAAAAAGCATGGTTAGCTATTTGCAATGGTGTATATTTGTGGTGTATAATGGTGTATAACATTTATAGGGTTAGATGACAAATATACACCAGTACAATAACTTAATTATTATATTGTTAAGCCTTAGGGAGAGTATGTTGTGTATCATGTAATGATCAACAACACAACTGCTTTCAGTCACTTGATTTTTATTTTAAAATACCTTTTTTTTATTTTTATTATTATTTTTATTTTTTAGATCAACAAGGCCAGGCTTCATTAAGGAGTCACCATGACAGTTCCCCACCATCACCTGTCCTGTCACAATTGGAGAGCTGGAGGGACGTTGAGGCAGATGATAATGTGCCAGTACCTGAGGAGGACATGGGCCAACCCCTGAGCTCAGCTGCCTGTTCACCAGCTATCCCCAGTCCACTATCTCCAACCCCAGCACCCGCATCTGTCCCAATGGACACGTACCTTAGGGTACTCCAAGAAAGGGACAGGTTGTCCAGGGAGACGAGGCACCTTGCATGGGAGATGCGACGCTTGAATAGGACCATGCACCGACTTCACCGTCGGCAGGCTGACGACTTCCAAGTGATGTTGGCCAGCACCTTCAGGCCACAGCACAGCTAAGGGTGGACCTCCTGATGGCAATATTTTTAGGCTGGTTGACAGTTTTGTTATGTTAGAAATGTTGGCAATGTTCAGGTTTATTGTATTACCTCTGTATTCTATTACCAAAGTTTCATGTTGACTTGTATATTGTAGCCTCATACAAAATGGTGCCAAATCCTGCCTACAATATAAACATGCAATTGGTATGATTATGCTGGCTGATTGTAGACAGCAGGCATACAAGGCAAAAAAATGATGATTACAGTTGTTATTTATTGCTACATTTGCATTCAAGGCCTTTGCCATCAAAATATTGTAGGTAAGAAAAAATTGATCTCCTGTTGTGGTGTCTACATGATTGATGATAACTTTGATAGCAGAGCACAGATTCCACCAGTGCATGAAATGTGTATTGCAATAGTACCTCTAATTTATTATTATTATTTACCTCAACAGTTGGAGAGGTGGGGTCCTGAGGCATTGTGAATCTCGGTGTAATGTCCGTTTATTTGTTTTTGCATTTTCCCGTTTCAGGCCCTGTTCCGACATTGTTTTTCATGCATTATATGTTTTCTGTGCTTTTCTTCCAGGCGTGGAAGAGTTAAGCCTTTCACACATGTGTTAGGCGAGTGTGGCTTAATAACTCCACCTCAGTCTGTATTATTGTTTTCCTTTTTTGTCTTGGACCGACTTAGTAATATATATTGTGTTTTTACGCCACTGCACTTTAGCGCAGGAAGGGACCGGCTCCAAGTTGTCGACTCACCGTTTAGGGTGAGTGGGCAAGTAGGCAGGGAGAGCTCAGTTTAGGGCTCACTCTCACTGTCCCTGGTCGGTCCATGACACTGGGCCCCGCTTTTCCGAATGTTGAGACACAGCCATATTGTCTTTTTAAGTGTAATGGTCCACCTGGGGATTAAAGTTAAAGGGGTATTCCGTCCAACAGCATTTTATCCCCTATCCAAAGGATAGGGGATAAGATGTCTGATCGCTGGGGGTCCCAGCAGTGGGCCCCCGCGATCAGACATCTTATTCCCTATCCTTTGGATAGGGGATCAAATGTTTTTGCCCGGAATACCCCTTTAAGGTACTAAAGCTATACATTTATTACACTGTGACTTTTAATATGCTGCTGGGATCTGTGCTCCATTTAATAGAGGCCACTTAAGTGTCAAATGCATTGTAAAGCACTACTGTCATTTAAGGGGTACTCCGGCGCTTAAACATCTTATTCCCTATCCAAAGGATAGAGGACAAGATGCCTGATCGCGGGGGTCCCGCCGCTGGGGACCCCTGTGATCTTGCACGCTGCACCCCAGTTAAAATCAGTCCCCGGTGACTGATTTTAACTGGGGTGCCGCATGCAAGATGAGGGAAGTCCCCAGCGGAGGGACCCCCGCGATCAGGCATCTTATCCCCTATCCTTTGGATAGGGGATAAGATGTCTAAGTGCCGGAGTACCCCTTTAAGAAAAAAAAATTGTCATTTACTTACCACTGATTTGCTGAACTCCTTTACCACATAAATTTACGTCCTTGTTGTATCCACAAAATTGTCCACTAAATGTCCACTAAATCCTAAAAGAAGGAGGGAAAGAGATAAATTAAATAACAACTGATAACACAACGGGATCCAACATTCCAACTTGTAACCAAGAACTTCAACTTTTAACTTGAACTGTAGAACTCATAACCAATCGGTGTCAAAGCTTAGGGCAGGATATCCCAGCTTGGGCATGTTTACTTTAAGAAAAGTCATCTGCTCCATGAGCTGAGGGGCCAGCTGTGAACGCTGTGGGTAGAGAATATTACCAGTGACTGAAAATACCCGTTCACTTTGCACAGAGGTTGGGGGGCAGGATAGGAGCTCCTGGGCCACCATGGAGAGAGCAGGCCAAATCGCCCTCCTTTCATCCCAGTACTTGAGACTATCCGCTGTAGGTGCCAGATGGGGTTCAGACAAATAACTTTTTACAGTCTCTGCAACCTTATCTCTGGGTATCCTTGAGGGTTGTCTGGTGTGTCCGACCAAGGTTTGCAAAGTTTCTGCCCAAAAGTCAGCAGCTCTTGATGAGTGTCCAGCAGTGTTTGTGATGGGTGATGATGACATAGCAGACTCATCCTCCTCTTCTTCTTCATCATCATCATCATTGTCCCTCTCTGACGGCACAACCAAGTGTCTTTGCCTGTCACACACCCTGTTGATTAATTTCTCTCTCCAGCTTGTTAGGGAATTGGCTTGGAGTGCCATTTTGCCCTTAATTCGGGGGTCACACATGGTGGCAAGCATCAGTTCAGGGCAAGCATCAGTGAGCTCTGTGATCCTCCGGTTTAATTGTCCATGCAGTCTCCTGACAAGTGTGGCAACATCAGGTACTATGTATCCTCCAGACAAGTTTTCTCTATGGTTGAGGATGGCATCCATTTTGTTAACAAGATGGGTAAAGAGGGGGATGACTTGAGCCAAGCTTGCATATTCTTGACTTAGGTTTGCTGTGTCTGCACGAAAGGGGCTTAGTACAGTCACCACCTGAGCTATTATTTTCCACTCCTCCCTGCTAAGTGGTCTGGTCACACCGAGGACATGTTCATGTGACATTGCATGTATTGCTTTTTGTTGCTCCAGAATTCTTTCAAGCATGTCCAATGTAGAATTCCACCTGGTGCTTACATCCTGCTTCAGGCGGTGTTGAGGAAGACCTGCCTTAATCTGCTCCTGCCTGAAAATGTGACTGTCCTTCACACTTCTATGAAAATGGCCTGCAATTTTCCTACAGGAGTCTAACACTTCAGAGAGCTTTGTATTGCTCTCAGTGGTGTCATCTATACCAGCCTTTACTATAAGATGGAGGACATGGGCGGAGCATCGGACACCAACAAATTTGCCATCCCGCAGTGCTTTTAACATATTGGCTGCCTCATCAGTGACCACAAACCCCATCTTCGCCTGTGTATTTGCCTGCTCCCCAAGCCACTCTGCCACCATTTTCTGTAATGCACGAGTTATGTTATGCGAGCTGCGCTGCTCATCTAAAACCTCTGCATGCAGTAGGAATGAGCAGTGCCCCTGATTTTGTTTTTCTACAACATCAGCTCCTGTGCTTCTTGACCCTGATGTAATTTGGGCTGGTTCCATTACAATGGGCTGCCACCAGTGTGCTGTTAGTGATAAGAAGGCATGCTGCCCACTGGGAGCACTCCACAAGTCTGTGGTGAAATGTACTGACTGTCCTGCGGCTCTGCCTAGCTCCTGTTTTATTAACTCCACACAAGATTTATGTAAGAAGGGTACTATACTGCGACTAAATGTAGTACGGGATGAATTACATACTGGGGTGCAACTGCCTGCATTAGACGTTTAAACGGTTCCCCCTCCACCATGTTAAAGGGAGCTCCCCCGACGGCTATGAGCTCGCCAATGAGGCGGGTAATTTTACGGGACTGCTGTCTTGAAATCCCCCTGGAATGAAATCCACTAAATTGATCCAAGGTGGGCTGTTTTGATTGACTGGGGTCAACAGCTTCACCTCTGTGCCCCTTGTCCAGGTTATCTGAGCTGATGGTAGCACTGGAACTAGAACTACTTGCCCTTTTTTACTAGGTTGAGGTGACAACAACCCACTGTCTTCTCTTAACAGGACTGGCTTGTGGTGTGTGCGCAAATGGTGATTCATGCCAGAATTAGTCAGATGCCCTATAACTCTACCACGACTGACTTCCCTGCCACATAGCTTACATTTAGCTGATCTACCATCACCAACTATTGAAAAATGCTCCCAAACTTTAGATTTCCGGCTGGAACTGGAACCGGGTAGTGCAGATGGGGCATTTTGCGGGAGGGGATTGCTTTTGGAAGCTGGAGGCCTTGTACTGGGGACGGTGGCACTACTTGAATGGGAGGGTGGTGTATCCATTACAACTAAAGAGCCAGAGGATGATGGTGGTGATGATTCTGGAAGGTCAGTTGTAAATAGGAGTGGCAATACAGGACTTTGATATTGTTCACGACTGGACACATCATGAATGAAATCAAGGGGTACCTCCTCTTCTATGCTTCCAATGTGTACACCTTGAAGAGGCGTACTTAAATGCATTATGTCCATGTCTGATTGTGAGCCCTGCTTCTTGTTTCCCTCTCCTTCTTGGTGTTTAATAGTGTTGCTCGCGAATATTCGCAATGCAAATTTTATTCGCGAATATCGCATATTCGTGAATTCGCGAATATTCGCGAATATAGCACTATATATTCGTAATTACGAATATTCTTTTTTTTTTTTTTTTTTTTTCACAGTACACATCACAGTGATCATCCCTCTCTGCTTCCAGCTTGTGTGGTGTAAAGAAGGCTCTAATACTACTGTGTGAGACGGGGGCGCGAATTTTCGCATATACGAAAATTTGCATATGCAAAGTTTTCGCATATGCGAATTTTCTCTTATGCTAATTTCCGCATGCCCGAATATTCGCATATGCGAAAATAAAACGAGAATATTACGAATATGTGAACATTTGCGAATATATGACGAATATTCGTCCATATATTTGCGAATATTCGCGAATTCGAATATGGCCTATGCCGCTCAACACTAGTGTCTAACAGATTGCGAGACATTAAGGGCCACAGTAGCAGCACTAGTGGTGGTTGTCTTATTTTTTCTTGGATATGATGATGAGTATGGCCACTTGATGAAGCATGGGACTTTGCTGCAGGCCTTGCTGGTGATCCTCTTTTGTAAAAAAGTGCAGGTGTTACCTTAGCTTGTTTGCCTGTTGTCTCTGTGCCAGAAGCCAAGTTATCATCAGGTAAACCGTCCATTTCTGCAAATCCAGTGACTCACTTCACACACTGCAACTGTAACACCACCAGCCAGTCTCACAGGACTACCTCACAACTGAATAAAACAGCCTTACTGTCTGCAATACAGTAGGGATCAAATGGAGTAAGCTAATTGGCTAAAAGTTACCATATGGTACTATGTGACAATGAACTTCGATCATGTGACCTCCCAAGGACCAATTAAAAGAATGTAGAATTATTTCTTTACTTCCGTTTACGGACAACGAACGCATTCGTTATTCACCGAACGCATTTGTTGTTTGCCTGTTCGTATTATCGGGGCTATTCGGAAATGCTCAAGGTATGTTTTCGTGCATTCGGATCTCTCCGAATGTACGAAAACGGTAATATTCGTTCAATATAACATTCGTGCCGAACCGAATTGCACATGTCTAATATGTATAGCAGCCAGGGCAGTGGGAACAGCACAGCACAGCTGATGTATATAGCCCAGCAGTATTATGTCCCTGTATATCAGTGTTTCCCAACCAGGGTGCCTCCAGCTGTTGCAAAACTACAACTACGGCATGCTGGTAGTTGTAGTTTTGCAACAGCTGGAGGAACCCTGGTTGGGAAACACTGCTGTATATCAATGACTGTGCTGTGTTCTCTGACTGGCCCATACAGCATATACTACAATATATAAACATATATAGGGCAGAGGGCACAGCACAGTCACTGGTATACAGTTAGTGACTGAATGCAGCCTGAGACAGCCCCGGCCACTGGGACTTATCTACAGAGCTCGTTACCTTCTGACCTTCTTTTTCGCACTGATGGCCGCCTCTACAGGTCGGAGACTGTCAGACTGGACTGAGCTCCTATACAGACCGCAGAGGCTGTACAGCTGTGAGGTAGTGTCTCTCTCTGCCGTCTTTCTTCTGCTCTGCAGTGAGCAGCCGGGGGAGGGGTCGGACGGGCAGGGACTAATAAGCTGCAATGTCTGTGGCACATGACCAGCCCCATCAGCCCCCTCTCTTAAAGGGGCAGTAGGGGCTGGTCAGAAGCAGCGCTGAGGCCCAAAGGAAATGTTTTATATTTAAACTTCACTCCCAGCGGTCGGGGCCGGAGAGTAGGGAGTTGCAGCGGTCGTGCGCTGGTCGGTCTGTGCGGGCCGTTTGTGCGGGCCCCCGGGCCTATTTTTACGCAGGGGCCTGGAGCTGCCGCTCCATCCGCCCCTACGTTAATCCGGCCCTGATTCCATACACAGAAGAAATGGTGTTACAAATTATGGGGGGGAGGTTCTATTACCCCTTGTGAAAATGAAAAATTTGGGATAACGCCAGCATTTTAGTGAAAAAATAAAAATGTTCAATTTTCAATTCCAACTTTAACGAAAATTCTTCAAACACCTGGGGGGTGTTTAGGCTCACTATACCCCTTGCTATGTACCGTGAGGGATGTAGTTTCCAAAATGGGGTCACATGTGGGTGTTTTTTTTTTTTTTTTTGCGTTTCCGCCACCCCTGTGCAAATCACCTCAAATGTACATGGTGCTCTCGCTCCTGGGCCTTGTTGTGCACACGAAAAGCATTTTATGTCCACATAATAGGTATTTCCGTACTCCCAAGAAATTGTTTTATAAATTTCGGGGGTCTATTTTTCCAATTACCCCTTGTGAAAATGTGAAAAAGGCAACACCAGCATGTTAGTGTAATTTTTTTTTTTTATTACGATAACATGCTGGAGTAGACCACAACTTTACCTTATCATAAGGGGTAAAAGTAGAAAAAGCCCACCAAAATTTGTTAGGCAATTTCTTCCCAGTACGGAAATACCCTATATGTGGCCCTAAACTGTTGCCCTAAAATACGACAGGGCTCCGAAGTGAGAGAGCCATTTGAGGCCTAATTTAGGGATTTTCATGGGACCCAGATGCTAGAATTACACTTACCTCTGATACCAAAATTACCCAACAGCAGTGTTTTCCAAACAAGGTGCCTCCAGCTGTTGCAAAACTCCCAGCATGCCTGGACAGTCAATGACTGTCCGGCAATACTGGGAGTTGTTGTGTTGCAACAGCTGGAGGCTCTTTATGAGAAGTTTTTCATTTTTATTTGGGGGGGGGGTAACTGTGTAGGGGTATGTGTATATGTAGTGTTTTACTTTTTATTTAGTGTTAGTGTAGTGTAGTGTTTTTAGGATACATTCACACAGGCGGGGGTTTACAGCGAGTTTCCCACTAGGAGTTTGAGCTACAGCGAAAAATTTGCTGCATCTCAAACTTGCATTAAACCCTCCCCCGTGTGAATGTACTCTGTACATTTACATGGGTAGGGGCAAACCTCCAGCTGTTGCAAAACTACAACTACCAGCATGCCCTTTGGCTGTCCATGCATGCTGGGGGTTGTAGTTATGCAACAGCTGGAGGCACACTGATTGCAAAACACTGTGAGTTTGTTACTTAACTCAGTGTTTCCCAACCTGTGTGCCTCCAGCTGTTGCAAAACTACAACTCCCAGCATTCATGGTCTGTCAGTGCATGATGGGAGTTGTAGTTTTGCAACAACAGGAGGCACACTGTTTGGGAAACATTGTCTGTTTCCTAACTCAGTGTTTCCATTCCCGTGTGCCTCCAGCTGTTGCAAAACCAGAACCTCCAGCATGCACTGACAGACCATGAATGCTGGGAGTTGTAGTTTTGCAACAGCTGGAGGCACACGAGTTTGGAAACACTGAGTTAAGTAAGAAATTCAAAGTGTTTTGCAACTAGTGTGCCTCCAGATGTTGCTTAATTACAACCCCCCGCATGCATGGACAGCCAAAGGGCATGCTGGGAGTTTTAGTTTTGCAACAGCTGGAGGTTTGCCCTCCCATGTAAATGTACAGAGTACATTTACACGGGCGGGGTTTCACTGCAAGTTTGAGATGCAGCTAATTTTTTGCTGCAGCTCAAACTCCCAGTGAGAGACTCGCTGTAAACCCCGCTTGTGTGAATGTATCCTAAAAACACTACACTACACTAACACAAAATATAAAGTAAAACACTACATATACACATACCCCTACACAGTTACCCCCTCCTCCCCCCATCCCCCCAGATAAAAATGAAAAACGTCTCGTATGGGACTGTTTCCAAAACAGAAAAATGGAGCCTCCAGCTGTTGCAAAACAACAACTCCCAGTATTGCCGGACAGTCATTGACTGTCCAGGCATGCTGGGAGTTTTGCAACAGCTAGAGGCACCGTAGGGTAATTTTGGTGTCAGAGGTAAGTTTAATTCTTGCATCTGGGTCTGTCCCATGCAAATCCCTAATTTAGGCCTCAAATGCGCATTCTCTCACTTGCGAGCCCTGTCGTATTTCAAAACAACAGTTTAGGGCCACATATGGGGTACTTCCGCACTCAGGAGAAATTGCCTAACAAATTTTGGTGTGCCTTTTTTCCTTTTACCCCTTATGAAAAGGTAAAGTTGGGGTCTACTCCAGCATGTTATTTTAAATTTATTTTTTATTTTTTACACTAACATGCTGGTGTTGCCCCATACTTTTCCTTTTCACAAGAGGTAAATGGAAAAATAGACCCCCAAAATTTGCAACACAATTTCTCCTGAGTATGGAAATACCCCATATGTGGATGTAAAATGCTCTGCGGGCGCTCAACAAGGCTCAGGAGTGAGAGCACCATGTACATTTGAGGTGATTTGCACAGAGGTGGCAGATCATTACAGCGATTCTGACATAAACGCAAAAAAAAAAAGAAGCACCCACATGTGACCCATTTTGGAAACTACACCCCTCATGGAATGTAACAAGGAGTATAGTGAGCCTAAACACTCCACAGGTGTTTGATGAATTTTCGTTAAAGTGGGAATTGAAAATGAAAATTATTTTTTTTCACAAAAATGCTGGTGTTAACCCAAATTTTTCATTATTACAAGGGGTAACAGGAAAAAATCCCCCCAGAGTATGGAAATACCCCATATGTGGATGTAAAGTGCTCTGCTGGTGCACTACAATGTTCAGAAGAGAAAGAGCGCCATTGGGCGTTTGGAGAGAGAATGCGTCTGAAATTGAAGGCCATGTGCGTTTACAAAGCCCCCATGGTGCCTGAATATGTGACCCTATTTTGGAAACTACACCCCTCAAGGAATGCAACAGGTGTCTGACAGATTTTTGGAATAATGGTCAGTGAAACTGAAAATTTCTTATTTTCATGTCCACATTTTGCGAAAATTTGTCAAACACCTGTGGGGTGTAAAGGCTCACTGTACCCCTTGTTACGTTCCTTGAGGGGTGTTGTTTCCCAAATAATGTGACATGTGGGGCTTTCTAAATGAGACATGCCCCCCAAAAACTATTTCAGCAAAATTTGCTTTCCAAAAGCCAAATGTAAGCCCCAATGGTGCCAGAACAGCAAAAAAAAACAACATGGCATACTATTTTGGAAACTACACCCCTCAAGGAACATGATAAGGGGTACAGTGAGCCTTAACACCCTACAGGTGTTTGACAACTTTTTGTTAAAGTCGGTTGTGTAAATTATTTATTTTTTCACCAAAATGCTGGTTTTCCCCAAAATTTTACATTTTTTCAAGGGGTAATAGAAGAAAATGTCCCACAAAATTTGTAACCCCATCTCTTCGAAGTATGGAAATACCCAATGTGTGGACATCAAGTCCAATGTTGGCCCACTACAATGCTTAGAAGAGTCACATTTGGCTTTTGGAAAGCAAATTTTGCTGAAATGTTATTTTGGGGGGCATGTCGCATTTAGAAAGCCCCTATGGTGCAAGAACAGCAAAAAAACACATGGCATACTATTCTGGAAACTGCACCCCTCAGGGAACGTAACATGTGGTACAGTGAGCCTTTACACCCCACAGGTGTTTGACAAATTTCTGCTAAAGTTGGACGTGAAAAATGAAAAATTCAATATTTTTCACTAAAATGCTGGCGTTACCCCAAATTTTTCATTTTCACAAGGGGTAATAGGAGAAAAAGCCCCCCAAAATTTGTAACCCCATTTCTTGGAAATACCCAAAAGTGGATGTAAAGTGCTCTATGGGTGAACTACAATGCTCAGAAGAGAAGGAGCGCCATTGAGCTTTTGGAGAGAGAATTTAGTTGGAATGGAAGTCGGGGGCCATGTGCCAGAACAGAACTACACCCCTCACAGAATTAAATAAGGGGTGCAGTGAGCATTTACACCCCACTTCATTTTCACAAACTACTGTTCCAAAAATCTGTCAGACACCTGTGGGGTGTAAATGCTCACTGCACCCCTTATTAAATTCTGTGAGCAGTGCAGTTTCCAAAATGGGGTCACATATGGGGGGTCTACTATTCTGGCACTATGGGGGCTTTGTAAACACACATGGCTTTCAATTGCAGACACATTCTCTCTCCAAAAGCCCAATGGCGCTCCTTCTCTTCTGAGCATTTTAGTTCGCCCGCAGCACTTTACATCCACATATGGGGTATGTTCTTACTCATAAGAAATGGGGCTACAAATTTTGGGGTGCTTTTTTCCTATTCTCCCTTTTGAAAATGAAATATGTAGGGTAACACCAGCATTTTAGTGAAACCATCCAACGAAAATTAGTCAAACACCTGTGGGGTGTTAAGGGTCGCTATACCCCTTGTTACATTCCATGAGGGGTGTAGTTTACAATATGGGGTAACATGTGGGTATTTATTGTTTTTCATTTATGTCAGAACCACTGTAAAATCCGCGCCCACAGATCACTTTACACCCACATATGGGATAGTTCCGTACTCAGGAGAAATTGCATTACAAGTTTTGGGAGTCTTGGAGAAAAAGCCCCCAAAATTTCTAATGCAATTCCTCCCGAGTACGGAAATACCCCATATGTGTAAACTGTTGCCTTGAAATACGACAGGGCGGCAGAGAAGAAAGCCGTGGCAGCTGCCTGGTGAGAGGACGTGTGGGAGTGCTGGTTGGCAGGGATGAGTGGTACCATGGGATGAGGTGGCGGAGCAGGTTGACAACAAAGGGTGGAGATGGAAATACCGCTGACTCGGAGGAAGGGAACGGGTTAAGGACCTGGGTAAAAGCAGCTTGATGGCAACGCAGCAGGGAAGATAGGACGGTTAATGGCTTCAAAGTAATTGATTCGATAATTTAAAATTTTTTTTTGTTTTTTTGTTGTTTAAAACAACAAGATGCCCTACTCTGTTGAGGTCTCCACTGCACCACATTGCTATCTATCTCTCTCTCTCTCTCCTCCTTTGGCCACCTCCGAATCCACCCTCCCCGTGTGACCTTTCACCTCTGGTACCTTCCCTCTTCTGGATCTGTCAACCATCTCCCTCTCTGGCTTTGTCAACCTTCGCCTGTGGCCGTTACCCACCTCCACTCGATCCTCCATCGCCTCGATACTTCGTCAACCTTCGCCTGGGTCCGTCACCCACCTCCACTCGACACGATCCTCCAGCTGCATCTTTCACCAATCCTCACCTTATTCATCTCCAGGGAAACTTCTCCACTCAACACAACTCTCCAGCTACATCAATCTTCACTGGTCATCCTCCGGTTTGCTAGCTGCACAACGACAACCGACCCTCAGCACCAATCTGCTTGTGTTTGCCACAGCACCGACACGGGAGACGAACCCATGACCTCACCGTTACGGTGCAGCAACGCTATCCACTGGGCTATACACTCAGTCGATGAGATAGGGTAGAATTCTTGACCCGATCTAGCTCTTCAGCTTCAACCATGCGGCGGCTCGGCCTCAAGCTTTCCGTCTCCGGAGCAATGGCTAGTGAGTTCGATCCCTGGGATAACACAAACCTCTTGCCAGAAGGGCACAAGTTATAGGTTTCTGCGGTGGCTCAGCCTCAAGTCTTCTGTCTCCCAAATGCTTGGTCCTGGGTTCGATCCCTGTACGTCTCTGAGGTTATTTGTTTTTTTTCCTCACGAAAGCCTAAAAGATGGAAAAGCACATACCCCCTGTCAGAAGAGCTAAATGTGTAGATCTTCTCCGTGGCTCAGCCTCAAATGTTCTGTCTCCCGACAGCTTGGACCTTGGTTCGATCCCCGTATGTGTCTGAAATTACTTGTTTTTTTTCTCACGAAAGCCGAAAAGTTGAGGAAGCACAATCCTTTTGCCGGAAACTTACAGAAGGGCACAAGTTATAGGTTTCTGCGGTGGCTCAGCCTCAAGTCTTCTGTCTCCCAAGTGCTTGGTCCTGGGTTCGATCCCTGTACGTCTCTGAGGTTATTTGTTTTTTTTCCTCATGAAAGCCTAAAAGATGGAAAAGCACATACCCCCTGTCAGAAGAGCTAAATGTGTAGATCTTCTCCGTGGCTCAGCCTCAAATGTTCTGCCTCCCAACAGCTTGGACCTGGGTTCAATCCCAGGTCCAGAGCAGCACCTGGGTGTGGAAGATAGGAAGCTTAATGGCCTCAAAATTAGGGAATCAATATTTTTGTCGTTTTTTTGTTGTTGCTGAAAAACAACAAGATGCCTTACTCTGTTGAGATCTGTACGATACCTTATGGATCCGTCAACCATCTCCATTCGATGCCTCCACCTCTGGTTTCGTCAACGATCGCCATGGGACTTCCCGGGTACTCTCCTGGGTCCGTCACCCACCTCCACTCGACACGATCCTCCAGCTGCAACTAGTCACCAATCTTCATCTGATGCTTTTTCCCTGGGGAACTTCTTCACTCCACACAACTCTGAAGGTTCGAGTCCCGTGCAGGATGCTATGATGCTGAAAGGATGTTGCTGTGGAGAAGGTGAAATCACGGACGGAGTGCTGGATGCTGAGGAGTTTGCTGGCCTGGACCCACCCGAAAGGGGTTGGAGCATTGTGGTAAGTGGTTACATTGTAAGCGAATGGGGGTGCTAGGTGTTGTGGAAGGTGTCAGATTGGGCAGAGAAGAAAGCCGTGGCAGCTGCCTGGTGAGAGGACGTGTGGGAGTGCTGGTTGGCAGGGATGAGTGGTACCATGGGATGAGGTGGCGGAGCAGGTTGACAACAAAGGGTGGAGATGGAAATACCGCTGACTCGGAGGAAGGGAACGGGTTAAGGACCTGGGTAAAAGCAGCTTGATGGCAACGCAGCAGGGAAGATAGGACGGTTAATGGCTTCAAAGTAATTGATTCGATAATTTAAAAAATGTTGTTTGTTTTTTTGTTGTTTAAAACAACAAGATGCCCTACTCTGTTGAGGTCTCCGCTGCATCACCTTGCTATCTATCTCTCTCTCTCCTCCTTTGGCCACCTCCGAATCCACCCTCACAGTGTGACCTTTCACCTCTGGTACCTTCCCTCTTCTGGATCTGTCAACCATCTCCCTCTCTGGCTTCGTCAACCTTCGCCTGTGTCCGTTACCCACCTCCACTCGATCCTCCATCGCCTCGATACTTCGTCAACCTTCGCCTCGGCCTCAAGCTTTCCGTCTCCGGAGCAATGGCTAGTGAGTTCGATCCCTGGGATAACACAAACCTCTTGCCAGAAGGGCACAAGTTATAGGTTTCTGCGGTGGCTCAGCCTCAAGTCTTCTGTCTCCCAAGTGCTTGGTCCTGGGTTTGAGCCCTGTACGTCTCTGAGGTTATTTGTTTTTTTTCCTCACGAAAGCCTAAAAGAGGGAAAAGCACATACCCCCTGTCAGAAGAGCTAAATGTGTAGAACTTCTCCGTGGCTCAGCCTCAAATGTTCTGCCTCCCGACAGCTTGGACCTGGGTTCAATCCCCGTATGTGTCTGAAATTACTTTTTTTTTTTTCTCACGAAAGCCGAAAAGATGAGGAAGCACAAACCTCTTGCCGGAAACTTACAGAAGGGCACAAGTTATAGGTTTCTGCGGTGGCTCAGCCTCAAGTCTTCTGTCTCCCAAGTGCTTGGTCCTGGGTTCGATCCCTGTACGTCTCTGAGGTTATTTGTTTTTTTTCCTCACGAAAGCCTAAAAGATGGAAAAGCACATACCCCCTGTCAGAAGAGCTAAATGTGTAGATCTTCTGCGTGGCTCAGCCTCAAATGTTCTGCCTCCCGACAGCTTGGACCTGGGTTCGATCCCCGTATGTGTCTGAAATTACTTGTTTTTTTTTCTCACGAAAGCCGAAAAGATGAGGAAGCACAAACCTCTTGCCGGAAACTTACAGAAGGGCACAAGTTATAGGTTTCTGCGGTAGAAAGATAAAGCCGTCACAGCAGCTGCCTGGTGAGTGCTGGTTGGCAGGCATGAGGATGAGGGGTACTGCAGCTTGACAGAGAATGGGGGCGAGGGGAGGAGGTTGAGAAACCCTTCACTCAGGGAAAGGGAACGGGTTAAGGAAGCAGAGCAGCACCTTGGGGATGAATGGTACCGTGGGCTGAGGGTGGAGCAGGTTGAAAGGGGAGAAGGGAAATACTTGGAGGAAGGGCACAGGTTAAGGAAGCAGAGCAGCACCTGGGTAGGGAAGATAGGAAGCTTAATGGCCTCAAAGTTAGGGAATCAATATTTTTATCATTTTTGTCGTTTTTTTGTTGTTGCTGAAAAACAACAAGATGCCTTACTCTGTTGAGGTCTGTACGATACCTTCTGGATCCGTCAACCATCTCCATTCGATGCCTCCACCTCTGGTTTCGTCAACCATCGCCATGGGACTTCCCGGGTACTCTCCTGGGTCCGTCACCCACCTCCACTCGACACGATCCTCCAGCTGCATCTAGTCACCAATCTTCATCTGATGCTTTTTCCCTGGGGAACTTCTCCACTCCACACAACTCTGAAGGTTCGAGTCCCGTGCAGGATGCTATGATGCTGAAAGGATGTTGCTGTGGAGAAGGTGAAATCACGGACGGAGTGCTGGATGCTGAGGAGTTTGCTGGCCTGGACCCACCCGAAAGGGGTTGGAGCATTGTGGTAAGTGGTTACATTGTAAGCGAATGGGGGTGCTAGGTGTTGTGGAAGGTGTCAGATTGGGCAGAGAAGAAAGCCGTGGCAGCTGCCTGGTGAGAGGACGTGTGGGAGTGCTGGTTGGCAGGGATGAGTGGTACCATGGGATGAGGTGGCGGAGCAGGTTGACAACAAAGGGTGGAGATGGAAATACCGCTGACTCGGATGAAGGGAACGGGTTAAGGACCTGAGTAAAAGCAGCTTGATGGCAACGCAGCAGGGAAGATAGGACGGTTAATGGCTTCAAAGTAATTGATTCGATAATTTAAAAACTTTTTTTTGTTTTTTTGTTGTTTAAAACAACAAGATGCCCTACTCTGTTGAGGTCTCCGCTGCACCACATTGTTATCTATCTCTCTCTCTCTCCTCCTTTGGCCACCTCCGAATCCACCCTCCCAGTGTGACCTTTCACCTCTGGTACCTTCCCTCTTCTGGATCTGTCAATTATCCCCCTCTCTGGCTTCGTCAACCTTCGCCTGTGTCCGTTACCCACCTCCACTCGATCCTCCATCGCCTCGATACTTCGTCAACCTTCGCCTGGGTCCGTCACCCACCTCCATTCGACACGATCCTCCAGCTGCATCTTTCACCAATCCTCACCTTATTCATCTCCAGGGAAACTTCTCCACTCAACACAACTCTCCAGCTACATCAATCTTCACTGGTCATCCTCCGGTTTGCTAGCTGCACAACGACAACCGACCCTCAGCACCAATCTGCTTGTGTTTGCCACAGCACCGACACGGGAGACGAACCGATGACCTCACCGTTACGGTGCAGCAACGCTATCCACTGGGCTATACACTCAGTCGATGAGATAGGGCAGAATTCTTGACCCGATCTAGCTCTTCAGCTTCAACCATGCGGCGGCTCGGCCTCAAGCTTTCCGTCTCCGGAGCAATGGCTAGTGAGTTCGATCCCTGGGATAACACAAACCTCTTGCCAGAAGGGCACAAGTTATAGGTTTCTGCGGTGGCTCAGCCTCAAGTCTTCTGTCTCCCAAGTGCTTGGTCCTGGGTTCGATCCCTGTACGTCTCTGAGGTTATTTGTTTTTTTTCCTCACGAAAGCCTAAAAGATGGAAAAGCACATACCCCCTGTCAGAAGAGCTAAATGTGTAGATCTTCTCTGTGGCTCAGCCTCAAATGTTCTGCCTCCCAACAGCTTGGACCTGGGTTCGATCCCCGTATGTGTCTGAAATTATGTGTTTTTTTTTCTCACGAAAGCCGAAAAGATGAGGAAGCACAAACCTCTTGCCGGAAACTTACAGAAGGGCACAAGTTATAGGTTTCTGCGGTGGCTCAGTCTCAAGTCTTCTGTCTCCCAAATGCTTGGTCCTGGGTTCGATCCCTGTACGTCTCTGAGGTTATTTGTTTTTTTTCCTCACGAATAGTGTTGCTCGCGAATATTCGCAATTCGAATATTATTCGCGAATATCGCATATGAGGGGTACTGCATGAGGGGTAGGGGTACTGCAGGTTGACAGAGAATGGGGGCGAGGGGAGGAGGATGAGAAACCCTTCACTCAGGGAAAGGGAACGGGTTAAGGAAGCAGAGCAGCACCTTGGGGATGAATGGTACCGTGGGCTGAGGGTGGAGCAGGTTGAAAGGGGAGAAGGGAAATACTTGGAGGAAGGGCACAGGTTAAGGAAGCAGAGCAGCACCTGGGTAGGGAAGATAGGAAGCTTAATGGCCTCAAAGTTAGGGAATCAATATTTTTATCATTTTTGTCGTTTTTTTGTAAGATGCCTTACTCTGTTGAGGTCTGTACGATACCTTCTGGATCCGTCAACCATCTCCATTCGATGCCTCCACCTCTGGTTTCGTCAACCATCGCCATGGGACTTCCCGGGTACTCTCCTGGGTCCGTCACCCACCTCCACTCGACACGATCCTCCAGCTGCATCTAGTCACCAATCTTCATCTGATGCTTTTTCCCTGGGGAACTTCTCCACTCCACACAACTCTGAAGGTTCGATTCCCGTGCAGGATGCTATGATGCTGAAAGGATGTTGCTGTGGAGAAGGTGAAATCACGGACGGAGTGCTGGATGCTGAGGAGTTTGCTGGCCTGGACCCACCCGAAAGGGGTTGGAGCATTGTGGTAAGTGGTTACATTGTAAGCGAATGGGGGTGCTAGGTGTTGTGGAAGGTGTCAGATTGGGCAGAGAAGAAAGCCGTGGCAGCTGCCTGGTGAGAGGACGTGTGGGAGTGCTGGTTGGCAGGGATGAGTGGTACCATGGGATGAGGTGGCGGAGCAGGTTGACAACAAAGGGTGGAGATGGAAATACCGCTGACTCGGAGGAAGGGAACGGGTTAAGGACCTGGGTAAAAGCAGCTTGATGGCAACGCAGCAGGGAAGATAGGACGGTTCAAAGTAATTGATTCGATAATTTAAAAATTTTTGTTTGTTTTTTTGTTGTTTAAAACAACAAGATGCCCTACTCTGTTGAGGTCTCCGCTGCACCACCTTGCTATCTATCTCTCTATCTATCTGAGTGCTGGTTGGCAGGCATGAGGATGAGGGGTACTGCAGGTTGACAGAGAATGGGGGCGAGGGGAGGAGGTTGAGAAACCCTTCACTCAGGGAACGGGTTAAGGAAGCAGAGCAGCACCTGGGTAGGGAAGATAGGAAGCTTCCACCTAGCTCGGACCGCTGTGACGATTCCTTCCTAGTGTTGAGCGGCATAGGCCATATTCGAATTCGTGAATATATGGACGAATATTCGTCATATATTCGCGAATATTCGCAAATTCGTAATATTCTCGTTTTATTTTCACAAAACCGGAAAATTCGCGAATCCGAAAATTAACATATGCGAAAATTTGCATATACAAAATTAAAATAAGCGAAAATTCGCATATGCGAAAATTAGCATATGCAACTTTTCGCATATGCGAAAATGCGCGCACCAGTCTCACACAGTAGTATTAGAGCCTTCTTTACACCACACAAGCTGGAAGCAGAGAGGGATGATCACTGTGATGTGTACTGTGAAAAAAATAAAAAATAAAAAACGAATATTCTTAATTATGAATATATAGTGCTATATTCGCGAATATTCGTGAATTCGCGAATATGCGATATTCGCGAATAAAATACGCATTGCGAATATTCGCGAGCAACACTATTCCTTCCAGACGTATATCATTTCTGCAAAATTGGTAGGGAAACATTTTAGGTGCAGCAATCACCCAGCACTGCATTAAGTAGTACAGCTATAAGAAGATATGTCATTCAGAAACAAGGAAAAGCTCTTCACACCTAGCTTTTTTATGCTCCTGAATGGCATATCTGTTTATAATAGCTCTGCTATTATAGACAGATTTGCCTATAACATATAATCAAAGCTTTCTATAATAGCTGAGCTATTATAAGCAGATATGCCATTTAGGAGCATAAAAAAGCTAGGGGAGAAATTGTCATCTAGCTTTTCTGGGCTCCTGAATGTCATATCTGCTTATTATAGCTCAGCTATTCTAGAAAGATTTGACAAAAAGTTATAGGAAAATCTGTCTATAATAGCTGAGCTATTATAAGCAGATATGCCATTCACAAACCCAGAAAAGCTAGGTGACAATGTTTCACCTAGCTTTTTCATACTCCTGAGTGGCATATGTTCTTATAATAGCTCAGCTACTATACTATCTATAATAGCTGAGCTATGATAAGCAGATATGCCATTCAGGAGCCCAGAAAAGCTAGGTGACAATTTCTCACCTAGCTTTTTCATTCTCCTGAATGGCATATCTGCTTATCATAGCTCAGCTATTATAGACATGTTTGCCTATAACATATAGTCAAAGCTGTATATAACAGCTGAGCTATTATAAGCAGAAATGCCATTCAGGAGCATGAAAAAGCTAAATGAGAAATTGTCATCTAACTTTTCTGGGCTCCTGAATGGCATATTTGCTTATCATAGTTCCGCTATTATAGACAGCTTTGATTATATGTTATAGGCAAATCTGTCTATAATAGCTGAGCTTTTTTAGCAGATATGCCATTCACGAAGCCAGAAAAGCTTGGTGACAATGATTCACCTAGCTTTTTCATACTCCTGAGTGGCATATGTTCTTATAATAGCTCAGCTACTATAAGCAGACATGCCATTCAGGAGCATGGAAAAGCTTGGTGAGACATTGTCACCTAGCTTTTCTGTGCACCTGAATGGCAAGTCAGTTCATGTCTGGTGGACTAGTGATACCTTTGGGGGAAACTCCTGGGGCAGAGAATAATGTGCGCCGGCGGCAGGACCTCAGGCAGGTGGCAGCTACAGCACACACAGTAATTTTTTAAACTTGGCGGCGCTGGCCGAATATGGGGGAGGAGTCTCATACCCTACCCTGATGTCATGTGGGGCACGCAGGTGAGCAGGTTACGCAGCCACGTCCCCACCAGGGCCATAGGTAAGCCTGTGGGCCTGGGACATCGCAGGGCCAGCCCTCTTTTACTGTTATCCAGAGGCGGCTCTAGAATTTGGGAGGCCTTAGGCATAACTCAAACATGAGGCCCCTGCATCATTTTCTGCAGACTTCACATAGTGATCGAGACCACAATCACCAATTGAAAAAAAAAAAAACATTTAGCAACTTTTGGGGTGCGTCAGTTTCTATGCAGTGCACTTTTCGGTAAAAAAGACTCTTAATCTTTATTCTGTAGGTCCATACGATTAAAATGATACCTACTTATATAGGTTATTTCTATTTAACTACTTTAAAAAAAATTCTTGTACAAAAATGAGTCTGCTTTAAAGTGTCTCTTCTCACCCCTATAACCCTTTTATTTTTCCGCATACAGGGCGATATGAGGGCTCATTTTTTTGTGCTGTGATCTGAAGTTTTTATCAGGACCATTTTTTTTGATGACATCTTTTGACCGCGTTTTATTTTCCAACCAAAAATACGCACTTCTGGACTTTGATATTTTTTCACGCTTTGCCTTTCACTGTGTAACTTAAATAACATTATATTTTATAAGTTGAGACATTTGTACACGTGGTGATACCACATATGTTTATAGTGTTTTTTTTTTTTTTACATTATTTCATTTGAAAAATGAGAAAAGGGGGTGATTCAAACTTTTATTACGAAAGGTGTTAAATCACATGTATTTACTTTTTTTTTTTGCACTCTTTTAGTCACCATGTATAGGCCGGCCAGTATAGGCCAGCGAGTAAAGGGACATAATACTGTGGGGCTATATACATTGACTGTGCTGTACCCACTGCCCTGATTACTATATATATATATATATATATATATATATATTTGTCAGGATCCGGATAGGTATGCAGCGAGGACACTGGTGGTGGATCCTCTGTGTCAGTGGAGTGATGACGTGGGCCGTACCAGGGGAACGGAGTCTAAGGGGTTACTGGTTTTCACCAGAGCCCGCCGAAAAGTGGGATGGACTTGCAGCAGCAGGTAACCCCCAGGTCGTTCCACCCGATAGCGACTCAACCCCAGCTGACAGCTGAGACAGGCGCGGTACAGAAGGACAAGGCAAGAGCAAGGTCGGACGTAGCAGAAGGTCCAGGAAGGCAGCAAGGGTCGTAGTCAGGGGCAACAGCAGAAGGTCTGGAACACAGGTTGGGAACACAGAAAATGCTTTCACTGGGCACTAGGCAACAAGATCCGGCGATGACAGGAAGGGGAAGTGGGTTTTTATAAGGAGGGAGCAGGTGCAGGTACTGATTGGGCCAGGCGCCAATTAATGGCGCACTGGCCCTTTAAGTCTCAGAGAGCCGGCGCACGCGCGCCCTAGGGAGCGGGGCCGCGCACGCCGGGACTGAGCAGACGGAGGACAGGGCAGGTGAGGAGATTGAGATGCTAGCCGCGGCCGGGTGCGTCCCGCTACGCGGGTCGCATCCCCGCCAGTGACAGTAGTGCAGCGCTCCCGGTGAACGGATCTGACCGGGGCGCTGCACGGAGGTGAACGCCGCGAGCGCTCCGGGGAGGAGCAGGGACCCGGAGCGCTCGGCGTAACAGTCCCCCCCCCCTTTGGTCTCCCCCTCTTTTTGGAGCCTAGGAACCTGTGGATGAGCTCCTTGTTGAGGATATTATCCTCGGGTTTCCAAGACCTCTTTTCGGTGCCACAATTCTCCCAGTCTAAGAGAAAATTTTTTTTACCTCTGACTACCTTGGAGGCGAGGATTTCCTTTACAGTGAAGACATCAGAGGAGCCAGAGACAGGAGCAGGAGCGGTGACCTTGGGGGAAAAGTGGATAAGAATGAGAGGTTTGAGAAGGGAAACATGAAAGGAGTTAGGAATACGAAGAGAAAGAGGAAGATGAAGTGTATAGGAGACAGGATTGATTTGACTCTTGATTTTAAATGGTCCAAGGTAACGTGGACCCAGCTTGTAGCTGGGAACGCGAAAGCGGATATACTTGGCAGAGAGCCACACTTTGTCCCCAGGAGCGAACACAGGAGGAGTTCTTCTCTTCTTATCCGCATGTCTCTTCATACGAGACGAGGCCAGTAGGAGCGACTTTTGAGTCTCCTTCCAGATAACAGAGAAGTCCCGGGTAACTTCATCTACAGCAGGCAGTCCAGAAGAAGTGGGAATGGGGAGGGGGGCAGAGGGTGATGGCCGTACACTACAAAGAACGGGGATTTGGCAGAGGTTTCCGAATTTTTGAAATTATACGAGAATTCAGCCCAGGGTAGAAGGTCGACCCAATCATCTTGGCGGGAGGAGACAAAATGTTGCAAATAGTCACCAAGAATCTGGTTGACTCTCTCTACTTGTCCATTGGATTGGGGGTGATAGGAGGACGAGAAATTTAATTTGATTTTTAAATTGTTACAGAGAGCACAAATTCGACACAAATTGAACGCCTCTATCCGAGACGATATGCGTGGGAAGCCCGTGAAGGCGAAAAATATGCTGAAAAAATTGCTTCGCCAATTGTGGCACAGAAGGAAGACCTGGAAGTGGAATGAAGTGTGCCATTTTGGAGAAACGATCAACGACCACCCAGATGACGGTGTTGCCATGGGATACAGGCAGATCCGTAATAAAATCCATGGCAATTTGGGACCATGGCTGCTCGGGGACGGGTAAAGGAAGGAGGAGTCCAGCAGGCTTCTGGCGAGGGGTTTTATCCCGGGCGCAAACAGTACAGGCCCGAATGAAATCAGTGACGTCACCCTCTAGCGTAGGCCACCGATACAAACGAGAAATAAGCTGGATGGACTTTTTAATGTCAGCATGGCCAGCAAGGTGAGAGGAATGTCCCCATTTGAGGATCTTGAGGCGCTGGCGTGGAGAAACAAAAGTCTTTCCAGGAGGAGTTTGTCCCAGAGAAGCTGGAGCAGAGGAGACCAGGCACTCAGGAGGTACGATATGCTGCAGAGGGACTTCAGATTCGGTGGCATCAGAGGAACGTGAAAGGGCGTCAGCCCTGACGTTTTTGTCTGCAGGACGAAAGTGAATCTCGAAGTTAAAGCGGGTAAAAAACAACGACCATCTAGCCTGGCGAGGATTCAGACACTGAGCAGACTGGACGTACGAGAGATTCTTGTGGTCAGTGTAAATGACAATGGGGTGTTTGGAACCCTCCAATAGATGCCTCCATTCTTCGAGTGCTAACTTGATGGCTAGAAGTTCACGATCTCCAATGGAGTAATTTTTTTCTGCCGGAGAGAAAGTTTTAGAGAAGAAACCACAAGTAATGTTACGTCCGGTAGAGTTTTTTTGGAGAAGTACGGCTCCGGCTCCAACTGAGGAGGCGTCCACTTCCAGAAAGAAAGGTTTCGATGGGTCAGGTCTGGACAGCACTGGAGCAGAAGCGAAGGCAGTTTTGAGACGATTGAAGGCCTCATCTGCTTGAGCAGGCCATGACTTAGGGTTGGCATTCTTCCTGGTCAGGGCCACAATAGGGGCCACAATGGTGGAGAAATGGGGAATAAACTGTCGGTAGTAGTTGGCAAATCCCAGAAAGCGTTGGATAGCACGGAGTCCAGAAGGGTGTGGCTAATCTAAAACCGCTGAGAGTTTGTCTGGGTCCATTTGAAGCCCTTGGCCAGAGACTAGGTAACCTAGGAAAGGAAGAGAATTGCATTCAAAGACATTTTTCCATTTTGGCATACAGGTGATTTTCACGAAGTCTCTGGAGCACTAGACGGACATGACGGCGGTGTTCCTCCAGGCTAGAGGAGAAAATCAAGATGTCGTCCAGGTAAACCACAACATAGGTATATAACAAGTCCCGAAATATCTCATTAACGAAGTCCTGGAAGACTGCAGGGGCGTTGCAGAGCCCAAAGGGCATAACTAGATATTCGAAATGTCCGTATCTGGTATTGAATGCGGTCTTCCACTCATCACCTTTCCTGATGCAAATATGATTATATGCGCCTCTTAAGTCCAATTTAGTGAAAATATTGGCACCACGAAGACGGTCAAAGAGTTCAGAGATCAAAGGCAGGGGATAGCGGTTTTTGATGGGGATTTTATTTAAACCGCGGTAGTCAATGCATGGCCGTAAGGATCCGTCTTTTTTTAGAGACAAAGAAGAACCCCGCTCCAGCAGGGGATGAGGGCTTCCGAATGAAACGTCTCTTAAGGTTCTCCTGGATATAGTCGGACATGGCTTGAGTCTCTGGGGCAGACAGAGGGTAGATCCTGCCCCGGGGTGGAGTGGTACCAGGAAGGAGGTCAATGGGGCAGTCATAAGGCCTATGAGGTGGTAAGATCTCTGCTTGTTTTTTGCAGAAAACATCGGCAAAGTCCTGGTAGGCCTTGGGAAGACTCGGTATAGGTGGAGCCACAGGGGTTTGACAAGTGGAAGCAGATGTGAGGCATTGTTTGAGACAAGATGGACCCCAACTTTTGATCTCCCCGGTCTTCCAGTCAAGGGTAGGAGAATGACGTTGGAGCCATGGCAGACCGAGGAGGATTTCAGAGGTGCAGTTGGGTAGGACAAGAAATTCAATTTTTTTGTGATGCAGTCTAATGCTCATAAGCAGGGGTTCTGTGCGGTAACGCACAGTGCAGTCCAATTTTTCTCAGTTGACAGAAGAAATGTAGAGCGGCTTGACAAGACTGGTCACTGGGATGCTGAACCTATTAACAAAAGAGGCCAAAATAAAAATTTCCTGCAGAACCGGAGTCCAAGAAGGCCACAGCAGAGAAAGAGGAGTTGGCGGAAGGAGAAATCCGCACAGGCACACTGAGACGTGGAGAAGCAGAATTCACATCTAGAGTCGTCTCACCTTTGTAAGGTAACGGAGTGCGTCTCCCCTGACGTGGAGGGCGGATAGGACAGTCTTTTAGGAAGTGTTCGGTACTAGCACAGTACAGGCATAGATTCTCGTTACGGAGGCGAGTCCTCTCTTGTAGGGTCAGGCGGGACCGATCCACATGCATAGCCTCCTCGGCAGAAGGCACAGGAACAGATTGTAGTGGACTTTGGAAGAGAGGAGCCGGGGAGAGAAATTGCCTGGTGCGAACAAGATCCTTTTCCTGTCAGAGCTCCTGGCGTCTTTCTGAGAAACGCATGTCGATGCGGGTGGCCAAATGGATAAGTTCAGACAGGTTAGCAGGAATTTCTTGTGCGGCCAGTACATCTTTGATGTTGCTGGATAAGCCTTTCTTGAATGTCGCGCAGAGGGCCTCATTGTTCCAGGATAGCTCTGAGGCGAGGGTACGAAACTGGATGGCGTATTCGCCTACGGAAGAACTCCCTTGGACTAGGTTCAGCAAAGCAGTCTCGGCAGAGGAGGCCCGGGCTGGCTCCTCGAAGACACTACGAACTTCAGCGAAGAAGGACTGGATAGTGGCAGTGGCAGGATCATTGCGGTCCCAGAGCGGTGTGGCCCATGACAAGGCCTTTCCAGACAGGAGACTGACCACGAAAGCCACCTTAGACCGTTCAGTGGGGAATTGGTCCGACATCATCTACAAGTGTAGGGAACATTGGGACAGGATACCACGGCACTGTTTAGAGTCCCCATCAAACTTGTCCGGTAGAGACAGGCGGAGATGGGAGCGGCCACTCGCTGCGGAGGAGATGCAGGAGCTGGCGGAGGAGATGATTGCTGATGCTGTGGCAAAAGTTGTTGCAGCATGACGGTCAGTTGAGTCAGCTGCTGTCCTTGTTGCGCGATCTGTTGGGTTTGCTGGGCGACCACCATGGTTAGGTCAGCGACACTAGGCAGCGGGACCTCAGCGGGATCCATGGCCGAATCTACTGTCAGGATCCGGATAGGTATACAGCGAGGACACTGGTGGTGGATCCTCTGTGTCAGTGGGGTGATGACGTGGGCCGTACCAGGGGAACGGAGTCTAAGGGGCTACTGGTTTTCACCAGAGCCCGCCGCAAAGCGGGATGGACTTGCAGCGGCAGGTAACCCCAGGTCGTTCCACCCGATAGCGACTCAACCCCAGCTGACAGCTGAGACAGGCGCAATACAGAAGGACAAGGCAAGAGCAAGGTTGGACATAGCAGAAGGTCAGGGCAGGCAGCAAGGGTCGTAGACAGGGGCAACAGCAGAAGGTCTGGAACACAGGTTGGGAACACAGAAAATGCTTTCACTGGCCACTAGGCAACAAGATCCGGCGATGACAGGAAGGGGAAGTGGGTTTTTATAAGGAGGGAGCAGGTGCAGGTACTGATTGGGCCAGGCGCCAATCAATGACGCACTGGCCCTTTAAATTTCAGAGTGCCGGCGCATGCGCCCTTGGGAGCAGGGCCGCACGCCGGGACAGAGCAGACGGAGGACAGGGCAAGTGAGGAGATTGAGATGCGAGCCACGGGCGGGTGCGTCCCGCTACGCGGGTCGCATCCCCGCCAGTGACAGTAGTGCAGCGCTCCCGGTCAGCGGATCTGACCTGGGCGCTGCACAGAGGTGAACGCCGCGAGCGCTCCGAGGAGGAGCAGGGACCCGGAGCGCTTGGTGTAACAATACATATATATATATATATATATATATATATATATATGTTTATATATAGCAGCCAGGGCCGTGGGTACAGTACAGGGCAGCTGATGTATATAGACCTGCATTATTATGTCACTGTATACCAATGACTGTGCTGTGTCATCTGAACTGGCCCATACTACATATATTATATATGATATATGGGCCAGGCCAGGCAGAGAACACAGCACAGTCATTGATATACAGTGACATAATACTGCTGTGCCATATACATTGTGCTGTTCCCACTGCCCTGGCTACTAATATATATATATATATATATATATATATATATATATATATATATATATATATATATATATATATGCATATGTATTAGACTTGTGCACGACCAAAAAATTTGTTTTTTTTCGTTTCGTACATTTTCGTATTAAAAAAATGTCGGTTCTGTTGCACATTCGTTATCGAGTAATTCGTTTCATTGTTTTTCGGATGCATCCGTATATTTTCGGATCCATCCAAAATATCGTTCGGATGCATTCGTTATATCAGACCCGTCCATTATTTCGGACACATTCGTTACATTCGCCGCATTCGTTACTTCGGACGTATTCGTTATTTCGGCCGCATTCGTTATTTCGGCCGCATTCGTTTCACTTTCGAATTCGGCAGATTACATTATTCGTTTTATGTTGCTGTATTCCTAACGATTAACGAAAACAGCCAAAGTAAAGTTAGGCCAGGTCAGTCAGGGGCTCAGAGTTTTCACCCAGTGGCCCAGATTTATCAAACTGTGTGAGAGAAAGAGTGGAGTGGTCTGGTCTCCCATAGCAACCAATCACAGTTCAGCTTTCACTTTACCAGAGTTCATTATCTGACATGTGATTGGCTGTTGTGGTCACTCCCCTTTTTCTCTCACACAGATTGATAAATCTTGCCAGCGTGTACTGAGAGTGAGAAATTGATTGTATTGTGCGTAAATTGTGTGAAAAAAACAATGTCTGGAATGAGAGAAATTGTGTCTGTGGTGTCTGGGAGAGACGATGGTGAGGGTGAGCGTGCTGTTGTGGATGTGAGTGATAGAGCATGTGTGAGTGAGCGTGCGGATGATGTGTCTGAGTGTAGTGGTGGCGTGGAGAGGAGAGGAGAGAAGAGGAGGAGTAAAGTCCGAGCAGGTCCAATCGCAAGACAAAGTGGTTGGACAATATCGGACTCTGGCAGTGGCAGCCACACATCTGAGTCTGAGAGTCTGCACTCAATGCGAGTCCACCAGCCAAAAAACAAAGAGGGACGAAATTCACGGAGGCAGAGAACGTAGCACTGGTGGCTGCTGTTAGCACAGAAAAATCTGTGTTATTCAACACGACAGTGGGCACCCAGGAGAAGATGGCCGCCTGGAGCCGGGTGAGGGAGAAAGTGTTCCAAGTTGGAAGAGGCACAGCGGACAGGACAGTTCTCAGCATCAGGCATCGGTGAGTAAATATTTCAGTATGATATCATCATCAATGTGTTGGCAAAGACATATTGCAAAGCATAAACTATGCTGGTCTTGGTCTAGGACAATACCATTCCATAACCTTTATTGTTTGTTACACATATGTCCTTTACATCCTAAATTTGTAATTACATCTAGTGTATACCGGTGTATCTGTGGTTTCGCCCCTAAAGCAAATGCTCCATAAGTGGGGAACCACCGTTCTTGCAAAAAAATAGTGGACTTGCTCATCTGCATAACTACCGGTAATTATGTATGCGTGACATGAGGATACACATATGAGGGGGCAATTTTTTGTATTCTGACCCCTATAACTTTCTTAGTTCTCCTTATACGGTCCTGTATGATGCACCCCAATCTGTAGTTTTTGACAGTACCATTTTTGTTTTAAAGGGGTACTCTGGTTGAAAACTTTTTTATTTTTTCTTAAATCAACTGGTGCCAGAAAGTTGATCAGATTCCATAAACCTTACAGTACGTATTAAGTTGCTGCTGAATTCTACATAGGAAATTCATTACTATTTGTAACCTAGAGCTCTCTGCTGATATCATGAGCACAGTGCTCTCTGTTGACATCTCTTTCCAGTTTAAGAACTGTCCAGAGTAGGAGAAAATCTTCATAGCAAACATATGCTGTTCTGGACAGTTCCTAAAATGGACAGAGATGTCAGCAGAGAGCACTGTGCTTGTGATGTTAGCAGAGAGCTCTCTGTTTGAAAAACAAAATAATTTCCTCTTTAGCAGCTAATAAGTACTGGAAGGAATAATATTTTTTTTAATTAAAATGTACACATCTGCCTAATTTTCTGGCACCAGTTGATTTAAAAAAAAGTACCCTTTTTAATGTGACTTTTTTTTATGTATTTTTTATTTTTTTTTTAAGTCAGGAGTTGCAGTTAGTTACTACAACTACCATCATGCCCTCATACATGTGGCTCATCAGCTGCTCCAAATGAAATTCCAACTCCCAGCATGTTGGACTATACTAGTATATAGTCCATAGGTCAGTGTTTCCCAACCAGGGGTGCCTCCAGCTGTTGCAAAACTACAACTCCCAGCATGTTGGGAGTTGTAGTTTTGCAACAGCTGGAGGCACCCCTGGTTGGGAAACACTAACCTATGGACTATATACTAGTATAGTCCAACATGCTCAGATTTGTAGTTTTAAAACAGCTGGAGGCACCCCTGGTTGGTAAACACTGCTATAGTATATTTTGACATTTCCCGGGACTTGAAGGATTGGTTTGATAAACTAGTAAAGATAAAGAGGATAAGTCTGACTATATCTGTGTAGTGTGGTATAAATGCAGAAATATGAGCATTCAAGCAAAAGAACAAAATTGTTTCTCAACAAAACAGTTTATTGTCATAAAACGGAAATGGTATGATAAACTTGAATAAACTATTTTATGTAAAACACAATCAGGTACTATGACTGCAGGGCATCAGTAGTCAAAAAACTTCAACTTCAAGAACTGGGAGCTGGAATTGAAGAAGCACCTCCTGCCAGAGGCTCAGACATCCGAGGCAGAGAGATCTGGTGAGTAAAATGATATAGATAGATTAGATGAGATAGAGATAGAGATAGAGAGAAAACGGGGTAGAGCAGCACCTCAGTGGAAAATAGGAAAAATAGTAGGGGTGCGCATCAGTCGCTGGGACCCTGGTCCTGGGTCCAAATGGACAGCATAAAACAAAAGGGATGACCGCAGCACTCCATAGATTAAAAAAGAAAATTGTCTTTATTCCATGAACAAAACTTGGTGCGACGTTTCGGTGTCCTCACAACACCATTCTCAAGCCTTTTTTAATCTATGGAGTGCTGCGGTCATCCCTTTTATATATATATATATGATTAATTATGTATTACAATAATATTAATTGATAAACCAACAAGAAAATAAAAATAAAAAATAACTATTAGAACTTATACAATAACTGTATTACTATATACTTGTATCCCCCCCCCCCCCCACCCCTAGCTCAATACTGATTCTTAAAGGGGTACTCCAGTGAAAACCTTTTTTCTTTTAAATCAACTGGAGGCAGAAAGTTAAACATATTTGTAAATTACTTCTATCAAAAAAATCTTAATCCTTCCAGTACTTATTAGCTGCTGAATGCTACAGAGGAAATTCCTTTCTTTTTGGAACACTGATGACATCACGAACACAGTGCTCTCTGCTGACATCTCTGTCCATTTTAGCAACCATGCATAGCGGATGTATGCTAAGGGCAGCATGGTGGCTCAGTGGTTAGCACTGTTGCCGTGCAGTGCTGGGGCCTTGGGTTCAAATCCCACTAAGGACAAAAATAAATAAAGTGTGATAAGTGTTATAATAATGTCAGCAGAGAGAACTGTGGTCGTAATGTCATCAGAGAGCATTTCAAAAAGAAAAGAATTTCCTCTGTAGTATTTAGCAGCTAATAAGTACAGGAAGGATTAAGATGTTTTAATAGAAGTAATTTACAAATATGTTTAACTTTCTGCCACCAGTTGATTTAAAAGAACAAAGGTTTTCACCGGAGTACCCCTTTAAAGCATTTATGCCATTTGTAATGTTGGGACATGCAGATGCCAGGGAATCTAGTCTACCCCGTTGTTGTCCTATACAGTAACCCCCCGACATGCGATGGCCCCGACATATGATCAAATCGACATACGATGGCCTCTCAGAGGCCATCGCATGTCGATGTCAGCATCGACATACGATGCTTTTATATGTCGGGGCCATCGCATTATCTGCTATCCGACAGCGCAAAATGCTTAAGCTGCTGTCGGATAGCAGTTTAAGCATCCCGGACAGGTTCACTTACCTATTCCCGCAGCTCCGGGTCCACTTCACGATCCTCTGGCGTCTTCTGTATCTTCTCCAGGGTCCGGGCCTCACTTTCCGGCATCGTTATTACGTCGTTACGCATGCCGTCCCGGCGCAGCAACGCAATACCGTCACAAGAAAGCAAGGCCCGGACCCTGCAGAAGATGCGGAAGAAGCCGGAGGATCATGAAGTGGACCCGGAGCAGCGGGACAGCATCGGGAGCCCCTGGGACAGCATCGGGAGCGGTGAGGATGCGGTCTGGAGCAGCGGGGACAGGTGAGTACAGCTTCCTATACTTTACATTGCACAGATCCCTCAACATACGATGGATTCGACAAACGATGGGTCATTTTGGAAAGAATTACCATCGTATGTTGAGGGACCACTGTACTATCAGACCAAATAACGAAGTAGAGCAGGCCCCCATAGAGATTGATTAAATAATTAACATAGAGCATATCAGACAAAATGGCTGAACTGAACAGCATATATAGTGGTCCCTCAACATACGATGGTAATCCGTTCCAAATGAACAATTGTTTGTTGAAACCATCGTATGTTGAGGGATCCGTGCATTGTAAAATATAGAACAGTGGTCTACAACCTGCGGACCTCCAGATGTTGCAAAACTACAACACCCAGCATGCCCTGACAGCCAACTGTTGTCCGGGCACTGCAGGGAATTGTAGTCTTGCAACATCTGGAGATACGCAAGTTGAAGACCACTGGTATTGAAGGTTATACTCACCTTTCCCCGCCGCTACGGACCGTCACCGCTTTTCACCGCTGCCCTGGATGTCACCTGCCATTGCTGTCGCCGTGTCCCCGACGCTCCGGCAAGGCCTCTGCTTCCTCGGCATCCTCGCTCTCCGTCGCCGCCATTACGCCACTATGCAAGACGCTCCTATTGGATGACAGGATGGCGTGCACAGCGACGTGATGACAACGCTGACGATGCAGGGGATCCTGAAGAGGATGCGCCGGAGCCCCGAGGACAGGTAAGTTATGTTGAGAAATGGTCACATGATTGAAAGCCCGGAAATAGAGTGATCTACGGCCACCCCTTTCCTTAAGAATAAGATGTCAGCGAGTCAAAGGAATGAGACACACTGTAATGTCATCTTTTGACATGTCCACACAACTCGTAAATTTGTACTTTCTAATTCTATATTGATAGCAATGTGGATATTATGTAAATTACTCAGCTAAATTGCCTATTGTGATAAAAAAGCATGGTTAGCTATTTGCAATGGTGTATATTTGTGGTCTATAATGGTGTATAACATTTATAGGGTTAGATGACAAATATACACCAGTACAATAACTTAATTATTATATTGTTAAGCATTAGGGAGAGTATGTTGTGTATCATGTAATGATCAACAACACAACTGCTTTCAGTCACTTGATTTTTATTTTAAAATACCTTTTTTTTATTTTTATTATTATTTTTATTTTTTAGATCAACAAGGCCAGGCTTCATTAAGGAGTCACCATGACAGTTCCCCACCATCACCTGTCCTGTCACAATTGGAGAGCTGGAGGGACGTTGAGGCAGATGATAATGTGCCAGTACCTGAGGAGGACATGGGCCAACCCCTGAGCTCAGCTGCCTGTTCACCAGCTATCCCCAGTCCACCCAGTCCACTATCTCCAACCCCAGCACCCGCATCTGTCCCAATGGACACGTACCTTAGGGTACTCCAAGAAAGGGACAGGTTGTCCAGGGAGACGAGGCACCTTGCATGGGAGATGCGACGCTTGAATAGGACCATGCACCGACTTCACCGTCGGCAGGCTGACGACTTCCAAGTGATGTTGGCCAGCACCTTCAGGCCACAGCACAGCTAAGGGTGGACCTCCTGATGGCAATATTTTTAGGCTGGTTGACAGTTTTGTTATGTTAGAAATGTTGGCAATGTTCAGGTTTATTGTATTACCTCTGTATTCTATTACCAAAGTTTCATGTTGACTTGTATATTGTAGCCTCATACAAAATGGTGCCAAATCCTGCCTACAATATAAACATGCAATTGGTATGATTATGCTGGCTGATTGTAGACAGCAGGCATACAAGGCAAAAAAATGATGATTACAGTTGTTATTTATTGCTACATTTGCATTCAAGGCCTTTGCCATCAAAATATTGTAGGTAAGAAAAAATTGATCTCCTGTTGTGGTGTCTACATGATTGATGATAACTTTGATAGCAGAGCACAGATTCCACCAGTGCATGAAATGTGTATTGCAATAGTACCTCTAATTTATTATTATTATTTACCTCAACAGTTGGAGAGGTGGGGTCCTGAGGCATTGTGAATCTCGGTGTAATGTCCGTTTATTTGTTTTTGCATTTTCCCGTTTCAGGCCCTGTTCCGACATTGTTTTTCATGCATTATATGTTTTCTGTGCTTTTCTTCCAGGCGTGGAAGAGTTAAGCCTTTCACACATGTGTTAGGCGAGTGTGGCTTAATAACTCCACCTCAGTCTGTATTATTGTTTTCCTTTTTTGTCTTGGACCGACTTAGTAATATATATTGTGTTTTTACGCCACTGCACTTTAGCGCAGGAAGGGACCGGCTCCAAGTTGTCGACTCACCGTTTAGGGTGAGTGGGCAAGTAGGCAGGGAGAGCTCAGTTTAGGGCTCACTCTCACTGTCCCTGGTCGGTCCATGACACTGGGCCCCGCTTTTCCGAATGTTGAGACACAGCCATATTGTCTTTTTAAGTGTAATGGTCCACCTGGGGATTAAAGTTAAAGGGGTATTCCGTCCAACAGCATTTTATCCCCTATCCAAAGGATAGGGGATAAGATGTCTGATCGCTGGGGGTCCCAGCAGTGGGCCCCCGCGATCAGACATCTTATTCCCTATCCTTTGGATAGGGGATCAAATGTTTTTGCCCGGAATACCCCTTTAAGGTACTAAAGCTATACATTTATTACACTGTGACTTTTAATATGCTGCTGGGATCTGTGCTCCATTTAATAGAGGTCACTTAAGTGTCAAATGCATTGTAAAGCACTACTGTCATTTAAGGGGTACTCCGGCGCTTAAACATCTTATTCCCTATCCAAAGGATAGAGGACAAGATGCCTGATCGCGGGGGTCCCGCCGCTGGGGACCCCTGTGATCTTGCACGCTGCACCCCAGTTAAAATCAGTCCCCGGTGACTGATTTTAACTGGGGTGCCGCATGCAAGATGAGGGAAGTCCCCAGCGGAGGGACCCCCGCGATCAGGCATCTTATCCCCTATCCTTTGGATAGGGGATAAGATGTCTAAGTGCCGGAGTACCCCTTTAAGAAAAAAAAATTGTCATTTACTTACCACTGATTTGCTGAACTCCTTTACCACATAAATTTACGTCCTTGTTGTATCCACAAAATTGTCCACTAAATGTCCACTAAATCCTAAAAGAAGGAGGGAAAGAGATAAATTAAATAACAACTGATAACACAACGGGATCCAACATTCCAACTTGTAACCAAGAACTTCAACTTTTAACTTGAACTGTAGAACTCATAACCAATCGGTGTCAAAGCTTAGGGCAGGATATCCCAGCTTGGGCATGTTTACTTTAAGAAAAGTCATCTGCTCCATGAGCTGAGGGGCCAGCTGTGAACGCTGTGGGTAGAGAATATTACCAGTGACTGAAAATACCCGTTCACTTTGCACAGAGGTTGGGGGGCAGGATAGGAGCTCCTGGGCCACCATGGAGAGAGCAGGCCAAATCGCCCTCCTTTCATCCCAGTACTTGAGACTATCCGCTGTAGGTGCCAGATGGGGTTCAGACAAATAACTTTTTACAGTCTCTGCAACCTTATCTCTGGGTATCCTTGAGGGTTGTCTGGTGTGTCCGACCAAGGTTTGCAAAGTTTCTGCCCAAAAGTCAGCAGCTCTTGATGAGTGTCCAGCAGTGTTTGTGATGGGTGATGATGACATAGCAGACTCATCCTCCTCTTCTTCTTCATCATCATCATCATTGTCCCTCTCTGACGGCACAACCAAGTGTCTTTGCCTGTCACACACCCTGTTGATTAATTTCTCTCTCCAGCTTGTTAGGGAATTGGCTTGGAGTGCCATTTTGCCCTTAATTCGGGGGTCACACATGGTGGCAAGCATCAGTTCAGGGCAAGCATCAGTGAGCTCTGTGATCCTCCGGTTTAATTGTCCATGCAGTCTCCTGACAAGTGTGGCAACATCAGGTACTATGTATCCTCCAGACAAGTTTTCTCTATGGTTGAGGATGGCATCCATTTTGTTAACAAGATGGGTAAAGAGGGGGATGACTTGAGCCAAGCTTGCATATTCTTGACTTAGGTTTGCTGTGTCTGCACGAAAGGGGCTTAGTACAGTCACCACCTGAGCTATTATTTTCCACTCCTCCCTGCTAAGTGGTCTGGTCACACCGAGGACATGTTCATGTGACATTGCATGTATTGCTTTTTGTTGCTCCAGAATTCTTTCAAGCATGTCCAATGTAGAATTCCACCTGGTGCTTACATCCTGCTTCAGGCGGTGTTGAGGAAGACCTGCCTTAATCTGCTCCTGCCTGAAAATGTGACTGTCCTTCACACTTCTATGAAAATGGCCTGCAATTTTCCTACAGGAGTCTAACACTTCAGAGAGCTTTGTATTGCTCTCAGTGGTGTCATCTATACCAGCCTTTACTATAAGATGGAGGACATGGGCGGAGCATCGGACACCAACAAATTTGCCATCCCGCAGTGCTTTTAACATATTGGCTGCCTCATCAGTGACCACAAACCCCATCTTCGCCTGTGTATTTGCCTGCTCCCCAAGCCACTCTGCCACCATTTTCTGTAATGCACGAGTTATGTTATGCGAGCTGCGCTGCTCATCTAAAACCTCTGCATGCAGTAGGAATGAGCAGTGCCCCTGATTTTGTTTTTCTACAACATCAGCTCCTGTGCTTCTTGACCCTGATGTAATTTGGGCTGGTTCCATTACAATGGGCTGCCACCAGTGTGCTGTTAGTGATAAGAAGGCATGCTGCCCACTGGGAGCACTCCACAAGTCTGTGGTGAAATGTACTGACTGTCCTGCGGCTCTGCCTAGCTCCTGTTTTATTAACTCCACACAAGATTTATGTAAGAAGGGTACTATACTGCGACTAAATGTAGTACGGGATGAATTACATACTGGGGTGCAACTGCCTGCATTAGACGTTTAAACGGTTCCCCCTCCACCATGTTAAAGGGAGCTCCCCCGACGGCTATGAGCTCGCCAATGAGGCGGGTAATTTTACGGGACTGCTGTCTTGAAATCCCCCTGGAATGAAATCCACTAAATTGATCCAAGGTGGGCTGTTTTGATTGACTGGGGTCAACAGCTTCACCTCTGTGCCCCTTGTCCAGGTTATCTGAGCTGATGGTAGCACTGGAACTAGAACTACTTGCCCTTTTTTACTAGGTTGAGGTGACAACAACCCACTGTCTTCTCTTAACAGGACTGGCTTGTGGTGTGTGCGCAAATGGTGATTCATGCCAGAATTAGTCAGATGCCCTATAACTCTACCACGACTGACTTCCCTGCCACATAGCTTACATTTAGCTGATCTACCATCACCAACTATTGAAAAATGCTCCCAAACTTTAGATTTCCGGCTGGAACTGGAACCGGGTAGTGCAGATGGGGCATTTTGCGGGAGGGGATTGCTTTTGGAAGCTGGAGGCCTTGTACTGGGGACGGTGGCACTACTTGAATGGGAGGGTGGTGTATCCATTACAACTAAAGAGCCAGAGGATGATGGTGGTGATGATTCTGGAAGGTCAGTTGTAAATAGGAGTGGCAATACAGGACTTTGATATTGTTCACGACTGGACACATCATGAATGAAATCAAGGGGTACCTCCTCTTCTATGCTTCCAATGTGTACACCTTGAAGAGGCGTACTTAAATGCATTATGTCCATGTCTGATTGTGAGCCCTGCTTCTTGTTTCCCTCTCCTTCTTGGTGTCTAATAGTGTTGCTCGCGAATATTCGCAATGCAAATTTTATTCGCGAATATCGCATATTCGTGAATTCGCGAATATTCGCGAATATAGCACTATATATTCGTAATTACGAATATTCTTTTTTTTTTTTTTTTTTTTTCACAGTACACATCACAGTGATCATCCCTCTCTGCTTCCAGCTTGTGTGGTGTAAAGAAGGCTCTAATACTACTGTGTGAGACGGGGGCGCGAATTTTCGCATATACGAAAATTTGCATATGCAAAGTTTTCGCATATGCGAATTTTCTCTTATGCTAATTTCCGCATGCCCGAATATTCGCATATGCGAAAATAAAACGAGAATATTACGAATATGTGAACATTTGCGAATATATGACGAATATTCGTCCATATATTCGCGAATATTCGCGAATTCGAATATGGCCTATGCCGCTCAACACTAGTGTCTAACAGATTGCGAGACATTAAGGGCCACAGTAGCAGCACTAGTGGTGGTTGTCTTATTTTTTCTTGGATATGATGATGAGTATGGCCACTTGATGAAGCATGGGACTTTGCTGCAGGCCTTGCTGGTGATCCTCTTTTGTAAAAAAGTGCAGGTGTTACCTTAGCTTGTTTGCCTGTTGTCTCTGTGCCAGAAGCCAAGTTATCATCAGGTAAACCGTCCATTTCTGCAAATCCAGTGACTCACTTCACACACTGCAACTGTAACACCACCAGCCAGTCTCACAGGACTACCTCACAACTGAATAAAACAGCCTTACTGTCTGCAATACAGTAGGGATCAAATGGAGTAAGCTAATTGGCTAAAAGTTACCATATGGTACTATGTGACAATGAACTTCGATCATGTGACCTCCCAAGGACCAATTAAAAGAATGTAGAATTATTTCTTTACTTCCGTTTACGGACAACGAACACATTCGTTATTCACCGAACGCATTTGTTGTTTGCCTGTTCGTATTATCGGGGCTATTCGGAAATGCTCAAGGTATGTTTTCGTGCATTCGGATCTCTCCGAATGTACGAAAACGGTAATATTCGTTCAATATAACATTCGTGCCGAACCGAATTGCACATGTCTAATATGTATAGCAGCCAGGGCAGTGGGAACAGCACAGCACAGCTGATGTATATAGCCCAGCAGTATTATGTCCCTGTATATCAGTGTTTCCCAACCAGGGTGCCTCCAGCTGTTGCAAAACTACAACTACGGCATGCTGGTAGTTGTAGTTTTGCAACAGCTGGAGGAACCCTGGTTGGGAAACACTGCTGTATATCAATGACTGTGCTGTGTTCTCTGACTGGCCCATACAGCATATACTACAATATATAAACATATATAGGGCAGAGGGCACAGCACAGTCACTGGTATACAGTTAGTGACTGAATGCAGCCTGAGACAGCCCCGGCCACTGGGACTTATCTACAGAGCTCGTTACCTTCTGACCTTCTTTTTCGCACTGATGGCCGCCTCTACAGGTCGGAGACTGTCAGACTGGACTGAGCTCCTATACAGACCGCAGAGGCTGTACAGCTGTGAGGTAGTGTCTCTCTCTGCCGTCTTTCTTCTGCTCTGCAGTGAGCAGCCGGGGGAGGGGTCGGACGGGCAGGGACTAATAAGCTGCAATGTCTGTGGCACATGACCAGCCCCATCAGCCCCCTCTCTTAAAGGGGCAGTAGGGGCTGGTCAGAAGCAGCGCTGAGGCCCAAAGGAAATGTTTTATATTTAAACTTCACTCCCAGCGGTCGGGGCCGGAGAGTAGGGAGTTGCAGCGGTCGTGCGCTGGTCGGTCTGTGCGGGCCGTTTGTGCGGGCCCCCGGGCCTATTTTTACGCAGGGGCCTGGAGCTGCCGCTCCATCCGCCCCTACGTTAATCCGGCCCTGATTCCATACACAGAAGAAATGGTGTTACAAATTATGGGGGGGAGGTTCTATTACCCCTTGTGAAAATGAAAAATTTGGGATAACGCCAGCATTTTAGTGAAAAAATAAAAATGTTCAATTTTCAATTCCAACTTTAACGAAAATTCTTCAAACACCTGGGGGGTGTTTAGGCTCACTATACCCCTTGCTATGTACCGTGAGGGATGTAGTTTCCAAAATGGGGTCACATGTGGGTGTTTTTTTTTTTTTTGCGTTTCCGCCACCCCTGTGCAAATCACCTCAAATGTACATGGTGCTCTCGCTCCTGGGCCTTGTTGTGCACACGAAAAGCATTTTATGTCCACATAATAGGTATTTCCGTACTCCCAAGAAATTGTTTTATAAATTTCGGGGGTCTATTTTTCCAATTACCTCTTGTGAAAATGTGAAAAAGGCAACACCAGCATGTTAGTGTAATTTTTTTTTTTAATTACGATAACATGCTGGAGTAGACCACAACTTTACCTTATCATAAGGGGTAAAAGTAGAAAAAGCCCACCAAAATTTGTTAGGCAATTTCTTCCCAGTACGGAAATACCCTATATGTGGCCCTAAACTGTTGCCCTAAAATACGACAGGGCTCCGAAGTGAGAGAGCCATTTGAGGCCTAATTTAGGGATTTTCATGGGACCCAGATGCTAGAATTACACTTACCTCTGATACCAAAATTACCCAACAGCAGTGTTTTCCAAACAAGGTGCCTCCAGCTGTTGCAAAACTCCCAGCATGCCTGGACAGTCAATGACTGTCCGGCAATACTGGGAGTTGTTGTGTTGCAACAGCTGGAGGCTCTTTATGAGAAGTTTTTCATTTTTATTTGGGGGGGGTAACTGTGTAGGGGTATGTGTATATGTAGTGTTTTACTTTTTATTTAGTGTTAGTGTAGTGTAGTGTTTTTAGGATACATTCACACAGGCGGGGGTTTACAGCGAGTTTCCCACTAGGAGTTTGAGCTAGAGCGAAAAATTTGCTGCATCTCAAACTTGCATTAAACCCTCCCCCGTGTGAATGTACTCTGTACATTTACATGGGTAGGGGCAAACCTCCAGCTGTTGCAAAACTACAACTACCAGCATGCCCTTTGGCTGTCCATGCATGCTGGGGGTTGTAGTTATGCAACAGCTGGAGGCACACTGATTGCAAAACACTGTGAGTTTGTTATTTAACTCAGTGTTTCCCAACCTGTGTGCCTCCAGCTGTTGCAAAACTACAACTCCCAGCATTCATGGTCTGTCAGTGCATGATGGGAGTTGTAGTTTTGCAACAACAGGAGGCACACTGTTTGGGAAACATTGTTTGTTTCCTAACTCAGTGTTTCCATTCCCGTGTGCCTCCAGCTGTTGCAAAACTAGAACCTCCAGCATGCACTGACAGACCATGAATGCTGGGAGTTGTAGTTTTGCAACAGCTGGAGGCACACGAGTTTGGAAACACTGAGTTAAGTAACAAATTCAAAGTGTTTTGCAACTAGTGTGCCTCCAGATGTTGCTTAATTGCAACCCCCCGCATGCATGGACAGCCAAAGGGCATGCTGGGAGTTGTAGTTTTGCAACAGCTGGAGGTTTACCCTCCCATGTAAATGTACAGAGTACATTTACACGGGCGGGGTTTCACTGCAAGTTTGAGATGCAGCTAATTTTTTGCTGCAGCTCAAACTCCCAGTGAGAGACTCGCTGTAAACCCCGCTTGTGTGAATGTATCCTAAAAACACTACACTACACTAACACAAAATATAAAGTAAAACACTACATATACACATACCCCTACACAGTTACCTCCTCCTCCCCCCATCCCCCCAGATAAAAATGAAAAACGTCTCGTATGGGACTGTTTCCAAAACAGAAAAATGGAGCCTCCAGCTGTTGCAAAACAACAACTCCCAGTATTGCCGGACAGTCATTGACTGTCCAGGCATGCTGGGAGTTTTGCAACAGCTAGAGGCACCGTAGGGTAATTTTGGTGTCAGAGGTAAGTTTAATTCTTGCATCTGGGTCTGTCCCATGCAAATCCCTAATTTAGGCCTCAAATGCGCATTCTCTCACTTGCGAGCCCTGTCGTATTTCAAAACAACAGTTTAGGGCCACATATGGGGTACTTCCGCACTCAGGAGAAATTGCCTAACAAATTTTGGTGTGCCTTTTTTCCTTTTACCCCTTATGAAAAGGTAAAGTTGGGGTCTACTCCAGCATGTTATTTTAAATTTATTTTTTATTTTTTACACTAACATGCTGGTGTTGCCCCATACTTTTCCTTTTCACAAGAGGTAAATGGAAAAATAGACCCCCAAAATTTGCAACACAATTTCTCCTGAGTATGGAAATACCCCATATGTGGATGTAAAATGCTCTGCGGGCGCTCAACAAGGCTCAGGAGTGAGAGCACCATGTACATTTGAGGTGATTTGCACAGAGGTGGCAGATCATTACAGCGATTCTGACATAAACGCAAAAAAAAAAAAGAAGCACCCACATGTGACCCATTTTGGAAACTACACCCCTCATGGAATGTAACAAGGGGTATAGTGAGCCTAAACACTCCACAGGTGTTTGATGAATTTTCGTTAAAGTGGGAATTGAAAATGAAAATTATTTTTTTTCACAAAAATGCTGGTGTTAACCCAAATTTTTCATTATTACAAGGGGTAACAGGAAAAAATCCCCCCAGAGTATGGAAATACCCCATATGTGGATGTAAAGTGCTCTGCTGGTGCACTACAATGTTCAGAAGAGAAAGAGCGCCATTGGGCGTTTGGAGAGAGAATGCGTCTGAAATTGAAGGCCATGTGCGTTTACAAAGCCCCCATGGTGCCTGAATATGTGACCCTATTTTGGAAACTACACCCCTCAAGGAATGCAACAGGTGTCTGACAGATTTTTGGAATAATGGTCAGTGAAACTGAAAATTTCTTATTTTCATGTCCACATTTTGCGAAAATTTGTCAAACACCTGTGGGGTGTAAAGGCTCACTGTACCCCTTGTTACGTTCCTTGAGGGGTGTTGTTTCCCAAATAATGTAACATGTGGGGCTTTCTAAATGAGACATGCCCCCCAAAAACTATTTCAGCAAAATTTGCTTTCCAAAAGCCAAATGTAAGCCCCAATGGTGCCAGAACAGCAAAAAAAACCAACATGGCATACTATTTTGGAAACTACACCCCTCAAGGAACATGATAAGGGGTACAGTGAGCCTTAACACCCTACAGGTGTTTGACAACTTTTTGTTAAAGTCGGTTGTGTAAATTATTTATTTTTTCACCAAAATGCTGGTTTTCCCCAAAATTTTACATTTTTTCAAGGGGTAATAGAAGAAAATGTCCCACAAAATTTGTAACCCCATCTCTTCGAAGTATGGAAATACCCAATGTGTGGACATCAAGTCCAATGTTGGCCCACTACAATGCTTAGAAGAGTCACATTTGGCTTTTGGAAAGCAAATTTTGCTGAAATGTTATTTTGGGGGGCATGTCGCATTTAGAAAGCCCCTATGGTGCAAGAACAGCAAAAAAACACATGGCATACTATTCTGGAAACTGCACCCCTCAGGGAACGTAACATGTGGTACAGTGAGCCTTTACACCCCACAGGTGTTTGACAAATTTCTGCTAAAGTTGGACGTGAAAAATGAAAAATTCAATATTTTTCACTAAAATGCTGGCGTTACCCCAAATTTTTCATTTTCACAAGGGGTAATAGGAGAAAAAGCCCCACAAAATTTGTAACCCCATTTCTTGGAAATACCCAAAAGTGGATGTAAAGTGCTCTATGGGTGAACTACAATGCTCAGAAGAGAAGGAGCGCCATTGAGCTTTTGGAGAGAGAATTTAGTTGGAATGGAAGTCGGGGGCCATGTGCCAGAACAGTGGACCCCCCCCCCCACATGTGACCTCATTTTGGAAACTACACCCCTCACAGAATTTAATAAGGGGTGCAGTGAGCATTTACACCCCACTTCATTTTCACAAACTACTGTTCCAAAAATCTGTCAGACACCTGTGGGGTGTAAATGCTCACTGCACCCCTTATTAAATTCTGTGAGCAGTGCAGTTTCCAAAATGGGGTCACATATGGGGGGTCTACTATTCTGGCACTATGGGGGCTTTGTAAACACACATGGCTTTCAATTGCAGACACATTCTCTCTCCAAAAGCCCAATGGCGCTCCTTCTCTTCTGAGCATTTTAGTTTGCCCGCAGCACTTTACATCCACATATGGGGTATGTTCTTACTCATAAGAAATGGGGCTACAAATTTTGGGGTGCTTTTTTCCTATTCTCCCTTTTGAAAATGAAATATGTAGGGTAACACCAGCATTTTAGTGAAAACATTTTATTTTTTTAATTTTCCCATCCAACGAAAATTAGTCAAACACCTGTGGGGTGTTAAGGGTCGCTATACCCCTTGTTACATTCCATGAGGGGTGTAGTTTACAATATGGGGTAACATGTGGGTATTTATTGTTTTTCATTTATGTCAGAACCACTGTAAAATCCGCGCCCACAGATCACTTTACACCCACATATGGGATAGTTCCGTACTCAGGAGAAATTGCATTACAAGTTTTGGGAGTCTTGGAGAAAAAGCCCCCAAAATTTCTAATGCAATTCCTCCCGAGTACGGAAATACCCCATATGTGTAAACTGTTGCCTTGAAATACGACAGGGCGGCAGAGAAGAAAGCCGTGGCAGCTGCCTGGTGAGAGGACGTGTGGGAGTGCTGGTTGGCAGGGATGAGTGGTACCATGGGATGAGGTGGCGGAGCAGGTTGACAACAAAGGGTGGAGATGGAAATACCGCTGACTCGGAGGAAGGGAACGGGTTAAGGACCTGGGTAAAAGCAGCTTGATGGCAACGCAGCAGGGAAGATAGGACGGTTAATGGCTTCAAAGTAATTGATTCGATAATTTAAAATTTTTTTTTGTTTTTTTGTTGTTTAAAACAACAAGATGCCCTACTCTGTTGAGGTCTCCGCTGCATCACCTTGCTATCTATCTCTCTCTCTCCTCCTTTGGCCACCTCCGAATCCACCCTCCCAGTGTGACCTTTCACCTCTGGTACCTTCCCTCTTCTGGATCTGTCAACCATCTCCCTCTCTGGCTTCGTCAACCTTCGCCTGTGTCCGTTACCCACCTCCACTCGATCCTCCATCGCCTCGATACTTCGTCAACCTTCGCCTCGGCCTCAAGCTTTCCGTCTCCGGAGCAATGGCTAGTGAGTTCGATCCCTGGGATAACACAAACCTCTTGCCAGAAGGGCACAAGTTATAGGTTTCTGCGGTGGCTCAGCCTCAAGTCTTCTGTCTCCCAAGTGCTTGGTCCTGGGTTTGAGCCCTGTACGTCTCTGAGGTTATTTGTTTTTTTTCCTCACGAAAGCCTAAAAGAGGGAAAAGCACATACCCCCTGTCAGAAGAGCTAAATGTGTAGAACTTCTCCGTGGCTCAGCCTCAAATGTTCTGCCTCCCGACAGCTTGGACCTGGGTTCGATCCCCGTATGTGTCTGAAATTACTTTTTTTTTTTTCTCACGAAAGCCGAAAAGATGAGGAAGCACAAACCTCTTGCCGGAAACTTACAGAAGGGCACAAGTTATAGGTTTCTGCGGTGGCTCAGCCTCAAGTCTTCTGTCTCCCAAGTGCTTGGTCCTGGGTTCGATCCCTGTACGTCTCTGAGGTTATTTGTTTTTTTTCCTCACGAAAGCCTAAAAGATGGAAAAGCACATACCCCCTGTCAGAAGAGCTAAATGTGTAGATCTTCTCCGTGGCTCAGCCTCAAATGTTCTGCCTCCCAACAGCTTGGACCTGGGTTCAATCCCAGGTCCAGAGCAGCACCTGGGTATGGAAGATAGGAAGCTTAATGGCCTCAAAATTAGGGAATCAATATTTTTATCATTTTTGTCGTTTTTTTGTTGTTGCTGAAAAACAACAAGATGCCTTACTCTGTTGAGGTCTGTACGATACCTTATGGATCCGTCAACCATCTCCATTCGATGCCTCCACCTCTGGTTTCGTCAACGATCGCCATGGGACTTCCCGGGTACTCTCCTGGGTCCGTCACCCACCTCCACTCGACACAATCCTCCAGCTGCAACTAGTCACCAATCTTCATCTGATGCTTTTTCCCTGGGGAACTTCTTCACTCCACACAACTCTGAAGGTTCGAGTCCCGTGCAGGATGCTATGATGCTGAAAGGATGTTGCTGTGGAGAAGGTGAAATCACGGACGGAGTGCTGGATGCTGAGGAGTTTGCTGGCCTGGACCCACCCGAAAGGGGTTGGAGCATTGTGGTAAGTGGTTACATTGTAAGCGAATGGGGGTGCTAGGTGTTGTGGAAGGTGTCAGATTGGGCAGAGAAGAAAGCCGTGGCAGCTGCCTGGTGAGAGGACGTGTGGGAGTGCTGGTTGGCAGGGATGAGTGGTACCATGGGATGAGGTGGCGGAGCAGGTTGACAACAAAGGGTGGAGATGGAAATACCGCTGACTCGGAGGAAGGGAACGGGTTAAGGACCTGGGTAAAAGCAGCTTGATGGCAACGCAGCAGGGAAGATAGGACGGTTAATGGCTTCAAAGTAATTGATTCGATAATTTAAAAAATTTTGTTTGTTTTTTTGTTGTTTAAAACAACAAGATGCCCTACTCTGTTGAGGTCTCCGCTGCATCACCTTGCTATCTATCTCTCTCTCTCCTCCTTTGGCCACCTCCGAATCCACCCTCCCAGTGTGACCTTTCACCTCTGGTACCTTCCCTCTTCTGGATCTGTCAACCATCTCCCTCTCTGGCTTCGTCAACCTTCGCCTGTGTCCGTTACCCACCTCCACTCGATCCTCCATCGCCTCGATACTTCGTCAACCTTCGCCTCGGCCTCAAGCTTTCCGTCTCCGGAGCAATGGCTAGTGAGTTCGATCCCTGGGATAACACAAACCTCTTGCCAGAAGGGCACAAGTTATAGGTTTCTGCGGTGGCTCAGCCTCAAGTCTTCTGTCTCCCAAGTGCTTGGTCCTGGGTTTGAGCCCTGTACGTCTCTGAGGTTATTTGTTTTTTTTCCTCACGAAAGCCTAAAAGAGGGAAAAGCACATACCCCCTGTCAGAAGAGCTAAATGTGTAGAGCTTCTCCGTGGCTCAGCCTCAAATGTTCTGCCTCCCGACAGCTTGGACCTGGGTTCGATCCCCGTATGTGTCTGAAATTACTTTTTTTTTTTTCTCACGAAAGCCGAAAAGATGAGGAAGCACAAACCTCTTGCCGGAAACTTACAGAAGGGCACAAGTTATAGGTTTCTGCGGTGGCTCAGCCTCAAGTCTTCTGTCTCCCAAGTGCTTGGTCCTGGGTTCGATCCCTGTACGTCTCTGAGGTTATTTGTTTTTTTTCCTCACGAAAGCCTAAAAGATGGAAAAGCACATACCCCCTGTCAGAAGAGCTAAATGTGTAGATCTTCTGCGTGGCTCAGCCTCAAATGTTCTGCCTCCCGACAGCTTGGACCTGGGTTCGATCCCCGTATGTGTCTGAAATTACTTGTTTTTTTTTCTCACGAAAGCCGAAAAGATGAGGAAGCACAAACCTCTTGCCGGAAACTTACAGAAGGGCACAAGTTATAGGTTTCTGCGGTAGAAAGATAAAGCCGTCACAGCAGCTGCCTGGTGAGTGCTGGTTGGCAGGCATGAGGATGAGGGGTACTGCAGGTTGACAGAGAATGGGGGCGAGGGGAGGAGGTTGAGAAACCCTTCACTCAGGGAAAGGGAACGGGTTAAGGAAGCAGAGCAGCACCTTGGGGATGAATGGTACCGTGGGCTGAGGGTGGAGCAGGTTGAAAGGGGAGAAGGGAAATACTTGGAGGAAGGGCACAGGTTAAGGAAGCAGAGCAGCACCTGGGTAGGGAAGATAGGAAGCTTAATGGCTTGACCCGATTTAGCTCTTCAGCTTCAACCATGCGGCGGCTCGGCCTCAAGCTTTCCGTCTCCGGAGCAATGGCTAGTGAGTTCGATCCCTGGGATAACACAAACCTCTTGCCAGAAGGGCACAAGTTATAGGTTTCTGCGGTGGCTCAGCCTCAAGTCTTCTGTCTCCCAAGTGCTTGGTCCTGGGTTCGATCCCTGTACGTCTCTGAGGTTATTCGTTTTTTTTCCTCACGAAAGCCTAAAAGATGGAAAAGCACATACCTCCTGTCAGAAGAGCTAAATGTGTAGATCTTCTCCGTGGCTCAGCCTCAAATGTTCTGCCTCCCGACAGCTTGGACCTTGGTTCGATCCCCGTATGTGTCTGAAATTACTTATTTTTTTTCTCACGAAAGCCGAAAAGATGAGGAAGCACAATCCTCTTGCCGGAAACTTACAGAAGGGCACAAGTTATAGGTTTCTGCGGTGGCTCAGCCTCAAGTCTTCTGTCTCCCAAGTGCTTGGTCCTGGGTTCGATCCCTGTACGTCTCTGAGGTTATTTGTTTTTTTTCCTCACGAAAGCCTAAAAGATGGAAAAGCACATACCCCCTGTCAGAAGAGCTAAATGTGTAGATCTTCTCCGTGGCTCAGCCTCAAATGTTCTGCCTCCCAACAGCTTGGACCTGGGTTCAATCCCAGGTCCAGAGCAGCACCTGGGTATGGAAGATAGGAAGCTTAATGGCCTCAAAATTAGGGAATCAATATTTTTATCATTTTTGTCGTTTTTTTGTTGTTGCTGAAAAACAACAAGATGCCTTACTCTGTTGAGGTCTGTACGATACCTTATGGATCCGTCAACCATCTCCATTCGATGCCTCCACCTCTGGTTTCGTCAACGATCGCCATGGGACTTCCCGGGTACTCTCCTGGGTCCGTCACCCACCTCCACTCGACACAATCCTCCAGCTGCAACTAGTCACCAATCTTCATCTGATGCTTTTTCCCTGGGGAACTTCTTCACTCCACACAACTCTGAAGGTTCGAGTCCCGTGCAGGATGCTATGATGCTGAAAGGATGTTGCTGTGGAGAAGGTGAAATCACGGGCGGAGTGCTGGATGCTGAGGAGTTTGCTGGCCTGGACCCACCCGAAAGGGGTTGGAGCATTGTGGTAAGTGGTTACATTGTAAGCGAATGGGGGTGCTAGGTGTTGTGGAAGGTGTCAGATTGGGCAGAGAAGAAAGCCGTGGCAGCTGCCTGGTGAGAGGACGTGTGGGAGTGCTGGTTGGCAGGGATGAGTGGTACCATGGGATGAGGTGGCGGAGCAGGTTGACAACAAAGGGTGGAGATGGAAATACCGCTGACTCGGAGGAAGGGAACGGGTTAAGGACCTGGGTAAAAGCAGCTTGATGGCAACGCAGCAGGGAAGATAGGACGGTTAATGGCTTCAAAGTAATTGATTCGATAATTTAAAAAATTTTGTTTGTTTTTTTGTTGTTTAAAACAACAAGATGCCCTACTCTGTTGAGGTCTCCGCTGCATCACCTTGCTATCTATCTCTCTCTCTCCTCCTTTGGCCACCTCCGAATCCACCCTCCCAGTGTGACCTTTCACCTCTGGTACCTTCCCTCTTCTGGATCTGTCAACCATCTCCCTCTCTGGCTTCGTCAACCTTCGCCTGTGTCCGTTACCCACCTCCACTCGATCCTCCATCGCCTCGATACTTCGTCAACCTTCGCCTCGGCCTCAAGCTTTCCGTCTCCGGAGCAATGGCTAGTGAGTTCGATCCCTGGGATAACACAAACCTCTTGCCAGAAGGGCACAAGTTATAGGTTTCTGCGGTGGCTCAGCCTCAAGTCTTCTGTCTCCCAAGTGCTTGGTCCTGGGTTCGATCCCTGTACGTCTCTGAGGTTATTTGTTTTTTTTCCTCACGAAAGCCTAAAAGATGGAAAAGCACATACCCCCTGTCAGAAGAGCTAAATGTGTAGATCTTCTGCGTGGCTCAGCCTCAAATGTTCTGCCTCCCGACAGCTTGGACCTGGGTTCGATCCCCGTATGTGTCTGAAATTACTTTTTTTTTTTTCTCACGAAAGCCGAAAAGATGAGGAAGCACAAACCTCTTGCCGGAAACTTACAGAAGGGCACAAGTTATAGGTTTCTGCGGTAGAAAGATAAAGCCGTCACAGCAGCTGCCTGGTAAGTGCTGGTTGGCAGGCATGAGGATGAGGGGTACTGCAGGTTGACAGAGAATGGGGGCGAGGGGAGGAGGTTGAGAAACCCTTCACTCAGGGAAAGGGAACGGGTTAAGGAAGCAGAGCAGCACCTTGGGGATGAATGGTACCGTGGGCTGAGGGTGGAGCAGGTTGAAAGGGGAGAAGGGAAATACTTGGAGGAAGGGCACAGGTTAAGGAAGCAGAGCAGCGCCTGGGTAGGGAAGATAGGAAGCTTAATGGCCTCAAAGTTAGGGAATCAATATTTTTATCATTTTTGTCGTTTTTTTGTTGTTGCTGAAAAACAACAAGATGCCTTACTCTGTTGAGGTCTGTACGATACCTTCTGGATCCGTCAACCATCTCCATTCGATGCCTCCACCTCTGGTTTCGTCAACCATCGCCATGGGACTTCCCGGGTACTCTCCTGGGTCCGTCACCCACCTCCACTCGACACGATCCTCCAGCTGCATCTAGTCACCAATCTTCATCTGATGCTTTTTCCCTGGGGAACTTCTCCACTCCACACAACTCTGAAGGTTCGAGTCCCGTGCAGGATGCTATGATGCTGAAAGGATGTTGCTGTGGAGAAGGTGAAATCACGGACGGAGTGCTGGATGCTGAGGAGTTTGCTGGCCTGGACCCACCCGAAAGGGGTTGGAGCATTGTGGTAAGTGGTTACATTGTAAGCGAATGGGGGTGCTAGGTGTTGTGGAAGGTGTCAGATTGGGCAGAGAAGAAAGCCGTGGCAGCTGCCTGGTGAGAGGACGTGTGGGAGTGCTGGTTGGCAGGGATGAGTGGTACCATGGGATGAGGTGGCGGAGCAGGTTGACAACAAAGGGTGGAGATGGAAATACCGCTGACTCGGAGGAAGGGAACGGGTTAAGGACCTGGGTAAAAGCAGCTTGATGGCAACGCAGCAGGGAAGATAGGACGGTTAATGGCTTCAAAGTAATTGATTCGATAATTTAAAAACTTTTTTTTGTTTTTTTGTTGTTTAAAACAACAAGATGCCCTACTCTGTTGAGGTCTCCGCTGCACCACCTTGCTATCTATCTCTCTCTCTCTCTCCTCCTTTGGCCACCTCCGAATCCACCCTCCCAGTGTGACCTTTCACCTCTGGTACCTTCCCTCTTCTGGATCTGTCAACCATCTCCCTCTCTGGCTTCGTCAACCTTCGCCTGTGTCCATTACCCACCTCCACTCTATCCTCCATCGCCTCGATACTTCGTCAACCTTCGCCTGGGTCCGTCACCCACCTCCATTCGACACGATCCTCCAGCTGCATCTTTCACCAATCCTCACCTTATTCATCTCCAGGGAAACTTCTCCACTCAACACAACTCTCCAGCTACATCAATCTTCACTGGTCATCCTCCGGTTTGCTAGCTGCACAACGACAACCGACCCTCAGCACCAATCTGCTTGTGTTTGCCACAGCACCGACACGGGAGACGAACCCATGACCTCACCGTTACGGTGCAGCAACGCTATCCACTGGGCTATACACTCAGTCGATGAGATAGGGCAGAATTCTTGACCCGATCTAGCTCTTCAGCTTCAACCATGCGGCGGCTCGGCCTCAAGCTTTCCGTCTCCGGAGCAATGGCTAGTGAGTTCGATCCCTGGGATAACACAAACCTCTTGCCAGAAGGGCACAAGTTATAGGTTTCTGCGGTGGCTCAGCCTCAAGTCTTCTGTCTCCCAAGTGCTTGGTCCTGGGTTCGATCCCTGTACGTCTCTGAGGTTATTTGTTTTTTTTCCTCACGAAAGCCTAAAAGATGGAAAAGCACATACCTCCTGTCAGAAGAGCTAAATGTGTAGATCTTCTCCGTGGCTCAGCCTCAAATGTTCTGCCTCCCGACAGCTTGGACCTTGGTTCGATCCCCGTATGTGTCTGAAATTACTTATTTTTTTTCTCACGAAAGCCGAAAAGATGAGGAAGCACAATCCTCTTGCCGGAAACTTACAGAAGGGCACAAGTTATAGGTTTCTGCGGTGGCTCAGCCTCAAGTCTTCTGTCTCCCAAGTGCTTGGTCCTGGGTTCGATCCCTGTACGTCTCTGAGGTTATTTGTTTTTTTTCCTCACGAAAGCCTAAAAGATGGAAAAGCACATACCCCCTGTCAGAAGAGCTAAATGTGTAGATCTTCTCCGTGGCTCAGCCTCAAATGTTCTGCCTCCCAACAGCTTGGACCTGGGTTCAATCCCAGGTCCAGAGCAGCACCTGGGTATGGAAGATAGGAAGCTTAATGGCCTCAAAATTAGGGAATCAATATTTTTATCATTTTTGTCGTTTTTTTGTTGTTGCTGAAAAACAACAAGATGCCTTACTCTGTTGAGGTCTGTACGATACCTTATGGATCCGTCAACCATCTCCATTCGATGCCTCCACCTCTGGTTTCGTCAACGATCGCCATGGGACTTCCCGGGTACTCTCCTGGGTCCGTCACCCACCTCCACTCGACACAATCCTCCAGCTGCAACTAGTCACCAATCTTCATCTGATGCTTTTTCCCTGGGGAACTTCTTCACTCCACACAACTCTGAAGGTTCGAGTCCCGTGCAGGATGCTATGATGCTGAAAGGATGTTGCTGTGGAGAAGGTGAAATCACGGACGGAGTGCTGGATGCTGAGGAGTTTGCTGGCCTGGACCCACCCGAAAGGGGTTGGAGCATTGTGGTAAGTGGTTACATTGTAAGCGAATGGGGGTGCTAGGTGTTGTGGAAGGTGTCAGATTGGGCAGAGAAGAAAGCCGTGGCAGCTGCCTGGTGAGAGGACGTGTGGGAGTGCTGGTTGGCAGGGATGAGTGGTACCATGGGATGAGGTGGCGGAGCAGGTTGACAACAAAGGGTGGAGATGGAAATACCGCTGACTCGGAGGAAGGGAACGGGTTAAGGACCTGGGTAAAAGCAGCTTGATGGCAACGCAGCAGGGAAGATAGGACGGTTAATGGCTTCAAAGTAATTGATTCGATAATTTAAAAAATTTTGTTTGTTTTTTTGTTGTTTAAAACAACAAGATGCCCTACTCTGTTGAGGTCTCCGCTGCATCACCTTGCTATCTATCTCTCTCTCTCCTCCTTTGGCCACCTCCGAATCCACCCTCCCAGTGTGACCTTTCACCTCTGGTACCTTCCCTCTTCTGGATCTGTCAACCATCTCCCTCTCTGGCTTCGTCAACCTTCGCCTGTGTCCGTTACCCACCTCCACTCGATCCTCCATCGCCTCGATACTTCGTCAACCTTCGCCTCGGCCTCAAGCTTTCCGTCTCCGGAGCAATGGCTAGTGAGTTCGATCCCTGGGATAACACAAACCTCTTGCCAGAAGGGCACAAGTTATAGGTTTCTGCGGTGGCTCAGCCTCAAGTCTTCTGTCTCCCAAGTGCTTGGTCCTGGGTTTGAGCCCTGTACGTCTCTGAGGTTATTTGTTTTTTTTCCTCACGAAAGCCTAAAAGAGGGAAAAGCACATACCCCCTGTCAGAAGAGCTAAATGTGTAGAGCTTCTCCGTGGCTCAGCCTCAAATGTTCTGCCTCCCGACAGCTTGGACCTGGGTTCGATCCCCGTATGTGTCTGAAATTACTTTTTTTTTTTTCTCACGAAAGCCGAAAAGATGAGGAAGCACAAACCTCTTGCCGGAAACTTACAGAAGGGCACAAGTTATAGGTTTCTGCGGTGGCTCAGCCTCAAGTCTTCTGTCTCCCAAGTGCTTGGTCCTGGGTTCGATCCCTGTACGTCTCTGAGGTTATTTGTTTTTTTTCCTCACGAAAGCCTAAAAGATGGAAAAGCACATACCTCCTGTCAGAAGAGCTAAATGTGTAGATCTTCTCCGTGGCTCAGCCTCAAATGTTCTGCCTCCCGACAGCTTGGACCTTGGTTCGATCCCCGTATGTGTCTGAAATTACTTATTTTTTTTCTCACGAAAGCCGAAAAGATGAGGAAGCACAATCCTCTTGCCGGAAACTTACAGAAGGGCACAAGTTATAGGTTTCTGCGGTGGCTCAGCCTCAAGTCTTCTGTCTCCCAAGTGCTTGGTCCTGGGTTCGATCCCTGTACGTCTCTGAGGTTATTTGTTTTTTTTCCTCACGAAAGCCTAAAAGATGGAAAAGCACATACCCCCTGTCAGAAGAGCTAAATGTGTAGATCTTCTCCGTGGCTCAGCCTCAAATGTTCTGCCTCCCAACAGCTTGGACCTGGGTTCAATCCCAGGTCCAGAGCAGCACCTGGGTATGGAAGATAGGAAGCTTAATGGCCTCAAAATTAGGGAATCAATATTTTTATCATTTTTGTCGTTTTTTTGTTGTTGCTGAAAAACAACAAGATGCCTTACTCTGTTGAGGTCTGTACGATACCTTATGGATCCGTCAACCATCTCCATTCGATGCCTCCACCTCTGGTTTCGTCAACGATCGCCATGGGACTTCCCGGGTACTCTCCTGGGTCCGTCACCCACCTCCACTCGACACAATCCTCCAGCTGCAACTAGTCACCAATCTTCATCTGATGCTTTTTCCCTGGGGAACTTCTTCACTCCACACAACTCTGAAGGTTCGAGTCCCGTGCAGGATGCTATGATGCTGAAAGGATGTTGCTGTGGAGAAGGTGAAATCACGGACGGAGTGCTGGATGCTGAGGAGTTTGCTGGCCTGGACCCACCCGAAAGGGGTTGGAGCATTGTGGTAAGTGGTTACATTGTAAGCGAATGGGGGTGCTAGGTGTTGTGGAAGGTGTCAGATTGGGCAGAGAAGAAAGCCGTGGCAGCTGCCTGGTGAGAGGACGTGTGGGAGTGCTGGTTGGCAGGGATGAGTGGTACCATGGGATGAGGTGGCGGAGCAGGTTGACAACAAAGGGTGGAGATGGAAATACCGCTGACTCGGAGGAAGGGAACGGGTTAAGGACCTGGGTAAAAGCAGCTTGATGGCAACGCAGCAGGGAAGATAGGACGGTTAATGGCTTCAAAGTAATTGATTCGATAATTTAAAAAATTTTGTTTGTTTTTTTGTTGTTTAAAACAACAAGATGCCCTACTCTGTTGAGGTCTCCGCTGCATCACCTTGCTATCTATCTCTCTCTCTCCTCCTTTGGCCACCTCCGAATCCACCCTCCCAGTGTGACCTTTCACCTCTGGTACCTTCCCTCTTCTGGATCTGTCAACCATCTCCCTCTCTGGCTTCGTCAACCTTCGCCTGTGTCCGTTACCCACCTCCACTCGATCCTCCATCGCCTCGATACTTCGTCAACCTTCGCCTCGGCCTCAAGCTTTCCGTCTCCGGAGCAATGGCTAGTGAGTTCGATCCCTGGGATAACACAAACCTCTTGCCAGAAGGGCACAAGTTATAGGTTTCTGCGGTGGCTCAGCCTCAAGTCTTCTGTCTCCCAAGTGCTTGGTCCTGGGTTTGAGCCCTGTACGTCTCTGAGGTTATTTGTTTTTTTTCCTCACGAAAGCCTAAAAGAGGGAAAAGCACATACCCCCTGTCAGAAGAGCTAAATGTGTAGAACTTCTCCGTGGCTCAGCCTCAAATGTTCTGCCTCCCGACAGCTTGGACCTGGGTTCGATCCCCGTATGTGTCTGAAATTACTTTTTTTTTTTTCTCACGAAAGCCGAAAAGATGAGGAAGCACAAACCTCTTGCCGGAAACTTACAGAAGGGCACAAGTTATAGGTTTCTGCGGTGGCTCAGCCTCAAGTCTTCTGTCTCCCAAGTGCTTGGTCCTGGGTTCGATCCCTGTACGTCTCTGAGGTTATTTGTTTTTTTCCTCACGAAAGCCTAAAAGATGGAAAAGCACATACCCCCTGTCAGAAGAGCTAAATGTGTAGATCTTCTCCGTGGCTCAGCCTCAAATGTTCTGCCTCCCAACAGCTTGGACCTGGGTTCAATCCCAGGTCCAGAGCAGCACCTGGGTATGGAAGATAGGAAGCTTAATGGCCTCAAAATTAGGGAATCAATATTTTTATCATTTTTGTTGTTTTTTTGTTGTTGCTGAAAAACAACAAGATGCCTTACTCTGTTGAGGTCTGTACGATACCTTATGGATCCGTCAACCATCTCCATTCGATGCCTCCACCTCTGGTTTCGTCAACGATCGCCATGGGACTTCCCGGGTACTCTCCTGGGTCCGTCACCCACCTCCACTCGACACAATCCTCCAGCTGCAACTAGTCACCAATCTTCATCTGATGCTTTTTCCCTGGGGAACTTCTTCACTCCACACAACTCTGAAGGTTCGAGTCCCGTGCAGGATGCTATGATGCTGAAAGGATGTTGCTGTGGAGAAGGTGAAATCACGGACGGAGTGCTGGATGCTGAGGAGTTTGCTGGCCTGGACCCACCCGAAAGGGGTTGGAGCATTGTGGTAAGTGGTTACATTGTAAGCGAATGGGGGTGCTAGGTGTTGTGGAAGGTGTCAGATTGGGCAGAGAAGAAAGCCGTGGCAGCTGCCTGGTGAGAGGACGTGTGGGAGTGCTGGTTGGCAGGGATGAGTGGTACCATGGGATGAGGTGGCGGAGCAGGTTGACAACAAAGGGTGGAGATGGAAATACCGCTGACTCGGAGGAAGGGAACGGGTTAAGGACCTGGGTAAAAGCAGCTTGATGGCAACGCAGCAGGGAAGATAGGACGGTTAATGGCTTCAAAGTAATTGATTCGATAATTTAAAAAATTTTGTTTGTTTTTTTGTTGTTTAAAACAACAAGATGCCCTACTCTGTTGAGGTCTCCGCTGCATCACCTTGCTATCTATCTCTCTCTCTCCTCCTTTGGCCACCTCCGAATCCACCCTCCCAGTGTGACCTTTCACCTCTGGTACCTTCCCTCTTCTGGATCTGTCAACCATCTCCCTCTCTGGCTTCGTCAACCTTCGCCTGTGTCCGTTACCCACCTCCACTCGATCCTCCATCGCCTCGATACTTCGTCAACCTTCGCCTCGGCCTCAAGCTTTCCGTCTCCGGAGCAATGGCTAGTGAGTTCGATCCCTGGGATAACACAAACCTCTTGCCAGAAGGGCACAAGTTATAGGTTTCTGCGGTGGCTCAGCCTCAAGTCTTCTGTCTCCCAAGTGCTTGGTCCTGGGTTTGAGCCCTGTACGTCTCTGAGGTTATTTGTTTTTTTTCCTCACGAAAGCCTAAAAGAGGGAAAAGCACATACCCCCTGTCAGAAGAGCTAAATGTGTAGAGCTTCTCCGTGGCTCAGCCTCAAATGTTCTGCCTCCCGACAGCTTGGACCTGGGTTCGATCCCCGTATGTGTCTGAAATTACTTTTTTTTTTTTCTCACGAAAGCCGAAAAGATGAGGAAGCACAAACCTCTTGCCGGAAACTTACAGAAGGGCACAAGTTATAGGTTTCTGCGGTGGCTCAGCCTCAAGTCTTCTGTCTCCCAAGTGCTTGGTCCTGGGTTCGATCCCTGTACGTCTCTGAGGTTATTTGTTTTTTTTCCTCACGAAAGCCTAAAAGATGGAAAAGCACATACCCCCTGTCAGAAGAGCTAAATGTGTAGATCTTCTGCGTGGCTCAGCCTCAAATGTTCTGCCTCCCGACAGCTTGGACCTGGGTTCGATCCCCGTATGTGTCTGAAATTACTTGTTTTTTTTTCTCACGAAAGCCGAAAAGATGAGGAAGCACAAACCTCTTGCCGGAAACTTACAGAAGGGCACAAGTTATAGGTTTCTGCGGTAGAAAGATAAAGCCGTCACAGCAGCTGCCTGGTGAGTGCTGGTTGGCAGGCATGAGGATGAGGGGTACTGCAGGTTGACAGAGAATGGGGGCGAGGGGAGGAGGTTGAGAAACCCTTCACTCAGGGAAAGGGAACGGGTTAAGGAAGCAGAGCAGCACCTTGGGGATGAATGGTACCGTGGGCTGAGGGTGGAGCAGGTTGAAAGGGGAGAAGGGAAATACTTGGAGGAAGGGCACAGGTTAAGGAAGCAGAGCAGCACCTGGGTAGGGAAGATAGGAAGCTTAATGGCCTCAAAGTTAGGGAATCAATATTTTTATCATTTTTGTCGTTTTTTTGTTGTTGCTGAAAAACAACAAGATGCCTTACTCTGTTGAGGTCTGTACGATACCTTCTGGATCCGTCAACCATCTCCATTCGATGCCTCCACCTCTGGTTTCGTCAACCATCGCCATGGGACTTCCCGGGTACTCTCCTGGGTCCGTCACCCACCTCCACTCGACACGATCCTCCAGCTGCATCTAGTCACCAATCTTCATCTGATGCTTTTTCCCTGGGGAACTTCTCCACTCCACACAACTCTGAAGGTTCGAGTCCTGTGCAGGATGCTATGATGCTGAAAGGATGTTGCTGTGGAGAAGGTGAAATCACGGACGGAGTGCTGGATGCTGAGGAGTTTGCTGGCCTGGACCCACCCGAAAGGGGTTGGAGCATTGTGGTAAGTGGTTACATTGTAAGCGAATGGGGGTGCTAGGTGTTGTGGAAGGTGTCAGATTGGGCAGAGAAGAAAGATGTGGCAGCTGCCTGGTGAGAGGACGTGTGGGAGTGCTGGTTGGCAGGGATGAGTGGTACCATGGGATGAGGTGGCAGAGCAGGTTGACAACAAAGGGTGGAGATGGAAATACCGCTGACTCGGAGGAAGGGAACGGGTTAAGGACCTGGGTAAAAGCAGCTTGATGGCAACGCAGCAGGGAAGATAGGACGGTTAATGGCTTCAAAGTAATTGATTCGATAATTTAAAAACTTTTTTTTGTTTTTTTGTTGTTTAAAACAACAAGATGCCCTACTCTGTTGAGGTCTCCGCTGCACCACCTTGCTAGCTATCTATCTCTCTCTCTCTCTCCTCCTTTGGCCACCTCCGAATCCACCCTCCCAGTGTGACCTTTCACCTCTGGTACCTTCCCTCTTCTGGATCTGTCAACCATCTCCCTCTCTGGCTTCGTCAACCTTCGCCTGTGTCCGTTACCCACCTCCACTCTATCCTCCATCGCCTCGATACTTCGTCAACCTTCGCCTGGGTCCGTCACCCACCTCCATTCGACACGATCCTCCAGCTGCATCTTTCACCAATCCTCACCTTATTCATCTCCAGGGAAACTTCTCCACTCAACACAACTCTCCAGCTACATCAATCTTCACTGGTCATCCTCCGGTTTGCTAGCTGCACAACGACAACCGACCCTCAGCACCAATCTGCTTGTGTTTGCCACAGCACCGACACGGGAGACGAACCCATGACCTCACCGTTACGGTGCAGCAACGCTATCCACTGGGCTATACACTCAGTCGATGAGATAGGGCAGAATTCTTGACCCGATCTAGCTCTTCAGCTTCAACCATGCGGCGGCTCGGCCTCAAGCTTTCCGTCTCCGGAGCAATGGCTAGTGAGTTCGATCCCTGGGATAACACAAACCTCTTGCCAGAAGGGCCCAAGTTATAGGTTTCTGCGGTGGCTCAGCCTCAAGTCTTCTGTCTCCCAAGTGCTTGGTCCTGGGTTCGATCCCTGTACGTCTCTGAGGTTATTTGTTTTTTTTCCTCACGAAAGCCTAAAAGATGGAAAAGCACATACCTCCTGTCAGAAGAGCTAAATGTGTAGATCTTCTCCGTGGCTCAGCCTCAAATGTTCTGCCTCCCGACAGCTTGGACCTTGGATCGATCCCCGTATGTGTCTGAAATTACTTATTTTTTTTCTCACGAAAGCCGAAAAGATGAGGAAGCACAATCCTCTTGCCGGAAACTTACAGAAGGGCACAAGTTATAGGTTTCTGCGGTGGCTCAGCCTCAAGTCTTCTGTCTCCCAAGTGCTTGGTCCTGGGTTCGATCCCTGTACGTCTCTGAGGTTATTTGTTTTTTTTCCTCACGAAAGCCTAAAAGATGGAAAAGCACATACCCCCTGTCAGAAGAGCTAAATGTGTAGATCTTCTCCGTGGCTCAGCCTCAAATGTTCTGCCTCCCAACAGCTTGGACCTGGGTTCAATCCCAGGTCCAGAGCAGCACCTGGGCATGGAAGATAGGAAGCTTAATGGCCTCAAAATTAGGGAATCAATATTTTTATCATTTTTGTCGTTTTTTTGTTGTTGCTGAAAAACAACAAGATGCCTTACTCTGTTGAGGTCTGTACGATACCTTATGGATCCGTCAACCATCTCCATTCGATGCCTCCACCTCTGGTTTCGTCAACGATCACCATGGGACTTCCCGGGTACTCTCCTGGGTCCGTCACCCACCTCCACTCGACACAATCCTCCAGCTGCAACTAGTCACCAATCTTCATCTGATGCTTTTTCCCTGGGGAACTTCTTCACTCCACACAACTCTGAAGGTTCGAGTCCCGTGCAGGATGCTATGATGCTGAAAGGATGTTGCTGTGGAGAAGGTGAAATCACGGACGGAGTGCTGGATGCTGAGGAGTTTGCTGGCCTGGACCCACCCGAAAGGGGTTGGAGCATTGTGGTAAGTGGTTACATTGTAAGCGAATGGGGGTGCTAGGTGTTGTGGAAGGTGTCAGATTGGGCAGAGAAGAAAGCCGTGGCAGCTACCTGGTGAGAGGACGTGTGGGAGTGCTGGTTGGCAGGGATGAGTGGTACCATGGGATGAGGTGGCGGAGCAGGTTGACAACAAAGGGTGGAGATGGAAATACCGCTGACTCGGAGGAAGGGAACGGGTTAAGGACCTGGGTAAAAGCAGCTTGATGGCAACGCAGCAGGGAAGATAGGACGGTTAATGGCTTCAAAGTAATTGATTTGATAATTTAAAAAATTTTGTTTGTTTTTTTGTTGTTTAAAACAACAAGATGCCCTACTCTGTTGAGGTCTCCGCTGCATCACCTTGCTATCTATCTCTCTCTCTCCTCCTTTGGCCACCTCCGAATCCACCCTCCCAGTGTGACCTTTCACCTCTGGTACCTTCCCTCTTCTGGATCTGTCAACCATCTCCCTCTCTGGCTTCGTCAACCTTCGCCTGTGTCCGTTACCCACCTCCACTCGATCCTCCATCGCCTCGATACTTCGTCAACCTTCGCCTCGGCCTCAAGCTTTCCGTCTCCGGAGCAATGGCTAGTGAGTTCGATCCCTGGGATAACACAAACCTCTTGCCAGAAGGGCACAAGTTATAGGTTTCTGCGGTGGCTCAGCCTCAAGTCTTCTGTCTCCCAAGTGCTTGGTCCTGGGTTTGAGCCCTGTACGTCTCTGAGGTTATTTGTTTTTTTTCCTCACGAAAGCCTAAAAGAGGGAAAAGCACATACCCCCTGTCAGAAGAGCTAAATGTGTAGAACTTCTCCGTGGCTCAGCCTCAAATGTTCTGCCTCCCGACAGCTTGGACCTGGGTTCGATCCCCGTATGTGTCTGAAATTACTTTTTTTTTTTTCTCACGAAAGCCGAAAAGATGAGGAAGCACAAACCTCTTGCCGGAAACTTACAGAAGGGCACAAGTTATAGGTTTCTGCGGTGGCTCAGCCTCAAGTCTTCTGTCTCCCAAGTGCTTGGTCCTGGGTTCGATCCCTGTACGTCTCTGAGGTTATTTGTTTTTTTTCCTCACGAAAGCCTAAAAGATGGAAAAGCACATACCCCCTGTCAGAAGAGCTAAATGTGTAGATCTTCTGCGTGGCTCAGCCTCAAATGTTCTGCCTCCCGACAGCTTGGACCTGGGTTCGATCCCCATATGTGTCTGAAATTACTTGTTTTTTTTTCTCACGAAAGCCGAAAAGATGAGGAAGCACAAACCTCTTGCCGGAAACTTACAGAAGGGCACAAGTTATAGGTTTCTGCGGTAGAAAGATAAAGCCGTCACAGCAGCTGCCTGGTGAGTGCTGGTTGGCAGGCATGAGGATGAGGGGTACTGCAGGTTGACAGAGAATGGGGGCGAGGGGAGGAGGTTGAGAAACCCTTCACTCAGGGAAAGGGAACGGGTTAAGGAAGCAGAGCAGCACCTTGGGGATGAATGGTACCGTGGGCTGAGGGTGGAGCAGGTTGAAAGGGGAGAAGGGAAATACTTGGAGGAAGGGCACAGGTTAAGGAAGCAGAGCAGCACCTGGGTAGGGAAGATAGGAAGCTTAATGGCCTCAAAGTTAGGGAATCAATATTTTTATCATTTTTGTCGTTTTTTTGTTGTTGCTGAAAAACAACAAGATGCCTTACTCTGTTGAGGTCTGTACGATACCTTCTGGATCCGTCAACCATCTCCATTCGATGCCTCCACCTCTGGTTTCGTCAACCATCGCCATGGGACTTCCCGGGTACTCTCCTGGGTCCGTCACCCACCTCCACTCGACACGATCCTCCAGCTGCATCTAGTCACCAATCTTCATCTGATGCTTTTTCCCTGGGGAACTTCTCCACTCCACACAACTCTGAAGGTTCGAGTCCCGTGCAGGATGCTATGATGCTGAAAGGATGTTGCTGTGGAGAAGGTGAAATCACGGACGGAGTGCTGGATGCTGAGGAGTTTGCTGGCCTGGACCCACCCGAAAGGGGTTGGAGCATTGTGGTAAGTGGTTACATTGTAAGCAAATGGGGGTGCTAGGTGTTGTAGAAGGTGTCAGATTGGGCAGAGAAGAAAGCCGTGGCAGCTGCCTGGTGAGAGGACGTGTGGGAGTGCTGGTTGGCAGGGATGAGTGGTACCATGGGATGAGGTGGCGGAGCAGGTTGACAACAAAGGGTGGAGATGGAAATACCGCTGACTCGGAGGAAGGGAACGGGTTAAGGACCTGGGTAAAAGCAGCTTGATGGCAACGCAGCAGGGAAGATAGGACGGTTCAAAGTAATTGATTCGATAATTTAAAAACTTTTTTTTGTTTTTTTGTTGTTTAAAACAACAAGATGCCCTACTCTGTTGAGGTCTCCGCTGCACCACCTTGCTATCTATCTCTCTATCTATCTGAGTGCTGGTTGGCAGGCATGAGGATGAGGGGTACTGCAGGTTGACAGAGAATGGGGGCGAGGGGAGGAGGTTGAGAAACCCTTCACTCAGGGAACGGGTTAAGGAAGCAGAGCAGCACCTGGGTAGGGAAGATAGGAAGCTTCCACCTAGCTCGGACCGCTGTGACGATTCCTTCCTAGTGTTGAGCGGCATAGGCCATATTCGAATTCGTGAATATATGGACGAATATTCGTCATATATTCGCGAATATTCGCAAATTCGTAATATTCTCGTTTTATTTTCACAAAACCGGGAAATTCGCGAATCCGAAAATTAACATATGCGAAAATTTGCATATACAAAATTAAAATAAGCGAAAATTCGCATATGCGAAAATTAGCATATGCAACTTTTCGCATATGCGAAAATGCGCGCACCAGTCTCACACAGTAGTATTAGAGCCTTCTTTACACCACACAAGCTGGAAGCAGAGAGGGATGATCACTGTGATGTGTACTGTGAAAAAAATAAAAAATAAAAAACGAATATTCTTAATTATGAATATATAGTGCTATATTCGCGAATATTCGTGAATTCGCGAATATGCGATATTCGCGAATAAAATACGCATTGCGAATATTCGCGAGCAACACTATTCCTTCCAGACGTATATCATTTCTGCAAAATTGGTAGGGAAACATTTTAGGTGCAGCAATCACCCAGCACTGCATTAAGTAGTACAGCTATAAGAAGATATGTCATTCAGAAACAAGGAAAAGCTCTTCACACCTAGCTTTTTTATGCTCCTGAATGGCATATCTGTTTATAATAGCTCAGCTATTATAGACAGATTTGCCTATAACATATAATCAAAGCTTTCTATAATAGCTGAGCTATTATAAGCAGATATGCCATTTAGGAGCATAAAAAAGCTAGGGGAGAAATTGTCATCTAGCTTTTCTGGGCTCCTGAATGTCATATCTGCTTATTATAGCTCAGCTATTCTAGAAAGATTTGACAAAAAGTTATAGGAAAATCTGTCTATAATAGCTGAGCTATTATAAGCAGATATGCCATTCACAAACCCAGAAAAGCTAGGTGACAATGTTTCACCTAGCTTTTTCATACTCCTGAGTGGCATATGTTCTTATAATAGCTCAGCTACTATACTATCTATAATAGCTGAGCTATGATAAGCAGATATGCCATTCAGGAGCCCAGAAAAGCTAGGTGACAATTTCTCACCTAGCTTTTTCATTCTCCTGAATGGCATATCTGCTTATCATAGCCATGTTTGCCTATAACATATAGTCAAAGCTGTATATAACAGCTGAGCTATTATAAGCAGAAATGCCATTCAGGAGCATGAAAAAGCTAAATGAGAAATTGTCATCTAACTTTTCTGGGCTCCTGAATGGCATATTTGCTTATCATAGTTCCGCTATTATAGACAGCTTTGATTATATGTTATAGGCAAATCTGTCTATAATAGCTGAGCTTTTTTAGCAGATATGCCATTCACGAAGCCAGAAAAGCTTGGTGACAATGATTCACCTAGCTTTTTCATACTCCTGAGTGGCATATGTTCTTATAATAGCTCAGCTACTATAAGCAGACATGCCATTCAGGAGCATGGAAAAGCTTGGTGAGACATTGTCACCTAGCTTTTCTGTGCACCTGAATGGCAAGTCAGTTCATGTCTGGTGGACTAGTGATACCTTTGGGGGAAACTCCTGGGGCAGAGAATAATGTGCGCCGGCGGCAGGACCTCAGGCAGGTGGCAGCTACAGCACACACAGTAATTTTTTAAACTTGGCGGCGCTGGCCGAATATGGGGGAGGAGTCTCATACCCTACCCTGATGTCATGTGGGGCACGCAGGTGAGCAGGTTACGCAGCCACGTCCCCACCAGGGCCATAGGTAAGCCTGTGGGCCTGGGACATCGCAGGGCCAGCCCTCTTTTACTGTTATCCAGAGGCGGCTCTAGAATTTGGGAGGCCTTAGGCATAACTCAAACATGAGGCCCCTGCATCATTTTCTGCAGACTTCACATAGTGATCGAGACCACAATCACCAATTGAAAAAAAAAAAAACATTTAGCAACTTTTGGGGTGCGTCAGTTTCTATGCAGTGCACTTTTCGGTAAAAAAGACTCTTAATCTTTATTCTGTAGGTCCATACGATTAAAATGATACCTACTTATATAGGTTATTTCTATTTAACTACTTTAAAAAAAATTCTTGTACAAAAATGAGTCTGCTTTAAAGTGTCTCTTCTCACCCCTATAACCCTTTTATTTTTCCGCATACAGGGCGATATGAGGGCTCATTTTTTTGTGCTGTGATCTGAAGTTTTTATCAGGACCATTTTTTTTGATGACATCTTTTGACCGCGTTTTATTTTCCAACCAAAAATACGCACTTCTGGACTTTGATATTTTTTCACGCTTTGCCTTTCACTGTGTAACTTAAATAACATTATATTTTATAAGTTGAGACATTTGTACACGTGGTGATACCACATATGTTTATAGTGTTTTTTTTTTTTTTTACATTATTTCATTTGAAAAATGAGAAAAGGGGGTGATTCAAACTTTTATTACGAAAGGTGTTAAATCACATGTATTTACTTTTTTTTTTTGCACTCTTTTAGTCACCATGTATAGGCCGGCCAGTATAGGCCAGCGAGTAAAGGGACATAATACTGTGGGGCTATATACATTGACTGTGCTGTACCCACTGCCCTGATTACTATATATATATATATATATATATATATATTTGTCAGGATCCGGATAGGTATGCAGCGAGGACACTGGTGGTGGATCCTCTGTGTCAGTGGAGTGATGACGTGGGCCGTACCAGGGGAACGGAGTCTAAGGGGTTACTGGTTTTCACCAGAGCCCGCCGAAAAGTGGGATGGACTTGCAGCAGCAGGTAACCCCCAGGTCGTTCCACCCGATAGCGACTCAACCCCAGCTGACAGCTGAGACAGGCGCGGTACAGAAGGACAAGGCAAGAGCAAGGTCGGACGTAGCAGAAGGTCCAGGAAGGCAGCAAGGGTCGTAGTCAGGGGCAACAGCAGAAGGTCTGGAACACAGGTTGGGAACACAGAAAATGCTTTCACTGGGCACTAGGCAACAAGATCCGGCGATGACAGGAAGGGGAAGTGGGTTTTTATAAGGAGGGAGCAGGTGCAGGTACTGATTGGGCCAGGCGCCAATTAATGGCGCACTGGCCCTTTAAGTCTCAGAGAGCCGGTGCACGCGCGCCCTAGGGAGCGGGGCCGCGCACGCCGGGACTGAGCAGACGGAGGACGGGGCAGGTGAGGAGATTGAGATGCTAGCCGCGGCTGGGTGCGTCCCGCTACGCGGGTCGCATCCCCGCCAGTGACAGTAGTGCAGCGCTCCCGGTGAACGGATCTGACCGGGGCGCTGCACGGAGGTGAACGCCGCGAGCGCTCCGGGGAGGAGCAGGGACCCGGAGCGCTCGGCGTAACAGTCCCCCCCCCCTTTGGTCTCCCCCTCTTTTTGGAGCCTAGGAACCTGTGGATGAGCTCCTTGTTGAGGATATTATCCTTGGGTTTCCAAGACCTCTTTTCGGTGCCACAATTCTCCCAGTCTAAGAGAAATTTTTTTTTACCTCTGACTACCTTGGAGGCGAGGATTTCCTTTACAGTGAAGACATCAGAGGAGCCAGAGACAGGAGCAGGAGCGGTGACCTTGGGGGAAAAGTGGATAAGAATGAGAGGTTTGAGAAGGGAAACATGAAAGGAGTTAGGAATACGAAGAGAAAGAGGAAGATGAAGTGTATAGGAGACAGGATTGATTTGACTCTTGATTTTAAATGGTCCAAGGTAACGTGGACCCAGCTTGTAGCTGGGAACGCGAAAGCGGATATACTTGGCAGAGAGCCACACTTTGTCCCCAGGAGCGAACACAGGAGGAGTTCTTCTCTTCTTATCCGCATGTCTCTTCATACGAGACGAGGCCAGTAGGAGCGACTTTTGAGTCTCCTTCCAGATAACAGAGAAGTCCCGGGTAACTTCATCTACAGCAGGCAGTCCAGAAGAAGTGGGAATGGGGAGGGGGGCAGAGGGTGATGGCCGTACACTACAAAGAACGGGGATTTGGCAGAGGTTTCCGAATTTTTGAAATTATACGAGAATTCAGCCCAGGGTAGAAGGTCGACCCAATCATCTTGGCGGGAGGAGACAAAATGTTGCAAATAGTCACCAAGAATCTGGTTGACTCTCTCTACTTGTCCATTGGATTGGGGGTGATAGGAGGACGAGAAATTTAATTTGATTTTTAAATTGTTACAGAGAGCACAAATTCAACACAAATTGAACGCCTCTATCCGAGACGATATGCGTGGGAAGCCCGTAAAGGCGAAAAATATGCTGAAAAAATTGCTTCGCCAATTGTGGCACAGAAGGAAGACCTGGAAGTGGAATGAAGTGTGCCATTTTGGAGAAACGATCAACGACCACCCAGATGACGGTGTTGCCATGGGATACAGGCAGATCCGTAATAAAATCCATGGCAATTTGGGACCATGGCTGCTCGGGGACGGGTAAAGGAAGGAGGAGTCCAGCAGGCTTCTGGCGAGGGGTTTTATCCCGGGCGCAAACAGTACAGGCCCGAATGAAATCAGTGACGTCACCCTCTAGCGTAGGCCACCGATACAAACGAGAAATAAGCTGGATGGACTTTTTAATGTCAGCATGGCCAGCAAGGTGAGAGGAATGTCCCCATTTGAGGATCTTGAGGCGCTGGCGTGGAGGAACAAAAGTCTTTCCAGGAGGAGTTTGTCCCAGAGAAGCTGGAGCAGAGGAGACCAGGCACTCAGGAGGTACGATATGCTGCAGAGGGACTTCAGATTCGGTGGCATCAGAGGAACGTGAAAGGGCGTCAGCCCTGACGTTTTTGTCTGCAGGACGAAAGTGAATCTCGAAGTTAAAGCGGGTAAAAAACAACGACCATCTAGCCTGGCGAGGATTCAGACACTGAGCAGACTGGACGTACGAGAGATTCTTGTGGTCAGTGTAAATGACAATGGGGTGTTTGGAACCCTCCAATAGATGCCTCCATTCTTCGAGTGCTAACTTGATGGCTAGAAGTTCACGATCTCCAATGGAGTAATTTTTTTCTGCCGGAGAGAAAGTTTTAGAGAAGAAACCACAAGTAATGTTACGTCCGGTAGAGTTTTTTTGGAGAAGTACGGCTCCGGCTCCAACTGAGGAGGCGTCCACTTCCAGAAAGAAAGGTTTCGATGGGTCAGGTCTGGACAGCACTGGAGCAGAAGCGAAGGCAGTTTTGAGACGATTGAAGGCCTCATCTGCTTGAGCAGGCCATGACTTAGGGTTGGCATTCTTCCTGGTCAGGGCCACAATAGGGGCCACAATGGTGGAGAAATGGGGAATAAACTGTCGGTAGTAGTTGGCAAATCCCAGAAAGCGTTGGATAGCACGGAGTCCAGAAGGGTGTGGCTAATCTAAAACCGCTGAGAGTTTGTCTGGGTCCATTTGAAGCCCTTGGCCAGAGACTAGGTAACCTAGGAAAGGAAGAGAATTGCATTCAAAGACATTTTTCCATTTTGGCATACAGGTGATTTTCACGAAGTCTCTGGAGCACTAGACGGACATGACGGCGGTGTTCCTCCAGGCTAGAGGAGAAAATCAAGATGTCGTCCAGGTAAACCACAACATAGGTATATAACAAGTCCCGAAATATCTCATTAACGAAGTCCCGGAAGACTGCAGGGGCGTTGCAGAGCCCAAAGGGCATAACTAGATATTCGAAATGTCCGTATCTGGTATTGAATGCGGTCTTCCACTCATCACCTTTCCTGATGCAAATATGATTATATGCGCCTCTTAAGTCCAATTTAGTGAAAATATTGGCACCACGAAGACGGTCAAAGAGTTCAGAGATCAAAGGCAGGGGATAGCGGTTTTTGATGGGGATTTTATTTAAACCGCGGTAGTCAATGCATGGCCGTAAGGATCCGTCTTTTTTTAGAGACAAAGAAGAACCCCGCTCCAGCAGGGGATGAGGGCTTCCGAATGAAACGTCTCTTAAGGTTCTCCTGGATATAGTCGGACATGGCTTGAGTCTCTGGGGCAGACAGAGGGTAGATCCTGCCCCGGGGTGGAGTGGTACCAGGAAGGAGGTCAATGGGGCAGTCATAAGGCCTATGAGGTGGTAAGATCTCTGCTTGTTTTTTGCAGAAAACATTGGCAAAGTCCTGGTAGGCCTTGGGAAGACTCGGTATAGGTGGAGCCACAGGGGTTTGACAAGTGGAAGCAGATGTGAGGCAGTGTTTGAGACAAGATGGACCCCAACTTTTGATCTCCCCGGTCTTCCAGTCAAGGGTAGGAGAATGACGTTGGAGCCATGGCAGACCGAGGAGGATTTCAGAGGTGCAGTTGGGTAGGACAAGAAATTCAATTTTTTTGTGATGCAGTCTAATGCTCATAAGCAGGGGTTCTGTGCGGTAACGCACAGTGCAGTCCAATTTTTCTCAGTTGACAGAAGAAATGTAGAGCGGCTTGACAAGACTGGTCACTGGGATGCTGAACCTATTAACAAAAGAGGCCAAAATAAAAATTTCCTGCAGAACCGGAGTCCAAGAAGGCCACAGCTGAGAAAGAGGAGTTGGCGGAAGGAGAAATCCGCACAGGCACACTGAGACGTGGAGAAGCAGAATTCACATCTAGAGTCGTCTCACCTTTGTAAGGTAACGGAGTGCGTCTCCCCTGACGTGGAGGGCGGATAGGACAGTCTTTTAGGAAGTGTTCGGTACTAGCACAGTACAGGCATAGATTCTCGTTACGGAGGGGAGTCCTCTCTTGTAGGGTCAGGCGGGACCGATCCACATGCATAGCCTCCTCGGCAGAAGGCACAGGAACAGATTGTAGTGGACTTTGGAAGAGAGGAGCCGGGGAGAGAAATTGCCTGGTGCGAACAAGATCCTTTTCCTGTCAGAGCTCCTGGCGTCTTTCTGAGAAACGCATGTCGATGCGGGTGGCCAAATGGATAAGTTCAGACAGGTTAGCAGGAATTTCTTGTGCGGCCAGTACATCTTTGATGTTGCTGGATAAGCCTTTCTTGAAGGTCGCGCAGAGGGCCTCATTGTTCCAGGATAGCTCTGAGGCGAGGGTACGAAACTGGATGGCGTATTCGCCTACGGAAGAACTCCCTTGGACTAGGTTCAGCAAAGCAGTCTCGGCAGAGGAGGCCCGGGCTGGCTCCTCGAAGACACTACGAACTTCAGCGAAGAAGGACTGGATAGTGGCAGTGGCAGGATCATTGCGGTCCCAGAGCGGTGTGGCCCATGACAAGGCCTTTCCAGACAGGAGACTGACCACGAAAGCCACCTTAGACCGTTCAGTGGGGAATTGGTCCGACATCATCTACAAGTGTAGGGAACATTGGGACAGGATACCACGGCACTGTTTAGAGTCCCCATCAAACTTGTCCGGTAGAGACAGGCGGAGATGGGAGCGGCCACTCGCTGCGGAGGAGATGCAGGAGCTGGCGGAGGAGATGATTGCTGATGCTGTGGCAAAAGTTGTTGCAGCATGACGGTCAGTTGAGTCAGCTGCTGTACTTGTTGCGCGATCTGTTGGGTTTGCTGGGCGACCACCGTGGTTAGGTCAGCGACACTAGGCAGCGGGACCTCAGCGGGATCCATGGCCGAATCTACTGTCAGGATCCGGATTGGTATACAGCGAGGACACTGGTGGTGGATCCTCTGTGTCAGTGGGGTGATGACGTGGGCCGTACCAGGGGAACGGAGTCTAAGGGGCTACTGGTTTTCACCAGAGCCCGCCGCAAAGCTGGATGGACTTGCAGCGGCAGGTAACCCCAGGTCGTTCCACCCGATAGCGACTCAACCCCAGCTGACAGCTGAGACAGGCGCGATACAGAAGGACAAGGCAAGAGCAAGGTTGGACATAGCAGAAGGTCAGGGCAGGCAGCAAGGGTCGTAGACAGGGGCAACAGCAGAAGGTCTGGAACACAGGTTGGGAACACAGAAAATGCTTTCACTGGCCACTAGGCAACAAGATCCGGCGATGACAGGAAGGGGAAGTGGGTTTTTATAAGGAGGGAGCAGGTGCAGGTACTGATTGGGCCAGGCGCCAATCAATGACGCACTGGCCCTTTAAATTTCAGAGTGCCGGCGCATGCGCCCTTGGGAGCAGGGCCGCGCGCCGGGACAGAGCAGACGGAGGACAGGGCAAGTGAGGAGATTGGGATGCGAGCCACGGGCGGGTGCGTCCCACTACGCGGGTCGCATCCCCGCCAGTGACAGTAGTGCAGCGCTCCCGGTCAGCGGATCTGACCTGGGCGCTGCACAGAGGTGAACGCCGCGAGCGCTCCGAGGAGGAGCAGGGACCCGGAGCGCTTGGCGTAACAATACATATATATATATATATATATATATATATATATGTTTATATATAGCAGCCAGGGCCGTGGGTACAGTACAGGGCAGCTGATGTATATAGACCTGCATTATTATGTCACTGTATACCAATGACTGTGCTGTGTCATCTGAACTGGCCCATACTACATATATTATATATGATATATGGGCCAGGCCAGGCAGAGAACACAGCACAGTCATTGATATACAGTGACATAATACTGCTGTGCCATATACATTGTGCTGTTCCCACTGCCCTGGCTAATATATATATATATATATATATATATATATATATATATATATATATATATACATATGTATTAGACTTGTGCACGACCAAAAAATTTGTTTTTTTTCGTTTCGTACATTTTCGTATTAAAAAAATGTCGGTTCTGTTGCACATTCGTTATCGAGTAATTCGTTTCATTGTTTTTCGGATGCATCCGTATATTTTCGGATCCATCCAAAATATCGTTCGGATGCATTCGTTATATCAGAGCCGTCCATTATTTCGGACACATTCGTTACATTCGCCGCATTCGTTACTTCGGACGTATTCGTTATTTCGGCCGCATTCGTTATTTCGGCCGCATTCGTTTCACTTTCGAATTCGGCAGATTACATTATTCGTTTTATGTTGCTGTATTCCTAACGATTAACGAAAACAGCCAAAGTAAAGTTAGGCCAGGTCAGTCAGGGGCTCAGAGTTTTCACCCAGTGGCCCAGATTTATCAAACTGTGTGAGAGAAAGAGTGGAGTGGTCTGGTCTCCCATAGCAACCAATCACAGTTCAGCTTTCACTTTACCAGAGTTCATTATCTGACATGTGATTGGCTGTTGTGGTCACTCCCCTTTTTCTCTCACACAGATTGATAAATCTTGCCAGCGTGTACTGAGAGTGAGAAATTGATTGTATTGTGCGTAAATTGTGTGAAAAAAACAATGTCTGGAATGAGAGAAATTGTGTCTGTGGTGTCTGGGAGAGACGATGGTGAGGGTGAGCGTGCTGTTGTGGATGTGAGTGATAGAGCATGTGTGAGTGAGCGTGCGGATGATGTGTCTGAGTGTAGTGGTGGCGTGGAGAGGAGAGGAGAGAAGAGGAGGAGTAAAGTCCGAGCAGGTCCAATCGCAAGACAAAGTGGTTGGACAATATCGGACTCTGGCAGTGGCAGCCACACATCTGAGTCTGAGAGTCTGCACTCAGTGGGTGTCCCACCAGCCAAAAAACAAAGAGGGACGAAATTCACGGAGGCAGAGAACGTAGCACTGGTGGCTGCTGTTAGCACAGAAAAATCTGTGTTATTCAACACGACAGTGGGCACCCAGGAGAAGATGGCCGCCTGGAGCCGGGTGAGGGAGAAAGTGTTCCAAGTTGGAAGAGGCACAGCGGACAGGACAGTTCTCAGCATCAGGCATCGGTGAGTAAATATTTCAGTATGATATCATCATCAATGTGTTGGCAAAGACATATTGCAAAGCATAAACTATGCTGGTCTTGGTCTAGGACAATACCATTCCATAACCTTTATTGTTTGTTACACATATGTCCTTTACATCCTAGATTTGTAATTACATCTAGTGTATACCGGTGTATCTGTGGTTTCGCCCCTAAAGCAAATGCTCCATAAGTGGGGAACCACCATTCTTGCAAAAAAATAGTGGACTTGCTCATCTGCATAACTACCGGTAATTATGTATGCGTGACATGAGGATACACATATGAGGGGGCAATGTTTTTGTATTCTGACCCCTATAACTTTCTTAGTTCTCCTTATACGGTCCTGTATGATGCACCCCAATCTGTAGTTTTTGACAGTACCATTTTTGTTTTAAAGGGGTACTCTGGTTGAAAACTTTTTTATTTTTTCTTAAATCAACTGGTGCCAGAAAGTTGATCAGATTCCATAAACCTTACAGTACGTATTAAGTTGCTGCTGAATTCTACATAGGAAATTCATTACTATTTGTAACCTAGAGCTCTCTGCTGATATCATGAGCACAGTGCTCTCTGTTGACATCTCTTTCCAGTTTAAGAACTGTCCAGAGTAGGAGAAAATCTTCATAGCAAACATATGCTGTTCTGGACAGTTCCTAAAATGGACAGAGATGTCAGCAGAGAGCACTGTGCTTGTGATGTTAGCAGAGAGCTCTCTGTTTGAAAAACAAAATAATTTCCTCTTTAGCAGCTAATAAGTACTGGAAGGAATAATATTTTTTTTAATTAAAATGTACACATCTGCCTAATTTTCTGGCACCAGTTGATTTAAAAAAAAGTACCCTTTTTAATGTGACTTTTTTTTATGTATTTTTTATTTTTTTTTTAAGTCAGGAGTTGCAGTTAGTTACTACAACTACCATCATGCCCTCATACATGTGGCTCATCAGCTGCTCCAAATGAAATTCCAACTCCCAGCATGTTGGACTATACTAGTATATAGTCCATAGGTCAGTGTTTCCCAACCAGGGGTGCCTCCAGCTGTTGCAAAACTACAACTCCCAGCATGTTGGGAGTTGTAGTTTTGCAACAGCTGGAGGCACCCCTGGTTGGGAAACACTAACCTATGGACTATATACTAGTATAGTCCAACATGCTCAGATTTGTAGTTTTAAAACAGCTGGAGGCACCCCTGGTTGGTAAACACTGCTATAGTATATTTTGACATTTCCCGGGACTTGAAGGATTGGTTTGATAAACTAGTAAAGATAAAGAGGATAAGTCTGACTATATCTGTGTAGTGTGGTATAAATGCAGAAATATGAGCATTCAAGCAAAAGAACAAAATTGTTTCTCAACAAAACAGTTTATTGTCATAAAACGGAAATGGTATGATAAACTTGAATAAACTATTTTATGTAAAACACAATCAGGTACTATGACTGCAGGGCATCAGTAGTCAAAAAACTTCAACTTCAAGAACTGGGAGCTGGAATTGAAGAAGCACCTCCTGCCAGAGGCTCAGACATCCGAGGCAGAGAGATCTGGTGAGTAAAATGATATAGATAGATTAGATGAGATAGAGATAGAGATAGAGAGAAAACGGGGTAGAGCAGCACCTCAGTGGAAAATAGGAAAAATAGTAGGGGTGCGCATCAGTCGCTGGGACCCTGGTCCTGGGTCCAAATGGACAGCATAAAACAAAAGGGATGACCGCAGCACTCCATAGATTAAAAAAGAAAATTGTCTTTATTCCATGAACAAAACTTGGTGCGACGTTTCGGTGTCCTCACAACACCATTCTCAAGCCTTTTTTAATCTATGGAGTGCTGCGGTCATCCCTTTTATATATATATATATATGATTAATTATGTATTACAATAATATTAATTGATAAACCAACAAGAAAATAAAAATAAAAAATAACTATTAGAACTTATACAATAACTGTATTACTATATACTTGTATCCCCCCCCCCCCCCACCCCTAGCTCAATACTGATTCTTAAAGGGGTACTCCAGTGAAAACCTTTTTTCTTTTAAATCAACTGGAGGCAGAAAGTTAAACATATTTGTAAATTACTTCTATCAAAAAAATCTTAATCCTTCCAGTACTTATTAGCTGCTGAATGCTACAGAGGAAATTCCTTTCTTTTTGGAACACTGATGACATCACGAACACAGTGCTCTCTGCTGACATCTCTGTCCATTTTAGCAACCATGCATAGCGGATGTATGCTAAGGGCAGCATGGTGGCTCAGTGGTTAGCACTGTTGCCGTGCAGTGCTGGGGCCTTGGGTTCAAATCCCACTAAGGACAAAAATAAATAAAGTGTGATAAGTGTTATAATAATGTCAGCAGAGAGAACTGTGGTCGTAATGTCATCAGAGAGCATTTCAAAAAGAAAAGAATTTCCTCTGTAGTATTTAGCAGCTAATAAGTACAGGAAGGATTAAGATGTTTTAATAGAAGTAATTTACAAATATGTTTAACTTTCTGCCACCAGTTGATTTAAAAGAACAAAGGTTTTCACCGGAGTACCCCTTTAAAGCATTTATGCCATTTGTAATGTTGGGACATGCAGATGCCAGGGAATCTAGTCTACCCCGTTGTTGTCCTATACAGTAACCCCCCGACATGCGATGGCCCCGACATATGATCAAATCGACATACGATGGCCTCTCAGAGGCCATCGCATGTCGATGTCAGCATCGACATACGATGCTTTTATATGTCGGGGCCATCGCATTATCTGCTATCCGACAGCGCAAAATGCTTAAGCTGCTGTCGGATAGCAGTTTAAGCATCCCGGACAGGTTCACTTACCTATTCCCGCAGCTCCGGGTCCACTTCACGATCCTCTGGTGTCTTCTGTATCTTCTCCAGGGTCCAGGCCTCACTTTCCGGCATCGTTATTACGTCGTTACGCATGCCGTCCCGGCGCAGCAACGCAATACCGTCACAAGAAAGCGAGGCCCGGACCCTGCAGAAGATGCGGAAGAAGCCGGAGGATCATGAAGTGGACCCGGAGCAGCGGGACAGCATCGGGAGCCCCTGGGACAGCATCGGGAGCGGTGAGGATGCGGTCTGGAGCGGCGGGGACAGGTGAGTACAGCTTCCTATACTTTACATTGCACAGATCCCTCAACATACGATGGATTCGACAAACGATGGGTCATTTTGGAAAGAATTACCATCGTATGTTGAGGGACCACTGTACTATCAGACCAAATAACGAAGTAGAGCAGGCCCCCATAGAGATTGATTAAATAATTAACATAGAGCATATCAGACAAAATGGCTGAACTGAACAGCATATATAGTGGTCCCTCAACATACGATGGTAATCCGTTCCAAATGAACAATTGTTTGTTGAAACCATCGTATGTTGAGGGATCCGTGCATTGTAAAATATAGAACAGTGGTCTACAACCTGCGGACCTCCAGATGTTGCAAAACTACAACACCCAGCATGCCCTGACAGCCAACTGTTGTCCGGGCACTGCAGGGAATTGTAGTCTTGCAACATCTGGAGATACGCAAGTTGAAGACCACTGGTATTGAAGGTTATACTCACCTTTCCCCGCCGCTACGGACCGTCACCGCTTTTCACCGCTGCCCTGGATGTCACCTGCCATTGCTGTCGCCGTGTCCCCGACGCTCCGGCAAGGCCTCTGCTTCCTCGGCATCCTCGCTCTCCGTCGCCGCCATTACGCCACTATGCAAGACGCTCCTATTGGATGACAGGATGGCGTGCACAGCGACGTGATGACAACGCTGACGATGCAGGGGATCCTGAAGAGGATGCGCCGGAGCCCCGAGGACAGGTAAGTTATGTTGAGAAATGGTCACATGATTGAAAGCCCGGAAATAGAGTGATCTACGGCCACCCCTTTCCTTAAGAATAAGATGTCAGCGAGTCAAAGGAATGAGACACACTGTAATGTCATCTTTTGACATGTCCACACAACTCGTAAATTTGTACTTTCTAATTCTATATTGATAGCAATGTGGATATTATGTAAATTACTCAGCTAAATTGCCTATTGTGATAAAAAAGCATGGTTAGCTATTTGCAATGGTGTATATTTGTGGTCTATAATGGTGTATAACATTTATAGGGTTAGATGACAAATATACACCAGTACAATAACTTAATTATTATATTGTTAAGCCTTAGGGAGAGTATGTTGTGTATCATGTAATGATCAACAACACAACTGCTTTCAGTCACTTGATTTTTATTTTAAAATACCTTTTTATTTTTATTATTATTTTTATTTTTTAGATCAACAAGGCCAGGCTTCATTAAGGAGTCACCATGACAGTTCCCCACCATCACCTGTCCTGTCACAATTGGAGAGCTGGAGGGACGTTGAGGCAGATGATAATGTGCCAGTACCTGAGGAGGACATGGGCCAACCCCTGAGCTCAGCTGCCTGTTCACCAGCTATCCCCAGTCCACTATCTCCAACCCCAGCACCCGCATCTGTCCCAATGGACACGTACCTTAGGGTACTCCAAGAAAGGGACAGGTTGTCCAGGGAGACGAGGCACCTTGCATGGGAGATGCAACGCTTGAATAGGACCATGCACCGACTTCACCGTCGGCAGGCTGACGACTTCCAAGTGATGTTGGCCAGCACCTTCAGGCCACAGCACAGCTAAGGGTGGACCTCCTGATGGCAATATTTTTAGGCTGGTTGACAGTTTTGTTATGTTAGAAATGTTGGCAATGTTCAGGTTTATTGTATTACCTCTGTATTCTATTACCAAAGTTTCATGTTGACTTGTATATTGTAGCCTCATACAAAATGGTGCCAAATCCTGCCTACAATATAAACATGCAATTGGTATGATTATGCTGGCTGATTGTAGACAGCAGGCATACAAGGCAAAAAAATGATGATTACAGTTGTTATTTATTGCTACATTTGCATTCAAGGCCTTTGCCATCAAAATATTGTAGGTAAGAAAAAATTGATCTCCTGTTGTGGTGTCTACATGATTGATGATAACTTTGATAGCAGAGCACAGATTCCACCAGTGCATGAAATGTGTATTGCAATAGTACCTCTAATTTATTATTATTATTTACCTCAACAGTTGGAGAGGTGGGGTCCTGAGGCATTGTGAATCTCGGTGTAATGTCCGTTTATTTGTTTTTGCATTTTCCCGTTTCAGGCCCTGTTCCGACATTGTTTTTCATGCATTATATGTTTTCTGTGCTTTTCTTCCAGGCGTGGAAGAGTTAAGCCTTTCACACATGTGTTAGGCGAGTGTGGCTTAATAACTCCACCTCAGTCTGTATTATTGTTTTCCTTTTTTGTCTTGGACCGACTTAGTAATATATATTGTGTTTTTACGCCACTGCACTTTAGCGCAGGAAGGGACCGGCTCCAAGTTGTCGACTCACCGTTTAGGGTGAGTGGGCAAGTAGGCAGGGAGAGCTCAGTTTAGGGCTCACTCTCACTGTCCCTGGTCGGTCCATGACACTGGGCCCCGCTTTTCCGAATGTTGAGACACAGCCATATTGTCTTTTTAAGTGTAATGGTCCACCTGGGAATTAAAGTTAAAGGGGTATTCCGTCCAACAGCATTTTATCCCCTATCCAAAGGATAGGGGATAAGATGTCTGATCGCTGGGGGTCCCAGCAGTGGGCCCCCGCGATCAGACATCTTATTCCCTATCCTTTGGATAGGGGATCAAATGTTTTTGCCCGGAATACCCCTTTAAGGTACTAAAGCTATACATTTATTACACTGTGACTTTTAATATGCTGCTGGGATCTGTGCTCCATTTAATAGAGGTCACTTAAGTGTCAAATGCATTGTAAAGCACTACTGTCATTTAAGGGGTACTCCGGCGCTTAAACATCTTATTCCCTATCCAAAGGATAGAGGACAAGATGCCTGATCGCGGGGGTCCCGCCGCTGGGGACCCCTGTGATCTTGCACGCTGCACCCCAGTTAAAATCAGTCCCCGGTGACTGATTTTAACTGGGGTGCCGCATGCAAGATGAGGGAAGTCCCCAGCGGAGGGACCCCCGCGATCAGGCATCTTATCCCCTATCCTTTGGATAGGGGATAAGATGTCTAAGTGCCGGAGTACCCCTTTAAGAAAAAAAAATTGTCATTTACTTACCACTGATTTGCTGAACTCCTTTACCACATAAATTTACGTCCTTGTTGTATCCACAAAATTGTCCACTAAATGTCCACTAAATCCTAAAAGAAGGAGGGAAAGAGATAAATTAAATAACAACTGATAACACAACGGGATCCAACATTCCAACTTGTAACCAAGAACTTCAACTTTTAACTTGAACTGTAGAACTCATAACCAATCGGTGTCAAAGCTTAGGGCAGGATATCCCAGCTTGGGCATGTTTACTTTAAGAAAAGTCATCTGCTCCATGAGCTGAGGGGCCAGCTGTGAACGCTGTGGGTAGAGAATATTACCAGTGACTGAAAATACCCGTTCACTTTGCACAGAGGTTGGGGGGCAGGATAGGAGCTCCTGGGCCACCATGGAGAGAGCAGGCCAAATCGCCCTCCTTTCATCCCAGTACTTGAGACTATCCGCTGTAGGTGCCAGATGGGGTTCAGACAAATAACTTTTTACAGTCTCTGCAACCTTATCTCTGGGTATCCTTGAGGGTTGTCTGGTGTGCCCGACCAAGGTTTGCAAAGTTTCTGCCCAAAAGTCAGCAGCTCTTGATGAGTGTCCAGCAGTGTTTGTGATGGGTGATGATGACATAGCAGGCTCATCCTCCTCTTCTTCTTCATCATCATCATCATCATTGTCCCTCTCTGACGGCACAACCAAGTGTCTTTGCCTGTCACACACCCTGTTGATTAATTTCTCTCTCCAGCTTGTTAGGGAATTGGCTTGGAGTGCCATTTGCCCTTAATTCGGGGGTCACACATGGTGGCAAGCATCAGTTCAGGGCAAGCATCAGTGAGCTCTGTGATCCTCCGGTTTAATTGTCCATGCAGTCTCCTGACAAGTGTGGCAACATCAGGTACTATGTATCCTCCAGACAAGTTTTCTCTATGGTTGAGGATGGCATCCATTTTGTTAACAAGATGGTTAAAGAGGGGGATGACTTGAGCCAAGCTTGCATATTCTTGACTTAGGTTTGCTGTGTCTGCACGAAAGGGGCTTAGTACAGTCACCACCTGAGCTATTATTTTCCACTCCTCCCTGCTAAGTGGTCTGGTCACACCGAGGACATGTTCATGTGACATTGCATGTATTGCTTTTTGTTGCTCCAGAATTCTTTCAAGCATGTCCCAATGTAGAATTCCACCTGGTGCTTACATCCTGCTTCAGGCGGTGTTGAGGAAGACCTGCCTTAATCTGCTCCTGCCTGAAAATGTGACTGTCCTTCACACTTCTATGAAAATGGCCTGCAATTTTCCTACAGGAGTCTAACACTTCAGAGAGCTTTGTATTGCTCTCAGTGGTGTCATCTATACCAGCCTTTACTAAAAGATGGAGGACATGGGCGGAGCATCGGACACCAACAAATTTGCCATCCCGCAGTGCTTTTAACATATTGGCTGCCTCATCAGTGACCACAAACCCCATCTTCGCCCTGTGTATTTGCCTGCTCCCCAAGCCACTCTGCCACCATTTTCTGTAATGCACGAGTTATGTTATGCGAGCTGCGCTGCTCATCTAAAACCTCTGCATGCAGTAGGAATGAGCAGTGCCCCTGATTTTGTTTTTCTACAACATCAGCTCCTGTGCTTCTTGACCCTGATGTAATTTGGGCTGGTTCCATTACAATGGGCTGCCACCAGTGTGCTGTTAGTGATAAGAAGGCATGCTGCCCACTGGGAGCACTCCACAAGTCTGTGGTGAAATGTACTGACTGTCCTGCGGCTCTGCCTAGCTCCTGTTTTATTAACTCCACACAAGATTTATGTAAGAAGGGTACTATACTGCGACTAAATGTAGTACGGGATGAATTACATACTGGGGTGCAACTGCCTGCATTAGACGTTTAAACGGTTCCCCCTCCACCATGTTAAAGGGAGCTCCCCCGACGGCTATGAGCTCGCCAATGAGGCGGGTAATTTTACGGGACTGCTGTCTTGAAATCCCCCTGGAATGAAATCCACTAAATTGATCCAAGGTGGGCTGTTTTGATTGACTGGGGTCAACAGCTTCACCTCTGTGCCCCTTGTCCAGGTTATCTGAGCTGATGGTAGCACTGGAACTAGAACTACTTGCCCTTTTTTACTAGGTTGAGGTGACAACAACCCACTGTCTTCTCTTAACAGGACTGGCTTGTGGTGTGTGCGCAAATGGTGATTCATGCCAGAATTAGTCAGATGCCCTATAACTCTACCACGACTGACTTCCCTGCCACATAGCTTACATTTAGCTGATCTACCATCACCAACTATTGAAAAATGCTCCCAAACTTTAGATTTCCGGCTGGAACTGGAACCGGGTAGTGCAGATGGGGCATTTTGCGGGAGGGGATTGCTTTTGGAAGCTGGAGGCCTTGTACTGGGGACGGTGGCACTACTTGAATGGGAGGGTGGTGTATCCATTACAACTAAAGAGCCAGAGGATGATGGTGGTGATGATTCTGGAAGGTCAGTTGTAAATAGGAGTGGCAATACAGGACTTTGATATTGTTCACGACTGGACACATCATGAATGAAATCAAGGGGTACCTCCTCTTCTAAGCTTCCAATGTGTACACCTTGAAGAGGCGTACTTAAATGCATTATGTCCATGTCTGATTGTGAGCCCTGCTTCTTGTTTCCCTCTCCTTCTTGGTGTCTAATAGTGTTGCTCGCGAATATTCGCAATGCAAATTTTATTCGCGAATATCGCATATTCGTGAATTCGCGAATATTCGCGAATATAGCACTATATATTTGTAATTACGAATATTCTTTTTTTTTTTTTTTCACAGTACACATCACAGTGATCATCCCTCTCTGCTTCCAGCTTGTGTGGTGTAAAGAAGGCTCTAATACTACTGTGTGAGACGGGGGCGCGAATTTTCGCATATACGAAAATTTGCATATGCAAAGTTTTCGCATATGCGAATTTTCTCTTATGCTAATTTCCGCATGCCCGAATATTCGCATATGCGAAAATAAAACGAGAATATTACGAATATGTGAACATTTGCGAATATATGACGAATATTCATCCATATATTCGCGAATATTCGCGAATTCGAATATGGCCTATGCCGCTCAACACTAGTGTCTAACAGATTGCGAGACATTAAGGGCCACAGTAGCAGCACTAGTGGTGGTTGTCTTATTTTTTCTTGGATATGATGATGAGTATGGCCACTTGATGAAGCATGGGACTTTGCTGCAGGCCTTGCTGGTGATCCTCTTTTGTAAAAAAGTGCAGGTGTTACCTTAGCTTGTTTGCCTGTTGTCTCTGTGCCAGAAGCCAAGTTATCATCAGGTAAACCGTCCATTTCTGCAAATCCAGTGACTCACTTCACACACTGCAACTGTAACACCACCAGCCAGTCTCACAGGACTACCTCACAACTGAATAAAACAGCCTTACTGTCTGCAATACAGTAGGGATCAAATGGAGTAAGCTAATTGGCTAAAAGTTACCATATGGTACTATGTGACAATGAACTTCGATCATGTGACCTCCCAAGGACCAATTAAAAGAATGTAGAATTATTTCTTTACTTCCGTTTACGGACAACGAACGCATTCGTTATTCACCGAACGCATTTGTTGTTTGCCTGTTCGTATTATCGGGGCTATTCGGAAATGCTCAAGGTATGTTTTCGTGCATTCGGATCTCTCCGAATGTACGAAAACGGTAATATTCGTTCAATATAACATTCGTGCCGAACCGAATTGCACATGTCTAATATGTATAGCAGCCAGGGCAGTGGGAACAGCACAGCACAGCTGATGTATATAGCCCAGCAGTATTATGTCCCTGTATATCAGTGTTTCCCAACCAGGGTGCCTCCAGCTGTTGCAAAACTACAACTACGGCATGCTGGTAGTTGTAGTTTTGCAACAGCTGGAGGAACCCTGGTTGGGAAACACTGCTGTATATCAATGACTGTGCTGTGTTCTCTGACTGGCCCATACAGCATATACTACAATATATAAACATATATAGGGCAGAGGGCACAGCACAGTCACTGGTATACAGTTAGTGACTGAATGCAGCCTGAGACAGCCCCGGCCACTGGGACTTATCTACAGAGCTCGTTACCTTCTGACCTTCTTTTTCGCACTGATGGCCGCCTCTACAGGTCGGAGACTGTCAGACTGGACTGAGCTCCTATACAGACCGCAGAGGCTGTACAGCTGTGAGGTAGTGTCTCTCTCTGCCGTCTTTCTTCTGCTCTGCAGTGAGCAGCCGGGGGAGGGGTCGGACGGGCAGGGACTAATAAGCTGCAATGTCTGTGGCACATGACCAGCCCCATCAGCCCCCTCTCTTAAAGGGGCAGTAGAGGCTGGTCAGAAGCAGCGCTGAGGCCCAAAGGAAATTTTTTATATTTAAACTTCACTCCCAGCGGTCGGGGCCGGAGAGTAGGGAGTTGCAGCGGTCGTGCGCTGGTCGGTCTGTGCGGGCCGTTTGTGCGGGCCCCCGGGCCTATTTTTACGCAGGGGCCTGGAGCTGCCGCTCCATCCGCCCCTACGTTAATCCGGCCCTGATTCCATACACAGAAGAAATGGTGTTACAAATTATGGGGGGGAGGTTCTATTACCCCTTGTGAAAATGAAAAATTTGGGATAACGCCAGCATTTTAGTGAAAAAATAAAAATGTTCAATTTTCAATTCCAACTTTAACGAAAATTCTTCAAACACCTGGGGGGGTGTTTAGGCTCACTATACCCCTTGCTATGTACCGTGAGGGATGTAGTTTCCAAAATGGGGTCACATGTGGGTGTTTTTTTTTTTTTTGCGTTTCCGCCACCCCTGTGCAAATCACCTCAAATGTACATGGTGCTCTCGCTCCTGGGCCTTGTTGTGCACACGAAAAGCATTTTATGTCCACATAATAGGTATTTCCGTACTCCCAAGAAATTGTTTTATAAATTTCGGGGGTCTATTTTTCCAATTACCTCTTGTGAAAATGTGAAAAAGGCAACACCAGCATGTTAGTGTAATTTTTTTATTTTATTACGATAACATGCTGGAGTAGACCACAACTTTACCTTATCATAAGGGGTAAAAGTAGAAAAAGCCCACCAAAATTTGTTAGGCAATTTCTTCCCAGTACGGAAATATCCTATATGTGGCCCTAAACTGTTGCCCTAAAATACGACAGGGCTCCGAAGTGAGAGAGCCATTTGAGGCCTAATTTAGGGATTTTCATGGGACCCAGATGCTAGAATTACACTTACCTCTGATACCAAAATTACCCAACAGCAGTGTTTTCCAAACAAGGTGCCTCCAGCTGTTGCAAAACTCCCAGCATGCCTGGACAGTCAATGACTGTCCGGCAATACTGGGAGTTGTTGTGTTGCAACAGCTGGAGGCTCTTTATGAGAAGTTTTTCATTTTTATTTGGGGGGGGGTAACTGTGTAGGGGTATGTGTATATGTAGTGTTTTACTTTTTATTTAGTGTTAGTGTAGTGTAGTGTTTTTAGGATACATTCACACAGGCGGGGGTTTACAGCGAGTTTCCCACTAGGAGTTTGAGCTAGAGCGAAAAATTTGCTGCATCTCAAACTTGCATTAAACCCTCACCCGTGTGAATGTACTCTGTACATTTACATGGGTAGGGGCAAACCTCCAGCTGTTGCAAAACTACAACTACCAGCATGCCCATTGGCTGTCCATGCATGCTGGGGGTTGTAGTTATGCAACAGCTGGAGGCACACTGATTGCAAAACACTGTGAGTTTGTTACTTAACTCAGTGTTTCCCAACCTGTGTGCCTCCAGCTGTTGCAAAACTACAACTCCCAGCATTCATGGTCTGTCAGTGCACGATGGGAGTTGTAGTTTTGCAACAACAGGAGGCACACTGTTTGGGAAACATTGTCTGTTTCCTAACTCAGTGTTTCCATTCCCGTGTGCCTCCAGCTGTTGCAAAACTAGAACCTCCAGCATGCACTGACAGACCATGAATGCTGGGAGTTGTAGTTTTGCAACAGCTGGAGGCACACGAGTTTGGAAACACTGAGTTAAGTAACAAATTCAAAGTGTTTTGCAACTAGTGTGCCTCCAGATGTTGCTTAATTACAACCCCCCGCATGCATGGACAGCCAAAGGGCATGCTGGGAGTTGTAGTTTTGAAACAGCTGGAGGTTTGCCCTCCCATGTAAATGTACAGAGTACATTTACACGGGCGGGGTTTCACTGCAAGTTTGAGATGCAGCTAATTTTTTGCTGCAGCTCAAACTCCCAGTGAGAGACTCGCTGTAAACCCCCGCTTGTGTGAATGTATCCTAAAAACACTACACTACACTAACACAAAATAAAAAGTAAAACACTACATATACACATACCCCTACACAGTTACCCCCTCCTCCCCCCATCCCCCCAGATAAAAATGAAAAACGTCTCGTATGGGACTGTTTCCAAAACAGCTGTTTCAAAACTACATTAATTTCCCAGCATGCCCTGAAAGCCTTTGCCTGTCTGGTCAGGCTGAAAGTTGTAGTTTTGCAACAGCTGGAGTCACACTGCTTGGGAAACACTGCAATAGCATCTATCAAAAGGTTTGTTATGACATTGTTTCCCAAACAGCATACCTCCAGCTGTTGCAAAACAACAACTCCCAGTATTGCCGGACAGTCATTGACTGTCCAGGCATGCTGGGAGTTTTGCAACAGCTAGAGGCACCGTAGGGTAATTTTGGTGTCAGAGGTAAGTTTAATTCTTGCATCTGGGTCTGTCCCATGCAAATCCCTAATTTAGGCCTCAAATGCGCATTCTCTCACTTGGGAGCCCTGTCGTATTTCAAAACAACAGTTTAGGGCCACATATGGGGTACTTCCGCACTCAGGAGAAATTGCCTAACAAATTTTGGTGTGCCTTTTTTCCTTTTACCCCTTATGAAAAGGTAAAGTTGGGGTCTACTCCAGCATGTTATTTTAAATTTATTTTTATTTTTTACACTAACATGCTGGTGTTGCCCCATACTTTTCCTTTTCACAAGAGGTAAATGGAAAAATAGACCCCCAAAATTTGCAACACAATTTCTCCTGAGTATGGAAATACCCCATATGTGGATGTAAAATGCTCTGCGGGCGCTCAACAAGGCTCAGGAGTGAGAGCACCATGTACATTTGAGGTGATTTGCACAGAGGTGGCAGATCATTACAGCGATTCTGACATAAACGCAAAAAAAAAAAAGAAGCACCCACATGTGACCCATTTTGGAAACTACACCCCTCATGGAATGTAACAAGGGGTATAGTGAGCCTAAACACTCCACAGGTGTTTGATGAATTTTCGTTAAAGTGGGAATTGAAAATGAAAATTATTTTTTTTCACAAAAATGCTGGTGTTAACCCAAATTTTTCATTATTACAAGGGGTAACAGGAAAAAATCCCCCCAGAGTATGGAAATACCCCATATGTGGATGTAAAGTGCTCTGCTGGTGCACTACAATGTTCAGAAGAGAAAGAGCGCCATTGGGCGTTTGGAGAGAGAATGCGTCTGAAATTGAAGGCCATGTGCGTTTACAAAGCCCCCATGGTGCCTGAATATGTGACCCTATTTTGGAAACTACACCCCTCAAGGAATGCAACAGGTGTCTGACAGATTTTTGGAATAGTGGTCAGTGAAACTGAAAATTTCTTATTTTCATGTCCACATTTTGCGAAAATTTGTCAAACACCTGTGGGGTGTAAAGGCTCACTGTACCCCTTGTTACGTTCCTTGAGGGGTGTTGTTTCCCAAATAATGTGACATGTGGGGCTTTCTAAATGAGACATGCCCCCCAAAAACTATTTCAGCAAAATTTGCTTTCCAAAAGCCAAATGTAAGCATTGTAGTGCGCCCCACAGCGCCCCACAGAGCAGTTTACGTCCACACATGAGGTATTTCCATACTCAGAAGAAATGTGGTTACAAATTTTTTTTTTGGGGGTGAGGGAGGGGAACGGGGGGGGTGGGGACATTTTCTCCTATTACCCCTTGTAAAAATGGTATATAAATATATATATATTTTTTGCTGTTATGGTATGGTATCATAGGGGCTTCCTAAATGCGACATGCCCCCGAAAAACCATTTCAGCAAAATTCACTCTCCAAAATCCCGTTGTCGCTCCTTCGCTTATGAGCCCTCTAGTGCACCTACAAAGCCATTTACATTAACATTAGAGATATTTCCTTACTCGAGAGAAATTACTTTACACATTTAGGGGGGGGGGGGGCTTTTTCTCCTTTTACCAATTGTAAAAATTCAAAAACTGGGTCTACAAAAACATATTAGTGTAAAAAATGAAGATATTAAATTTTCTCCTTCACTTTGCTGCTATTCCTGTGAAACACCTAAAGGGTTAACAAACTTTGTGAATGTCATTTTGTGTACGATGATGGGTACAGTTTTTATAATGGGGTCATTTATGGGGTATTTCTAATATGAAGGCTGCTAAAATCCACTTCAAAACTGAACTGGTCCCTGAAAAATTCCAATTTAGAACATTTTATGAAAAATTGGAAAATTGCAGCTGAACTTTGAAGCCCTCTGGTGTCTTCCAAAAGTAAAAACATGTCAACTTTATGATTCAAACATATGATAGACATATTGTATATGTGAATCAATATATCATTTATTTGGAATGTCTATTTTCCTTACAAGCAGCGAGCTTCAAAGTTAGAAAAATGCAAAATTTTCTAATTTTTCAGGAAATTTGGGAATTTTTTCACCAAGAAATGATACAAGTATCGATGAAAATTTACCACTGTGATAAAGAAGAATATGTCACGAAAAAAAACCATCTCGGAATAAAATTCATAAGTAATAGCATCCCAGAGTTTTTAATGCTAAAAGTGACAGTGGTCCAATATGCAAAAAATGCTCTGGTCCTTAAAGTGAAAATGGGCTTGGTCCTTAAGGGGTTAAAGATTATTATTTTTTTTTGCTTATATAAAGCCATACAGGCTATTATTAGAGAATAATGTAGAGGTTCTTATGTATGCTTGTACATACATAAGGGGAGGGGGTGAGAGAGGATGGGGGAGGGGGGTTAGGAAAGTGGGGGAGGGAGTTGGAAAAGCAACGTCCTCAGCACAAGGGGCAAAAGGAGTTTCTCCTAAGCCATTGGGCGATGCACGGGTGGTGATATGGGTGCCCGCATGGAATGGCCGTGACCTCTTCGCCCAGTTCATACTCTGTCAGTTCATAGTCTGGTTGGGCTGATGTTGGTGTCACTAGGGGGCGGCCTCTCTCCCTTCCTCCTGATGGTCTCCCGTGGAGGAGATCAGCCCTGGTCTGCATCCTCTCTCTTCTGCGCTGAGCAGATCTGAGGCCGTCCCGGAGAATAGTCTGGCCTAAATGAGAACAAGAGTATGGAGAAGAAGTAAGAAAATTACTTTTTCTTTTATTATTGATATAGAACATAAGGTAAAATGGTCTTTTCATGATATTATTACTTACCCGCATTCTCTGGGCGATTCAGCCATGTCTGGTTGTCATCAAACAAGCCACGAAGCTCCCAGGAACCCATGGTTCCCAGGTTGGAGGTAGGTCCTCCCTCACTAGGTGCTGGTGGTTTTGGCCCGGATGTAGATAAAATAACAAACAAATAAAACAAAAAAAAAGCAGGAAGAATACGCTAACTATAAATTAGCTCGCCCTTCCTAAGTGAAGCCCTCACCTGAGCAAAGACTCGAAAGGTGCTGAAATGTCTATGAGCAGGGATTTCATAGCTTTTGGTACATTGTAATGTTATATAGAATGTGACATCACCACAGCCTGGCAGCCATGTTACTTCCTTCCAGCTGCACAATATCCCCAATACCATGAATGGACAGATAACTTTTCCAGATTAAACAGAAATATAATGGGGGAGATTTATCCAAACCTGTGCAGAGAATCAGTGGGGCAGTTGCCCATAGCAACCAATCAGATCACTTCTTTCATTTCTCAGAGGCCAATGAAATGTAATGAAAGAGGCAATCTGATTGGTTGCTATGGGCAACCGGTCAACTTTTCCTCTGCACAGGTTTTCAGAAATCTCCCCCAATGTGTAGGGGAAAGTTCTGATCAGTCAGTCCAAATATTATTCTAGAGCCGAAGTTATACCTGAGCCTCAGCATCTGTGGTGGACGTCCATGTAGAAATGAAGAATATTCCTCAGTCCACCTCTCATTTACCTCCTAAAATCTAACAGTAAAATAAGTATAAAATGAACCAATAAAATTACTAAACCAGACATTGTTGCAGACAGGGAAAGGGCCGTGCAGCCTATAACCACCTTTATGAAAACTGCCTCCCCAGCTGCACCTCACCAACAACTAGGGGGCGTCTCACAGATTGAGAAGCGCTGGGCTAGAGCACATCCCAGAATCCTTATAGTTATGAATCTTCACACTTATCTTTCCAGCCATCTGTCTATCCATCTACTCTTGTACCAATAAAATTGTACTATGAATATTGCTGAGCGATGTGGCTTAAAGGGGCACTGCAATTTTTACACTTTCTGTCTAATAAAGTGCCTACCAAAACAAGCATAATTGTAATTTACTTACTTTAACCCTTAGAAAACATGTGACATACATGTAAATCACTGTGCCTTGGTACTCAGAGCACAGCGATGTACATGTACCTCACGCAGTTCTGCGATCATCGCTGTTATCAGCAGCTGGGACCTCATGGATGATGGCAGACATCAGCAGTCCCGCTGATGTACGCCATAAACCCTTCAGATGCTGTGATCAATATTGATTATGGCATCTGAAGTATTAGGGGGCCTACAGACACACATCCAAAAATAAAAAGTTTTAATAGAAGTGAATAAGCCCCTCCCCCAATAAAGAATTAAATTCCCCTCTATTCTCATTTTACAAAAGCAAAAAAGTCAACATACTTGGTATCGCCTCATGCATAATTGTCTGAATTAGTAACCCCTTAAGGACAAAAGGATTTTTCATTTTTGCAGTTTTTCCTCCTCGCCTTTAACCCATTAAAGAAACACCCACTTTTTTTCTAGCGTTTTCAAATTCGCCTCTTTGCCTTCTAAGAGCCATAAGGCCGCATTCACACGAAGTAAATTCCATGCAGAATTCCATGTGAATTTTCTGCATTTAATTCCTTATGAATTTATTGCCCATTAACTTTAATGGGAATCCGCAAGTTCATTCAGACAGCAGAATTTCAGCATGCTTAAATTCTGCATCATGCGGTCTTGAAAAATTTAAGTGTGGTCTTATATTTTTCCGCACTTCGGCTACGGAATCCGATTGAAGTCAATGAGGCCGACTTTCAGCTTAATTTGTTTGGAATTCGCGCGGAATGCATGCAGATACAAACTATGATGTTTAGTTTAATATAAAAATAATAATAAATTCCACATCAAGTTTAACTTCTGTGATCAAAAGTTATTAAAAGGGGGAGTGGGCGCTTATTGTTTTGTGAGAGAGTTGTAGTTTTATAACATCTGAAGGGCCAGATGTTACAGAACTACAACTCCCAGCATGCCTGGACTGTCCAAACTGTGGTCCTCCAGATGGTGCAAAACTTCAACTTCCAGCATGCCCAGACAGCCTTTGGCTTTGGCCAAAAGTTGTCCGTGCATGCTGGGAGTTGTAGTTTTCAAACTCCTAGAAGCACCAGTGAAGATCACTTTACAGCGATCTTCACTGCTACCTCTGATGCTGCTGCTGCCTCCACTTGCCTGCTGGTCCTCCAAGCTGCCTGCTCCACTTGCCGGTCCCCGGTCCCCATGTCTTCCAGGTATCTGCCGCCGGTTCCCCCGCCTCAACGGCCCCCACAGCCATCTTCCGGTGGTACACAGTGGTCTCCAAACTGTTCTCCTCCAGTCCGGGCATGCTGGGTGTTATAGTTTTGCAACAACTGGAGGCACATTGGTTGGGAATCACTGAGTTAGGTAACAGACTACTGTAGTGTTTCTGCACCAGTGTACCTCCAGCTGTTGCAAATCTACAACTCTCAGCATGTGCTGACAGACCATGCATGCTGGTAGTTGTGGTTTTGCAACAGCTGGAGGTACAGTGGTACGAAAACACTGCGGTAGTCTGTTACCTAACTCAGTGTTTCCCAACCAGTGTGCCTCTGGGTGTTGACGATCTGACAATGCATGCTGGGAGTTGTAGTTTTGCAACAGTTGAAGATTCCCCCCTCCCCCATGTGAATTTACAGGGTATATTCACATGGGTGGGGGGTTTACAGTGAGCTTTTCCGCTTTAAGTTTGAGCTGTGGCAAATTTTCCTCTGCAGCTCAAATTCCCAGCGGAAAATTTGCTGTTAACACTACACTACAGAAAATTAAGAGTAAAGCACTACATACACACACCCTGACACTGACCTCTCCTCCTCCATAAAAATTTTAAATGGCTCGTACGGCACTGTTTCCAAAAAGGTGCCTTCAACTGTTGCAAAATAACTCCCAGTATTGCCAGACAGCCATTGACTGTCCAGGCATGCTGGGAGTTTTGCAAAAGCTGGAGGCACCCTGTTTGGGGAACACTGCCGTAGGGTATATTGGTGGAGGAGGTAAACACTATGCTTGCATCCGTGTCCGACCCTATGAAAATCCCTAATTTAGGCCTCAAATGCGCAAGGCGCTCTCTCACACCGGAGTCCTGTCATATTTCAGGGCAACAGTTTAGGGCCACATATGGGGTATTTCCATACTCGGGAGAAATTGCGCTACATATTTTGGGGGGCTTTTTCTAATTTTAACCCTTATAAAAAGTTAAAGTTGAGGTCTACACCAGCATGTTAGTCTACATTTTTTTTTTAATATTTTTATATTTTACACTAACATGCTGGTGTTGCTTTTTAGTTTCACAAGAGGTAAAAGGAAAATAAGACCCCCAAAATTTGTAGCACAATTTGTCCCGAGTACGGAAATACCCCATATGTGGGCCTAAACTGCTCTGCGGGCGCACAACAGGGTTTAGGAGTGTACATTTGAGGCCTAAACTGGTGATTTACACAGGGGCGGCTGCTAGTTACAGCGGTTCTGACATAAATGCAAGAAAAAAAATTCCTGCTTGTGTCCCCATTTTGGAAACTACACTCCTCACGGAATGTAACAAGGGGTATAGTGAGCCTTAAAGTACATCTGCAGCAAAATTCAACTAATCCCCAATCCACAGGATAAGGGATAAGTGTCTGATCTCCTGCACAGGGCCCCCGCATCTATGTGAGCGGCTAATGCGCATAGCATCGACCTCTCTGAGGTCAACGGTACGCCCCCTCCACGTCCCCTCCCCATACAGTTCTATGGGAGAGGGAGGGAGGCACAAATGCTGCCTCCCCGCCTCTTCTAAAGAGATACATAGAGGAGACGTGTCGACCACAATGTCACACTGCGGCCCGCACGTCTCTCCTGCACGGGGTCCGTGCAGGAGATTGCGGGGGGGGTGATCAAGTTCATAAGTTGTATTTTGCTGCAGATGTCCTTTAACACCTCACAGGTGTTTGACGTATCTTCATTAAAGTTGGATGTGAAAATGAAAAATTAAATTCTTTTCACTAAAATGCTGGTGTTACCCCAAATTTTTCTTTTTCACAAGGGGTAATAGGAATAAAGCCCCCCAAAACACCATTTCTTCTGAGTTAGGAAATACCCCATATGTGGATGTTAAGTGCTCTGCGTGCGCACTACAGGGCTCAGAAGGGAAGGAGCGGCATCTGGTTTTTGCAGAGTAAATTTGGCTGAAATTGAAGGCCATGTGTGTTTACAAAGCCCCCATGCTGCCAAAATAGTGGACCCCCCAACATGTGACCCCATTTTGGAAACTACACTCCTCACAGAACGTAACAAGGGGTGCAGTGAGCATTTACACCCCACAGGTGTCTGACAGATTTTTTCAAAAGTGGTCCATGAAAATGAAAAATTGTATTTTTCATTTGCACAGCCCACTGTTCCAAAGATCTGTCAAATGCGAGTGGGGTGTAAATGCTCACTGCACCCCTTGTTACATACCGTGAGGGGTGTAGTTTCCAAAATGGGGTCACATGTGGGGGGGGTACACTGTTCTGGCAGCATGGGGCCTTTGTAAACACACATGGCCCCCGACTTCTATTCCAACCAAATTCTCTGTCCAAAAGCCCAATGGTGCTCCTTCTCTTCTGAGCATTGTAGTGTGCCCGCAGAGCACTTAACATCCACATATGGGGTTTTTCCATACTCAGAAGAAATGGGGTTACACATTTTGGGGGGCTTTTTCTCCTATTACCCCTTGTGAAAATGAAAAATTTGGGGTAACACCAGCATTTTAGTGATTTTTTTATTTCTTTATTTTTTTTTTTTTTCACATCCAAATTTAGCAAAAATGTGTCAATCACCTGTAGGGTGGTAAGGCTCACTATACTCCTTGTTACATTCCTTGAGATGTGTAGTTTACCAAAAAGTATGCCATGTGGGGTTTTCTTTTGCTGTTCTGGCACCATGGGGGCATCCTAAATGCGACATGCCCCCCAAAAAAAACATTTCAGCAAAATTTGCTCTCCAAAAGCCCAATGTCCCTCCTTCCCTTCTGATCCCTCTAGTGCACCCACAAAGCACTCTACATCCATATATCAGCTATTTCCTTACTCAAGAGTAATGGGGTTACAAATTTGGGGGGGATTCTTTTCCTATTAACCCTTGTGAAAATGAAAAATTTGGGGTAACATCTGCATTTTTGTGAAAAAATTCTAATTTTTCCTTCTCAATCACCTGTAGGGTATTAAGGCTCACTATACCCTTGTTACATTATTTGAGGGGTTTAGTTTTCCAAATAGTGTGCTATGTGTGTGTGGGGAAAGGAATGTAACACTGTTACAGCAGAGGTCACTCACATAAAGCTGGCAGAGAGATGCTCGGGTGGAGCCCCCGGTGTGCTGGATGCTGTATTCGCTCACCTGGGCTGAAGCCCCACCTGCCAATAGCCCTGCCCCCAGTCTTCTGCAGTGGGAGTCAAGATGAAGTGGAGGAGGAGGAGGGTCCGGGCACCCAATTTCCAACAAGATGAAAAGCCCCCTGCCCCTCCTCCAGGATTTTGCCATGTAAAAGCCACCACCTGCCAGAAGCCCGGTAAAATAATTTTTTTAAATGCTGATTGGGGACATGCTGCTGGTGGTGGTGATATAGTTTGGGGGGTATTGGGTGGGGCAGTGTTTCCCAAGCAAGGTGCCTCCAGCTGCTGCAAAACTACAACTTTCCGCATGCCCAGACAGCCTCTGACTGTCTGGGCTTTCTGGGTATTGTGGTTTTGCAGCAGCTGGAGGCACCTTATTTGGGAAACACTGGTATGGAGGGATGGGGCACATTCTGAGGAGGGGGTTACTAGGTGGAGTAGTGCAACCTGAGTGCCTCCAGCTGTTGCAAAACTACAACTCCCTGAATGTCCGGACAGCCTATACAGATGGAGGCACCCTGGTTGGGAAACATACACATACACACACACACATGCACACACATATATGTATATATATATATATATATATATGTAGTTAGGAGTAGCCGTATTAGTCCAGTGCCAATATATATGTATATATATGTATAAATATATCATATGATTTCCCCCTCAGGAGATAGAGGTCGCATTGTGCCCCAGAAATGTGTATATGTACAGTACAGACCAAAAGTTTGACCACACCTTCTCATTCAAAGAGTTTTCTTTATTTTCATGACTATGAAAATTGTAGATTCACATTGTATGGCATCAAAACTATGAATTAATACATGTGGAATTATAGACATAACAAAAAAGTGTGAAACAACTAAAAATATGTCATATTCTAGGTGGAAAGTGTCTCCAAGTGCAGTCACAAAAACCATCAAGAGCTACAAAGAAACTGGCTCACATGTGGACCGCCCCAGGAAAGGAAGACTGAGAGTCACCTCTGCTGCGGAGGATAAGTTCATCCGAGTCACCAGCCTCAGAAATCACAGGTTAACAGCAGCTCAGATTAGAGACCAGGTCAATGCCGCACAGAGTTCTAGCAGCAGACACATCTCTAGAACAACTGTTAAGAGGAAACTGTGTGAATCAGGCCTTCATGGTAGAATATCTGCTAGGAAACCACTGTTAAGGACAGGCAACAAGCAGAAGAGACTTGTTTGGGCTAAAGAACACAAGGAATGGACATTAGACCAGTGGAAATCTGTGCTTTGGTCTGATGAGTCCAAATTTGAGATCTTTGGTTCCAACCACCGTGTCTTTGTGCGACGCAGAAAAGGTGAACGGTTGGACTCTAGATGTCTGGTTCCCACCGTGAAGCATGGAGGAGGAGGTGTGATGGTGTGGGGGTGATTTGCTGGTGACACTGTTGGGGATTTATTCAAAATTGAAGGCATACTGAACCAGCATGACTACCACAGCATCTTGCAGCGGCATGCTATTCCATCCGGTTTGCGTTTAGTTGGACCATCATTTATTTTTCAACAGGACAATCCCCCCAAGCACACCTCCAGGCTGTGTAAGGGCTATTTGACCAAGAAGGAGAGTGATGGGGTGCTGTAACAGATGACCTGGCCTCCACAGTCACCAGACCTGAACCCAATGAAGGCAAAAGGGCCAACAAGTGCTAAGCATCTCTGGGAACTCCTTCAAGACTGTTGGAAGACCATTTCAGGTGACTACCTCTCGAAGCTCATCAAGAGAATGCCAAGAGTGTGAAAAGCTGTAATCAAAGCAAAAGGTGGCTACTTTAAGAACCTAGAATATGACATATTTTCCCTCCATTGCTCAGACTCCGCCACTTTTAGAGAAAGCATCTCAGTCTCCAGTAGCTTTAAATGTTTCTGCTGCTAACTCTTGAGCTTAGCAGAGTTCACCTTCTCACTTTCCAGCAATTCTGTCAGGTTTTTGACAGTATCCTCCAGGGACAGCAGTTGTTCTCTCATCTGCTTATTATCTTTATTCAGCTGCGCCATCTTGGACACTTTCTGGTCATAGACTTTTCGCTGAGCCTCTTGTTCAGAGAGCTATGTTCCCAGTAGTAGTTGCGTTAGACTTAAGGTGCATTTCGTTCTGCGCCTCCAGGCTCTGCTCCTTATGAGCCATTACTACTTTGCTTCTCCAGATCTTCCATAGCTACCAACCTAGCCTTGTGATCACTTTGTAGAGCCATATATGATTCACACCGGACATTCACTTCTTCATCCTTGAATGAGACTTGCTTGGCCAGACTCTCCAATTCTCTCTTCTTGCTGGTCACAAGATCCTGGGAGCGGTACAGTTCATCCTGCAGAGCCGCAAACTCATTTTTCTGCAGCTGAAGCTTTGCTTCCTGCTCTTTCAAGCCAACTCATTCCAACTCTTCTCCTCCTTTAGGGGTTGTCGTCCCCTTTGCAAGGACCGTGCCCCCTTGGGCCTCAGGGTAGTCCCCAGACAGTCTCTCTGGACGCTTCTCTGCTCTCCGGCAGACTTTTCTTTAACTTCATCACCGTCTCTTCGCTCACTTGCAGAAACATCAAGAGCTCCTGGGTCTGCAAAAACAACATCTGGTCCAGTGGTTCGACCTTCATGCTCATGATCCATCTCTGGTCCAGACATCACATCTCCTTCACTCAGTACTCTGTCTAAGACAGTAAGCACAGCACCCAACTCCACATGTTCTCTCTTCAGTACTTCTGCATTATCCACAGATATCTCTGTAGCTTCTTTTCCAGTCACCTCTTCCAGATGACCGCGCAATTCTAGCCCCACCTTGGGCTCAACTTCAGCTAGCGGATGGAACCCATGTTCCTGTACCTGATCCGTTTCTGGTTTTACTGAAGATTCTGTTTCAGTAAGAGGCACACTTGTCACTTGAGTCTCTGGATCCTTTTGGACTTGACTCACGTTATGTTCTTCAGTTTTCCCAGCAGTCTGGCAGACCCCTATCTGACATTTTTCTAGTGACTGCTGACACTCCCTATCCTCAGCCTCTGTTGAGTAATTCTCAATTAGTGTGTGGTGCTATTCAAGTGTTGTGAGCCTATCGGGTGTACCTGTTCTAATCACCTGACAGTCTTCCCATAACTGCTGAAAAAATGGCAAATCTGTCCCCAGTACTACATCATACTCCATGGAGGGCTCTATTGCAACCTTGTGACTCACAGTACCATAGGGAGTAGAAAAACAGACATTAATAGTTTTACAACCCCAAATAACTGCCTGTATAGACACTATGACAGGGTCCGGCTTCACCAGATTTAATATACCCCTAGGCTTTAGCAAAGCAATTATCTTTTTACCACCTACTACCAGCTCACACAGGTTTGTCTCGTCAGAGTTGGCAGCAGTACACATTACTTCAGAACACATATGCATGAACTTTTGACAAAAAAACATTATCCCACTGCATAGGTTCAAAATTTACAGGACAGCTCACACAGTCAAGTAGTGACACACCACCATCCATTAGCCCAGGACCCTTTGTGTGCGGTTTCTCTGGCACACTCTCCTCATTCTACAACTGCCAAAAATATGGGAAGTCTCTGCCCAGTATAATCTCTGTCTTAAGCTAGGCAAACACCTCCATAACATGGCTCACTGTCCCAAAACAGGTTTCAAAGTCAATTAGAACAGTCTTACCAGATTCTGGTCAAATCTTCACAAATTGTATTTTGTCCGGGATGACTCTGGATACAGCCTGGTGACAGCCCAGTTCCACGTACAGTGGGATACGACCCACCAGCAACTCACGGATCCTCACATTCATCTTTTCTGGCCTCCTGACCAGAGGACAATCTGGTGCGAAGACGTCCTCTTGCTGAGCTGCAGTTGATCTCTTTAAGGTTTTCACCATAGCATCCATCTTGGCGACAGCCAGTTGCTGTCCACGTCAGTTGCTCCTAGCAACAGCATTTCGACGTCAACCCATTTTTGCAAAACATATAATCCCACATGATTTACTGCTGTTGAGCTGTGGAGGTGGCCCGTCCACCTGTCTCCTCACCTGAGAAAGCACTCACTCACTTGATGTGATCCGTTGCCCCTAGCAATGCTGTCACCACAGGCTCAGTTCTGCTCTTGCACTCCACAGCTGGGCTTGTTCCACTTGCAACATGCACGGTTGGTTGCTTCTGGCAACAACTTCACTGCAACTTGACCGTTGGTTGCTCTTAGCAACATGTTACCTGCATTGTAAGGATTTCTCCCTGGATATAGCTCTGGGATCATCTTTGACACCACCACAGGACACGTTTCCACTTCAATCAGCAGGCAAACAGTTATTTATGCAAGTCCGGCCCCTCGCCAGCTTTATTAGTCAGATTGCAGGATAAATAAAAACATAATACAGGAACAAAACAAAACCCTAGACAGTCCGGTCACTAACTAAACAATCCAGCATGCAGTGTCTATCAACTGGTGGGCTTTTCCTGGCCAGTTAAACGTATGCCTCCTGCAACCTTCTACTCACTGTTCACACACAGAGTTTGCAATGTCTTGCTGTGTGTCTCGTCCACACTTGGGGCCACTCACAGCTCGGGCTGTGTGTTCCTCACCACGACCCCTGCCTCCTCCTACAGCCACCTTGCTCTCTTCTGGGGAGAGCCCAGACTACACTGTCTGACTTCCTTTTAAACATACTTCCCCTTTCTGCAAACTCATTAATTAGGCCACAGTTGGAGGTCTCTTCAGGGTTAGCTAGGGAAATACACCCTTTCCTTGTAACACTGTCACAATATATATATATATATATATATATATATATATATATATTATAATATATTTAATATATCCGGTATACACACTATAAAAACAGTTGCAAGTCACTGATGGCTCATGACCTGCAATTTTTGCTTACAGAAATATCAATGCCTTGATCTGTGTCATTTTTATCTGTACCTTTTTTGTTTTAAATTAGACTTTTCGATCACTTTTTATTTTTTATTTTATTGTAATATATGGTTTGACCAAAAACAGGCATTTCTGGCATTTGTTTTTGTTTTTTGTTTATGCTGTTCACCCTGTATGATGCGAAAACCTTATATTTTAACAAATCAGACAAAGTCACACATTGTGTTATCAAATATTAGTGTTGAGTGAGCTGAGCCCGGCGAACCCGAATTCAACCCAAATTTCGCGGCTTTGTGCGAAAAGGTAACAGTGCCCAAAAGAAACAATCTGGGCAAAGGATTCAGTGGAGCCTATTCCAGGGCTCTCCGGCAGACAGTGTATAAATCTGTGGCTTCTTGCAGACCAACTGGCACAAGACCTGGCATGGATGGCCAGTTAGGAGACCTTACCCTTGAAAACTTTCACGCATGCCCATGGACTTTGCAACACCAGGAACTGCCTCAGTTGCCCTTTGTTGAAGCACTTTTTTTTTGGCAATACCCATTTGCCACAGCCCTGTTAAATGCCCTAAAATATTAACTCAGAGACTCTGTTCCCAGGAGTAGCCTATCACATTGATTGGTGCTTTACAGACTATTTCCTGGAGATCATTGAGGCTGTCCAGGAGGCCTGGCACCTTTTGAACTGTTATAAGGATGTTTGATTTGCCAGGAAATTACTTATTGTAAACTCAGAGGGGATGTCCACCAGGACTGCAATAGGCTGGTATACAGCCTGCTCAGAAACTATTCCATCAGGGACAGTCTGGACATAGAGAAATAAGAGTATTAACAACCTGCTCCTTCCCTTACTCCCCTTCTGTGTTTTGTCTCTTAATTAAGCTTTGGGCCTGTGACCTCCCCTCCCTACCCCCTTCTTGTTTATTGTTTAACTTTGTTTCCTACTGTACTTAGGAATGTTAGTGTTGCATGTGGCATCATGTATAACTTACAGACACCTGTGCTGTATGTTGTTCTGTCATGCTGTGTATAGTAATTGTAGTAATTTAGTGTAATCGCAGTAGATTGTATGTGTATCCAGTCTTATGGAGAGAATAGTCGACACTGCTTCAGGTTACACCACTTGTTGCTTCTTTGGCTAGGGTAATAAAGCAGTGCAGACATGACGTGGAATCCCCCACCTCAGTCCATGTGGCGCGATAATCCCTCTGAGATACAATAGATACAAACAAACAATAAAAAGCAAAAGGGAGGCACTCACTTTTTTGCAGACCAGTCCGTGGGTCTAACTTTTTTATCAGTGCAAAAATTACTAACAAGCAGTAGGCGCCAGACATATAGCTACAGGTGCAGTTACATACGTTTCACCCCAATCCAAGTGCTTCTGACTACCTGAAATCAGAACAAGCACCTGGATCGGCGAAAGATGTAGGTGGATCCAACAGGAAGGAGAAGTTAAAAGGGGTTATCCAGCGGGATGGGGAGTTTCCTAACTATGCCCAATGTGTAGTATATAAAAAAATAATCTCCAGAGCTCCCGCGGTGCCTCCGGCGTTCTGCTACGGTTTCCCCTTAGCGATCGTCTTCCTGAGCTGCTGCATAACTTTCTAGCACCCAGGCTTAAAGTTGTACTCCGGTTCTTACACATCTTATCCCCTATCCAAAGGATAGGGGATAAGATGCCTGATCGCAGGAGTCCCGCAGCTGGGGATGCCCAGGATCATGCACGGGGCACCCCGTTTGTAATCAGTCCCCGGAGCGCGTTCGTACCACCGAGCGAGTACCATAATCCTAGTGCTCCAGACATGACTACATGTTCTGTGTGTCAAAACTATTTATCTTAAAATGTATTTCTTATACCATAAGCATTAGCATGGTTGTCCCACAGGGAACTTTTATATATCGGTGTTACATCACACAAAACATAAACATTATAAATTGAAATTCATTGTTGTTTTTCCCATCTTAAATTGTACACCAAATGTGTCCAGAGCTGATGGTCACGCGTGCTCAGTAGCTCAGTACTACCACTTGGATCCTCTTGTAGTTAGTGTAACAAAACAATCGGTGTGGCTCCCAAAACAGTTTGACTTTGGGCCATGCCTGGGATTAGAGTCTAAGTACCCTCTAGGTGTTCACCCATCATCCTGCTCCAGGATGCAGAAGCTGGATTTCTGCTGCTAAAGAGTCCCTCCAATACACCAGTTGCTGCCCAGCAGACCTGATGTTTTCAGGGGTGTTACCAGAGAATCAGGAGGGATCAGGCAGAGAAGATTTCAGAAATCAGGCATGGCTCAATATATGGATGACGGGATCAGATACAGCACACATTCACTATGGGCACTAAAGAACCATTGACAATGCTAAGGAACTAGGAAGTGGCAGATGGCCTAAATAAGTGTTTTAACCCCTTAAATGGGCACTGTCACCAACTTTATTTTTTGATATGTTGTAGTACTTATGTACTACAACATATCTCTAATATACTTTTATTATTATTATTTTGTTATTAAAATGCTTTAATTTACATTTGAAAACCGGCCACTAGGGGTCTCCCTCCTAGTGGCCGGCTGCAGCCTGGCGTGACATCATGCCTGAAAAAGGACTGATGCGGCGGGCATCGGTCCTTTTTCCTTCAGCCTGCGCTCGCTCCTTGCCTGTCAATCAGACAGGCAGGGAGTGAGCTCATTGGCTCCCCGGCCACTGGCTGGGAGGCCACTCCTCCCGCACATCGCCACCGCCGCCTCGTCGCCGTTGCTGATGAGGGGTATGCGGGAGGGGGGTTTGTGATGGAGGGAACGGGGTATGCGGGGGGGGTTGTGATGAAGGGAACGGGGTATGGCGTGGGGGGAGGGAGACGGAGGGGACGGGCTAGCGCCACATGTAATTAACTAATAGTTTATCTACACAGGGTGCCTCCAGCTGTTTCAATACTACAACTCCCAGCATGCCCTGACAGCCAATAGATGTCAGGGCAAGCTGGGAGTTGTAGTGGTGAAACAGCTGGAGGCGCCCTGTGTAGATGAACTAAGGGCGGAAGTCCCCCCCCAGCAGGCATCAGTGACGTGTTGGGGAAGTCTGCCTGGTAGTGAGCACACTGCCGGGCAGACAAAAGGCATTTTTAAGATAGTAAAAATAAAAATGAAAAGCAGGGAGGGGGTTAGGGATAGATTGGCAATAGGCAAGGACAGAAAAAAAAATAGGATGGTGGGAGCTACCCTTTAAGGACCCAGCCCATTTTCACCTTAAAGACCCGGGCATTTTTTGCACATATGACCACTGTCACTTTAAGCATTAATAACTCTGGGATGCTTTTACTTTTCATTCTGTTCCGAGAATGTTTTTTTTGTGACATATTCTAGTGGTAAATTTTTATCGATATTTGCATCATTTCTTATAAAAAAATGTGAAAATTTGGCATTTTTTTTTTTACTTTGAAACTATCTGCTTATAAGGAAAATAAATTATACATTGATTCACATATACAATATGTCTACCTTATATTTTTCATCATAAAGTTGACATGTTTTTATTTTTGGAAGACATCAGAGGGCTTAAAGGGGTACTCCGGTGAACACCTTTTTTCTTTTAAATCAACTGGTGGCAGAAAGTTAAACATATTTGTAAATTACTTCTATTAAAAATTCTTAATCCTTCCTGTATTTATTAGCTGCGGAATACTACAGAGGAAATTCTTTTCTTTTCGGAATGCTCTCTGATGACATCATGACCACAATTCTCTCTGCTGACGTTATTATTATAATAATGCCCTTACTGGGATTTGAACCCAAGTCCCCAGCACTGCAAGGCAGCAGTGCTAACCACTGAGCCACCATGCTGCCCTTAGCATACATCTGCTATGCATCTGCTATGCATCTGCTATGCATCTGCTATGCATCTGCTATGCATCTGCTATGCATGGTTGCTAAAATGGACAGAGATGTCAGCAGAGAGCACTGTGCTCGTGATGTCATCAGTGTTCCAAAAAGAAAGGAATTTCCTCTGTAGCATTCAGCAGCTAATAAGTACTGGAAGGATTAAGATTTTTTAATAGAAGTAATTTACAAATATGTTTAACTTTCTGCCATCAGTTGATTAAAAAGAAAAAAGGTTTTCACTGGAGTACCCCTTTAAAAGTTCTGCAGCAATTTTCCAATTTTTCATACAATTTTCAAAATTTCAGGGACCAGTTCAGTTTTGAAGTGGATTTGAAGGGCCTTCATATTAGAAATACCCCATGAGTGACCCTATATTAAAAATGACATTCAGAAAGTGTGTTAACTCTTTAGGTGTTTCACAGGAATAGCAGCAAAGTGAAGGAGAAAATTCAAAATCTTCGTTTTTTACACTCGCATGTTCTTGTAGACCCAGTTTTTGAAATTTTACAAGGGGTAAAAGCAGAAAAAGCCCCCCAAAATTTGTAACCCAATTTCTCTCAAGTAAGGAAATACCTCATATGTGTATGTCAAGTGTTCGGCGGGTGAAGTAGAGGGCTCAGAAGGGAAGAAGGGATTTTGGGATTTTGGAAAGTGAGTTTTTCTGAAATGGTTTTTTGGGGGGCATGTCGCATTTAGGAAGCCCCAATGGTGCCAGAACAGCAAAAAAACCCAACATGGCATACTATTTTGGAAACTACACCCCTCAAGGAACATGATAAGGGGTACAGTGAGCCTTAACACCCTACAGGTGTTTGACAACTTTTTGTTAAAGTCGGTTGTGTAAATTATTTATTTTTTCACCAAAATGCTGGTTTTCCCCAAAATTTTACATTTTTTCAAGGGGTAATAGAAGAAAATGTCCCACAAAATTTGTAACCCCATCTCTTCGAAGTATGGAAATACCCAATGTGTGGACATCAAGTCCAATGTAGGCCTACTACAATGCTTAGAAGAGTCACATTTGGCTTTTGGAAAGCAAATTTTGCTGAAATGTTATTTTGGGGGGCATGTCGCATTTAGAAAGCCCCTATGGTGCAAGAACAGCAAAAAAACACATGGCATACTATTCTGGAAACTGCACCCCTCAGGGAACGTAACATGTGGTACAGTGAGCCTTTACACCCCACAGGTGTTTGACAAATTTCTGCTAAAGTTGGACGTGAAAAATGAAAAATTCAATATTTTTCACTAAAATGCTGGCGTTACCCCAAATTTTTCATTTTCACAAGGGGTAATAGGAGAAAAAGCCCCCCAAAATTTGTAACCCCATTTCTTGGAAATACCCAAAAGTGGATGTAAAGTGCTCTATGGGTGAACTACAATGCTCAGAAGAGAAGGAGCGCCATTGAGCTTTTGGAGAGAGAATTTAGTTGGAATGGAAGTCGGGGGCCATGTGCCAGAACAGTGGACCCCCCCCCCCCCCCACATGTGACCTCATTTTGGAAACTACACCCCTCACAGAATTTAATAAGGGGTGCAGTGAGCATTTACACCCCACTTCATTTTCACAAACGACTGTTCCAAAAATCTGTCAGACACCTGTGGGGTGTAAATGCTCACTGCACCCCTTATTAAATTCTGTGAGCAGTGCAGTTTCCAAAATGGGGTCACATATGGGGGGTCTACTATTCTGGCACTATGGGGGCTTTGTAAACACACATGGCTTTCAATTGCAGACACATTCTCTCTCCAAAAGCCCAATGGCGCTCCTTCTCTTCTGAGCATTTTAGTTCGCCCGCAGCACTTTACATCCACATATGGGGTATGTTCTTACTCATAAGAAATGGGGCTACAAATTTTGGGGTGCTTTTTTCCTATTCTCCCTTTTGAAAATGAAAAATGTAGGGTAACACCAGCATTTTAGTGAAAACATTTTATTTTTTTAATTTTCCCATCCAACGAAAATTAGTCAAACACCTGTGGGGTGTTAAGGCTCGCTATACCCCTTGTTACATTCCATGAGGGGTGTAGTTTACAATATGGGGTCACATGTGGGTATTTATTGTTTTTCATTTATGTCAGAACCACTGTAAAATCCGCGCCCACAGATCACTTTACACCCACATATGGGATAGTTCCGTACTCAGGAGAAATTTGGGCTGCGTAAAAAAATTTTTTTTTTGGGCTGCGTATGAGTGGATACGAGGGGATGCAAAAGAACTCCAAGAACTGCAGATGGTATAAGGAGGGCAAACTCAGGAGAAGGTCCTAAAAAGCATAGGACTAGGCCATGCGCAAGAACAGGACAGGACCATGGTTATTGTATCGTGCTTTCAGTAATTCGTATAGCTCAGTGGTTAGAGTTACCGCCTTGGATCCCAAAGGTTGTGGGTTCAAGTCCCGTGCTGAAAGGATGCTTCTATGGAGAAGGTGAAATCATGGACTGAATGCTGAGGACTTTGCTGGCCTGGACCCACGAGAAAGGGCTTGGAGCATTGTGGTAAGTGGTAACATGTAAGTGAATGGGGGAAGCTAGGTGCTGTGGAGGGTGGCAGATTGGGTAGAAAGATAAAGCTGTCACAGCAGCTGCCTGGTGAGTGCTGGTTGGCAGGCATGAGGATGAGGGGTACTGCAGGTTGACAGAGAATGGGGGCGAGGGGAGGAGGTTGAGAAACCCTTCACTCAGGGAAAGGCGACGGGTTAAGGAAGTAGAGCAGCACCTTGGGGATGAATGGTACCGTGGGCTGAGGGTGGAGCAGGTTGAAAGGGGAGAAGGGAAATACTTGGAGGAAGGGCACAGGTTAAGGAAGCAGAGCAGCACCTGGGTATGGAAGATAGGAAGCTTAATGGCCTCAAAGTTAGGGAATCAATATTTTTATCATTTTTGTCGTTTTTTTGTTGTTGCTGAAAAACAACAAGATGCCTTACTCTGTTGAGGTCTGTACGATACCTTCTGGATCCGTCAACCATCTCCATTCGATGCCTCCACCTCTGGTTTCGTCAACCATCGCCATGGGACTTCCCGGGTACTCTCCTGGGTCCGTCACCCACCTCCACTCGACACGATCCTCCAGCTGCATCTAGTCACCAATCTTCATCTGATGCTTTTTCCCTGGGGAACTTCTCCACTCCACACAACTCTGAAGGTTCGAGTCCCGTGCAGGATGCTATGATGCTGAAAGGATGTTGCTGTGGAGAAGGTGAAATCACGGACGGAGTGCTGGATGCTGAGGAGTTTGCTGGCCTGGACCCACCCGAAAGGGGTTGGAGCATTGTGGTAAGTGGTTACATTGTAAGCGAATGGGGGTGCTAGGTGTTGTGGAAGGTGTCAGATTGGGCAGAGAAGAAAGCCGTGTCAGCTGCCTGGTGAGAGGACGTGTGGGAGTGCTGGTTGGCAGGGATGAGTGGTACCATGGGATGAGGTGGCGGAGCAGGTTGACAACAAAGGGTGGAGATGGAAATACCGCTGACTCGGAGGAAGGGAACGGGTTAAGGACCTGGGTAAAAGCAGCTTGATGGCAACGCAGCAGGGAAGATAGGACGGTTAATGGCTTCAAAGTAATTGATTCGATAATTTAAAAATTTTTGTTTGTTTTTTTGTTGTTTAAAACAACAAGATGCCCTACTCTGTTGAGGTCTCCGCTGCACCACCTTGCTATCTATCTCTCTCTCTCTCTCCTCCTTTGGCCACCTCCGAATCCACCCTCCCAGTGTGACCTTTCACCTCTGGTACCTTCCCTCTTCTGGATCTGTCAACCATCTCCCTCTCTGGCTTCGTCAACCTTCGCCTGTGTCCGTTACCCACCTCCACTCGATCCTCCATCGCCTCGATACTTCGTCAACCTTCGCCTGGGTCCGTCACCCACCTCCACTCGACACGATCCTCCAGCTGCATCTTTCACCAATCCTCACCTTATTCATCTCCAGGGAAACTTCTCCACTCAACACAACTCTCCAGCTACATCAATCTTCACTGGTCATCCTCCGGTTTGCTAGCTGCACAACGACAACCGACCCTCAGCACCAATCTGCTAGCAATGGCTAGTGAGTTCGATCCCTGGGATAACACAAACCTCTTGCCAGAAAGGCACAAGTTATAGGTTTCTGCGGTGGCTCAGCCTCTAGTCTTCTGTCTCCCAAGTGCTTGGTCCTGGGTTCAATCCCTGTACGTCTCTGAGGTTATTTGTTTTTTTTCCTCACGAAAGCCTAAAAGATGGAAAAGCACATACCCCCTGTCAGAAGAGCTAAATGTGTAGATTTTCTCCGTGGCTCAGCCTCAAATGTCTCCTCCCGACAGCTTGGACCTGGGTTCGATCCCTGTATGTGTCTGAAATTACTTGTTTTTTTTTCTCACGAAAGCCGAAAAGATGAGGAAGCACAAACCTCTTGCCGGAAACTTACAGAAGGGCACAAGTTATAGGTTTCTGCGGTGGCTCAGCCTCAAGTCTTCTGTCTCCCAAATGCTTGATCCTGGGTTCGATCCCTGTACGTCTCTGAGGTTATTTGTTTTTTTTCCTCACGAAAGCCTAAAAGATGGAAAAGCACATACCCCCTGTCAGAAGAACTAAATGTGTAGATCTTCTCCGTGGCTCAGCCTCAAATGTTCTGCCTCCCGACAGCTTGGACCTGGGTTCGATCCCCGTATGTGTCTGAAATTACTTGTTTTTTTTTCTCACGAAAGCCGAAAAGATGAGGAAGCACAATCCTCTTGCCGGAAACTTAAAGAAGGGCACAAGTTATAGGTTTCTGCGGTGGCTCAGCCTCAAGTCTTCTGTCTCCCAAATGCTTGGTCCTGGGTTCGATCCCTGTACGTCTCTGAGGTTATTTGTTTTTTTTCCTCATGAAAGCCTAAAAGATGGAAAAGCACATACCCCCTGTCAGAAGAGCGAAATGTGTAGATCTTCTCCGTGGCTCAGCCTCAAATGTTCTGCCTCCCGACAGCTTGGACCTGGATTCAATCTCCGTATGTGTCTGAAATTACTTGATTTTTTTTCTCACGAAAGCCGAAAAGATGAGGAAGCACAAACCTCTTGCCGGAAACTTACAGTTTGCTCAACCCTGCGGTGGCTTGGCCTCAAGCTTTTTGAGCTTTGGAAAATGGGTTCAATCCTTGCATGCCTCTGAAGTTCTTTTGGTCATGTGATCCTAAAAGATGCCTAGCTTTAACATTTAGTTGAGGGGATAACTTCCTGATGGTTCTGTCTCACTCTTGTTTTTTTTTGGGCTGCGTATGAGTGGATACGAAGGGATGCAAAAGAACTCCAAGAACTGCAGATGGTATAAAGAGGGCAAACTCAGGAGAAGGTCCTAAAAAGCAAAGGACTAGGCCGTCTCAGCAGCTGCCTGGTGAGTGCTGGTTGGCAGGCATTAGGATGAGGGGTACTGCAGGTTGACAGAGAATGGGGGCGAGGGGAGGAGGTTGAGAAACCCTTCACTCAGGGAAAGGGAACGGGTTAAGGAAGCAGAGCAGCACCTTGGGGATGAATGGTACCGTGGGCTGAGGGTGGAGCAGGTTGAAAGGGGAGAAGGGAAATACTTGGAGGAAGGGCACAGGTTAAGGAAGCAGAGCAGCACCTGGGTATGGAAGATAGGAAGCTTAATGGCCTCAAAGTTAGGGAATCAATATTTTTATCATTTTTGTCGTTTTTTTGTTGTTGCTGAAAAACAACAAGATGCCTTACTCTGTTGAGGTCTGTACGATACCTTCTGGATCCGTCAACCATCTCCATTCGATGCCTCCACCTCTGGTTTCGTCAACCATCGCCATGGGACTTCCCGGGTACTCTCCTGGGTCCGTCACCCACCTCCACTCGACACGATCCTCCAGCTGCATCTAGTCACCAATCTTCATCTGATGCTTTTTCCCTGGGGAACTTCTCCACTCCACACAACTCTGAAGGTTCGAGTTCCGTGCAGGATGCTATGATGCTGAAAGGATGTTGCTGTGGAGAAGGTGAAATCACGGACGGAGTGCTGGATGCTGAGGAGTTTGCTGGCCTGGACCCACCCGAAAGGGGTTGGAGCATTGTGGTAAGTGGTTACATTGTAAGCGAATGGGGGTGCTAGGTGTTGTGGAAGGTGTCAGATTGGGCAGAGAAGAAAGCCGTGGCAGCTGCCTGGTGAGAGGACGTGTGGGAGTGCTGGTTGGCAGGGATGAGTGGTACCATGGGATGAGGTGGCGGAGCAGGTTGACAACAAAGGGTGGAGATGGAAATACCGCTGACTCGGAGGAAGGGAACGGGTTAAGGACCTGGGTAAAAGCAGCTTGATGGCAACGCAGCAGGGAAGATAGGACGGTTAATGGCTTCAAAGTAATTGATTCGATAATTTAAAAATTTTTGTTTGTTTTTTTGTTGTTTAAAACAACAAGATGCCCTACTCTGTTGAGGTCTCCGCTGCATCACCTTGCTATCTATCTCTCTCTCCTCCTTTGGCCACCTCCGAATCCACCCTCCCAGTGTGACCTTCACCTCTGGATCTGTCAACCATCTCCCTCTCTGGCTTCGTCAACCTTTGCCTGGGTCCGTCACCCACCTCCACTCGACACGATCCTCCAGCTGCATCTTTCACCAATCCTCACCTTATCCATCTCCAGGGAAACTTCTCCACTCAACACAACTCTCCAGCTGGTCATCCTCCGGTTTGCTAGCTGCACAACGACAACCGACCCTCAGCACCAATCTGCTTGTGTTTGCCACAGCACCGACACGGGAGACGAACCCATGACCTCACCGTTACGGTGCAGCAACGCTATCCACTGGGCTATACGCTCAGTCGATGAGATAGGGCAGAAGAGCTAAATGTGTAGATCTTCTCCGTGGCTCAGCCTCAAATGTTCTGCCTCCCAACAGCTTGGACCTGGGTTCGATCCCCGTATGTGTCTGAAATTTCTTGTTTTTTTTTCTCACGAAAGCCGAAATGATGAGGAAGCACAAACCTCTTGCCGGAAACTTACAGAAGGGCACAAGCTATAGGTTTCTGCGGTGGCTCAGCCTCAAGTCTTCTGTCTCCCAAATGCTTGGTCCTGGGTTCGATCCCTGTACGTCTCTGAGGTTATTTGTTTTTTTTCCTCACGAAAGCCTAAAAGATGGAAAAGCACATACCCCCTGTCAGAAGAGCTAAATGTGTAGATCTTCTCCGTGGCTCAGCCTCAAATGTTCTGCCTCCCGACAGCTTGGACCTGGGTTCCCAGGGAGTATGTGTCTGAAATTACTTGTTTTTTTTTTTCTCACGAAAGCCGAAAAGATGAGGAAGCACAATCCTCTTGCCGGAAACTTACAGTTTGCTCAACCCTGCGGTGGCTTGGCCTCAAGCTTTTTGAGCTTTGGATAATGGGTTCAATCCTTGCATGCCTCTGAAGTTCTTTTGGTCATGTGATCCTAAATGTGATCGAAAAACAACAAGATGCCTTACTCTGTTGAGGTCTGTACGATACCTTCTGGATCCGTCAACCATCTCCATTCGATGCCTCCACCTCTGGTTTCGTCAACCATCGCCATGGGACTTCCCGGGTACTCTCCTGGGTCCGTCACCCACCTCCACTCGACACGATCCTCCAGCTGCATCTAGTCACCAATCTTCATCTGATGCTTTTTCCCTGGGGAACTTCTCCACTCCACACAACTCTGAAGGTTCGAGTCCCGTGCAGGATGCTATGATGCTGAAAGGATGTTGCTGTGGAGAAGGTGAAATCACGGACGGAGTGCTGGATGCTGAGGAGTTTGCTGGCCTGGACCCACCCGAAAGGGGTTGGAGCATTGTGGTAAGTGGTTACATTGTAAGCGAATGGGGGTGCTAGGTGTTGTGGAAGGTGTCAGATTGGGCAGAGAAGAAAGCCGTAGCAGCTGCCTGGTGAGAGGACGTGTGGGAGTGCTGGTTGGCAGGGATGAGTGGTACCATGGGATTCAGCTTCAACCTTTCCGTCTCCGGAGCAATGGCTAGTGAGTTCGATCCCTGGGATAACACAAACCTCTTGCCAGAAGGGCACAAGTTATAGGTTTCTGCGGTGGCTCAGCCTCAAGTCTTCTGTCTCCCAAGTGCTTGGTCCTGGGTTCGATCCCTGTACGTCTCTGAGGTTATTTGTTTTTTTTCCTCACGAAAGCCTAAAAGATGGAAAAGCACATACCCCCTGTCAGAAGAGCTAAATGTGTAGATCTTCTCCGTGGCTCAGCCTCAAATGTTCTGCCTCCCGACAGCTTGGACCTGGGTTCGATCCCTGTATGTGTCTGAAATTACTTGTTTTTTTTTCTCACGAAAGCCGAAAAGATGAGGAAGCACAAACCTCTTGCCGGAAACTTACAGAAGGGCACAAGTTATAGCTTTCTGCGGTGGCTCAGCCTCAAGTCTTCTGTCTCCCAAATGCTTGGTCCTGGGTTCGATCCCTGTACGTCTCTGAGGTTATTTGTTTTTTTTCCTCATGAAAGCCTAAAAGATGGAAAAGCACATACCCCCTGTCAGAAGAGCGAAATGTGTAGATCTTCTCCGTGGCTCAGCCTCAAATGTTCTGCCTCCCGACAGCTTGGACCTGGATTCAATCTCCGTATGTGTCTGAAATTACTTGATTTTTTTTCTCACGAAAGCCGAAAAGATGAGGAAGCACAAACCTCTTGCCGGAAACTTACAGTTTGCTCAACCCTGCGGTGGCTTGGCCTCAAGCTTTTTGAGCTTTGGAAAATGGGTTCAATCCTTGCATGCCTCTGAAGTTCTTTTGGTCATGTGATCCTAAAAGATGCCTAGCTTTAACATTTAGTTGAGGGGATAACTTCCTGATGGTTCTGTCTCACTCTTGTTTTTTTTTGGGCTGCGTATGAGTGGATACGAAGGGATGCAAAAGAACTCCAAGAACTGCAGATGGTATAAAGAGGGCAAACTCAGGAGAAGGTCCTAAAAAGCAAAGGACTAGGCCGTCTCAGCAGCTGCCTGGTGAGTGCTGGTTGGCAGGCATGAGGATGAGGGGTACTGCAGGTTGACAGAGAATGGGGGCGAGGGGAGGAGGTTGAGAAACCCTTCACTCAGGGAAAGGGAACGGGTTAAGGAAGCAGAGCAGCACCTTGGGGATGAATGGTACCGTGGGCTGAGGGTGGAGCAGGTTGAAAGGGGAGAAGGGAAATACTTGGAGGAAGGGCACAGGTTAAGGAAGCAGAGCAGCACCTGGGTATGGAAGATAGGAAGCTTAATGGCCTCAAAGTTAGGGAATCAATATTTTTATCATTTTTGTCGTTTTTTTGTTGTTGCTGAAAAACAACAAGATGCCTTACTCTGTTGAGGTCTGTACGATACCTTCTGGATCCGTCAACCATCTCCATTCGATGCCTCCACCTCTGGTTTCGTCAACCATCGCCATGGGACTTCCCGGGTACTCTCCTGGGTCCGTCACCCACCTCCACTCGACACGATCCTCCAGCTGCATCTAGTCACCAATCTTCATCTGATGCTTTTTCCCTGGGGAACTTCTCCACTCCACACAACTCTGAAGGTTCGAGTTCCGTGCAGGATGCTATGATGCTGAAAGGATGTTGCTGTGGAGAAGGTGAAATCACGGACGGAGTGCTGGATGCTGAGGAGTTTGCTGGCCTGGACCCACCCGAAAGGGGTTGGAGCATTGTGGTAAGTGGTTACATTGTAAGCGAATGGGGGTGCTAGGTGTTGTGGAAGGTGTCAGATTGGGCAGAGAAGAAAGCCGTGGCAGCTGCCTGGTGAGAGGACGTGTGGGAGTGCTGGTTGGCAGGGATGAGTGGTACCATGGGATGAGGTGGCGGAGCAGGTTGACAACAAAGGGTGGAGATGGAAATACCGCTGACTCGGAGGAAGGGAACGGGTTAAGGACCTGGGTAAAAGCAGCTTGATGGCAACGCAGCAGGGAAGATAGGACGGTTAATGGCTTCAAAGTAATTGATTCGATAATTTAAAAATTTTTGTTTGTTTTTTTGTTGTTTAAAACAACAAGATGCCCTACTCTGTTGAGGTCTCCGCTGCATCACCTTGCTATCTATCTCTCTCTCCTCCTTTGGCCACCTCCGAATCCACCCTCCCAGTGTGACCTTCACCTCTGGATCTGTCAACCATCTCCCTCTCTGGCTTCGTCAGCCTTTGCCTGGGTCCGTCACCCACCTCCACTCGACACGATCCTCCAGCTGCATCTTTCACCAATCCTCACCTTATCCATCTCCAGGGAAACTTCTCCACTCAACACAACTCTCCAGCTGGTCATCCTCCGGTTTGCTAGCTGCACAACGACAACCGACCCTCAGCACCAATCTGCTTGTGTTTGCCACAGCACCGACACGGGAGACGAACCCATGACCTCACCGTTACGGTGCAGCAACGCTATCCACTGGGCTATACGCTCAGTCGATGAGATAGGGCAGAAGAGCTAAATGTGTAGATCTTCTCCGTGGCTCAGCCTCAAATGTTCTGCCTCCCAACAGCTTGGACCTGGGTTCGATCCCCGTATGTGTCTGAAATTTCTTGTTTTTTTTTCTCACGAAAGCCGAAATGATGAGGAAGCACAAACCTCTTGCCGGAAACTTACAGAAGGGCACAAGCTATAGGTTTCTGCGGTGGCTCAGCCTCAAGTCTTCTGTCTCCCAAATGCTTGGTCCTGGGTTCGATCCCTGTACGTCTCTGAGGTTATTTGTTTTTTTTCCTCACGAAAGCCTAAAAGATGGAAAAGCACATACCCCCTGTCAGAAGAGCTAAATGTGTAGATCTTCTCCGTGGCTCAGCCTCAAATGTTCTGCCTCCCGACAGCTTGGACCTGGGTTCCCAGGGAGTATGTGTCTGAAATTACTTGTTTTTTTTTTTCTCACGAAAGCCGAAAAGATGAGGAAGCACAATCCTCTTGCCGGAAACTTACAGTTTGCTCAACCCTGCGGTGGCTTGGCCTCAAGCTTTTTGAGCTTTGGATAATGGGTTCAATCCTTGCATGCCTCTGAAGTTCTTTTGGTCATGTGATCCTAAATGTGATCGAAAAACAACAAGATGCCTTACTCTGTTGAGGTCTGTACGATACCTTCTGGATCCGTCAACCATCTCCATTCGATGCCTCCACCTCTGGTTTCGTCAACCATCGCCATGGGACTTCCCGGGTACTCTCCTGGGTCCGTCACCCACCTCCACTCGACACGATCCTCCAGCTGCATCTAGTCACCAATCTTCATCTGATGCTTTTTCCCTGGGGAACTTCTCCACTCCACACAACTCTGAAGGTTCGAGTCCCGTGCAGGATGCTATGATGCTGAAAGGATGTTGCTGTGGAGAAGGTGAAATCACGGACGGAGTGCTGGATGCTGAGGAGTTTGCTGGCCTGGACCCACCCGAAAGGGGTTGGAGCATTGTGGTAAGTGGTTACATTGTAAGCGAATGGGGGTGCTAGGTGTTGTGGAAGGTGTCAGATTGGGCAGAGAAGAAAGCCGTGGCAGCTGCCTGGTGAGAGGACGTGTGGGAGTGCTGGTTGGCAGGGATGAGTGGTACCATGGGATTCAGCTTCAACCTTTCCGTCTCCGGAGCAATGGCTAGTGAGTTCGATCCCTGGGATAACACAAACCTCTTGCCAGAAGTGCACAAGTTATAGGTTTCTGCGGTGGCTCAGCCTCAAGTCTTCTGTCTCCCAAGTGCTTGGTCCTGGGTTCGATCCCTGTACGTCTCTGAGGTTATTTGTTTTTTTTCCTCACGAAAGCCTAAAAGATGGAAAAGCACATACCCCCTGTCAGAAGAGCTAAATGTGTAGATCTTCTCCGTGGCTCAGCCTCAAATGTTCTGCCTCCCAACAGCTTGGACCTGGGTTCGATCCCCGTATGTGTCTGAAATTACTTGTTTTTTTTTCTCACGAAAGCCGAAATGATGAGGAAGCACAAACCTCTTGCCGGAAACTTACAGAAGGGCACAAGCTATAGGTTTCTGCGGTGGCTCAGCCTCAAGTCTTCTGTCTCCCAAATGCTTGGTCCTGGGTTCGATCCCTGTACGTCTCTGAGGTTATTTGTTTTTTTTCCTCACGAAAGCCTAAAAGATGGAAAAGCACATACCCCCTGTCAGAAGAGCTAAATGTGTAGATCTTCTACGTGGCTCAGCCTCAAATGTTCTGCCTCCCGACAGCTTGGACCTGGGTTCCCGGGGAGTATGTGTCTGAAATTACTTGTTTTTTTTTTTCTCACGAAAGCCGAAAAGATGAGGAAGCACAATCCTCTTGCCGGAAACTTACAGTTTGCTCAACCCTGCGGTGGCTTGGCCTCAAGCTTTTTGAGCTTTGGATAATGGGTTCAATCCTTGCATGCCTCTGAAGTTCTTTTGGTCATGTGATCCTAAAAGATGCCTAGCTTTAAAATTTAGTTGAGGGGATAACTTCCTGATGGTTCTGTCTCACTCTTGTTTTTTTTTGGGCTGCGTATGAGTGGATACGAAGGGATGCAAAAGAACTCCAAGAACTGCAGATGGTATAAGGAGGGCAAACTCAGGAGAAGGTCCTAAAAAGCAAAGGACTAGGCCATGCGCAAGAACAGGACAGGACCATGGTTATTGTGCCGTGCTATCAGTAATTCGTACAGCTCAGTGGTTAGAGTTACCGCCTTGGATCCCAAAGGTTGTGGGTTCGAGTCCCGTGCTGAAAGGTTGCTTCTGTGGAGAAGGTGAAATCATGGACTGAATGCTGAGGACTTTGCTGGCCTGGACCCACGAGAAAGGGCTTGGAGCATTGTGGTAACATGTAAGTGAATGGGGGAAGCTAGGTGCTGTGGAGGGTGGCAGATTGGGTAGAAAGATAAAGCCGTCACAGCAGCTGCGTGGTGAGTGCTGGTTGGCAGGCATGAGGATGAGGGGTACTGCAGGTTGACAGAGAATGGGGGCGAGGGGAGGAGGTTGAGAAACCCTTCACTCAGGGAAAGGGAACGGGTTAAGGAAGCAGAGCAGCACCTTGGGGATGAATGGTACCGTGGGCTGAGGGTGGAGCAGGTTGAAAGGGGAGAAGGGAAATACTTGGAGGAAGGGCACAGGTTAAGGAAGCAGAGCAGCACCTGGGTATGGAAGATAGGAAGCTTAATGGCCTCAAAGTTAGGGAATCAATATTTTTATCATTTTTGTCGTTTTTTTGTTGTTGCTGAAAAACAACAAGATGCCTTACTCTGTTGAGGTCTGTACGATACCTTCTGGATCCGTCAACCATCTCCATTCGATGCCTCCACCTCTGGTTTCGTCAACCATCGCCATGGGACTTCCCGGGTACTCTCCTGGGTCCGTCACCCACCTCCACTCGACACGATCCTCCAGCTGCATCTAGTCACCAATCTTCATCTGATGCTTTTTCCCTGGGGAACTTCTCCACTCCACACAACTCTGAAGGTTCGAGTCCCGTGCAGGATGCTATGATGCTGAAAGGATGTTGCTGTGGAGAAGGTGAAACCACGGACGGAGTGCTGGATGCTGAGGAGTTTGCTGGCCTGGACCCACCCGAAAGGGGTTGGAGCATTGTGGTAAGTGGTTACATTGTAAGCGAATGGGGGTGCTAGGTGTTGTGGAAGGTGTCAGATTGGGCAGAGAAGAAAGCCGTGGCAGCTGCCTGGTGAGAGGACGTGTGGGAGTGCTGGTTGGCAGGGATGAGTGGTACCATGGGATGAGGTGGCGGAGCAGGTTGACAACAAAGGGTGGAGATGGAAATACCGCTGACTCGGAGGAAGGGAACGGGTTAAGGACCTGGGTAAAAGCAGCTTGATGGCAACGCAGCAGGGAAGATAGGACGGTTAATGGCTTCAAAGTAATTTATTCGATAATTTAAAAATTTTTGTTTGTTTTTTTGTTGTTTAAAACAACAAGATGCCCTACTCTGTTGAGGTCTCCGCTGCACCACCTTGCTATCTATCTCTCTCTCTCTCTCCTCCTTTGGCCACCTCCGAATCCACCCTCCCAGTGTGACCTTTCACCTCTGGTACCTTCCCTCTTCTGGATCTGTCAACCATCTCCCTCTCTGGCTTCGTCAACCTTCGCCTGTGTCCGTTACCCGCTTTCCGTCTCCGGAGCAATGGCTAGTGAGTTCGATCCCTGGGATAACACAAACCTCTTGCCAGAAGGGAACAAGTTATAGGTTTCTGCGGTGGCTCAGCCTCAAGTCTTCTGTCTCCCAAGTGCTTGGTCCTGGGTTCGATCCCTGTACGTCTCTGAGGTTATTTGTTTTTTTTCCTCACGAAAGCCTAAAAGATGGAAAAGCACATACCCCCTGTCAGAAGAGCAAAATGTGTAGATCTTCTCCGTGGCTCAGCCTCAAATGTTCTGATTCCCGACAGCTTGGACCTGGGTTCGATCCCTGTATGTGTCTGAAATTACTTGTTTTTTTTTCTCACGAAAGCCGAAAAGATGAGGAAGCACAATCCTCTTGCCGGAAACTTAAAGAAGGGCACAAGTTTTAGGTTTCTGCGGTGGCTCAGCCTCAAGTCTTCTGTCTCCCAAATGCTTGGTCCTGGATTCGTTCCCTGTACGTCTCTGAGGTTATTTGTTTTTTTTCCTCACGAAAGCCTAAAAGATGGAAAAGCACATACCCCCTGTCAGAAGAACTAAATGTGTAGATCTTCTCCGTGGCTCAGCCTCAAATGTTCTGCCTCCCGACAGCTTGGACCTGGGTTCGATCCCCGTATGTGTCTGAAATTACTTGGTTTTTTTTCTCACGAAAGCCGGAAAGATGAGGAAGCACAATCCTCTTGCCGGAAACTTAAAGAAGGGCACAAGTTATAGGTTTCTGCGGTGGCTCAGCCTCAAGTCTTCTGTCTCCCAAATGCTTGGTCCTGGGTTCGATCCCTGTACGTCTCTGAGGTTATTTGTTTTTTTTCCTCACGAAAGCCTAAAAGATGGAAAAGCACATACCCCCTGTCAGAAGAGCTAAATGTGTAGATCTTCTCCGTGGCTCAGCCTCAAATGTTCTGCCTCCCGACAGCTTGGACCTGGATTCAATCTCCGTATGTGTCTGAAATTACTTGTTTTTTTTTCTCACGAAAGCCGAAAAGATGAGGAAGCACAAACCTCTTGCCGGAAACTTACAGTTTGCTCAACCCTGCGGTGGCTTGGCCTCAAGCTTTTTGAGCTTTGGATAATGGGTTCAATCCTTGCATGCCTCTGAAGTTCTTTTGGTCATGTGATCCTAAAAGATGCCTAGCTTTAACATTTAGTTGAGGGGATAACTTCCTGATGGTTCTGTCTCACTCTTGTTTTTTTTTGGGCTGCGTATGAGTGGATACGAAGGGATGCAAAAGAACTCCAAGAACTGCAGATGGTATAAAGAGGGCAAACTCAGAATAAGGTCCTAAAAAGCAAAGGATTAGGCCATGCGCAAGAACAGGACAGGACAGGACCATGGTTAATGTGCCATGCTTTCAGTAATTCGTATAGCTCAGTGGTTAGAGTTACCGCCTTGGATCCCAAAGGTTGTGGGTTCGAGTCCTGTGCTGAAAGGATGCTTCTGTGGAGAAGGTGAAATCATGGACTGAATGCTGAGGACTTTGCTGGCCTGCACCCACGAGAAGCATTGTGGTAAGTGGTAACATGTAAGTGAATGGGGGAAGCTAGGTGCTGTGGAGGGTGGCAGATTGGGTAGAAAGATAAAGCCGTCACAGCAGCTGCCTGGTGAGTGCTGGTTGGCAGGCATGAGGATGAGGGGTACTGCAGGTTGAATGGGGGCGAGGGGAGGAGGTTGAGAAACCCTTAACTCAGGGAAAGGTAACGGGTTAAGGAAGCAGAGCAGCACCTTGGGGATGAATGGTACCGTGGGCTGAGGGTGGAGCAGGTTGAAAGGGGAGAAGGGAAATACTTGGAGGAAGGGCACAGGTTAAGGAAGCAGAGCAGCACCTGGGTATGGAAGATAGGAAGCTTAATGGCCTCAAAGTTAGGGAATCAATATTTTTATCATTTTTGTCGTTTTATTGTCGTTGCTGAAAAACAATGCCTTACTCTGTTGAGGTCTGTACGATACCTTCTGGATCCGTCAACCATCTCCATTCGATGCCTCCACCTCTGGTTTCGTCAACCATCGCCATGGGACTTCCCGGGTACTCTCCTGGGTCCGTCACCCACCTCCACTCGACACGATCCTCCAGCTGCATCTAGTCACCAATCTTCATCTGATGCTTTTTCCCTGGGGAACTTCTCCACTCCACACAACTCTGAAGGTTCGAGTCCCGTGCAGGATGCTATGATGCTGAAAGGATGTTGCTGTGGAGAAGGTGAAATCACGGACGGAGTGCTGGATGCTGAGGAGTTTGCTGGCCTGGACCCACCCGAAAGGGGTTGGAGCATTGTGGTAAGTGGTTACATTGTAAGCGAATGGGGGTGCTAGGTGTTGTGGAAGGTGTCAGATTGGGCAGAGAAGAAAGCCGTGGCAGCTGCCTGGTGAGAGGACGTGTGGGAGTGCTGGTTGGCAGGGATGAGTGGTACCATGGGATGAGGTGGCGGAGCAGGTTGACAACAAAGGGTGGAGATGGAAATACCGCTGACTCGGAGGAAGGGAACGGGTTAAGGACCTGGGTAAAAGCAGCTTGATGGCAACGCAGCAGGGAAGATAGGACGGTTAATGGCTTCAAAGTAATTGATTCGATAATTTAAAAAATTTTGTTTGTTTTTTTGTTGTTTAAAACAACAAGATGCCCTACTCTGTTGAGGTCTCCGCTGCACCACCTTGCTATCTATCTATCTCTCTCCTCCTTTGGCCACCTCCGAATCCACCCTCCCAGTGTGACCTTTCACCTCTGGTACCTTCCCTCTTCTGGATCTGTCAACCATCTCCCTCTCTGGCTTCGTCAACCTTCGCCTGTGTCCGTTACCCGCTTTCCGTCTCCGGAGCAATGGCTAGTGAGTTCGATCCCTGGGATAACACAAACCTCTTGCCAGAAGGGCACAAGTTATAGGTTTCTGCGGTGGCTCAGCCTCAAGTCTTCTGTCTCCCAAGTGCTTGGTCCTGGGTTCGATCCCTGTACGTCTCTGAGGTTATTTGTTTTTTTTCCTCACGAAAGCCTAAAAGATGGAAAAGCACATACCCCCTGTCAGAAGAGCAAAATGTGTAGATCTTCTCCGTGGCTCAGCCTCAAATGCTCTGCCTCCCGACAGCTTGGACCTGGGTTCGATCCCTGTATGTGTCTGAAATTACTTGTTTTTTTTTCTCACGAAAGCCGAAAAGATGAGGAAGCACAAACCTCTTGCCGGAAACTTACAGAAGGGCACAAGATATAGGTTTCTGCGGTGGCTCAGCCTCAAGTCTTCTGTCTCCCAAATGCTTGGTCCTGGGTTCGATCCCTGTACGTCTCTGAGGTTATTTGTTTTTTTTCCTCACGAAAGCCTAAAAGATGGAAAAGCACATACCCCCTGTCAGAAGAACTAAATGTGTAGATCTTCTCCGTGGCTCAGCCTCAAATGTTCTGCCTCCTGACAGCTTGGACCTGGGTTCGATCCCCGTATGTGTCTGAAATTACTTGTTTTTTTTTCTCACGAAAGCCGAAAAGATGAGGAAGCACAATCCTCTTGCCGGAAACTTAAAGAAGGGCACAAGTTATAGGTTTCTGCGGTGGCTCAGCCTCAAGTCTTCTGTCTCCCAAATGCTTGGTCCTGGGTTCGATCCCTGTACGTCTCTGAGGTTATTTTTTTTTTTTCCTCACGAAAGCCTAAAAGATGGAAAAGCACATACCCCCTGTCAGAAGAGCGAAATGTGTAGATCTTCTCCGTGGCTCAGCCTCAAATGTTCTGCCTCCCGACAGCTTGGACCTGGATTCAATCTCCGTATGTGTCTGAAATTACTTGTTTTTTTTTTCTCACGAAAGCCGAAAAGATGAGGAAGCACAAACCTCTTGCCGGAAACTTACAGTTTGCTCAACCCTGCGGTGGCTTGGCCTCAAGCTTTTTGAGCTTTGGATAATGGGTTCAATCCTTGCATGCCTCTGAAGTTCTTTTGGTCATGTGATCCTAAAAGATGCCTAGCTTTAACATTTAGTTGAGGGGATAACTTCCTGATGGTTCTGTCTCACTCTTGTTTTTTTTTGGGCTGCGTATGAGTGGATACGAAGGGATGCAAAAGAACTCCAAGAACTGCAGATGGTATAAAGAGGGCAAACTCAGGAGAAGGTCCTGTGGAGGGTGGCAGATTGGGTAGAAAGATAAAGCCGTCACAGCAGCTGCGTGGTGAGTGCTGGTTGGCAGGCATGAGGATGAGGGGTACTGCAGGTTGACAGAGAATGGGGGCGAGGGGAGGAGGTTGAGAAACCCTTCACTCAGGGAAAGGGAACGGGTTAAGGAAGCAGAGCAGCACCTTGGGGATGAATGGTACCGTGGGCTGAGGGTGGAGCAGGTTGAAAGGGGAGAAGGGAAATACTTGGAGGAAGGGCACAGGTTAAGGAAGCAGAGCAGCACCTGGGTATGGAAGATAGGAAGCTTAATGGCCTCAAAGTTAGGGAATCAATATTTTTATCATTTTTGTCGTTTTTTTGTTGTTGCTGAAAAACAACAAGATGCCTTACTCTGTTGAGGTCTGTACGATACCTTCTGGATCCGTCAACCATCTCCATTCGATGCCTCCACCTCTGGTTTCGTCAACCATCGCCATGGGACTTCCCGGGTACTCTCCTGGGTCCGTCACCCACCTCCACTCGACACGATCCTCCAGCTGCATCTAGTCACCAATCTTCATCTGATGCTTTTTCCCTGGGGAACTTCTCCACTCCACACAACTCTGAAGGTTCGAGTTCCGTGCAGGATGCTATGATGCTGAAAGGATGTTGCTGTGGAGAAGGTGAAACCACGGACGGAGTGCTGGATGCTGAGGAGTTTGCTGGCCTGGACCCACCCGAAAGGGGTTGGAGCATTGTGGTAAGTGGTTACATTGTAAGCGAATGGGGGTGCTAGGTGTTGTGGAAGGTGTCAGATTGGGCAGAGAAGAAAGCCGTGGCAGCTGCCTGGTGAGAGGACGTGTGGGAGTGCTGGTTGGCAGGGATGAGTGGTACCATGGGATGAGGTGGCGGAGCAGGTTGACAACAAAGGGTGGAGATGGAAATACCGCTGACTCGGAGGAAGGGAACGGGTTAAGGACCTGGGTAAAAGCAGCTTGATGGCAACGCAGCAGGGAAGATAGGACGGTTAATGGCTTCAAAGTAATTGATTCGATAATTTAAAAATTTTTGTTTGTTTTTTTGTTGTTTAAAACAACAAGATGCCCTACTCTGTTGAGGTCTCCGCTGCATCACCTTGCTATCTATCTCTCTCTCCTCCTTTGGCCACTTCCGAATCCACCCTCCCAGTGTGACCTTCACCTCTGGATCTGTCAACCATCTCCCTCTCTGGCTTTGTCAACCTTTGCCTGGGTCCGTCACCCACCTCCACTCGACACGATCCTCCAGCTGCATCTTTCACCAATCCTCACCTTATCCATCTCCAGGGAAACTTCTCCACTCAACACAACTCTCCAGCTACATCAATCTTCACTGGTCATCCTCCGGTTTGCTAGCTGCACAACGATAACCGACCCTCAGCACCAATCTGCTTGTGTTTGCCACAGCACCGACACGGGAGACGAACCCATGACCTCACCGTTACGGTGCAGCAACGCTATCCACTGGGCTATACGCTCAGTCGATGAGATAGGGCAGAATTCTTGACCCGATCTAGCTCTTCAGCTTCAACCATGCGGCGGCTCGGCCTCAAGCTTTCCGTCTCCGGAGCAATGGCTAGTGAGTTCGATCCCTGGGATAACACAAACCTCTTGCCAGAAGGGCACAAGTTATAGGTTTCTGCGGTGGCTCAGCCTCAAGTCTTCTGTCTCCCAAGTGCTTGGTCCTGGGTTCGATCCCTGTACGTCTCTGAGGTTATTTGTTTTTTTTCCTCACGAAAGCCTAAAAGATGGAAAAGCACATACCCCCTGTCAGAAGAGCTAAATGTGTAGATCTTCTCCGTGGCTCAGCCTCAAATGTTCTGCCTCCCAACAGCTTGGACCTGGGTTCGATCCCCGTATGTGTCTGAAATTACTTGTTTTTTTTTCTCACGAAAGCCGAAATGATGAGGAAGCACAAACCTCTTGCCGGAAACTTACAGAAGGGCACAAGCTATAGGTTTCTGCGGTGGCTCAGCCTCAAGTCTTCTGTCTCCCAAATGCTTGGTCCTGGGTTCGATCCCTGTACGTCTCTGAGGTTATTTGTTTTTTTTCCTCACGAAAGCCTAAAAGATGGAAAAGCACATACCCCCTGTCAGAAGAGCTAAATGTGTAGATCTTCTCCGTGGCTCAGCCTCAAATGTTCTGCCTCCCGACAGCTTGGACCTGGGTTCCTGGGGAGTATGTGTCTGAAATTACTTGTTTTTTTTTTTCTCACGAAAGCCGAAAAGATGAGGAAGCACAATCCTCTTGCCGGAAACTTACAGTTTGCTCAACCCTGCGGTGGCTTGGCCTCAAGCTTTTTGAGCTTTGGATAATGGGTTCAATCCTTGCATGCCTCTGAAGTTCTTTTGGTCATGTGATCCTAAAAGATGCCTAGCTTTAACATTTAGTTGAGGGGATAACTTCCTGATGGTTCTGTCTCACTCTTGTTTTTTTTTGGGCTGCGTATGAGTGGATACGAAGGGATGCAAAAGAACTCCAAGAACTGCAGATGGTATAAGGAGGGCAAACTCAGGAGAAGGTCCTAAAAAGCAAAGGACTAGGCCATGCGCAAGAACAGGACAGGACCATGGTTATTGTGCCGTGCTTTCAGTAATTCGTATAGCTCAGTGGTTAGAGTTACCGCCTTGGATCCCAAAGGTTGTGGGTTCGAGTCCCGTGCTGAAAGGATGCTTCTGTGGAGAAGGTGAAATCATGGACTGAATGCTGAGGACTTTGCTGGCCTGGACCCACGAGAAAGGGCTTGGAGCATTGTGGTAAGTGGTAACATGTAAGTGAATGGGGGAAGCTAGGTGCTGTGGAAAGTGGCAGATTGGGTAGAAAGATAAAGCCGTCACAGCAGCTGCCTGGTGAGTGCTGGTTGGCAGGCATGAGGATGAGGGGTACTGCAGGTTGACAGAGAATGGGGGCGAGGGGAGGAGGTTGAGAAACCCTTCACTCAGGGAAAGGGAACGGGTTAAGGAAGCAGAGCAGCACCTTGGGGATGAATGGTACCGTGGGCTGAGGGTGGAGCAGGTTGAAAGGGGAGAAGGGAAATACTTGGAGGAAGGGCACAGGTTAAGGAAGCAGAGCAGCACCTGGGTATGGAAGATAGGAAGCTTAATGGCCTCAAAGTTAGGGAATCAATATTTTTATCATTTTTGTCGTTTTTTTGTTGTTGCTGAAAAACAACAAGATGCCTTACTCTGTTGAGGTCTGTACGATACCTTCTGGATCCGTCAACCATCTCCATTCGATGCCTCCACCTCTGGTTTCGTCAACCATCGCCATGGGACTTCCCGGGTACTCTCCTGGGTCCGTCACCCACCTCCACTCGACACGATCCTCCAGCTGCATCTAGTCACCAATCTTCATCTGATGCTTTTTCCCTGGGGAACTTCTCCACTCCACACAACTCTGAAGGTTCGAGTCCCGTGCAGGATGCTATGATGCTGAAAGGATGTTGCTGTGGAGGAGGTGAAATCACGGACGGAGTGCTGGATGCTGAGGAGTTTGCTGGCCTGGACCCACCCAAAAGGGGTTGGAGCATTGTGGTAAGTGGTTACATTGTAAGCGAATGGGGGTGCTAGGTGTTGTGGAAGGTGTCAGATTGGGCAGAGAAGAAAGCCGTGGCAGCTGCCTGGTGAGAGGACGTGTGGGAGTGCTGGTTGGCAGGGATGAGTGGTACCATGGGATGAGGTGGCGGAGCAGGTTGACAACAAAGGGTGGAGATGGAAATACCGCTGACTCGGAGGAAGGGAACGGGTTAAGGACCTGGGTAAAAGCAGCTTGATGGCAACGCAGCAGGGAAGATAGGACGGTTAATGGCTTCAAAGTAATTGATTCGATAATTTAAAAATTTTTGTTTGTTTTTTTGTTGTTTAAAACAACAAGATGCCCTACTCTGTTGAGGTCTCCGCTGCACCACCTTGCTATCTATCTCTCTCTCTCCTCCTTTGGCCACCTCCGAATCCACCCTCCCAGTGTGACCTTTCACCTCTGGTACCTTCCCTCTTCTGGATCTGTCAACCATCTCCCTCTCTGGCTTCGTCAACCTTCGCCTGTGTCCGTTACCCACCTCCACTCGATCCTCCATCGCCTCGATACTTCGTCAACCTTCGCCTGAGTCCGTCACCCACCTCCACTCGACACGATCCTCCAGCTGCATCTTTCACCAATCCTCACCTTATTCATCTCCAGGGAAACTTCTCCACTCAACACAACTCTCCAGCTACATCAATCTTCACTGGTCATCCTCCGGTTTGCTAGCTGCACAACGACAACCGACCCTCAGCACCAATCTGCTAGCAATGGCTAGTGAGTTCGATCCCTGGGATAACACAAACCTCTTGCCAGAAGGGCACAAGTTATAGGTTTCTGCGGTGGCTCAGCCTCAAGTCTTCTGTCTCCCAAGTGCTTGGTCCTGGGTTCGATCCCTGTACGTCTCTGAGGTTATTTGTTTTTTTTCCTCACGAAAGCCTAAAAGATGGAAAAGCACATACCCCCTGTCAGAAGAGCTAAATGTGTAGATTTTCTCCGTGGCTCAGCCTCAAATGTTCTGCCTCCCGACAGCTTCGACCTGGGTTCGATCCCCGTATGTGTCTGAAATTTCTTGTTTTTTTTTCTCACGAAAGCCGAAAAGATGAGGAAGCAAAAACCTCTTGCCGGAAACTTACAGAAGGGCACAAGTTATAGGTTTCTGCAGTGGCTCAGCCTCAAGTCTTCTGTCTCCCAAATGCTTGGTCCTGGGTTCGATCCCTGTACGTCTCTGAGTTAATTTGTTTTTTTTTCTCACGAAAGCCGAAAAGATGAGGAAGCACAATCCTCTTGCCGGAAACTTAAAGAAGGGCACAAGTTATAGGTTTCTGCGGTGGCTCAGCCTCAAGTCTTGTGTCTCCCAAATGCTTGGTCCTGGGTTCGATCCCTGTACGTCTCTGAGGTTGTTTGTTTTTTTCCTCACGAAAGCCTAAAAGATGGAAAAGCACATACCCCCTGTCAGAAGAGCTAAATGTGTAGATCTTCTCTGTGGCTCAGCCTCAAATGTTCTGCCTCCCGACAGCTTGGACCAAGGTTCGATCCCCGTATGTTTCTGAAATTACTTGTTTTTTTTTCTCACGAAAGCCGAAAAGATGAGGAAGCACAAACCTCTTGCCGGAAACTTACAGTTTGCTCAACCCTGCGGTGGCTTGGCCTCAAGCTTTTTGAGCTTTGGATAATGGGTTCAATCCTTGCATGCCTCTGAACTTCTTTTGGTCATGTGATCCTAAAAGATGCCTAGCTTTAACATTTAGTTGAGGGGATAACTTCCTGATGGTTCTGTCTCACTCTTGTTTTTTTTTGGGCTGCGTATGAGTGGATACGAAGGGATGCAAAAGAACTCCAAGAACTGCAGATGGTATAAGGAGGGCAAACTCAGGAGAAGGTCCTAAAAAGCAAAGGACTAGGCCATGCGCAAGAACAGGACAGGACCATGGTTATTGTGCCGTGCTTTCAGTAATTCGTATAGCTCAGTGGTTAGAGTTACCGCCTTGGATCCCAAAGGTTGTGGGTTCGAGTCCCGTGCTGAAAGGATGCTTCTGTGGAGAAGGTGAAATCATGGACTGAATGCTGAGGACTTTGCTGGCCTGGACCCACGAGAAAGGGCTTGGAGCATTGTGGTAAGTGGTAACATGTAAGTGAATGGGGGAAGCTAGGTGCTGTGGAGGGTGGCAGATTGGGTAGAAAGATAAAGCTGTCACAGCAGCTGCCTGGTGAGTGCTGGTTGGCAGGCATGAGGATGAGGGGTACTGCAGGTTGACAGAGAATGGGGGCGAGGGGAGGAGGTTGAGAAACCCTTCACTCAGGGAAAGGGAACGGGTTAAGGAAGCAGAGCAGCACCTTGGGGATGAATGGTACCGTGGGCTGAGGGTGGAGCAGGTTGAAAGGGGAGAAGGGAAATACTTGGAGGAAGGGCACAGGTTAAGGAAGCAGAGCAGCACCTGGGTATGGAAGATAAGAAGCTTAATGGCCTCAAAGTTAGGGAATCAATATTTTTATCATTTTTGTCGTTTTTTTGTTGTTGCTGAAAAACAACAAGATGCCTTACTCTGTTGAGGTCTGTACGATACCTTCTGGATCCGTCAACCATCTCCATTCGATGCCTCCACCTCTGGTTTCGTCAACCATCGCCATGGGACTTCCCAGGTACTCTCCTGGGTCCGTCACCCACCTCCACTCGACACGATCCTCCAGCTGCATCTAGTCACCAATCTTCATCTGATGCTTTTTCCCTGGGGAACTTCTCCACTCCACACAACTCTGAAGGTTCGAGTCCCGTGCAGGATGCTATGATGCTGAAAGGATGTTGCTGTGGAGAAGGTGAAATCACGGACGGAGTGCTGGATGCTGAGGAGTTTGCTGGCCTGGACCCACCCAAAAGGGGTTGGAGCATTGTGGTAAGTGGTTACATTGTAAGCGAATGGGGGTGCTAGGTGTTGTGGAAGGTGTCAGATTGGGCAGAGAAGAAAGCCGTGGCAGCTGCCTGGTGAGAGGACGTGTGGGAGTGCTGGTTGGCAGGGATGAGTGGTACCATGGGATGAGGTGGCGGAGCAGGTTGACAACAAAGGGTGGAGATGGAAATACCGCTGACTCGGAGGAAGGGAACGGGTTAAGGACCTGGGTAAAAGCAGCTTGATGGCAACGCAGCAGGGAAGATAGGACGGTTAATGGCTTCAAAGTAATTGATTCGATAATTTAAAAATTTTTGTTTGTTTTTTTGTTGTTTAAAACAACAAGATGCCCTACTCTGTTGAGGTCTCCGCTGCACCACCTTGCTATCTATCTCTCTCTCTCCTCCTTTGGCCACCTCCGAATCCACCCTCCCAGTGTGACCTTTCACCTCTGGTACCTTCCCTCTTCTGGATCTGTCAACCATCTCCCTCTCTGGCTTCGTCAACCTTCGCCTGTGTCCGTTACCCACCTCCACTCGATCCTCCATCGCCTCGATACTTCGTCAACCTTCGCCTGAGTCCGTCACCCACCTCCACTCGACACGATCCTCCAGCTGCATCTTTCACCAATCCTCACCTTATTCATCTCCAGGGAAACTTCTCCACTCAACACAACTCTCCAGCTACATCAATCTTCACTGGTCATCCTCCGGTTTGCTAGCTGCACAACGACAACCGACCCTCAGCACCAATCTGCTAGCAATGGCTAGTGAGTTCGATCCCTGGGATAACACAAACCTCTTGCCAGAAGGGCACAAGTTATAGGTTTCTGCGGTGGCTCAGCCTCAAGTCTTCTGTCTCCCAAGTGCTTGGTCCTGGGTTCGATCCCTGTACGTCTCTGAGGTTATTTGTTTTTTTTCCTCACGAAAGCCTAAAAGATGGAAAAGCACATACCCCCTGTCAGAAGAGCTAAATGTGTAGATTTTCTCCGTGGCTCAGCCTCAAATGTTCTGCCTCCCGACAGCTTCGACCTGGGTTCGATCCCCGTATGTGTCTGAAATTTCTTGTTTTTTTTTCTCACGAAAGCCGAAAAGATGAGGAAGCAAAAACCTCTTGCCGGAAACTTACAGAAGGGCACAAGTTATAGGTTTCTGCAGTGGCTCAGCCTCAAGTCTTCTGTCTCCCAAATGCTTGGTCCTGGGTTCGATCCCTGTACGTCTCTGAGTTAATTTGTTTTTTTTTCTCACGAAAGCCGAAAAGATGAGGAAGCACAATCCTCTTGCCGGAAACTTAAAGAAGGGCACAAGTTATAGGTTTCTGCGGTGGCTCAGCCTCAAGTCTTGTGTCTCCCAAATGCTTGGTCCTGGGTTCGATCCCTGTACGTCTCTGAGGTTGTTTGTTTTTTTCCTCACGAAAGCCTAAAAGATGGAAAAGCACATACCCCCTGTCAGAAGAGCTAAATGTGTAGATCTTCTCTGTGGCTCAGCCTCAAATGTTCTGCCTCCCGACAGCTTGGACCAAGGTTCGATCCCCGTATGTTTCTGAAATTACTTGTTTTTTTTTCTCACGAAAGCCGAAAAGATGAGGAAGCACAAACCTCTTGCCGGAAACTTACAGTTTGCTCAACCCTGCGGTGGCTTGGCCTCAAGCTTTTTGAGCTTTGGATAATGGGTTCAATCCTTGCATGCCTCTGAACTTCTTTTGGTCATGTGATCCTAAAAGATGCCTAGCTTTAACATTTAGTTGAGGGGATAACTTCCTGATGGTTCTGTCTCACTCTTGTTTTTTTTTGGGCTGCGTATGAGTGGATACGAAGGGATGCAAAAGAACTCCAAGAACTGCAGATGGTATAAGGAGGGCAAACTCAGGAGAAGGTCCTAAAAAGCAAAGGACTAGGCCATGCGCAAGAACAGGACAGGACCATGGTTATTGTGCCGTGCTTTCAGTAATTCGTATAGCTCAGTGGTTAGAGTTACCGCCTTGGATCCCAAAGGTTGTGGGTTCGAGTCCCGTGCTGAAAGGATGCTTCTGTGGAGAAGGTGAAATCATGGACTGAATGCTGAGGACTTTGCTGGCCTGGACCCACGAGAAAGGGCTTGGAGCATTGTGGTAAGTGGTAACATGTAAGTGAATGGGGGAAGCTAGGTGCTGTGGAGGGTGGCAGATTGGGTAGAAAGATAAAGCTGTCACAGCAGCTGCCTGGTGAGTGCTGGTTGGCAGGCATGAGGATGAGGGGTACTGCAGGTTGACAGAGAATGGGGGCGAGGGGAGGAGGTTGAGAAACCCTTCACTCAGGGAAAGGGAACGGGTTAAGGAAGCAGAGCAGCACCTTGGGGATGAATGGTACCGTGGGCTGAGGGTGGAGCAGGTTGAAAGGGGAGAAGGGAAATACTTGGAGGAAGGGCACAGGTTAAGGAAGCAGAGCAGCACCTGGGTATGGAAGATAAGAAGCTTAATGGCCTCAAAGTTAGGGAATCAATATTTTTATCATTTTTGTCGTTTTTTTGTTGTTGCTGAAAAACAACAAGATGCCTTACTCTGTTGAGGTCTGTACGATACCTTCTGGATCCGTCAACCATCTCCATTCGATGCCTCCACCTCTGGTTTCGTCAACCATCGCCATGGGACTTCCCAGGTACTCTCCTGGGTCCGTCACCCACCTCCACTCGACACGATCCTCCAGCTGCATCTAGTCACCAATCTTCATCTGATGCTTTTTCCCTGGGGAACTTCTCCACTCCACACAACTCTGAAGGTTCGAGTCCCGTGCAGGATGCTATGATGCTGAAAGGATGTTGCTGTGGAGAAGGTGAAATCACGGACGGAGTGCTGGATGCTGAGGAGTTTGCTGGCCTGGACCCACCCGAAAGGGGTTGGAGCATTGTGGTAAGTGGTTACATTGTAAGCGAATGGGGGTGCTAGGTGTTGTGGAAGGTGTCAGATTGGGCAGAGAAGAAAGCCGTGGCAGCTGCCTGGTGAGAGGACGTGTGGGAGTGCTGGTTGGCAGGGATGAGTGGTACCATGGGATGAGGTGGCGGAGCAGGTTGACAACAAAGGGTGGAGATGGAAATACCGCTGACTCGGAGGAAGGGAACGGGTTAAGGACCTGGGTAAAAGCAGCTTGATGGCAACGCAGCAGGGAAGATAGGACGGTTAATGGCTTCAAAGTAATTGATTCGATAATTTAAAAATTTTTGTTTGTTTTTTTGTTGTTTAAAACAACAAGATGCCCTACTCTGTTGAGGTCTCCGCTGCACCACCTTGCTATCTATCTCTCTCTCTCCTCCTTTGGCCACCTCCGAATCCACCCTCCCAGTGTGACCTTTCACCTCTGGTACCTTCCCTCTTCTGGATCTGTCAACCATCTCCCTCTCTGGCTTCGTCAACCTTCGCCTGTGTCCGTTACCCACCTCCACTCGATCCTCCATCGCCTCGATACTTCGTCAACCTTCGCCTGAGTCCGTCACCCACCTCCACTCGACACGATCCTCCAGCTGCATCTTTCACCAATCCTCACCTTATTCATCTCCAGGGAAACTTCTCCACTCAACACAACTCTCCAGCTACATCAATCTTCACTGGTCATCCTCCGGTTTGCTAGCTGCACAACGACAACCGACCCTCAGCACCAATCTGCTAGCAATGGCTAGTGAGTTCGATCCCTGGGATAACACAAACCTCTTGCCAAAAGGGCACAAGTTATAGGTTTCTGCGGTGGCTCAGCCTCAAGTCTTCTGTCTCCCAAGTGCTTGGTCCTGGGTTCGATCCCTGTACGTCTCTGAGGTTATTTGTTTTTTTTCCTCACGAAAGCCTAAAAGATGGAAAAGCACATACCCCCTGTCAGAAGAGCTAAATGTGTAGATTTTCTCCGTGGCTCAGCCTCAAATGTTCTGCCTCCCGACAGCTTCGACCTGGGTTCGATCCCCGTATGTGTCTGAAATTTCTTGTTTTTTTTTCTCACGAAAGCCGAAAAGATGAGGAAGCAAAAACCTCTTGCCGGAAACTTACAGAAGGGCACAAGTTATAGGTTTCTGCAGTGGCTCAGCCTCAAGTCTTCTGTCTCCCAAATGCTTGGTCCTGGGTTCGATCCCTGTACGTCTCTGAGTTAATTTGTTTTTTTTTCTCACGAAAGCCGAAAAGATGAGGAAGCACAATCCTCTTGCCGGAAACTTAAAGAAGGGCACAAGTTATAGGTTTCTGCGGTGGCTCAGCCTCAAGTCTTGTGTCTCCCAAATGCTTGGTCCTGGGTTCGATCCCTGTACGTCTCTGAGGTTGTTTGTTTTTTTCCTCACGAAAGCCTAAAAGATGGAAAAGCACATACCCCCTGTCAGAAGAGCTAAATGTGTAGATCTTCTCTGTGGCTCAGCCTCAAATGTTCTGCCTCCCGACAGCTTGGACCTAGGTTCGATCCCCGTATGTTTCTGAAATTACTTGTTTTTTTTTCTCACGAAAGCCGAAAAGATGAGGAAGCACAAACCTCTTGCCGGAAACTTACAGTTTGCTCAACCCTGCGGTGGCTTGGCCTCAAGCTTTTTGAGCTTTGGATAATGGGTTCAATCCTTGCATGCCTCTGAACTTCTTTTGGTCATGTGATCCTAAAAGATGCCTAGCTTTAACATTTAGTTGAGGGGATAACTTCCTGATGGTTCTGTCTCACTCTTGTTTTTTTTTGGGCTGCGTATGAGTGGATACGAAGGGATGCAAAAGAACTCCAAGAACTGCAGATGGTATAAGGAGGGCAAACTCAGGAGAAGGTCCTAAAAAGCAAAGGACTAGGCCATGCGCAAGAACAGGACAGGACCATGGTTATTGTGCCGTGCTTTCAGTAATTCGTATAGCTCAGTGGTTAGAGTTACCGCCTTGGATCCCAAAGGTTGTGGGTTCGAGTCCCGTGCTGAAAGGATGCTTCTGTGGAGAAGGTGAAATCATGGACTGAATGCTGAGGACTTTGCTGGCCTGGACCCACGAGAAAGGGCTTGGAGCATTGTGGTAAGTGGTAACATGTAAGTGAATGGGGGAAGCTAGGTGCTGTGGAGGGTGGCAGATTGGGTAGAAAGATAAAGCTGTCACAGCAGCTGCCTGGTGAGTGCTGGTTGGCAGGCATGAGGATGAGGGGTACTGCAGGTTGACAGAGAATGGGGGCGAGGGGAGGAGGTTGAGAAACCCTTCACTCAGGGAAAGGGAACGGGTTAAGGAAGCAGAGCAGCACCTTGGGGATGAATGGTACCGTGGGCTGAGGGTGGAGCAGGTTGAAAGGGGAGAAGGGAAATACTTGGAGGAAGGGCACAGGTTAAGGAAGCAGAGCAGCACCTGGGTATGGAAGATAAGAAGCTTAATGGCCTCAAAGTTAGGGAATCAATATTTTTATCATTTTTGTCGTTTTTTTGTTGTTGCTGAAAAACAACAAGATGCCTTACTCTGTTGAGGTCTGTACGATACCTTCTGGATCCGTCAACCATCTCCATTCGATGCCTCCACCTCTGGTTTCGTCAACCATCGCCATGGGACTTCCCAGGTACTCTCCTGGGTCCGTCACCCACCTCCACTCGACACGATCCTCCAGCTGCATCTAGTCACCAATCTTCATCTGATGCTTTTTCCCTGGGGAACTTCTCCACTCCACACAACTCTGAAGGTTCGAGTCCCGTGCAGGATGCTATGATGCTGAAAGGATGTTGCTGTGGAGAAGGTGAAATCACGGACGGAGTGCTGGATGCTGAGGAGTTTGCTGGCCTGGACCCACCCGAAAGGGGTTGGAGCATTGTGGTAAGTGGTTACATTGTAAGCGAATGGGGGTGCTAGGTGTTGTGGAAGGTGTCAGATTGGGCAGAGAAGAAAGCCGTGGCAGCTGCCTGGTGAGAGGACGTGTGGGAGTGCTGGTTGGCAGGGATGAGTGGTACCATGGGATGAGGTGGCGGAGCAGGTTGACAACAAAGGGTGGAGATGGAAATACCGCTGACTCGGAGGAAGGGAACGGGTTAAGGACCTGGGTAAAAGCAGCTTGATGGCAACGCAGCAGGGAAGATAGGACGGTTAATGGCTTCAAAGTAATTGATTCGATAATTTAAAAATTTTTGTTTGTTTTTTTGTTGTTTAAAACAACAAGATGCCCTACTCTGTTGAGGTCTCCGCTGCACCACCTTGCTATCTATCTCTCTCTCTCTCTCCTCCTTTGGCCACCTCCGAATCCACCCTCCCAGTGTGACCTTTCACCTCTGGTACCTTCCCTCTTCTGGATCTGTCAACCATCTCCCTCTCTGGCTTCGTCAACCTTCGCCTGTGTCCGTTACCCGCTTTCCGTCTCCGGAGCAATGGCTAGTGAGTTCGATCCCTGGGATAACACAAACCTCTTGCCAGAAGGGCACAAGTTATAGGTTTCTGCGGTGGCTCAGCCTCAAGTCTTCTGTCTCCCAAGTGCTTGGTCCTGGGTTCGATCCCTGTACGTCTCTGAGGTTATTTGTTTTTTTTCCTCACGAAAGCCTAAAAGATGGAAAAGCACATACCCCCTGTCAGAAGAGCAAAATGTGTAGATCTTCTCCGTGGCTCAGCCTCAAATGTTCTGCCTCCCGACAGCTTGGACCTGGGTTCGATCCCTGTATGTGTCTGAAATTACTTGTTTTTTTTTCTCACGAAAGCCGAAAAGATGAGGAAGCACAATCCTCTTGCCGGAAACTTAAAGAAGGGCACAAGTTATAGGTTTCTGCGGTGGCTCAGCCTCAAGTCTTCTGTCTCCCAAATGCTTGGTCCTGGATTCGTTCCCTGTACGTCTCTGAGGTTATTTGTTTTTTTTCCTCACGAAAGCCTAAAAGATGGAAAAGCACATACCCCCTGTCAGAAGAACTAAATGTGTAGATCTTCTCCGTGGCTCAGCCTCAAATGTTCTGCCTCCCGACAGCTTGGACCTTGGTTCAATCCCCGTATGTGTCTGAAATTACTTGTTTTTTTTTCTCACGAAAGCCGAAAAGATGAGGAAGCACAATCCTCTTGCCGGAAACTTAAAGAAGGGCACAAGTTATAGGTTTCTGCGGTGGCTCAGCCTCAAGTCTTCTGTCTCCCAAATGCTTGGTCCTGGGTTCGATCCCTGTACGTCTCTGAGGTTGTTTGTTTTTTTCCTCACGAAAGCCTAAAAGATGGAAAAGCACATACCCCCTGTCAGAAGAGCTAAATGTGTAGATCTTCTCCGTGGCTCAGCCTCAAATGTTCTGCCTCCCGACAGCTTGGACCTAGGTTCGATCCCCGTATGTTTCTGAAATTGCTTGTTTTTTTTTCTCACGAAAGCCGAAAAGATGAGGAAGCACAAACCTCTTGCCGGAAACTTACAGTTTGCTCAACCCTGCGGTGGCTTGGCCTCAAGCTTTTTGAGCTTTGGATAATGGGTTCAATCCTTGCATGCCTCTGAACTTCTTTTGGTCATGTGATCCTAAAAGATGCCTAGCTTTAACATTTAGTTGAGGGGATAACTTCCTGATGGTTCTGTCTCACTCTTGTTTTTTTTTGGGCTGCGTATGAGTGGATACGAAGGGATGCAAAAGAACTCCAAGAACTGCAGATGGTATAAGGAGGGCAAACTCAGGAGAAGGTCCTAAAAAGCAAAGGACTAGGCCATGCGCAAGAACAGGACAGGACCATGGTTATTGTGCCGTGCTTTCAGTAATTCGTATAGCTCAGTGGTTAGAGTTACCGCCTTGGATCCCAAAGGTTGTGGGTTCGAGTCCCGTGCTGAAAGGATGCTTCTGTGGAGAAGGTGAAATCATGGACTGAATGCTGAGGACTTTGCTGGCCTGGACCCACGAGAAAGGGCTTGGAGCATTGTGGTAAGTGGTAACATGTAAGTGAATGGGGGAAGCTAGGTGCTGTGGAGGGTGGCAGATTGGGTAGAAAGATAAAGCTGTCACAGCAGCTGCCTGGTGAGTGCTGGTTGGCAGGCATGAGGATGAGGGGTACTGCAGGTTGACAGAGAATGGGGGCGAGGGGAGGAGGTTGAGAAACCCTTCACTCAGGGAAAGGGAACGGGTTAAGGAAGCAGAGCAGCACCTTGGGGATGAATGGTACCGTGGGCTGAGGGTGGAGCAGGTTGAAAGGGGAGAAGGGAAATACTTGGAGGAAGGGCACAGGTTAAGGAAGCAGAGCAGCACCTGGGTATGGAAGATAAGAAGCTTAATGGCCTCAAAGTTAGGGAATCAATATTTTTATCATTTTTGTCGTTTTTTTGTTGTTGCTGAAAAACAACAAGATGCCTTACTCTGTTGAGGTCTGTACGATACCTTCTGGATCCGTCAACCATCTCCATTCGATGCCTCCACCTCTGGTTTCGTCAACCATCGCCATGGGACTTCCCAGGTACTCTCCTGGGTCCGTCACCCACCTCCACTCGACACGATCCTCCAGCTGCATCTAGTCACCAATCTTCATCTGATGCTTTTTCCCTGGGGAACTTCTCCACTCCACACAACTCTGAAGGTTCGAGTCCCGTGCAGGATGCTATGATGCTGAAAGGATGTTGCTGTGGAGAAGGTGAAATCACGGACGGAGTGCTGGATGCTGAGGAGTTTGCTGGCCTGGACCCACCCGAAAGGGGTTGGAGCATTGTGGTAAGTGGTTACATTGTAAGCGAATGGGGGTGCTAGGTGTTGTGGAAGGTGTCAGATTGGGCAGAGAAGAAAGCCGTGGCAGCTGCCTGGTGAGAGGACGTGTGGGAGTGCTGGTTGGCAGGGATGAGTGGTACCATGGGATGAGGTGGCGGAGCAGGTTGACAACAAAGGGTGGAGATGGAAATACCGCTGACTCGGAGGAAGGGAACGGGTTAAGGACCTGGGTAAAAGCAGCTTGATGGCAACGCAGCAGGGAAGATAGGACGGTTAATGGCTTCAAAGTAATTGATTCGATAATTTAAAAATTTTTGTTTGTTTTTTTGTTGTTTAAAACAACAAGATGCCCTACTCTGTTGAGGTCTCCGCTGCACCACCTTGCTATCTATCTCTCTCTCTCCTCCTTTGGCCACCTCCGAATCCACCCTCCCAGTGTGACCTTTCACCTCTGGTACCTTCCCTCTTCTGGATCTGTCAACCATCTCCCTCTCTGGCTTCGTCAACCTTCGCCTGTGTCCGTTACCCACCTCCACTCGATCCTCCATCGCCTCGATACTTCGTCAACCTTCGCCTGAGTCCGTCACCCACCTCCACTCGACACGATCCTCCAGCTGCATCTTTCACCAATCCTCACCTTATTCATCTCCAGGGAAACTTCTCCACTCAACACAACTCTCCAGCTACATCAATCTTCACTGGTCATCCTCCGGTTTGCTAGCTGCACAACGACAACCGACCCTCAGCACCAATCTGCTAGCAATGGCTAGTGAGTTCGATCCCTGGGATAACACAAACCTCTTGCCAAAAGGGCACAAGTTATAGGTTTCTGCGGTGGCTCAGCCTCAAGTCTTCTGTCTCCCAAGTGCTTGGTCCTGGGTTCGATCCCTGTACGTCTCTGAGGTTATTTGTTTTTTTTCCTCACGAAAGCCTAAAAGATGGAAAAGCACATACCCCCTGTCAGAAGAGCTAAATGTGTAGATTTTCTCCGTGGCTCAGCCTCAAATGTTCTGCCTCCCGACAGCTTCGACCTGGGTTCGATCCCCGTATGTGTCTGAAATTTCTTGTTTTTTTTTCTCACGAAAGCCGAAAAGATGAGGAAGCAAAAACCTCTTGCCGGAAACTTACAGAAGGGCACAAGTTATAGGTTTCTGCAGTGGCTCAGCCTCAAGTCTTCTGTCTCCCAAATGCTTGGTCCTGGGTTCGATCCCTGTACGTCTCTGAGTTAATTTGTTTTTTTTTCTCACGAAAGCCGAAAAGATGAGGAAGCACAATCCTCTTGCCGGAAACTTAAAGAAGGGCACAAGTTATAGGTTTCTGCGGTGGCTCAGCCTCAAGTCTTGTGTCTCCCAAATGCTTGGTCCTGGGTTCGATCCCTGTACGTCTCTGAGGTTGTTTGTTTTTTTCCTCACGAAAGCCTAAAAGATGGAAAAGCACATACCCCCTGTCAGAAGAGCTAAATGTGTAGATCTTCTCTGTGGCTCAGCCTCAAATGTTCTGCCTCCCGACAGCTTGGACCTAGGTTCGATCCCCGTATGTTTCTGAAATTACTTGTTTTTTTTTCTCACGAAAGCCGAAAAGATGAGGAAGCACAAACCTCTTGCCGGAAACTTACAGTTTGCTCAACCCTGCGGTGGCTTGGCCTCAAGCTTTTTGAGCTTTGGATAATGGGTTCAATCCTTGCATGCCTCTGAACTTCTTTTGGTCATGTGATCCTAAAAGATGCCTAGCTTTAACATTTAGTTGAGGGGATAACTTCCTGATGGTTCTGTCTCACTCTTGTTTTTTTTTGGGCTGCGTATGAGTGGATACGAAGGGATGCAAAAGAACTCCAAGAACTGCAGATGGTATAAGGAGGGCAAACTCAGGAGAAGGTCCTAAAAAGCAAAGGACTAGGCCATGCGCAAGAACAGGACAGGACCATGGTTATTGTGCCGTGCTTTCAGTAATTCGTATAGCTCAGTGGTTAGAGTTACCGCCTTGGATCCCAAAGGTTGTGGGTTCGAGTCCCGTGCTGAAAGGATGCTTCTGTGGAGAAGGTGAAATCATGGACTGAATGCTGAGGACTTTGCTGGCCTGGACCCACGAGAAAGGGCTTGGAGCATTGTGGTAAGTGGTAACATGTAAGTGAATGGGGGAAGCTAGGTGCTGTGGAGGGTGGCAGATTGGGTAGAAAGATAAAGCTGTCACAGCAGCTGCCTGGTGAGTGCTGGTTGGCAGGCATGAGGATGAGGGGTACTGCAGGTTGACAGAGAATGGGGGCGAGGGGAGGAGGTTGAGAAACCCTTCACTCAGGGAAAGGGAACGGGTTAAGGAAGCAGAGCAGCACCTTGGGGATGAATGGTACCGTGGGCTGAGGGTGGAGCAGGTTGAAAGGGGAGAAGGGAAATACTTGGAGGAAGGGCACAGGTTAAGGAAGCAGAGCAGCACCTGGGTATGGAAGATAAGAAGCTTAATGGCCTCAAAGTTAGGGAATCAATATTTTTATCATTTTTGTCGTTTTTTTGTTGTTGCTGAAAAACAACAAGATGCCTTACTCTGTTGAGGTCTGTACGATACCTTCTGGATCCGTCAACCATCTCCATTCGATGCCTCCACCTCTGGTTTCGTCAACCATCGCCATGGGACTTCCCAGGTACTCTCCTGGGTCCGTCACCCACCTCCACTCGACACGATCCTCCAGCTGCATCTAGTCACCAATCTTCATCTGATGCTTTTTCCCTGGGGAACTTCTCCACTCCACACAACTCTGAAGGTTCGAGTCCCGTGCAGGATGCTATGATGCTGAAAGGATGTTGCTGTGGAGAAGGTGAAATCACGGACGGAGTGCTGGATGCTGAGGAGTTTGCTGGCCTGGACCCACCCGAAAGGGGTTGGAGCATTGTGGTAAGTGGTTACATTGTAAGCGAATGGGGGTGCTAGGTGTTGTGGAAGGTGTCAGATTGGGCAGAGAAGAAAGCCGTGGCAGCTGCCTGGTGAGAGGACGTGTGGGAGTGCTGGTTGGCAGGGATGAGTGGTACCATGGGATGAGGTGGCGGAGCAGGTTGACAACAAAGGGTGGAGATGGAAATACCGCTGACTCGGAGGAAGGGAACGGGTTAAGGACCTGGGTAAAAGCAGCTTGATGGCAACGCAGCAGGGAAGATAGGACGGTTAATGGCTTCAAAGTAATTGATTCGATAATTTAAAAATTTTTGTTTGTTTTTTTGTTGTTTAAAACAACAAGATGCCCTACTCTGTTGAGGTCTCCGCTGCACCACCTTGCTATCTATCTCTCTCTCTCTCTCCTCCTTTGGCCACCTCCGAATCCACCCTCCCAGTGTGACCTTTCACCTCTGGTACCTTCCCTCTTCTGGATCTGTCAACCATCTCCCTCTCTGGCTTCGTCAACCTTCGCCTGTGTCCGTTACCCGCTTTCCGTCTCCGGAGCAATGGCTAGTGAGTTCGATCCCTGGGATAACACAAACCTCTTGCCAGAAGGGCACAAGTTATAGGTTTCTGCGGTGGCTCAGCCTCAAGTCTTCTGTCTCCCAAGTGCTTGGTCCTGGGTTCGATCCCTGTACGTCTCTGAGGTTATTTGTTTTTTTTCCTCACGAAAGCCTAAAAGATGGAAAAGCACATACCCCCTGTCAGAAGAGCAAAATGTGTAGATCTTCTCCGTGGCTCAGCCTCAAATGTTCTGCCTCCCGACAGCTTGGACCTGGGTTCGATCCCTGTATGTGTCTGAAATTACTTGTTTTTTTTTCTCACGAAAGCCGAAAAGATGAGGAAGCACAATCCTCTTGCCGGAAACTTAAAGAAGGGCACAAGTTATAGGTTTCTGCGGTGGCTCAGCCTCAAGTCTTCTGTCTCCCAAATGCTTGGTCCTGGATTCGTTCCCTGTACGTCTCTGAGGTTATTTGTTTTTTTTCCTCACGAAAGCCTAAAAGATGGAAAAGCACATACCCCCTGTCAGAAGAACTAAATGTGTAGATCTTCTCCGTGGCTCAGCCTCAAATGTTCTGCCTCCCGACAGCTTGGACCTTGGTTCAATCCCCGTATGTGTCTGAAATTACTTGTTTTTTTTTCTCACGAAAGCCGAAAAGATGAGGAAGCACAATCCTCTTGCCGGAAACTTAAAGAAGGGCACAAGTTATAGGTTTCTGCGGTGGCTCAGCCTCAAGTCTTCTGTCTCCCAAATGCTTGGTCCTGGGTTCGATCCCTGTACGTCTCTGAGGTTATTTGTTTTTTTTCCTCACGAAAGCCTAAAAGATGGAAAAGCACATACCCCCTGTCAGAAGAGCTAAATGTGTAGATCTTCTCCGTGGCTCAGCCTCAAATGTTCTGCCTCCCGACAGCTTGGTCCTGGATTCAATCTCCGTATGTGTCTGAAATTGCTTGTTTTTTTTTCTCACGAAAGCCGAAAAGATGAGGAAGCACAAACCTCTTGCCGGAAACTTACAGTTTGCTCAACCCTGCGGTGGCTTGGCCTCAAGCTTTTTGAGCTTTGGATAATGGGTTCAATCCTTGCATGCCTCTGAAGTTCTTTTGGTCATGTGATCCTAAAAGATGCCTAGCTTTAACATTTAGTTGAGGGGATAACTTCCTGATGGTTCTGTCTCACTCTTGTTTTTTTTTGGGCTGCGTATGAGTGGATACGAAGGGATGCAAAAGAACTCCAAGAACTGCAGATGGTATAAAGAGGGCAAACTCAGAATAAGGTCCTAAAAAGCAAAGGATTAGGCCATGCGCAAGAACAGGACAGGACCATGGTTATTGTGCCTTGCTTTCAGTAATTCGTATAGCTCAGTGGTTAGAGTTACCGCCTTGGATCCCAAAGGTTGTGGGTTCGAGTCCTGTGCTGAAAGGATGCTTCTGTGGAGAAGGTGAAATCATGGACTGAATGCTGAGGACTTTGCTGGCCTGGACCCACGAGAAGCATTGTGGTAAGTGGTAACATGTAAGTGAATGGGGGAAGCTAGGTGCTGTGGAGGGTGGCAGATTGGGTAGAAAGATAAAGCCGTCACAGCAGCTGCCTGGTGAGTGCTGGTTGGCAGGCATGAGGATGAGGGGTACTGCAGGTTGACAGAGAATGGGGGCGAGGGGAGGAGGTTGAGAAACCCTTAACTCAGGGAAAGGGAACGGGTTAAGGAAGCAGAGCAGCACCTTGGGGATGAATGGTACCGTGGGCTGAGGGTGGAGCAGGTTGAAAGGGGAGAAGGGAAATACTTGGAGGAAGAGCACAGGTTAAGGAAGCAGAGCAGCACCTGGGTATGGAAGATAGGAAGCTTAATGGCCTCAAAGTTAGGGAATCAATATTTTTATCATTTTTGTCGTTTTTTTGTTGTTGCTGAAAAACAACAAGATGCCTTACTCTGTTGAGGTCTGTACGATACCTTCTGGATCCGTCAACCATCTCCATTCGATGCCTCCACCTCTGGTTTCGTCAACCATCGCCATGGGACTTCCCGGGTACTCTCCTGGGTCCGTCACCCACCTCCACTCGACACGATCCTCCAGCTGCATCTAGTCACCAATCTTCATCTGATGCTTTTTCCCTGGGGAACTTCTCCACTCCACACAACTCTGAAGGTTCGAGTCCCGTGCAGGATGCTATGATGCTGAAAGGATGTTGCTGTGGAGAAGGTGAAATCACGGACGGAGTGCTGGATGCTGAGGAGTTTGCTGGCCTGGACCCACCCGAAAGGGGTTGGAGCATTGTGGTAAGTGGTTACATTGTAAGCGAATGGGGGTGCTAGGTGTTGTGGAAGGTGTCAGATTGGGCAGAGAAGAAAGCCGTGGCAGCTGCCTGGTGAGAGGACGTGTGGGAGTGCTGGTTGGCAGGGATGAGTGGTACCATGGGATGAGGTGGCGGAGCAGGTTGACAACAAAGGGTGGAGATGGAAATACCGCTGACTCGGAGGAAGGGAACGGGTTAAGGACCTGGGTAAAAGCAGCTTGATGGCAACGCAGCAGGGAAGATAGGACGGTTAATGGCTTCAAAGTAATTGATTCGATAATTTAAAAATTTTTGTTTGTTTTTTTGTTGTTTAAAACAACAAGATGCCCTACTCTGTTGAGGTCTCCGCTGCACCACCTTGCTATCTATCTCTCTCTCTCTCTCCTCCTTTGGCCACCTCCGAATCCACCCTCCCAGTGTGACCTTTCACCTCTGGTACCTTCCCTCTTCTGGATCTGTCAACCATCTCCCTCTCTGGCTTCGTCAACCTTCGCCTGTGTCCGTTACCCGCTTTCCGTCTCCGGAGCAATGGCTAGTGAGTTCGATCCCTGGGATAACACAAACCTCTTGCCAGAAGGGCACAAGTTATAGGTTTCTGCGGTGGCTCAGCCTCAAGTCTTCTGTCTCCCAAGTGCTTGGTCCTGGGTTCGATCCCTGTACGTCTCTGAGGTTATTTGTTTTTTTTCCTCACGAAAGCCTAAAAGATGGAAAAGCACATACCCCCTGTCAGAAGAGCAAAATGTGTAGATCTTCTCCGTGGCTCAGCCTCAAATGTTCTGCCTCCCGACAGCTTGGACCTGGGTTCGATCCCTGTATGTGTCTGAAATTACTTGTTTTTTTTTCTCACGAAAGCCGAAAATATGAGGAAGCACAATCCTCTTGCCGGAAACTTAAAGAAGGGCACAAGTTATAGGTTTCTGCGGTGGCTCAGCCTCAAGTCTTCTGTCTCCCAAATGCTTGGTCCTGGATTCGTTCCCTGTACGTCTCTGAGGTTATTTGTTTTTTTTCCTCACGAAAGCCTAAAAGATGGAAAAGCACATACCCCCTGTCAGAAGAACTAAATGTGTAGATCTTCTCCGTGGCTCAGCTTCAAATGTTCTGCCTCCCGACAGCTTGGACCTTGATTCAATCCCCGTATGTGTCTGAAATTACTTGTTTTTTTTTCTCACGAAAGCCGAAAAGATGAGGAAGCACAATCCTCTTGCCGGAAACTTAAAGAAGGGCACAAGTTATAGGTTTCTGCGGTGGCTCAGCCTCAAGTCTTCTGTCTCCCAAATGCTTGGTCCTGGGTTCGATCCCTGTACGTCTCTGAGGTTATTTGTTTTTTTTCCTCACGAAAGCCTAAAAGATGGAAAAGCACATACCCCCTGTCAGAAGAGCTAAATGTGTAGATCTTCTCCGTGGCTCAGCCTCAAATGTTCTGCCTCCCGACAGCTTGGACCTGGATTCAATCTCCGTATGTGTCTGAAATTACTTGTTTTTTTTTCTCACGAAAGCCGAAAAGATGAGGAAGCACAAACCTCTTGCCGGAAACTTACAGTTTGCTCAACCCTGCGGTGGCTTGGCCTCAAGCTTTTTGAGCTTTGGATAATGGGTTCAATCCTTGCATGCCTCTGAAGTTCTTTTGGTCATGTGATCCTAAAAGATGCCTAGCTTTAACATTTAGTTGAGGGGATAACTTCCTGATGGTTCTGTCTCACTCTTGTTTTTTTTTGGGCTGCGTATGAGTGGATACGAAGGGATGCAAAAGAACTCCAAGAACTGCAGATGGTATAAAGAGGGCAAACTCAGAATAAGGTCCTAAAAAGCAAAGGATTAGGCCATGCGCAAGAACAGGACAGGACCATGGTTATTGTGCCGTGCTTTCAGTAATTCGTATAGCTCAGTGGTTAGAGTTACCGCCTTGGATCCCAAAGGTTGTGGGTTCGAGTCCTGTGCTGAAAGGATGCTTCTGTGGAGAAGGTGAAATCATGGACTGAATGCTGAGGACTTTGCTGGCCTGGACCCACGAGAAGCATTGTGGTAAGTGGTAACATGTAAGTGAATGGGGGAAGCTAGGTGCTGTGGAGGGTGGCAGATTGGGTAGAAAGATAAAGCCGTCACAGCAGCTGCCTGGTGAGTGCTGGTTGGCAGGCATGAGGATGAGGGGTACTGCAGGTTGACAGAGAATGGGGGCGAGGGGAGGAGGTTGAGAAACCCTTCACTCAGGGAAAGGGAACGGGTTAAGGAAGCAGAGCAGCACCTTGGGGATGAATGGTACCGTGGGCTGAGGGTGGAGCAGGTTGAAAGGGGAGAAGGGAAATACTTGGAGGAAGGGCACAGGTTAAGGAAGCAGAGCAGCACCTGGGTATGGAAGATAGGAAGCTTAATGGCCTCAAAGTTAGGGAATCAATATTTTTATCATTTTTGTCGTTTTTTTGTTGTTGCTGAAAAACAACAAGATGCCTTACTCTGTTGAGGTCTGTACGATACCTTCTGGATCCGTCAACCATCTCCATTCGATGCCTCCACCTCTGGTTTCGTCAACCATCGCCATGGGACTTCCCGGGTACTCTCCTGGGTCCGTCACCCACCTCCACTCGACACGATCCTCCAGCTGCATCTAGTCACCAATCTTCATCTGATGCTTTTTCCCTGGGGAACTTCTCCACTCCACACAACTCTGAAGGTTCGAGTTCCGTGCAGGATGCTATGATGCTGAAAGGATGTTGCTGTGGAGAAGGTGAAATCACGGACGGAGTGCTGGATGCTGAGGAGTTTGCTGGCCTGGACCCACCCGAAAGGGGTTGGAGCATTGTGGTAAGTGGTTACATTGTAAGCGAATGGGGGTGCTAGGTGTTGTGGAAGGTGTCAGATTGGGCAGAGAAGAAAGCCGTGGCAGCTGCCTGGTGAGAGGACGTGTGGGAGTGCTGGTTGGCAGGGATGAGTGGTACCATGGGATGAGGTGGCGGAGCAGGTTGACAACAAAGGGTGGAGATGGAAATACCGCTGACTCGGAGGAAGGGAACGGGTTAAGGACCTGGGTAAAAGCAGCTTGATGGCAACGCAGCAGGGAAGATAGGACGGTTAATGGCTTCAAAGTAATTGATTCGATAATTTAAAAATTTTTGTTTGTTTTTTTGTTGTTTAAAACAACAAGATGCCCTACTCTGTTGAGGTCTCCGCTGCATCACCTTGCTATCTATCTCTCTCTCCTCCTTTGGCCACCTCCGAATCCACCCTCCCCGTGTGACCTTCACCTCTGGATCTGTCAACCATCTCCCTCTCTGGCTTCGTCAGCCTTTGCCTGGGTCCGTCACCCACCTCCACTCGACACGATCCTCCAGCTGCATCTTTCACCAATCCTCACCTTATCCATCTCCAGGGAAACTTCTCCACTCAACACAACTCTCCAGCTGGTCATCCTCCGGTTTGCTAGCTGCACAACGACAACCGACCCTCAGCACCAATCTGCTTGTGTTTGCCACAGCACCGACACGGGAGACGAACCCATGACCTCACCGTTACGGTGCAGCAACGCTATCCACTGGGCTATACGCTCAGTCGATGAGATAGGGCAGAAGAGCTAAATGTGTAGATCTTCTCCGTGGCTCAGCCTCAAATGTTCTGCCTCCCAACAGCTTGGACCTGGGTTCGATCCCCGTATGTGTCTGAAATTTCTTGTTTTTTTTTCTCACGAAAGCCGAAATGATGAGGAAGCACAAACCTCTTGCCGGAAACTTACAGAAGGGCACAAGCTATAGGTTTCTGCGGTGGCTCAGCCTCAAGTCTTCTGTCTCCCAAATGCTTGGTCCTGGGTTCGATCCCTGTACGTCTCTGAGGTTATTTGTTTTTTTTTCCTCACGAAAGCCTAAAAGATGGAAAAGCACATACCCCCTGTCAGAAGAGCTAAATGTGTAGATCTTCTCCGTGGCTCAGCCTCAAATGTTCTGCCTCCCGACAGCTTGGACCTGGGTTCCCAGGGAGTATGTGTCTGAAATTACTTGTTTTTTTTTTTCTCACGAAAGCCGAAAAGATGAGGAAGCACAATCCTCTTGCCGGAAACTTACAGTTTGCTCAACCCTGCGGTGGCTTGGCCTCAAGCTTTTTGAGCTTTGGATAATGGGTTCAATCCTTGCATGCCTCTGAAGTTCTTTTGGTCATGTGATCCTAAATGTGATCGAAAAACAACAAGATGCCTTACTCTGTTGAGGTCTGTACGATACCTTCTGGATCCGTCAACCATCTCCATTCGATGCCTCCACCTCTGGTTTCGTCAACCATCGCCATGGGACTTCCCGGGTACTCTCCTGGGTCCGTCACCCACCTCCACTCGACACGATCCTCCAGCTGCATCTAGTCACCAATCTTCATCTGATGCTTTTTCCCTGGGGAACTTCTCCACTCCACACAACTCTGAAGGTTCGAGTCCCGTGCAGGATGCTATGATGCTGAAAGGATGTTGCTGTGGAGAAGGTGAAATCACGGACGGAGTGCTGGATGCTGAGGAGTTTGCTGGCCTGGACCCACCCGAAAGGGGTTGGAGCATTGTGGTAAGTGGTTACATTGTAAGCGAATGGGGGTGCTAGGTGTTGTGGAAGGTGTCAGATTGGGCAGAGAAGAAAGCCGTGGCAGCTGCCTGGTGAGAGGACGTGTGGGAGTGCTGGTTGGCAGGGATGAGTGGTACCATGGGATTCAGCTTCAACCTTTCCGTCTCCGGAGCAATGGCTAGTGAGTTCGATCCCTGGGATAACACAAACCTCTTGCCAGAAGTGCACAAGTTATAGGTTTCTGCGGTGGCTCAGCCTCAAGTCTTCTGTCTCCCAAGTGCTTGGTCCTGGGTTCGATCCCTGTACGTCTCTGAGGTTATTTGTTTTTTTTCCTCACGAAAGCCTAAAAGATGGAAAAGCACATACCCCCTGTCAGAAGAGCTAAATGTGTAGATCTTCTCCGTGGCTCAGCCTCAAATGTTCTGCCTCCCAACAGCTTGGACCTGGGTTCGATCCCCGTATGTGTCTGAAATTACTTGTTTTTTTTTCTCACGAAAGCCGAAATGATGAGGAAGCACAAACCTCTTGCCGGAAACTTACAGAAGGGCACAAGCTATAGGTTTCTGCGGTGGCTCAGCCTCAAGTCTTCTGTCTCCCAAATGCTTGGTCCTGGGTTCGATCCCTGTACGTCTCTGAGGTTATTTGTTTTTTTTCCTCACGAAAGCCTAAAAGATGGAAAAGCACATACCCCCTGTCAGAAGAGCTAAATGTGTAGATCTTCTACGTGGCTCAGCCTCAAATGTTCTGCCTCCCGACAGCTTGGACCTGGGTTCCCGGGGAGTATGTGTCTGAAATTACTTGTTTTTTTTTTTCTCACGAAAGCCGAAAAGATGAGGAAGCACAATCCTCTTGCCGGAAACTTACAGTTTGCTCAACCCTGCGGTGGCTTGGCCTCAAGCTTTTTGAGCTTTGGATAATGGGTTCAATCCTTGCATGCCTCTGAAGTTCTTTTGGTCATGTGATCCTAAAAGATGCCTAGCTTTAAAATTTAGTTGAGGGGATAACTTCCTGATGGTTCTGTCTCACTCTTGTTTTTTTTTGGGCTGCGTATGAGTGGATACGAAGGGATGCAAAAGAACTCCAAGAACTGCAGATGGTATAAGGAGGGCAAACTCAGGAGAAGGTCCTAAAAAGCAAAGGACTAGGCCATGCGCAAGAACAGGACAGGACCATGGTTATTGTGCCGTGCTATCAGTAATTCGTATAGCTCAGTGGTTAGAGTTACCGCCTTGGATCCCAAAGGTTGTGGGTTCGAGTCCCGTGCTGAAAGGTTGCTTCTGTGGAGAAGGTGAAATCATGGACTGAATGCTGAGGACTTTGCTGGCCTGGACCCACGAGAAAGGGCTTGGAGCATTGTGGTAACATGTAAGTGAATGGGGGAAGCTAGGTGCTGTGGAGGGTGGCAGATTGGGTAGAAAGATAAAGCCGTCACAGCAGCTGCGTGGTGAGTGCTGGTTGGCAGGCATGAGGATGAGGGGTACTGCAGGTTGACAGAGAATGGGGGCGAGGGGAGGAGGTTGAGAAACCCTTCACTCAGGGAAAGGGAACGGGTTAAGGAAGCAGAGCAGCACCTTGGGGATGAATGGTACCGTGGGCTGAGGGTGGAGCAGGTTGAAAGGGGAGAAGGGAAATACTTGGAGGAAGGGCACAGGTTAAGGAAGCAGAGCAGCACCTGGGTATGGAAGATAGGAAGCTTAATGGCCTCAAAGTTAGGGAATCAATATTTTTATCATTTTTGTCGTTTTTTTGTTGTTGCTGAAAAACAACAAGATGCCTTACTCTGTTGAGGTCTGTACGATACCTTCTGGATCCGTCAACCATCTCCATTCGATGCCTCCACCTCTGGTTTCGTCAACCATCGCCATGGGACTTCCCGGGTACTCTCCTGGGTCCGTCACCCACCTCCACTCGACACGATCCTCCAGCTGCATCTAGTCACCAATCTTCATCTGATGCTTTTTCCCTGGGGAACTTCTCCACTCCACACAACTCTGAAGGTTCGAGTCCCGTGCAGGATGCTATGATGCTGAAAGGATGTTGCTGTGGAGAAGGTGAAACCACGGACGGAGTGCTGGATGCTGAGGAGTTTGCTGGCCTGGACCCACCCGAAAGGGGTTGGAGCATTGTGGTAAGTGGTTACATTGTAAGCGAATGGGGGTGCTAGGTGTTGTGGAAGGTGTCAGATTGGGCAGAGAAGAAAGCCGTGGCAGCTGCCTGGTGAGAGGACGTGTGGGAGTGCTGGTTGGCAGGGATGAGTGGTACCATGGGATGAGGTGGCGGAGCAGGTTGACAACAAAGGGTGGAGATGGAAATACCGCTGACTCGGAGGAAGGGAACGGGTTAAGGACCTGGGTAAAAGCAGCTTGATGGCAACGCAGCAGGGAAGATAGGACGGTTAATGGCTTCAAAGTAATTGATTCGATAATTTAAAAATTTTTGTTTGTTTTTTTGTTGTTTAAAACAACAAGATGCCCTACTCTGTTGAGGTCTCCGCTGCACCACCTTGCTATCTATCTCTCTCTCTCTCTCCTCCTTTGGCCACCTCCGAATCCACCCTCCCAGTGTGACCTTTCACCTCTGGTACCTTCCCTCTTCTGGATCTGTCAACCATCTCCCTCTCTGGCTTCGTCAACCTTCGCCTGTGTCCGTTACCCGCTTTCCGTCTCCGGAGCAATGGCTAGTGAGTTCGATCCCTGGGATAACACAAACCTCTTGCCAGAAGGGGACGTCTCTGAGGTTATTTGTTTTTTTTCCTCACGAAAGCCTAAAAGATGGAAAAGCACATACCCCCTGTCAGAAGAGCAAAATGTGTAGATCTTCTCCGTGGCTCAGCCTCAAATGTTCTGCCTCCCGACAGCTTGGACCTGGGTTCGATCCCTGTATATGTCTGAAATTACTTGTTTTTTTTTCTCACGAAAGCCGAAAAGATGAGGAAGCACAATCCTCTTGCCGGAAACTTAAAGAAGGGCACAAGTTATAGGTTTCTGCGGTGGCTCAGCCTCAAGTCTTCTGTCTCCCAAATGCTTGGTCCTGGATTCGTTCCCTGTACGTCTCTGAGGTTATTTGTTTTTTTTCCTCACGAAAGCCTAAAAGATGGAAAAGCACATACCCCCTGTCAGAAGAACTAAATGTGTAGATCTTCTCCGTGGCTCAGCCTCAAATGTTCTGCCTCCCGACAGCTTGGACCTGGATTCAATCTCCGTATGTGTCTGAAATTACTTGTTTTTTTTTCTCACGAAAGCCGAAAAGATGAGGAAGCACAAACCTCTTGCCGGAAACTTACAGTTTGCTCAACCCTGCGGTGGCTTGGCCTCAAGCTTTTTGAGCTTTGGATAATGGGTTCAATCCTTGCATGCCTCTGAAGTTCTTTTGGTCATGTGATCCTAAAAGATGCCTAGCTTTAACATTTAGTTGAGGGGATAACTTCCTGATGGTTCTGTCTCACTCTTGTTTTTTTTTTGGGCTGCGTATGAGTGGATACGAAGGGATGCAAAAGAACTCCAAGAACTGCAGATGGTATAAAGAGGGCAAACTCAGAATAAGGTCCTAAAAAGCAAAGGATTAGGCCATGCGCAAGAACAGGACAGGACCATGGTTATTGTGCCATGCTTTCAGTAATTCGTATAGCTCAGTGGTTAGAGTTACCGCCTTGGATCCCAAAGCTTGTGGGTTCGAGTCCTGTGCTGAAAGGATGCTTCTGTGGAGAAGGTGAAATCATGGACTGAATGCTGAGGACTTTGCAAGCCTGGACCCACGAGAAGCATTGTGGTAAGTGGTAACATGTAAGTGAATGGGGGAAGCTAGGTGCTGTGGAGGGTGGCAGATTGGGTAGAAAGATAAAGCCGTCACAGCAGCTGCCTGGTGAGTGCTAGTTGGCAGGCATGAGGATGAGGGGTACTGCAGGTTGAATGGGGGCGAGGGGAGGAAGTTGAGAAACCCTTAACTCAGGGAAAGGGAATGGGTTAAGGAAGCAGAGCAGCACCTTGGGGATGAATGGTACCGTGGGCTGAGGGTGGAGCAGGTTGAAAGGGGAGAAGGGAAATACTTGGAGGAAGGGCACAGGTTAAGGAAGCAGAGCAGCACCTGGGTATGGAAGATAGGAAGCTTAATGGCCTCAAAGTTAGGGAATCAATATTTTTTATCATTTTTGTCGTTTTTTTGTCGTTGCTGAAAAACAATGCCTTACTCTGTTGAGGTCTGTACGATACCTTCTGGATCCGTCAACCATCTCCATTCGATGCCTCCACCTCTGGTTTCGTCAACCATCGCCATGGGACTTCCCTAGTACTCTCCTGGGTCCGTCACCCACCTCCACTCGACACGATCCTCCAGCTGCATCTAGTCACCAATCTTCATCTGATGCTTTTTCCCTGGGGAACTTCTCCACTCCACACAACTCTGAAGGTTCGAGTCCCGTGCAGGATGCTATGATGCTGAAAGGATGTTGCTGTGGAGAAGCTGAAATCACGGACGGAGTGCTGGATGCTGAGGAGTTTGCTGGCCTGGACCCACCCGAAAGGGGTTGGAGCATTGTGTTAAGTGGTTACATTGTAAGCGAATGGGGGTGCTAGGTGTTGTGGAAGGTGTCAGATTGGGCAGAGAAGAAAGCCGTGGCAGCTGCCTGGTGAGAGGACGTGTGGGAGTGCTGGTTGGCAGGGATGAGTGGTACCATGGGATGAGGTGGCGGAGCAGGTTGACAACAAAGGGTGGAGATGGAAATACCGCTGACTCGGAGGAAGGGAACGGGTTAAGGACCTGGGTAAAAGCAGCTTGATGGCAACGCAGCAGGGAAGATAGGACGGTTAATGGCTTCAAAGTAATTGATTCGATAATTTAAAAAATTTTGTTTGTTTTTTTGTTGTTTAAAACAACAAGATGCCCTACTCTGTTGAGGTCTCCGCTGCACCACCTTGCTATCTATCTATCTCTCTCCTCCTTTGGCCACCTCCGAATCCACCCTCCCAGTGTGACCTTTCACCTCTGGTACCTTCCCTCTTCTGGATCTGTCAACCATCTCCCTCTCTGGCTTCGTCAACCTTCGCCTGTGTCCGTTACCCGCTTTCCGTCTCCGGAGCAATGGCTAGTGAGTTCGATCTCTTGGATAACACAAACCTCTTGCCAGAAGGGCACAAGTTATAGGTTTCTGCGGTGGCTCAGCCTCAAGTCTTCTGTCTCCCAAGTGCTTGGTCCTGGGTTCGATCCCTGTACGTCTCTGAGGTTATTTGTTTTTTTTCCTCACGAAAGCCTAAAAGATGGAAAAGCACATACCCCCTGTCAGAAGAGCAAAATGTGTAGATCTTCTCCGTGGCTCAGCCTCAAATGTTCTGCCTCCCGACAGCTTGGACCTGGGTTCAATCCCTGTATGTGTCTGAAATTACTTGTTTTTTTTCTCACGAAAGCCGAAAAGATGAGGAAGCACAAACCTCTTGCCGGAAACTTACAGAAGGGCACAAGTTATAGGTTTCTGCGGTGGCTCAGCCTCAAGTCTTCTGTCTCCCAAATGCTTGGTCCTGGGTTTGATCCCTGTACGTCTCTGAGGTTATTTGTTTTTTTTCCTCACGAAAGCCTAAAAGATGGAAAAGCACATACCCCCTGTCAGAAGAACTAAATGTGTAGATCTTCTCCGTGGCTCAGCCTCAAATGTTCTGCCTCCCGACAGCTTGGACCTGGGTTCGATCCCCGTATGTGTCTGAAATTACTTGTTTTTTTTTTCTCACGAAAGCCGAAAAGATGAGGAAGCACAATCCTCTTGCCTGAAACTTAAAGAAGGGCACAAGTTATAGGTTTCTGCGGTGGCTCAGCCTCAAGTCTTCTGTCTCCCAAATGCTTGGTCCTGGGTTCGATCCCTGTACGTCTCTGAGGTTATTTGTTTTTTTTCCTCACGAAAGCCTAAAAGATGGAAAAGCACATACCCCCTGTCAGAAGAGCGAAATGTGTAGATCTTCTCCGTGGCTCAGCCTCAAATGTTCTGCCTCCCGACAGCTTGGACCTGGATTCAATCTCCGTATGTGTCTGAAATTACTTGTTTTTTTTTCTCACGAAAGCCGAAAAGATGAGGAAGCACAAACCTCTTGCCGGAAACTTACAGTTTGCTCAACCCTGCGGTGGCTTGGCCTCAAGCTTTTTGAGCTTTGGATAATGGGTTCAATCCTTGCATGCCTCTGAAGTTCTTTTGGTCATGTGATCCTAAAAGATGCCTAGCTTTAACATTTAGTTGAGGGGATAACTTCCTGATGGTTCTGTCTCACTCTTGTTTTTTTTTGGGCTGCGTATGAGTGGATACGAAGGGATGCAAAAGAACTCCAAGAACTGCAGATGGTATAAAGAGGGCAAACTCAGGAGAAGGTCCTAAAAAGCAAAGGACTAGGCCGTCACAGCAGCTGCCTGGTGAGTGCTGGTTGGCAGGCATGAGGATGAGGGGTACTGCAGGTTGACAGAGAATGGGGGCGAGGGGAGGAGGTTGATAAACCCTTCACTCAGGGAAAGGGAACGGGTTAAGGAAGCAGAGCAGCACCTTGGGGATGAATGGTACCGTGGGCTGAGGGTGGAGCAGGTTGAAAGGGGAGAAGGGAAATACTTGGAGGAAGGGCACAGGTTAAGGAAGCAGAGCAGCACCTGGGTATGGAAGATAGGAAGCTTAATGGCCTCAAAGTTAGGGAATCAATATTTTTATCATTTTTGTTGTTTTTTTGTTGTTGCTGAAAAACAACAAGATGCCTTACTCTGTTGAGGTCTGTACGATACCTTCTGGATCCGTCAACCATCTCCATTCGATGCCTCCACCTCTGGTTTCGTCAACCATCGCCATGGGACTTCCCGGGTACTCTCCTGGGTCCGTCACCCACCTCCACTCGACACGATCCTCCAGCTGCATCTAGTCACCAATCTTCATCTGATGCTTTTTCCCTGGGGAACTTCTCCACTCCACACAACTCTGAAGGTTCGAGTTCCGTGCAGGATGCTATGATGCTGAAAGGATGTTGCTGTGGAGAAGGTGAAATCACGGACGGAGTGCTGGATGCTGAGGAGTTTGCTGGCCTGGACCCACCCGAAAGGGGTTGGAGCATTGTGGTAAGTGGTTACATTGTAAGCGAATGGGGGTGCTAGGTGTTGTGGAAGGTGTCAGATTGGGCAGAGAAGAAAGCCGTGGCAGCTGCCTGGTGAGAGGACGTGTGGGAGTGCTGGTTGGCAGGGATGAGTGATACCATGGGATGAGGTGGCGGAGCAGGTTGACAACAAAGGGTGGAGATGGAAATACCGCTGACTCGGAGGAAGGGAACGGGTTAAGGACCTGGGTAAAAGCAGCTTGATGGCAACGCAGCAGGGAAGATAGGACGGTTAATGGCTTCAAAGTAATTGATTCGATAATTTAAAAATTTTTGTTTGTTTTTTTGTTGTTGCTGAAAAACAACAAGATGCCTTACTCTGTTGAGGTCTGTACGATACCTTCTGGATCCGTCAACCATCTCCATTCGATGCCTCCACCTCTGGTTTCGTCAACCATCGCCATGGGACTTCCCGGGTACTCTCCTGGGTCCGTCACCCACCTCCACTCGACACGATCCTCCAGCTGCATCTAGTCACCAATCTTCATCTGATGCTTTTTCCCTGGGGAACTTCTCCACTCCACACAACTCTGAAGGTTCGAGTCCCGTGCAGGATGCTATGATGCTGAAAGGATGTTGCTGTGGAGAAGGTGAAATCACGGACGGAGTGCTGGATGCTGAGGAGTTTGCTGGCCTGGACCCACCCGAAAGGGGTTGGAGCATTGTGGTAAGTGGTTACATTGTAAGCGAATGGGGGTGCTAGGTGTTGTGGAAGGTGTCAGATTGGGCAGAGAAGAAAGCCGTGGCAGCTGCCTGGTGAGAGGACGTGTGGGAGTGCTGGTTGGCAGGGATGAGTGGTACCATGGGATGAGGTGGCGGAGCAGGTTGACAACAAAGGGTGGAGATGGAAATACCGCTGACTCGGAGGAAGGGAACGGGTTAAGGACCTGGGTAAAAGCAGCTTGATGGCAACGCAGCAGGGAAGATAGGACGGTTAATGGCTTCAAAGTAATTGATTCGATAATTTAAACATTTTTGTTTGTTTTTTTGTTGTTTAAAACAACAAGATGCCCTACTCTGTTGAGGTTGTGGGTTCGAGTCCCGTGCTGAAAGGATGCTTCTGTGGATGCTTCTGTGGAGAAGGTGAAATCATGGACTGAATGCTGAGGACTTTGCTGGCCTGGACCCACGAGAAAGGGCTTGGAGCATTGTGGTAAGTGGTAACATGTAAGTGAATGGGGGAAGCTAGGTGCTGTGGAGGGTGGCAGATTGGGTAGAAAGATAAAGCCGTCACAGCAGCTGCCTGGTGAGTGCTGGTTGGCAGGCATGAGGATGAGGGGTACTGCAAGTTGACAGAGAATGGGGGCGAGGGGAGGAGGTTGAGAAACCCTTCACTCAGGGAAAGGGAACGGGTTAAGGAAGCAGAGCAGCACCTTGGGGATGAATGGTACCGTGGGCTGAGGGCGGAGCAGGTTGAAAGGGGAGAAGGGAAATACTTGGAGGAAGGGCACAGGTTAAGGAAGCAGAGCAGCACCTGGGTATGGAAGATAGGAAGCTTAATGGCCTCAAAGTTAGGGAATCAATATTTTTATCATTTTTGTCATTTTTTTGTTGTTGCTGAAAAACAACAAGATGCCTTACTCTGTTGAGGTCTGTACGATACCTTCTGGATCCGTCAACCATCTCCATTCGATGCCTCCACCTCTGGTTTCGTCAACCATCGCCATGGGACTTCCCGGGTACTCTCCTGGGTCCGTCACCCACCTCCACTCGACATGATCCTCCAGCTGCATCTAGTCACCAATCTTCATCTGATGCTTTTTCCCTGGGGAACTTCTCCACTCCACACAACTCTGAAGGTTCGAGTCCCGTGCAGGATGCTATGATGCTGAAAGGATGTTGCTGTGGAGAAGGTGAAACCACGGACGGAGTGCTGGATGCTGAGGAGTTTGCTGGCCTGGACCCACCCGAAAGGGGTTGGAGCATTGTGGTAAGTGGTTACATTGTAAGCGAATGGGGGTGCTAGGTGTTGTGGAAGGTGTCAGATTGGGCAGAGAAGAAAGCCGTGGCAGCTGCCTGGTGAGAGGACGTGTGGGAGTGCTGGTTGGCAGGGATGAGTGGTACCATGGGATGAGGTGGCGGAGCAGGTTGACAACAAAGGGTGGAGATGGAAATACCGCTGACTCGGAGGAAGGGAACGGGTTAAGGACCTGGGTAAAAGCAGCTTGATGGCAACGCAGCAGGGAAGATAGGACGGTTAATGGCTTCAAAGTAATTGATTCGATAATTTAAAAATTTTTGTTTGTTTTTTTGTTGTTTAAAACAACAAGATGCCCTACTCTGTTGAGGTCTCCGCTGCACCACCTTGCTATCTATCTCTCTCTCTCCTCCTTTGGCCACCTCCGAATCCACCCTCCCAGTGTGACCTTTCACCTCTGGTACCTTCCCTCTTCTGGATCTGTCAACCATCTCCCTCTCTTGCTTCGTCAACCTTCGCCTGTGTCCGTTACCCACCTCCACTCGATCCTCCATCGCCTCGATACTTCGTCAACCTTCGCCTGAGTCCGTCACCCACCTCCACTCGACACGATCCTCCAGCTGCATCTTTCACCAATCCTCACCTTATTCATCTCCAGGGAAACTTCTCCACTCAACACAACTCTCCAGCTACATCAATCTTCACTGGTCATCCTCCGGTTTGCTAGCTGCACAACGACAACCGACCCTCAGCACCAATCTGCTAGCAATGGCTAGTGAGTTCGATCCCTGGGATAACACAAACCTCTTGCCAGAAGGGCACAAGTTATAGGTTTCTGCGGTGGCTCAGCCTCAAGTCTTCTGTCTCCCAAGTGCTTGGTCCTGGGTTCGATCCCTGTACGTCTCTGAGGTTATTTGTTTTTTTTCCTCACGAAAGCCTAAAAGATGGAAAAGCACATACCCCCTGTCAGAAGAGCTAAATGTGTAGATTTTCTCCGTGGCTCAGCCTCAAATGTTCTGCCTCCCGACAGCTTGGACCTGGGTTCGATCCCCGTATGTGTCTGAAATTTCTTGTTTTTTTTTCTCACGAAAGCCGAAAAGATGAGGAAGCAAAAACCTCTTGCCGGAAACTTACAGAAGGGCACAAGTTATAGGTTTTTGCAGTGGCTCAGCCTCAAGTCTTCTGTCTCCCAAATGCTTGGTCCTGGGTTCGATCCCTGTACGTCTCTGAGTTAATTTGTTTTTTTTCCTCACGAAAGCCTAAAAGATGGAAAAGCACATACCCCCTGTCAGAAGATCTAAATGTGTAGGTCTTCTCCGTGGCTCAGCCTCAAATGTTCTGCCTCCCGACAGCTTGGACCTGGGTTCGATCCCCGTATGTGTCTGAAATTACTTGGTTTTTTTTCTCACGAAAGCCGAAAAGATGAGGAAGCACAATCCTCTTGCCGGAAACTTAAAAAAGGGCACAAGTTATAGGTTTCTGCGGTGGCTCAGCCTCAAGTCTTGTGTCTCCCAAATGCTTGGTCCTGGGTTCGATCCCTGTACGTCTCTGAGGTTATTTGTTTTTTTCCTCACGAAAGCCTAAAGGATGGAAAAGCACATACCCCCTGTCAGAAGAGCTAAATGTGTAGATCTTCTCCGTGGCTCAGCCTCAAATGTTCTGTCTCCCGACAGCATGGACCTGGGTTCAATCCCCGTATGTGTCTGAAATTTCTGGTTTTTTTTCTCACGAAAGCCGAAAAGATGAGGAAGCACAAACCTCTTGCCGGAAACTTACAGTTTGCTCAACCCTGCGGTGGCTTGGCCTCAAGCTTTTTGAGCTTTGGATAATGGGTTCAATCCTTGCATGCCTCTGAACTTCTTTTGGTCATGTGATCCTAAAAGATGCCTAGCTTTAACATTTAGTTGAGGGGATAACTTCCTGATGGTTCTGTCTCACTCTTGTTTTTTTTTGGGCTGCGTATGAGTGGATACGAAGGGATGCAAAAGAACTCCAAGAACTGCAGATGGTATAAGGAGGGCAAACTCAGGAGAAGGTCCTAAAAAGCAAAGGACTAGGCCATGCGCAAGAACAGGACAGGACCATGGAACGGGGGAACGGGTTAAGGAAGCAGAGCAGCACCTTGGGGATGAATGGTACCGTGGGCTGAGGGTGGAGCAGGTTGAAAGGGGAGAAGGGAAATACTTGGAGGAAGGGCACAGGTTAAGGAAGCAGAGCAGCACCTGGGTATGGAAGATAGGAAGCTTAATGGCCTCAAAGTTAGGGAATCAATATTTTTATCATTTTTGTCGTTTTTTTGTTGTTGCTGAAAAACAACAAGATGCCTTACTCTGTTGAGGTCTGTACGATACCTTCTGGATCCGTCAACCATCTCCATTCGATGCCTCCACCTCTGGTTTCGTCAACCATCGCCATGGGACTTCCCGGGTACTCTCCTGGGTCCGTCACCCACCTCCACTCGACACGATCCTCCAGCTGCATCTAGTCACCAATCTTCATCTGATGCTTTTTCCCTGGGGAACTTCTCCACTCCACACAACTCTGAAGGTTCGAGTCCCGTGCAGGATGCTATGATGCTGAAAGGATGTTGCTGTGGAGAAGGTGAAACCACGGACGGAGTGCTGGATGCTGAGGAGTTTGCTGGCCTGGACCCACCCGAAAGGGGTTGGAGCATTGTGGTAAGTGGTTACATTGTAAGCGAATGGGGGTGCTAGGTGTTGTGGAAGGTGTCAGATTGGGCAGAGAAGAAAGCCGTGGCAGCTGCCTGGTGAGAGGACGTGTGGGAGTGCTGGTTGGCAGGGATGAGTGGTACCATGGGATGAGGTGGCGGAGCAGGTTGACAACAAAGGGTGGAGATGGAAATACTGCTGACTCGGAGGAAGGGAACGGGTTAAGGACCTGGGTAAAAGCAGCTTGATGGCAACGCAGCAGGGAAGATAGGACGGTTAATGGCTTCAAAGTAATTGATTCGATAATTTAAAAATTTTTGTTTGTTTTTTTGTTGTTTAAAACAACAAGATGCCCTACTCTGTTGAGGTCTCCGCTGCACCACCTTGCTATCTATCTCTCTCTCTCCTCCTTTGGCCACCTCCGAATCCACCCTCCCAGTGTGACCTTTCACCTCTGGTACCTTCCCTCTTCTGGATCTGTCAACCATCTCCCTCTCTGGCTTCGTCAACCTTCGCCTGAGTCCGTCACCCACCTCCACTCGACACGATCCTCCAGCTGCATCTTTCACCAATCCTCACCTTATTCATCTCCAGGGAAACTTCTCCACTCAACACAACTCTCCAGCTACATCAATCTTCACTGGTCATCCTCCGGTTTGCTAGCTGCACAACGACAACCGACCCTCAGCACCAATCTGCTAGCAATGGCTAGTGAGTTCGATCCCTGGGATAACACAAACCTCTTGCCAGAAGGGCACAAGTTATAGGTTTCTGCGGTGGCTCAGCCTCAAGTCTTCTGTCTCCCAAGTGCTTGGTCCTCGGTTCGATCCCTGTACGTCTCTGAGGTTATTTGTTTTTTTTCCTCACGAAAGCCTAAAAGATGGAAAAGCACATACCCCCTGTCAGAAGAGCAAAATGTGTAGATCTTCTCCGTGGCTCAGCCTCAAATGTTCTGCCTCCCGACAGCTTGGACCTGGGTTCAATCCCTGTATGTGTCTGAAATTACTTGTTTTTTTTTCTCACGAAAGCCGAAAAGATGAGGAAGCACAAACCTCTTGCCGGAAACTTACAGAAGGGCACAAGTTATAGGTTTCTGCGGTGGCTCAGCCTCAAGTCTTCTGTCTCCCAAATGCTTGGTCCTGGGTTCGATCCCTGTACGTCTCTGAGGTTATTTGTTTTTTTTCCTCACGAAAGCCTAAAAGATGGAAAAGCACATACCCCCTGTCAGAAGAACTAAATGTGTAGATCTTCTCCGTGGCTCAGCCTCAAATGTTCTGCCTCCCGACAGCTTGGACCTGGGTTCGATCCCCGTATGTGTCTGAAATTACTTGTTTTTTTTTTCTCACGAAAGCCGAAAAGATGAGGAAGCACAATCCTCTTGCCTGAAACTTAAAGAAGGGCACAAGTTATAGGTTTCTGCGGTGGCTCAGCCTCAAGTCTTCTGTCTCCCAAATGCTTGGTCCTGGGTTCGATCCCTGTACGTCTCTGAGGTTATTTGTTTTTTTTCCTCACGAAAGCCTAAAAGATGGAAAAGCACATACCCCCTGTCAGAAGAGCGAAATGTGTAGATCTTCTCCGTGGCTCAGCCTCAAATGTTCTGCCTCCCGACAGCTTGGACCTGGATTCAATCTCCGTATGTGTCTGAAATTACTTGTTTTTTTTTCTCACGAAAGTCGAAAAGATGAGGAAGCACAAACCTCTTGCCGGAAACTTACAGTTTGCTCAACCCTGCGGTGGCTTGGCCTCAAGCTTTTTGAGCTTTGGATAATGGGTTCAATCCTTGCATGCCTCTGAAGTTCTTTTGGTCATGTGATCCTAAAAGATGCCTAGCTTTAACATTTAGTTGAGGGGATAACTTCCTGATGGTTCTGTCTCACTCTTGTTTTTTTTTGGGCTGCGTATGAGTGGATACGAAGGGATGCAAAAGAACTCCAAGAACTGCAGATGGTATAAAGAGGGCAAACTCAGGAGAAGGTCCTAAAAAGCAAAGGACTAGGCCGTCACAGCAGCTGCCTGGTGAGTGCTGGTTGGCAGGCATGAGGATGAGGGGTACTGCAGGTTGACAGAGAATGGGGGCGAGGGGAGGAGGTTGAGAAACCTTTCACTCAGGGAAAGGGAACGGGTTAAGGAAGCAGAGCAGCACCTTGGGGATGAATGGTACCGTGGGCTGAGGGTGGAGCAGGTTGAAAGGGGAGAAGGGAAATACTTGGAGGAAGGGCACAGGTTAAGGAAGCAGAGCAGCACCTGGGTATGGAAGATAGGAAGCTTAATGGCCTCAAAGTTAGGGAATCAATATTTTTATCATTTTTGTCGTTTTTTTGTTGTTGCTGAAAAACAACAAGATGCCTTACTCTGTTGAGGTCTGTACGATACCTTCTGGATCCGTCAACCATCTCCATTCGATGCCTCCACCTCTGGTTTCGTCAACCATCGCCATGGGACTTCCCGGGTACTCTCCTGGGTCCGTCACCCACCTCCACTCGACACGATCCTCCAGCTGCATCTAGTCACCAATCTTCATCTGATGCTTTTTCCCTGGGGAACTTCTCCACTCCACACAACTCTGAAGGTTCGAGTCCCGTGCAGGATGCTATGATGCTGAAAGGATGTTGCTGTGGAGAAGGTGAAACCACGGACGGAGTGCTGGATGCTGAGGAGTTTGCTGGCCTGGACCCACCCGAAAGGGGTTGGAGCATTGTGGTAAGTGGTTACATTGTAAGCGAATGGGGGTGCTAGGTGTTGTGGAAGGTGTCAGATTGGGCAGAGAAGAAAGCCGTGGCAGCTGCCTGGTGAGAGGACGTGTGGGAGTGCTGGTTGGCAGGGATGAGTGGTACCATGGGATGAGGTGGCGGAGCAGGTTGACAACAAAGGGTGGAGATGGAAATACCGCTGACTCGGAGGAAGGGAACGGGTTAAGGACCTGGGTAAAAGCAGCTTGATGGCAACGCAGCAGGGAAGATAGGACGGTTAATGGCTTCAAAGTAATTGATTCGATAATTTAAAAATTTTTGTTTGTTTTTTTGTTGTTTAAAACAACAAGATGCCCTACTCTGTTGAGGTCTCCGCTGCACCACCTTGCTATCTATCTCTCTCTCTCCTCCTTTGGCCACCTCCGAATCCACCCTCCCAGTGTGACCTTTCACCTCTGGTACCTTCCCTCTTCTGGATCTGTCAACCATCTCCCTCTCTGGCTTCGTCAACCTTCGCCTGAGTCCGTCACCCACCTCCACTCGACACGATCCTCCAGCTGCATCTTTCACCAATCCTCACCTTATTCATCTCCAGGGAAACTTCTCCACTCAACACAACTCTCCAGCTACATCAATCTTCACTGGTCATCCTCCGGTTTGCTAGCTGCACAACGACAACCGACCCTCAGCACCAATCTGCTAGCAATGGCTAGTGAGTTCGATCCCTGGGATAACACAAACCTCTTGCCAGAAGGGCACAAGTTATAGGTTTCTGCGGTGGCTCAGCCTCAAGTCTTCTGTCTCCCAAGTGCTTGGTCCTCGGTTCGATCCCTGTACGTCTCTGAGGTTATTTGTTTTTTTTCCTCACGAAAGCCTAAAAGATGGAAAAGCACATACCCCCTGTCAGAAGAGCAAAATGTGTAGATCTTCTCCGTGGCTCAGCCTCAAATGTTCTGCCTCCCGACAGCTTGGACCTGGGTTCAATCCCTGTATGTGTCTGAAATTACTTGTTTTTTTTTCTCACGAAAGCCGAAAAGATGAGGAAGCACAAACCTCTTGCCGGAAACTTACAGAAGGGCACAAGTTATAGGTTTCTGCGGTGGCTCAGCCTCAAGTCTTCTGTCTCCCAAATGCTTGGTCCTGGGTTCGATCCCTGTACGTCTCTGAGGTTATTTGTTTTTTTTCCTCACGAAAGCCTAAAAGATGGAAAAGCACATACCCCCTGTCAGAAGAACTAAATGTGTAGATCTTCTCCGTGGCTCAGCCTCAAATGTTCTGCCTCCCGACAGCTTGGACCTGGGTTCGATCCCCGTATGTGTCTGAAATTACTTGTTTTTTTTTCTCACGAAAGCCGAAAAGATGAGGAAGCACAATCCTCTTGCCTGAAACTTAAAGAAGGGCACAAGTTATAGGTTTCTGCGGTGGCTCAGCCTCAAGTCTTCTGTCTCCCAAATGCTTGGTCCTGGGTTCGATCCCTGTACGTCTCTGAGGTTATTTGTTTTTTTTCCTCACGAAAGCCTAAAAGATGGAAAAGCACATACCCCCTGTCAGAAGAGCGAAATGTGTAGATCTTCTCCGTGGCTCAGCCTCAAATGTTCTGCCTCCCGACAGCTTGGACCTGGATTCAATCTCCGTATGTGTCTGAAATTACTTGTTTTTTTTTCTCACGAAAGTCGAAAAGATGAGGAAGCACAAACCTCTTGCCGGAAACTTACAGAAGGGCACAAGTTATAGGTTTCTGCGGTGGCTCAGCCTCAAGTCTTCTGTCTCCCAAATGCTTGGTCCTGGGTTCGATCCCTGTACGTCTCTGAGGTTATTTGTTTTTTTTCCTCACAAAAGCCTAAAAGATGGAAAAGCACATACCCCCTGTCAGAAGAACTAAATGTGTAGATCTTCTCCGTGGCTCAGCCTCAAATGTTCTGCCTCCCGACAGCTTGGACCTGGGTTCGATCCCCGTATGTGTCTGAAATTACTTGTTTTTTTTTCTCACGAAAGCCGAAAAGATGAGGAAGCACAATCCTCTTGCCTGAAACTTAAAGAAGGGCACAAGTTATAGGTTTCTGCGGTGGCTCAGCCTCAAGTCTTCTGTCTCCCAAATGCTTGGTCCTGGGTTCGATCCCTGTACGTCTCTGAGGTTATTTGTTTTTTTTCCTCACGAAAGCCTAAAAGATGGAAAAGCACATACCCCCTGTCAGAAGAGCGAAATGTGTAGATCTTCTCCGTGGCTCAGCCTCAAATGTTCTGCCTCCCGACAGCTTGGACCTGGATTCAATCTCCGTATGTGTCTGAAATTACTTGTTTTTTTTTCTCACGAAAGTCGAAAAGATGAGGAAGCACAAACCTCTTGCCGGAAACTTACAGTTTGCTCAACCCTGCGGTGGCTTGGCCTCAAGCTTTTTGAGCTTTGGATAATGGGTTCAATCCTTGCATGCCTCTGAAGTTCTTTTGGTCATGTGATCCTAAAAGATGCCTAGCTTTAACATTTAGTTGAGGGGATAACTTCCTGATGGTTCTGTCTCACTCTTGTTTTTTTTTGGGCTGCGTATGAGTGGATACGAAGGGATGCAAAAGAACTCCAAGAACTGCAGATGGTATAAAGAGGGCAAACTCAGGAGAAGGTCCTAAAAAGCAAAGGACTAGGCCGTCACAGCAGCTGCCTGGTGAGTGCTGGTTGGCAGGCATGAGGATGAGGGGTACTGCAGGTTGACAGAGAATGGGGGCGAGGGGAGGAGGTTGAGAAACCTTTCACTCAGGGAAAGGGAACGGGTTAAGGAAGCAGAGCAGCACCTTGGGGATGAATGGTACCGTGGGCTGAGGGTGGAGCAGGTTGAAAGGGGAGAAGGGAAATACTTGGAGGAAGGGCACAGGTTAAGGAAGCAGAGCAGCACCTGGGTATGGAAGATAGGAAGCTTAATGGCCTCAAAGTTAGGGAATCAATATTTTTATCATTTTTGTTGTTTTTTTCTTGTTGCTGAAAAACAACAAGATGCCTTACTCTGTTGAGGTCTGTACGATACCTTCTGGATCCGTCAACCATCTCCATTCGATGCCTCCACCTCTGGTTTCGTCAACCATCGCCATGGGACTTCCCGGGTACTCTCCTGGGTCCGTCACCCACCTCCACTCGACACGATCCTCCAGCTGCATCTAGTCACCAATCTTCATCTGATGCTTTTTCCCTGGGGAACTTCTCCACTCCACACAACTCTGAAGGTTCGAGTCCCGTGCAGGATGCTATGATGCTGAAAGGATGTTGCTGTGGAGAAGGTGAAACCACGGACGGAGTGCTGGATGCTGAGGAGTTTGCTGGCCTGGACCCACCCGAAAGGGGTTGGAGCATTGTGGTAAGTGGTTACATTGTAAGCGAATGGGGGTGCTAGGTGTTGTGGAAGGTGTCAGATTGGGCAGAGAAGAAAGCCGTGGCAGCTGCCTGGTGAGAGGACGTGTGGGAGTGCTGGTTGGCAGGGATGAGTGGTACCATGGGATGAGGTGGCGGAGCAGGTTGACAACAAAGGGAGGAGATGGAAATACCGCTGACTCGGAGGAAGGGAACGGGTTAAGGACCTGGGTAAAAGCAGCTTGATGGCAACGCAGCAGGGAAGATAGGACGGTTAATGGCTTCAAAGTAATTGATTCGATAATTTAAAAATTTTTGTTTGTTTTTTTGTTGTTTAAAACAACAAGATGCCCTACTCTGTTGAGGTCTCCGCTGCACCACCTTGCTATCTATCTATCTCTCTCCTCCTTTGGCCACCTCCGAATCCACCCTCCCAGTGTGACCTTTCACCTCTTGTACCTTCCCTCTTCTGGATCTGTCAACCATCTCCCTCTCTGGCTTCGTCAACCTTCGCCTGTGTCCGTTACCCGCTTTCTGTCTCCGGAGCAATGGCTAGTGAGTTCGATCCCTGGGATAACACAAACCTCTTGCCAGAAGGGCACAAGTTATAGGTTTCTGCGGTGGCTCAGCCTCAAGTCTTCTGTCTCCCAAGTGCTTGGTCCTGGGTTCGATCCCTGTACGTCTCTGAGGTTATTTGTTTTTTTTCCTCACGAAAGCCTAAAAGATGGAAAAGCACATACCCCCTGTCAGAAGAGCAAAAGGTGTAGATCTTCTCCGTGGCTCAGCCTCAAATGTTCTGCCTCCCGACAGCTTGGACCTGGGTTCAATCCCTGTATGTGTCTGAAATTACTTGTTTTTTTTTCTCACGAAAGCCGAAAAGATGAGGAAGCACAAACCTCTTGCCGGAAACTTACAGAAGGGCACAAGTTATAGGTTTCTGCGGTGGCTCAGCCTCAAGTCTTCTGTCTCCCAAATGCTTGGTCCTGGGTTCGATCCCTGTACGTCTCTGAGGTTATTTGTTTTTTTTCCTCACGAAAGCCTAAAAGATGGAAAAGCACATACCCCCTGTCAGAAGAACTAAATGTGTAGATCTTCTCCGTGGCTCAGCCTCAAATGTTCTGCCTCCCGACAGCTTGGACCTGGGTTCGATCCCCGTATGTGTCTGAAATTACTTGTTTTTTTTTCTCACGAAAGCCGAAAAGATGAGGAAGCACAATCCTCTTGCCTGAAACTTAAAGAAGGGCACAAGTTATAGGTTTCTGCGGTGGCTCAGCCTCAAGTCTTCTGTCTCCCAAATGCTTGGTCCTGGGTTCGATCCCTGTACGTCTCTGAGGTTATTTGTTTTTTTTCCTCACGAAAGCCTAAAAGATGGAAAAGCACATACCCCCTGTCAGAAGAGCGAAATGTGTAGATCTTCTCCGTGGCTCAGCCTCAAATGTTCTGCCTCCCGACAGCTTGGACCTGGATTCAATCTCCGTATGTGTCTGAAATTACTTGTTTTTTTTTCTCACGAAAGCCGAAAAGATGAGGAAGCACAAACCTCTTGCCGGAAACTTACAGTTTGCTCAACCCTGCGGTGGCTTGGCCTCAAGCCTTTTGAGCTTTGGATAATGGGTTCAATCCTTGCATGCCTCTGAAGTTCTTTTGGTCATGTGATCCTAAAAGATGCCTAGCTTTAACATTTAGTTGAGGGGATAACTTCCTGATGGTTCTGTCTCACTCTTGTTTTTTTTTGGGCTGCGTATGAGTGGATACGAAGGGATGCAAAAGAACTCCAAGAACTGCAGATGGTATAAAGAGGGCAAACTCAGGAGAAGGTCCTAAAAAGCAAAGGACTAGGCCGTCACAGCAGCTGCCTGGTGAGTGCTGGTTGGCAGGCATGAGGATGAGGGGTACTGCAGGTTGACAGAGAATGGGGGCGAGGGGAGGAGGTTGAGAAACCCTTCACTCAGGGAAAGGGAACGGGTTAAGGAAGCAGAGCAGCACCTTGGGGATGAATGGTACCGTGGGCTGAGGGTGGAACAGGTTGAAAGGGGAGAAGGGAAATACTTGGAGGAAGGGCACAGGTTAAGGAAGCAGAGCAGCACCTGGGTATGGAAGATAGGAAGCTTAATGGCCTCAAAGTTAGGGAATCAATATTTTTATCATTTTTGTCGTTTTTTTGTTGTTGCTGAAAAACAACAAGATGCCTTACTCTGTTGAGGTCTGTACGATACCTTCTGGATCCGTCAACCATCTCCATTCGATGCCTCCACCTCTGGTTTCGTCAACCATCGCCATGGGACTTCCCGGGTACTCTCCTGGGTCCGTCACCCACCTCCACTCGACACGATCCTCCAGCTGCATCTAGTCACCAATCTTCATCTGATGCTTTTTCCCTGGGGAACTTCTCCACTCCACACAACTCTGAAGGTTCGAGTTCCGTGCAGGATGCTATGATGCTGAAAGGATGTTGCTGTGGAGAAGGTGAAATCACGGACGGAGTGCTGGATGCTGAGGAGTTTGCTGGCCTGGACCCACCCGAAAGGGGTTGGAGCATTGTGGTAAGTGGTTACATTGTAAGCGAATGGGGGTGCTAGGTGTTGTGGAAGGTGTCAGATTGGGCAGAGAAGAAAGCCGTGGCAGCTGCCTGGTGAGAGGACGTGTGGGAGTGCTGGTTGGCAGGGATGAGTGGTACCATGGGATGAGGTGGCGGAGCAGGTTGACAACAGCCTCAAATGTTCTGCCTCCCAACAGCTTGGACCTGGGTTCGATCCCCGTATGTGTCTGAAATTACTTGTTTTTTTTTCTCACGAAAGCCGAAATGATGAGGAAGCACAAACCTCTTGCCGGAAACTTACAGAAGGGCACAAGCTATAGGTTTCTGCGGTGGCTCAGCCTCAAGTCTTCTGTCTCCCAAATGCTTGGTCCTGGGTTCGATCCCTGTACGTCTCTGAGGTTATTTGTTTTTTTTCCTCACGAAAGCCTAAAAGATGGAAAAGCACATACCCCCTGTCAGAAGAGCTAAATGTGTAGATCTTCTACGTGGCTCAGCCTCAAATGTTCTGCCTCCCGACAGCTTGGACCTGGGCTCCCGGGGAGTATGTGTCTGAAATTACTTGTTTTTTTTTTTCTCACGAAAGCCGAAAAGATGAGGAAGCACAATCCTCTTGCCGGAAACTTACAGTTTGCTCAACCCTGCGGTGGCTTGGCCTCAAGCTTTTTGAGCTTTGGATAATGGGTTCAATCCTTGCATGCCTCTGAAGTTCTTTTGGTCATGTGATCCTAAAAGATGCCTAGCTTTAACATTTAGTTGAGGGCATAACTTCCTGATGGTTCTGTCTCACTCTTGTTTTTTTTTGGGCTGCGTATGAGTGGATACGAAGGGATGCAAAAGAACTCCAAGAACTGCAGATGGTATAAGGAGGGCAAACTCAGGAGAAGGTCCTAAAAAGCAAAGGACTAGGCCATGCGCAAGAACAGGACAGGACCATGGTTATTGTGCCGTGCTTTCAGTAATTCGTATAGCTCAGTGGTTAGAGTTACCGCCTTGGATCCCAAAGGTTGTGGGTTCGAGTCCCGTGCTGAAAGGATGCTTCTGTGGAGAAGGTGAAATCATGGACTGAATGCTGAGGACTTTGCTGGCCTGGACCCACGAGAAAGGGCTTGGAGCATTGTGGTAACATGTAAGTGAATAGGGGAAGCTAGGTGCTGTGGAGGGTGGCAGATTGGGTAGAAAGATAAAGCCGTCACAGCAGCTGCCTGGTGAGTGCTGGTTGGCAGGCATGAGGATGAGGGGTACTGCAGGTTGACAGAGAATGGGGGCGAGGGGAGGAGGTTGAGAAACCCTTCACTCAGGGAAAGGGAACGGGTTAAGGAAGCAGAGCAGCACCTTGGGGATGAATGGTACCGTGGGCTGAGGGTGGAGCAGGTTGAAAGGGGAGAAGGGAAATACTTGGAGGAAGGGCACAGGTTAAGGAAGCAGAGCAGCACCTGGGTATGGAAGATAGGAAGCTTAATGGCCTCAAAGTTAGGGAATCAATATTTTTATCATTTTTGTCGTTTTTTTGTTGTTGCTGAAAAACAACAAGATGCCTTACTCTGTTGAGGTCTGTACGATACCTTCTGGATCCGTCAACCATCTCCATTCGATGCCTCCACCTCTGGTTTCGTCAACCATCGCCATGGGACTTCCCGGGTACTCTCCTGGGTCCGTCACCCACCTCCACTCGACACGATCCTCCAGCTGCATCTAGTCACCAATCTTCATCTGATGCTTTTTCCCTGGGGAACTTCTCCACTCCACACAACTCTGAAGGTTCGAGTCCCGTGCAGGATGCTATGATGCTGAAAGGATGTTGCTGTGGAGAAGGTGAAATCACGGACGGAGTGCTGGATGCTGAGGAGTTTGCTGGCCTGGACCCACCCGAAAGGGGTTGGAGCATTGTGGTAAGTGGTTACATTGTAAGCGAATGGGGGTGCTAGGTGTTGTGAAAGGTGTCAGATTGGGCAGAGAAGAAAGCCGTGGCAGCTGCCTGGTGAGAGGACGTGTGGGAGTGCTGGTTGGCAGGGATGAGTGGTACCATGGGATGAGGTGGCGGAGCAGGTTGACAACAAAGGGTGGAGATGGAAATACCGCTGACTCGGAGGAAGGGAACGGGTTAAGGACCTGGGTAAAAGCAGCTTGATGGCAACGCAGCAGGGAAGATAGGACGGTTAATGGCTTCAAAGTAATTGATTCGATAATTTAAAAATTTTTGTTTGTTTTTTTGTTGTTTAAAACAACAAGATGCCCTACTCTGTTGAGGTCTCCGCTGCACCACCTTGCTATCTATCTCTCTCTCTCCTCCTTTGGCGACCTCCGAATCCACCCTCCCAGTGTGACCTTTCACCTCTGGTACCTTCCCTCTTCTGGATCTGTCAACCATCTCCCTCTCTGGCTTCGTCAACCTTCGCCTGTGTCCGTTACCCACCTCCACTCGATCCTCCATCGCCTCGATACTTCGTCAACCTTCGCCTGAGTCCGTCACCCACCTCCACTCGACACGATCCTCCAGCTGCATCTTTCACCAATCCTCACCTTATTCATCTCCAGGGAAACTTCTCCACTCAACACAACTCTCCAGCTACATCAATCTTCACTGGTCATCCTCCTGTTTGCTAGCTGCACAACGACAACCGACCCTCAGCACCAATCTGCTAGCAATGGCTAGTGAGTTCGATCCCTGGGATAACACAAACCTCTTGCCAGAAGGGCACAAGTTATAGGTTTCTGCGGTGGCTCAGCCTCAAGTCTTCTGTCTCCCAAGTGCTTGGTCCTGGGTTCGATCCCTGTACGTCTCTGAGGTTATTTGTTTTTTTTCCTCACGAAAGCCTAAAAGATGGAAAAGCACATACCCCCTGTCAGAAGAGCTAAATGTGTAGATTTTCTCCGTGGCTCAGCCTCAAATGTTCTGCCTCCCGACAGCTTGGACCTGGGTTCGATCCCCGTATGTGTCTGAAATTTCTTGTTTTTTTTTCTCACGAAAGCCGAAAAGATGAGGAAGCACAAACCTCTTGCCGGAAACTTACAGAAGGGCACAAGTTATAGGTTTCTGCAGTGGCTCAGCCTCAAGTCTTCTGTCTCCCAAATGCTTGGTCCTGGGTTCGATCCCTGTACGTCTCTGAGTTAATTTGTTTTTTTTCCTCACGAAAGCCTAAAAGATGGAAAAGCACATACCCCCTGTCAGAAGAGCTAAATGTGTAGGTCTTCTCCGTGGCTCAGCCTCAAATGTTCTGCCTCCCGACAGCTTGGGCCTGGGCTCGATCCCCGTATGTGTCTGAAATTACTTGTTTTTTTTTCTCACGAAAGCCGAAAAGATGAGGAAGCACAAACCTCTTGCCGGAAACTTACAGAAGGGCACAAGTTATAGGTTTCTGCAGTGGCTCAGCCTCAAGTCTTCTGTCTCCCAAATGCTTGGTCCTGGGTTCGATCCCTGTAAGTCTCTGAGTTAATTTGTTTTTTTTCCTCACGAAAGCCTAAAAGATGGAAAAGCACATACCCCCTGTCAGAAGAGCTAAATGTGTAGGTCTTCTCCGTGGCTCAGCCTCAAATGCTCTGACTCCCGACAGCTTGGACCTGGGTTCGATCCCCGTATGTGTCTGAAATTACTTGTTTTTTTTTCTCACGAAAGCCGAAAAGATGAGGAAGCACAATCCTCTTGCCGGAAACTTAAAAAAGGGCACAAGTTAGAGGTTTCTGCGGTGGCTCAGCCTCAAGTCTTGTGTCTCCCAAATGCTTGGTCCTGGGTTCGATCCCTGTACGTCTCTGAAGTTATTTGTTTTTTTCCTCACGAAAGCCTAAAAGATGGAAAAGCACATACCCCCTGTCAGAAGAGCTAAATGTGTAGATCTTCTCCGTGGCTCAGCCTCAAATGTTCTGTCTCCCGACAGCTTGGACCTGGGTTCAATCCCCGTATGTGTCTGAAATTGCTGGTTTTTTTTCTCACGAAAGCCGAAAAGATGAGGAAGCACAAACCTCTTGCCGGAAACTTACAGTTTGCTCAACCCTGCGGTGGCTTGGCCTCAAGCTTTTTGAGCTTTGGATAATGGGTTCAATCCTTGCATGCCTCTGAAGTTCTTTTGGTCATGTGATCCTAAAAGATGCCTAGCTTTAACATTTAGTTGAGGGGATAACTTCCTGATGGTTCTGTCTCACTCTTGTTTTTTTTTGGGCTGCGTATGAGTGGATACGAAGGGATGCAAAAGAACTCCAAGAACTGCAGATGGTATAAGGAGGGCAAACTCAGGAGAAGGTCCTAAAAAGCAAAGGACTAGGCCATGCGCAAGAACAGGACAGGACCATGGTTATTGTGCCGTGCTTTCAGTAATTCGTATAGCTCAGTGGTTAGAGTTACCGCCTTGGATCCCAAAGGTTGTGGGTTCGAGTCCCGTGCTGAAAGGATGCTTCTGTGGAGAAGGTGAAATCATGGACTGAATGCTGAGGACTTTGCTGGCCTGGACCCACGAGAAAGGGCTTGGAGCATTGTGGTAAGTGGTAACATGAAAGTGAATGGGGGAAGCTAGGTGCTGTGGAGGGTGGCAGATTGGGTAGAAAGATAAAGCCGTCACAGCAGCTGCCTGGTGAGTGCTGGTTGGCAGGCATGAGGATGAGGGGTACTGCAGGTTGACAGAGAATGGGGGCGAGGGGAGGAGGTTGAGAAACCCTTCACTAAGGGAAAGGGTTAAGGAAGCAGAGCAGCACCTTGGGGATGAATGGTACCGTGGGCTGAGGGTGGAGCAGGTTGAAAGGGGAGAAGGGAAATACTTGGAGGAAGGGCACAGGTTAAGGAAGCAGAGCAGCACCTGGGTATGGAAGATAGGAAGCTTAATGGCCTCAAAGTTAGGGAATCAATATTTTTATCATTTTTGTCATTTTTTTGTTGTTGCTGAAAAACAGAGATGCCTTACTCTGTTGAGGTCTGTACGATACCTTCTGGATCCGTCAACCATCTCCATTCGATGCCTCCACCTCTGGTTTCGTCAACCATCGCCATGGGACTTCCCGGGTACTCTCCTGGGTCCGTCACCCACCTCCACTCGACACGATCCTCCAGCTGCATCTAGTCACCAATCTTCATCTGATGCTTTTTCCCTGGGGAACTTCTCCACTCCACACAACTCTGAAGGTTCGAGTCCCGTGCAGGATGCTATGATGCTGAAAGGATGTTGCTGTGGAGAAGGTGAAACCACGGACGGAGTGCTGGATGCTGAGGAGTTTGCTGGCCTGGACCCACCCGAAAGGGGTTGGAGCATTGTGGTAAGTGGTTACATTGTAAGCGAATGGGGGTGCTAGGTGTTGTGGAAGGTGTCAGATTGGGCAGAGAAGAAAGCCGTGGCAGCTGCCTGGTGAGAGGACGTGTGGGAGTGCTGGTTGGCAGGGATGAGTGGTACCATGGGATGAGGTGGCGGAGCAGGTTGACAACAAAGGGTGGAGATGGAAATACCGCTGACTCGGAGGAAGGGAACGGGTTAAGGACCTGGGTAAAAGCAGCTTGATGGCAACGCAGCAGGGAAGATAGGACGGTTAATGGCTTCAAAGTAATTTATTCGATAATTTAAAAATTTTTGTTTGTTTTTTTGTTGTTTAAAACAACAAGATGCCCTACTCTGTTGAGGTCTCCGCTGCACCACCTTGCTATCTATCTCTCTCTCTCTCTCCTCCTTTGGCCACCTCCGAATCCACCCTCCCAGTGTGACCTTTCACCTCTGGTACCTTCCCTCTTCTGGATCTGTCAACCATCTCCCTCTCTGGCTTCGTCAACCTTCGCCTGTGTCCGTTACCCGCTTTCCGTCTCCGGAGCAATGGCTAGTGAGTTCGATCCCTGGGATAACACAAACCTCTTGCCAGAAGGGAACAAGTTATAGGTTTCTGCGGTGGCTACGCCTCAAGTCTTCTGTCTCCCAAGTGCTTGGTCCTGGGTTCGATCCCTGTACGTCTCTGAGGTTATTTGTTTTTTTTCCTCACGAAAGCCTAAAAGATGGAAAAGCACATACCCTCTGTCAGAAGAGCAAAATGTGTAGATCTTCTCCGTGGCTCAGCCTCAAATGTTCTGCCTCCCGACAGCTTGGACCTGGGTTCGATCCCTGTATGTGTCTGAAATTACTTGTTTTTTTTTCTCACGAAAGCCGAAAAGATGAGGAAGCACAATCCTCTTGCCGGAAACTTAAAGAAGGGCACAAGTTTTAGGTTTCTGCGGTGGCTCAGCCTCAAGTCTTCTGTCTCCCAAATGCTTGGTCCTGGATTCGTTCCCTGTACGTCTCTGAGGTTATTTGTTTTTTTTCCTCACGAAAGCCTAAAAGATGGAAAAGCACATACCCCCTGTCAGAAGAACTAAATGTGTAGATCTTCTCCGTGGCTCAGCCTCAAATGTTCTGCCTCCCGACAGCTTGGACCTGGGTTCGATCCCCGTATGTGTCTGAAATTACTTGGTTTTTTTTCTCACGAAAGCCGGAAAGATGAGGAAGCACAATCCTCTTGCCGGAAACTTAAAGAAGGGCACAAGTTATAGGTTTCTGCGGTGGCTCAGCCTCAAGTCTTCTGTCTCCCAAATGCTTGGTCCTGGGTTCGATCCCTGTACGTCTCTGAGGTTATTTGTTTTTTTTCCTCACGAAAGCCTAAAAGATGGAAAAGCACATACCCCCTGTCAGAAGAGCTAAATGTGTAGATCTTCTCCGTGGCTCAGCCTCAAATGTTCTGCCTCCCAACAGCTTGGACCTGGATTCAATCTCCGTATGTGTCTGAAATTACTTGTTTTTTTTTCTCACGAAAGCCGAAAAGATGAGGAAGCACAAACCTCTTGCCGGAAACTTACAGTTTGCTCAACCCTGCGGTGGCTTGGCCTCAAGCTTTTTGAGCTTTGGATAATGGGTTCAATCCTTGCATGCCTCTGAAGTTCTTTTGGTCATGTGATCCTAAAAGATGCCTAGCTTTAACATTTAGTTGAGGGGATAACTTCCTGATGGTTCTGTCTCACTCTTGTTTTTTTTTGGGCTGCGTATGAGTGGATACGAAGGGATGCAAAAGAACTCCAAGAACTGCAGATGGTATAAAGAGGGCAAACTCAGAATAAGGTCCTAAAAAGCAAAGGATTAGGCCATGCGCAAGAACAGGACAGGACAGGACCATGGTTAATGTGCCATGCTTTCAGTAATTCGTATAGCTCAGTGGTTAGAGTTACCGCCTTGGATCCCAAAGGTTGTGGGTTCGAGTCCTGTGCTGAAAGGATGCTTCTGTGGAGAAGGTGAAATCATGGACTGAATGCTGAGGACTTTGCTGGCCTGCACCCACGAGAAGCATTGTGGTAAGTGGTAACATGTAAGTGAATGGGGGAAGCTAGGTGCTGTGGAGGGTGGCAGATTGGGTAGAAAGATAAAGCCGTCACAGCAGCTGCCTGGTGAGTGCTGGTTGGCAGGCATGAGGATGAGGGGTACTGCAGGTTGAATGGGGGCGAGGGGAGGAGGTTGAGAAACCCTTAACTCAGGGAAAGGTAACGGGTTAAGGAAGCAGAGCAGCACCTTGGGGATGAATGGTACCGTGGGCTGAGGGTGGAGCAGGTTGAAAGGGGAGAAGGGAAATACTTGGAGGAAGGGCACAGGTTAAGGAAGCAGAGCAGCACCTGGGTATGGAAGATAGGAAGCTTAATGGCCTCAAAGTTAGGGAATCAATATTTTTATCATTTTTGTCGTTTTATTGTCGTTGCTGAAAAACAATGCCTTACTCTGTTGAGGTCTGTACGATACCTTCTGGATCCGTCAACCATCTCCATTCGATGCCTCCACCTCTGGTTTCGTCAACCATCGCCATGGGACTTCCCGGGTACTCTCCTGGGTCCGTCACCCACCTCCACTCGACACGATCCTCCAGCTGCATCTAGTCACCAATCTTCATCTGATGCTTTTTCCCTGGGGAACTTCTCCACTCCACACAACTCTGAAGGTTCGAGTCCCGTGCAGGATGCTATGATGCTGAAAGGATGTTGCTGTGGAGAAGGTGAAATCACGGACGGAGTGCTGGATGCTGAGGAGTTTGCTGGCCTGGACCCACCCGAAAGGGGTTGGAGCATTGTGGTAAGTGGTTACATTGTAAGCGAATGGGGGTGCTAGGTGTTGTGGAAGGTGTCAGATTGGGCAGAGAAGAAAGCCGTGGCAGCTGCCTGGTGAGAGGACGTGTGGGAGTGCTGGTTGGCAGGGATGAGTGGTACCATGGGATGAGGTGGCGGAGCAGGTTGACAACAAAGGGTGGAGATGGAAATACCGCTGACTCGGAGGAAGGGAACGGGTTAAGGACCTGGGTAAAAGCAGCTTGATGGCAACGCAGCAGGGAAGATAGGACGGTTAATGGCTTCAAAGTAATTGATTCGATAATTTAAAAAATTTTGTTTGTTTTTTTGTTGTTTAAAACAACAAGATGCCCTACTCTGTTGAGGTCTCCGCTGCACCACCTTGCTATCTATCTATCTCTCTCCTCCTTTGGCCACCTCCGAATCCACCCTCCCAGTGTGACCTTTCACCTCTGGTACCTTCCCTCTTCTGGATCTGTCAACCATCTCCCTCTCTGGCTTCGTCAACCTTCGCCTGTGTCCGTTACCCGGTTTCCGTCTCCGGAGCAATGGCTAGTGAGTTCGATCCCTGGGATAACACAAACCTCTTGCCAGAAGGGCACAAGTTATAGGTTTCTGCGGTGGCTCAGCCTCAAGTCTTCTGTCTCCCAAGTGCTTGGTCCTGGGTTCGATCCCTGTACGTCTCTGAGGTTATTTGTTTTTTTTCCTCACGAAAGCCTAAAAGATGGAAAAGCACATACCCCCTGTCAGAAGAGCAAAATGTGTAGATCTTCTCCGTGGCTCAGCCTCAAATGCTCTGCCTCCCGACAGCTTGGACCTGGGTTCGATCCCTGTATGTGTCTGAAATTACTTGTTTTTTTTTCTCACGAAAGCCGAAAAGATGAGGAAGCACAAACCTCTTGCCGGAAACTTACAGAAGGGCACAAGATATAGGTTTCTGCGGTGGCTCAGCCTCAAGTCTTCTGTCTCCCAAATGCTTGGTCCTGGGTTCGATCCCTGTACGTCTCTGAGGTTATTTGTTTTTTTTCCTCACGAAAGCCTAAAAGATGGAAAAGCACATACCCCCTGTCAGAAGAACTAAATGTGTAGATCTTCTCCGTGGCTCAGCCTCAAATGTTCTGCCTCCCGACAGCTTGGACCTGGGTTCGATCCCCGTATGTGTCTGAAATTACTTGTTTTTTTTTCTCACGAAAGCCGAAAAGATGAGGAAGCACAATCCTCTTGCCGGAAACTTAAAGAAGGGCACAAGTTATAGGTTTCTGCGGTGGCTCAGCCTCAAGTCTTCTGTCTCCCAAATGCTTGGTCCTGGGTTCGATCCCTGTACGTCTCTGAGGTTATTTTTTTTTTTTCCTCACGAAAGCCTAAAAGATGGAAAAGCACATACCCCCTGTCAGAAGAGCGAAATGTGTAGATCTTCTCCGTGGCTCAGCCTCAAATGTTCTGCCTCCCGACAGCTTGGACCTGGATTCAATCTCCGTATGTGTCTGAAATTACTTGTTTTTTTTTTCTCACGAAAGCCGAAAAGATGAGGAAGCACAAACCTCTTGCCGGAAACTTACAGTTTGCTCAACCCTGCGGTGGCTTGGCCTCAAGCTTTTTGAGCTTTGGATAATGGGTTCAATCCTTGCATGCCTCTGAAGTTCTTTTGGTCATGTGATCCTAAAAGATGCCTAGCTTTAACATTTAGTTGAGGGGATAACTTCCTGATGGTTCTGTCTCACTCTTGTTTTTTTTTGGGCTGCGTATGAGTGGATACGAAGGGATGCAAAAGAACTCCAAGAACTGCAGATGGTATAAAGAGGGCAAACTCAGGAGAAGGTCCTGTGGAGGGTGGCAGATTGGGTAGAAAGATAAAGCCGTCACAGCAGCTGCGTGGTGAGTGCTGGTTGGCAGGCATGAGGATGAGGGGTACTGCAGGTTGACAGAGAATGGGGGCGAGGGGAGGAGGTTGAGAAACCCTTCACTCAGGGAAAGGGAACGGGTTAAGGAAGCAGAGCAGCACCTTGGGGATGAATGGTACCGTGGGCTGAGGGTGGAGCAGGTTGAAAGGGGAGAAGGGAAATACTTGGAGGAAGGGCACAGGTTAAGGAAGCAGAGCAGCACCTGGGTATGGAAGATAGGAAGCTTAATGGCCTCAAAGTTAGGGAATCAATATTTTTATCATTTTTGTCGTTTTTTTGTTGTTGCTGAAAAACAACAAGATGCCTTACTCTGTTGAGGTCTGTACGATACCTTCTGGATCCGTCAACCATCTCCATTCGATGCCTCCACCTCTGGTTTCGTCAACCATCGCCATGGGACTTCCCGGGTACTCTCCTGGGTCCGTCACCCACCTCCACTCGACACGATCCTCCAGCTGCATCTAGTCACCAATCTTCATCTGATGCTTTTTCCCTGGGGAACTTCTCCACTCCACACAACTCTGAAGGTTCGAGTTCCGTGCAGGATGCTATGATGCTGAAAGGATGTTGCTGTGGAGAAGGTGAAACCACGGACGGAGTGCTGGATGCTGAGGAGTTTGCTGGCCTGGACCCACCCGAAAGGGGTTGGAGCATTGTGGTAAGTGGTTACATTGTAAGCGAATGGGGGTGCTAGGTGTTGTGGAAGGTGTCAGATTGGGCAGAGAAGAAAGCCGTGGCAGCTGCCTGGTGAGAGGACGTGTGGGAGTGCTGGTTGGCAGGGATGAGTGGTACCATGGGATGAGGTGGCGGAGCAGGTTGACAACAAAGGGTGGAGATGGAAATACCGCTGACTCGGAGGAAGGGAACGGGTTAAGGACCTGGGTAAAAGCAGCTTGATGGCAACGCAGCAGGGAAGATAGGACGGTTAATGGCTTCAAAGTAATTGATTCGATAATTTAAAAATTTTTGTTTGTTTTTTTGTTGTTTAAAACAACAAGATGCCCTACTCTGTTGAGGTCTCCGCTGCATCACCTTGCTATCTATCTCTCTCTCCTCCTTTGGCCACTTCCGAATCCACCCTCCCAGTGTGACCTTCACCTCTGGATCTGTCAACCATCTCCCTCTCTGGCTTTGTCAACCTTTGCCTGGGTCCGTCACCCACCTCCACTCGACACGATCCTCCAGCTGCATCTTTCACCAATCCTCACCTTATCCATCTCCAGGGAAACTTCTCCACTCAACACAACTCTCCAGCTACATCAATCTTCACTGGTCATCCTCCGGTTTGCTAGCTGCACAACGACAACCGACCCTCAGCACCAATCTGCTTGTGTTTGCCACAGCACCGACACGGGAGACGAACCCATGACCTCACCGTTACGGTGCAGCAACGCTATCCACTGGGCTATACGCTCAGTCGATGAGATAGGGCAGAATTCTTGACCCGATCTAGCTCTTCAGCTTCAACCATGCGGCGGCTCGGCCTCAAGCTTTCCGTCTCCGGAGCAATGGCTAGTGAGTTCGATCCCTGGGATAACACAAACCTCTTGCCAGAAGGGCACAAGTTATAGGTTTCTGCGGTGGCTCAGCCTCAAGTCTTCTGTCTCCCAAGTGCTTGGTCCTGGGTTCGATCCCTGTACGTCTCTGAGGTTATTTGTTTTTTTTCCTCACGAAAGCCTAAAAGATGGAAAAGCACATACCCCCTGTCAGAAGAGCTAAATGTGTAGATCTTCTCCGTGGCTCAGCCTCAAATGTTCTGCCTCCCAACAGCTTGGACCTGGGTTCGATCCCCGTATGTGTCTGAAATTACTTGTTTTTTTTTCTCACGAAAGCCGAAATGATGAGGAAGCACAAACCTCTTGCCGGAAACTTACAGAAGGGCACAAGCTATAGGTTTCTGCGGTGGCTCAGCCTCAAGTCTTCTGTCTCCCAAATGCTTGGTCCTGGGTTCGATCCCTGTACGTCTCTGAGGTTATTTGTTTTTTTTCCTCACGAAAGCCTAAAAGATGGAAAAGCACATACCCCCTGTCAGAAGAGCTAAATGTGTAGATCTTCTCCGTGGCTCAGCCTCAAATGTTCTGCCTCCCGACAGCTTGGACCTGGGTTCCTGCGGAGTATGTGTCTGAAATTACTTGTTTTTTTTTTTCTCACGAAAGCCGAAAAGATGAGGAAGCACAATCCTCTTGCCGGAAACTTACAGTTTGCTCAACCCTGCGGTGGCTTGGCCTCAAGCTTTTTGAGCTTTGGATAATGGGTTCAATCCTTGCATGCCTCTGAAGTTCTTTTGGTCATGTGATCCTAAAAGATGCCTAGCTTTAACATTTAGTTGAGGGGATAACTTCCTGATGGTTCTGTCTCACTCTTGTTTTTTTTTGGGCTGCGTATGAGTGGATACGAAGGGATGCAAAAGAACTCCAAGAACTGCAGATGGTATAAGGAGGGCAAACTCAGGAGAAGGTCCTAAAAAGCAAAGGACTAGGCCATGCGCAAGAACAGGACAGGACCATGGTTATTGTGCCGTGCTTTCAGTAATTCGTATAGCTCAGTGGTTAGAGTTACCGCCTTGGATCCCAAAGGTTGTGGGTTCGAGTCCCGTGCTGAAAGGATGCTTCTGTGGAGAAGGTGAAATCATGGACTGAATGCTGAGGACTTTGCTGGCCTGGACCCACGAGAAAGGGCTTGGAGCATTGTGGTAAGTGGTAACATGTAAGTGAATGGGGGAAGCTAGGTGCTGTGGAAAGTGGCAGATTGGGTAGAAAGATAAAGCCGTCACAGCAGCTGCCTGGTGAGTGCTGGTTGGCAGGCATGAGGATGAGGGGTACTGCAGGTTGACAGAGAATGGGGGCGAGGGGAGGAGGTTGAGAAACCCTTCACTCAGGGAAAGGGAACGGGTTAAGGAAGCAGAGCAGCACCTTGGGGATGAATGGTACCGTGGGCTGAGGGTGGAGCAGGTTGAAAGGGGAGAAGGGAAATACTTGGAGGAAGGGCACAGGTTAAGGAAGCAGAGCAGCACCTGGGTATGGAAGATAGGAAGCTTAATGGCCTCAAAGTTAGGGAATCAATATTTTTATCATTTTTGTCGTTTTTTTGTTGTTGCTGAAAAACAACAAGATGCCTTACTCTGTTGAGGTCTGTACGATACCTTCTGGATCCGTCAACCATCTCCATTCGATGCCTCCACCTCTGGTTTCGTCAACCATCGCCATGGGACTTCCCGGGTACTCTCCTGGGTCCGTCACCCACCTCCACTCGACACGATCCTCCAGCTGCATCTAGTCACCAATCTTCATCTGATGCTTTTTCCCTGGGGAACTTCTCCACTCCACACAACTCTGAAGGTTCGAGTCCCGTGCAGGATGCTATGATGCTGAAAGGATGTTGCTGTGGAGGAGGTGAAATCACGGACGGAGTGCTGGATGCTGAGGAGTTTGCTGGCCTGGACCCACCCAAAAGGGGTTGGAGCATTGTGGTAAGTGGTTACATTGTAAGCGAATGGGGGTGCTAGGTGTTGTGGAAGGTGTCAGATTGGGCAGAGAAGAAAGCCGTGGCAGCTGCCTGGTGAGAGGACGTGTGGGAGTGCTGGTTGGCAGGGATGAGTGGTACCATGGGATGAGGTGGCGGAGCAGGTTGACAACAAAGGGTGGAGATGGAAATACCGCTGACTCGGAGGAAGGGAACGGGTTAAGGACCTGGGTAAAAGCAGCTTGATGGCAACGCAGCAGGGAAGATAGGACGGTTAATGGCTTCAAAGTAATTGATTCGATAATTTAAAAATTTTTGTTTGTTTTTTTGTTGTTTAAAACAACAAGATGCCCTACTCTGTTGAGGTCTCCGCTGCACCACCTTGCTATCTATCTCTCTCTCTCCTCCTTTGGCCACCTCCGAATCCACCCTCCCAGTGTGACCTTTCACCTCTGGTACCTTCCCTCTTCTGGATCTGTCAACCATCTCCCTCTCTGGCTTCGTCAACCTTCGCCTGTGTCCGTTACCCACCTCCACTCGATCCTCCATCGCCTCGATACTTCGTCAACCTTCGCCTGAGTCCGTCACCCACCTCCACTCGACACGATCCTCCAGCTGCATCTTTCACCAATCCTCACCTTATTCATATCCAGGGAAACTTCTCCACTCAACACAACTCTCCAGCTACATCAATCTTCACTGGTCATCCTCCGGTTTGCTAGCTGCACAACGACAACCGACCCTCAGCACCAATCTGCTAGCAATGGCTAGTGAGTTCGATCCCTGGGATAACACAAACCTCTTGCCAGAAGGGCACAAGTTATAGGTTTCTGCGGTGGCTCAGCCTCAAGTCTTCTGTCTCCCAAGTGCTTGGTCCTGGGTTCGATCCCTGTACGTCTCTGAGGTTATTTGTTTTTTTTCCTCACGAAAGCCTAAAAGATGGAAAAGCACATACCCCCTGTCAGAAGAGCTAAATGTGTAGATTTTCTCCGTGGCTCAGCCTCAAATGTTCTGCCTCCCGACAGCTTCGACCTGGGTTCGATCCCCGTATGTGTCTGAAATTTCTTGTTTTTTTTTCTCACGAAAGCCGAAAAGATGAGGAAGCAAAAACCTCTTGCCGGAAACTTACAGAAGGGCACAAGTTATAGGTTTCTGCAGTGGCTCAGCCTCAAGTCTTCTGTCTCCCAAATGCTTGGTCCTGGGTTCGATCCCTGTACGTCTCTGAGTTAATTTGTTTTTTTTTCTCACGAAAGCCGAAAAGATGAGGAAGCACAATCCTCTTGCCGGAAACTTAAAGAAGGGCACAAGTTATAGGTTTCTGCGGTGGCTCAGCCTCAAGTCTTGTGTCTCCCAAATGCTTGGTCCTGGGTTCGATCCCTGTACGTCTCTGAGGTTGTTTGTTTTTTTCCTCACGAAAGCCTAAAAGATGGAAAAGCACATACCCCCTGTCAGAAGAGCTAAATGTGTAGATCTTCTCTGTGGCTCAGCCTCAAATGTTCTGCCTCCCGACAGCTTGGACCTAGGTTCGATCCCCGTATGTTTCTGAAATTACTTGTTTTTTTTTCTCACGAAAGCCGAAAAGATGAGGAAGCACAAACCTCTTGCCGGAAACTTACAGTTTGCTCAACCCTGCGGTGGCTTGGCCTCAAGCTTTTTGAGCTTTGGATAATGGGTTCAATCCTTGCATGCCTCTGAACTTCTTTTGGTCATGTGATCCTAAAAGATGCCTAGCTTTAACATTTAGTTGAGGGGATAACTTCCTGATGGTTCTGTCTCACTCTTGTTTTTTTTTGGGCTGCGTATGAGTGGATACGAAGGGATGCAAAAGAACTCCAAGAACTGCAGATGGTATAAGGAGGGCAAACTCAGGAGAAGGTCCTAAAAAGCAAAGGACTAGGCCATGCGCAAGAACAGGACAGGACCATGGTTATTGTGCCGTGCTTTCAGTAATTCGTATAGCTCAGTGGTTAGAGTTACCGCCTTGGATCCCAAAGGTTGTGGGTTCGAGTCCCGTGCTGAAAGGATGCTTCTGTGGAGAAGGTGAAATCATGGACTGAATGCTGAGGACTTTGCTGGCCTGGACCCACGAGAAAGGGCTTGGAGCATTGTGGTAACATGTAAGTGAATGGGGGAAGCTAGGTGCTGTGGAGGGTGGCAGATTGGGTAGAAAGATAAAGCCGTCACAGCAGCTGCCTGGTGAGTGCTGGTTGGCAGGCATGAGGATGAGGGGTACTGCAGGTTGACAGAGAATGGGGGCGAGGGGAGGAGGTTGAGAAACCCTTCACTCAGGGAAAGGGAACGGGTTAAGGAAGCAGAGCAGCACCTTGGGGATGAATGGTACCGTGGGCTGAGGGTGGAGCAGGTTGAAAGAGTTGAAAGGGGAGAAGGGAAATACTTGGAGGAAGGGCACAGGTTAAGGAAGCAGAGCAGCACCTGGGTATGGAAGATAGGAAGCTTAATGGCCTCAAAGTTAGGGAATCAATATTTTTATCATTTTTGTCGTTTTTTTGTTGTTGCTGAAAAACAACAAGATGCCTTACTCTGTTGAGGTCTGTACGATACCTTCTGGATCCGTCAACCATCTCCATTCGATGCCTCCACCTCTGGTTTCGTCAACCATCGCCATGGGACTTCCCGGGTACTCTCCTGGGTCCGTCAGGAGTGCTGGATGCTGAGGAGTTTGCTGGCCTGGACCCACCCGAAAGGAGTTGGAGCATTGTGGTAAGTGGTTACATTGTAAGCGAATGGGGTGCTAGGTGTTGTGGAAGGTGCATTTGAGGTCTATTTTGCGGATTTGCATCCGCCACCAAAATACCCTACAGCAGTGTTTCCCAAATAGGGTGCCTCCAGCTGTTGCAAAACTCCCAGCATGCCTTGACAGTCAGTGGCTGTCCGGCAATACTGGGAGTTGTTGCTTTTCCACAGCTGGAGGCTCCGTTTTGGAAACAATGCCAAGCAAGATTTTTTTTTTTTTACTGGGGGGGGCTGTGTAAGGGTTTTATTTTTTATTTTGTGTAGTGTAGTGTTTTTAGGGTACATTCACATGGGCGGGGGTTTACAATGAGTTTCTCGCTGGGAGTTTGAGCTGCGGTGGAAAATTTGCCGCTCAAACTTACAGCAGAAAACTTGCTGTAAACCCCCACCGATGTGAATGTACCCTGTGCATTCACATGGGGGGGAACCTCCAGCTGTTTCAAAACTACAACTCCCAGCATGCACTGCCTGACCATACATGCTGGGAGTTGTAGTTATGTACAGCTGGGGGCACATTGATTGTGCAACACGGAGTTTGTTGCTTAATTCAGTGTTTCGCAACCAGTGTGCCTCCAGCTGTTTCAAAACTAGAACTCCCAGCATGTTCAGTTTTTCAGTGCATGCTGGGAGTTGTAGTTTTGCAACAGCTGGAGGCACACTGGTTGCGAAACACTGAGTTAGGACACAAACTCTGTTTCACAACCAACATGTTCCAGCTGTTGCAAAACTGCAAACTCAGCATGCATTGACAGTTGAAGGGCATGCTGAGTGTTGTAGTTTTGCAACAGCTGAAGGCACACTGCTACAAATCCCAGCATGCCTTTTGGTAGTCTGTGCATGCTGGGAGTTGTAGTTATGCAACAGCTGGAGGCACACTTGTTCATAGTAAAAAAAATGTGCCTCCAGCTGTTGCATAACTACAACCCCCAGCATGCACAGACTACCAAAGGGCATGCTGGGAGTTGCAGTTGGAACCCCAACTGTTTCAAAACTACAACTCCCAGCATGCCCTTTTGCTGCGCATCTGAGGGTTGTTGCTAAGCAATAGCAGGAGGTGAACAGGCCTCATCTCCTGCTGTATCCTGCCGCCAGCTCCAATGCCGCTGCTGCAACCGCTCCTGCAGCTGGGACCACTGCCACTTCTGAGGGGACTCCACACTGGACCAGGGAGAGGTAGGAGACCCCCGCCGGCCCCGATCGCTCCCCGATCGCCGCCTTGATTACCGCCCAGCAGGGAAGTGATTGGTCGGTCGTTCTGACAGCCCCATTCATCCTTATTTTCCAGGTCACCAGAGACCCAATTGACCCGGAATCGCAAATCACCGGTCTGAATTGACCAGCCTTTTGTGGCGATCACCGATATGGGGGTGGTCTCAGGACCTCCCAAGGGGTTTGCACGGGATGCCTGCTGATAGATATTCCACGGGGACAGAAATTCCACTAGGCGTACAAGTACACCCTGGCTCCATAAGAGGTTAAATCACAGAAGGAGCAGATTCAAATATTCTACAGGCAAGGACTGAAACTACAGGGAGAAGCATGGTCTTATTGGTTAGTAGTAGGAGCGAGCAGAGCACAGCGGCAGGGGTAGGTGCTTAGACACCTGCGGGAGGCCACTTGCTGGCATTACATAGTCGGTAGAGTGATTCCTGCTATTCTACAGGCCAACCAAAAAATATGAGCACACTAAAAGCAACTTTTCACCAGCAATGGACACAATGGGTGGCCATTCATAGTGGGACTGAAAATAACAGGGGATGCAAAAACTTTCCATTTGAAAACTGTTTATGTTTTTTAGGATCTAACCAGTAACATTTTATCGTGGAACATTTTATCCTGACTCCACATTTTGGGGAAAAAAAAAAAAAAAAGCATTCAGGAAAGATGAAGCCTGGTAATGAAGGTGAAAATACCTTCTTGTCAAGAAGTGGTTAACGTAATCCAATATTATGGATAATAGTAATAAATCATCTGACGCCAGGCAAGAAATTCTTTATAGAGTGCATGGAAAGTTTAAGCCTTTTTAGTTGTTCTAGATAAAGTGAAGGACACATCAGCGAATACTAAAGACTTAGGAAGCGTATTTGCAAATAAGCTGCTGGGAAACAGAAATTAGCAATAACCAATGTACTCAGAGATCAGCCCTCTGCCCTTTTTTCAGCTTTGGCTATATACTTTGATCTTACATACTTTTAGTGAGCAATGATATGTTGGGTCTCAGCCAGAGAAGCTTCAGAGTTTTTCATCTGAATTTGCTCTACAGAACCACTTATGTGTAACCTTCCGTTGATCTTTCTCCTTTAAGAACCCTCTTAGGCTATGAACCTTGTTACCGTGATTTACACATATGCTTACACAATGGAGAAAATACTATTGTCTTATGCACATTGTGTTGTCAAATAACCTAACGCTAAATGAATGGGGAAGCATCCATCTTCTAGGGCTATGACACATGACTTATTGGCATGACCTATCAATACAAACCTTTTATTGTTTTATTGCGTTAAATCACTATGCATATAGATCAAAACTATAATGATATAATAGACTATCAGACCTCCGATTATGTGACTTTTCATTTCAAGTCTCCAGCTAATTTACATCTCATGTACAAGAATGCCATTTTTCTTGCTTTTATTCTTTTTATTGCTACACAGTGGAACAACTTTTTAATCAAAATACATTGTGAAAGGTTGGAATACGTATCAATGTATGTGTATATATATATATATATATATATATATAGTAATAATCCGACAGCACTCCAAAGATTTGAAAAACTGTAAGGCCCTGTAAGGCCCTACTCTCGCATTATTAATTCCCTTCTTGGCAAGTGTTACTCGCCCAAAAAAGGGTCGCCCAACACAGGAACCTCTCCCTATTTCCACCTACAAACACTGCCATTACCCAGAGTTTTCAGCTGAACATAGGGATTGGTTCCTGTGTGGGGCCACACTTTTTAAGACAAGTAACACTTTCCTCGAAAAGGTTGAAGGGAACAACTTATTGTCCATTGTAGCAGGTGGAGGTAAAAACTTCCCCTGTAAGGCCCAACTCTCACCCTATTAATTCCCTTCTTGGTAATTGAGAAATGGCAGTGTTCCCTGTGTGGGGCCGCCCTTTTCAGGGCGAGTAACACTTGCCAAGAAGGGAATTAAAGGGGTATTCCAGGGAAAAACTTTTTTATATATATATATCAACTGGCTTCAGAAAGTAAAACAGATTTGTAAATTACTTTTATTAAAAAATCTTAATCCTTTCAGTACTTATGAGCTTCTGAAGTTAAGGTTGTTCTTTTCTGTCTAAGTAATCTCTGATGACACCTGTCTCAGGAAACGCCCAGTTTAGAAGAGGTTTGCTATGGGAATTTGCTTCTAAACTGGGCGTTTCCTGAGACACGAGTCATCAGAGATCACTTAGACAGAAAAGAACAAGATTTTTTAATAGAAGTAATTTACGAATCTGTTTAACTTTCTGGAGCCAGTTGATATATAAAAAAAAGTTTTTTCCTGGATAACCCCTTTAATGAATGCGAAAGTAGGGCCTTAACCCCTTAAGGACCAAGCCCATTTCAACCTTAAAGGGGTACTATGCCCCTAGATATCTTATCCCCTATCCAAAGGATAGAGGATAAGATGTCAGATTGCCTCTGTCCCGCTGATGGGGAGCCCCGGGATCCTCTCTGCGGCACTGCGCTATCATTAAAGCACAGAGCGAGTTCGCTCTGCACGTAATGACGGGCAATACAGGGGCCGGAGCATCGTTACGTCACGCCTTCGCCCCTCGTGATGTCACAGCCCGCCCCTCTGATGTCACAGCCTGCCCCTTTCAATACAAGTCTAGGGGAGGGGGCGTAGCGGTCGTCACGCCCCCTGTCATAGACTTGCATTAAGGGGACGGGCCGTGATGTCATGAGGGGTGGAGCCATGACATCAAGCTGCTCCGTCCCCTGTATCGCCCGTCATTACGCACAGAGCGAACTCGCTCTGTGCTGTAATGATAGCGGGGTTCCGCAGCGGGGATCCCAGGGCTCCCCAGCAGCGGTACCGCGGCGATCTGACATCTTATCCCCTATCCTTTGGATAGGGGATAAGATGTCTAGGGGCGGAGTACCCCTTTAGGGACCAGGCCAATTTTATTTTACGTTTTCGTTTTTTCCTCCTCGCCTTCTAAAATCCATAACTCCTTTATATTTCCATCTACAGACCCATATAAGGGCTTTTTTTTTTTTGCGTGACCAATTGTACTTTGTAATGAAACCTTTCATTTACCATAAAATGCACGACGAACCCCCAAAAACTTTTTTAGGGAGGAAATTTCAATGAAAACCACAATTTTGCACATTTTGGAGGGTTTTGTTTTCATACTATACACTTTACGGTAAAAATGACATGTGTTCTTTATTATGTGGGTCAATACGATTAAAATGATACCCATGGCTAGATACTTTTATTTTTTTGTATCGCTTAAAAAAATCAAAAACTTTTTTTACAAAATCAGTAATCTAAAATCTCCCTATTTTGACCACCTATAACTTTTTCATTTTTCCATATATAGGGCAGTATGAGGGCTAATTTTTTGTGCCGTCATCTGTACTTTTTATCGATTCCACATTTGCATATATAAATTTTTTTTAAAAATAAAATGTGACAAAAAAGCTGCATCTTTGGACTTACTTTATTTTTTACGTTTACGCCATTCACCGTACAGGATAATTAACATTATATTTTGATAGTTCAAACATTTCCGCATGCGACGATACCAAATATGTTTATAAAAAAAAAATTACGCTTTTGGGGGTAAAATGGGAAAAACTGACAATTTTCATTTTTATTGGGGAAGGGGATTTTTCACTTTTTTTTACTTTTTATTTTTACATTTTTCAACTTTTTTTTTTTACTTTTTATGTCCCCATAGGAGACTATCTATAGCAATCTTTTGATTGCTAATACTGTTCAGTGCTATCGGTGCTCGATCGCAGACCAGAGCAGAAGACCCCGGGAGACAGCCGGAGCCAGGTGAGGGGACCTCCAGCCCCCATGCTGGATGATCGGATCGCCGCAGCAGCACTGCGGGCGATCCGATCATCCATTCAAAGTGCCGCACTGCAGCAGATGCCGTGATCTGTATTGATCACGGCATCTGAGAGGTTAATGGCAGACATCCGCACGATCGCAGATGTCGCCCATTACCGGTGGGTCTGCCGTGTATGACGCCCTGGTGCGCGAAGTCCCGCCAAACCAGGACCTACATTTATGTCCGTGGTCGTTAAGGGGTTAAAGGGAAGTTTTTACCCCCACTGGTTAAAATGGACCATAAATTTGTTCCCTTCCACCTTTTAGAGGCCTTTGCATCGCATCAATACTTGGTGGTGTAGGTGGCACATGGTGTTTTTTGCACACCTTTCCTTTTGTTTGATTTAAAAAAAATATTTGGGTCGAAATATTTTATCCTAAGCATATTATTCAAAGTTAAGTTTTACCTAAGGCATATCCTCAATACTTACTTGTGGTCTGATGCGGAGGAATGTCTGTAACTGGGGAGCAGCGCCTTAAAAATGTTTGGCACTATCCATATTTGTGAAGTGTTGGTGTGGCACCGTGGTCAATCTACTCTGATGCATCTGGCATTGGTGGGTGGAAATCCTGGCTGATCCATGCCTGATTCATCTTCACAAAGGTCAGTCTCTCTCATCAGCAACTGTAGACTCAGGCTGCTGCTGATGGTACTGGTACTGCTCCTGCCACCCCACCCCTCCCCAGAAGCCATGGCAGTGGAAGGTGAGCGCAGTGGGCCCCCTGAGTCTGACCTGCGAGAGGATGGACTATGGCGCAGATAGGCATCGGCCAACTGACTACATAGGATCTCTCTGTAGTAGGTCAGTTTGTCCTCCCTCCCAGTGGGTGTAAAAAAGGCCCCCTTTTATGTTCTGGTAGCGAGGGTCCAATAAGGAGGAGAGCCAGAAGTATTTCTGCTGCCGAATGGTGACAATTCTGCGTTCACTACGCATGCAAGTGAGCATGCATCGTGCCATTTGTGCAAGTGACTTGGAGGGACTCCCTGCCTCCATCTCCACTGCATACTGCCATGGTGTGTCTGGGTCATCTGTCTTGCCTTCCTCATAACCCTCTAGCTTCTCTAGCTGCTCCTGCTCCTCCTGTCAGATGACTAAAAAAAACGCCCATCTCACGAAACCTAAACTGTGCTCCGCTGTGCCCCTCCCCCTCCTTCTCCAGTTCAACTCCCACAGGGCTCATGTGGCCATGGGATGTAGGCGCCATGTCTCCAGTGCCCTGGCCAGCCATTGTTTCTAACATGTGTTGTAGTAGATAAAGCAGTGGAATTATATTTTTCATCCTGTAATCCTGGCGACTGACTAATAATGTGGCTTCCTAAAAGGGCCTCAGCAAACGGCAGGTGTTACGCATGAGCTGCCACTGATTGAAATTGAAGTTACACAGGGGAGTCTCCCTATCCGGTTGGATCATCAAGAAATCGGTGCTTGCTTTTCTCTGTTCATACAGTAGGTCCAACATATGGAGGGTGAAATTCCAACACGTGGAAACATCGCAAATCAGACTATGTTGGTGGAGCCCGTTCTGACGCTGCAGCTCAAGGAGGGTGAAGTGAAGTGCATGCAAAGTTTCCTTCCCATTGTTATACAAATTTACACATAGAATAGAGGTAATATGCGAACCAGTTAGTAAGAATTTCCAGCAAAATCTATAAACAAAGAAGAAAGGGGGAGTGCCTAAAACTTGTATTTATTAGTATGCATTAAAATACAGCAAAGGAAATAAATGTGATTCCCAAATAAATATATAAATCAATATTTCCTCGTCTCACATGTAATAACATGATATGAAACTTCCACAATTCAACCTGTGGAGCTCACATAGCGGAATGCTATTCTGCAGTATGTATCAAAATATGAAATACACAGCATTCGTGTGATAAGATGCCACCATATAGTATTTCCTCAAAAAAGCCAATAAGTATACCCTGCAGTATATTGGTAATCACACTACTGTACTGTTAGTATAGAATATCCCATTGTAAGGTTGTCTTGCAGATGAGGGGAACACTTCAGGAACCTCTTGACAACCAGATAGAACACTTGTGCCATGCAGGACGCATGGCTCAGGCTTACTTGTAGCAGCGCAGAAAAGATGTTCTTTCCATTGTCGGTCACCATGGTTCCCAATTCCAGTTTTTGTGGAATAAGTCATGATTTGATTTCTTCATGAATTAATTTTAGCAGTTTTTCCCCTGTATGACTCCGTTTGCCAAGGCAAACCATGTGAAGAACAGCGTGACACCGCCGTACCCAGCACACATGGTATACTGGAGGGGCACTGAGACTTGTCTCGGCTGTGGAGGCTGAGGACGCGGTGGAGGAAGAGGAGGCAGATTCGCACACTGTCACAGGACCAACGGCCTGAGAGTGTGGAGGTGGAATCGACATGACCTGTCCAAGTTCCTGTTGTGGCTGTGCAGGAAACACTTTATCTAGTGGGCCGAAAAGGACATGTATTGTCCCTGACCGTAGTTGCATCTCCACACGTTTGCACTGCCGTGCACTTTAGTACACATCGACAGGCTCAAGGACTGTCGCACCTTCTGTTCTACAAAATTGTGCAGGGCTGGTACTGCCTTCTTTGCAAAGAAATGACGGCTTGGGACTCTCCACCTCAGCTCGGCATAAGCCATCAGTTCTCTGAAAGGTGCAGAGTCCACCACTTGAAAAGCGGGAGACTGCAGCACCAGCAACTTGGACAGGAGCACATTCAGCTTCTGCACCGCTGGATGAGTGGGCCCACGATGTTGTCTCTTGGTCATGGCTTTGCCGATGGATTGCTAGCGGAATGACTGACTCGAAGGAGGAGGAGGAGCATCTAGAGCGACAGAAGATGGGTATGACACACAGCTCCCTTCAGCTGAGGAGGTGGAGCCTTGGCTGGCTGAAACTGGGAGCGGCATGCCACTGGGTGATGCAGCAGGCTGGACCCCCACATCGGAGCCACGGTTCTCCCTGATGAAAAATGGATGCCTGATGAAAAACTGCCACATAGCTGAGTAGCTGATTTTCCCAATAACAGTCCTCATTGATTGACAGCTACTGCCGCCGACTCCAGGAACCCTTGTTTCACTACCTCCCGGGAAGGTAGGCGAATCAGGTGGTCTACCCGGGCACGTTTGGCTCCAGACTTTCCACTTCTGCCACCATGCTGACTGCCAACAATGCTACCACCTTGCTGGCTCAGCTGCTGCCTCACGGGCAACCTACAACCCTCTTCTCCTGATGATGATGATGATGATGATGAAGCCCCTTCTGCACCTGGCTCCCAATTGTGATCGGCTTCATCATCATCAACAAGTGTCTGCATGTCACTGATGTCCTCCTCAGGTTCTTCAACAGTGTCTGCTTCAGGACCCTGAACTCTGGCAAAACTGGCTCCCACGTCACTCTCTGCATCACCACTGCCTAGCGGGGGAAGCAGCAGATGGCTCCTCCACTTCTTGGCTGGGCAGTAGCTGCTGACTGTCCTCTATTAGATCGTCCTCACTGAATAGTGGAGCTGAACCCACAGCATAAGATACTTCTTTAGGGGAGGGAACTGAATAGGACAGAGGCAATGGGAGAACAGAGACTGCTCTTGGGCTATGCCAACTGAGGGTTGTGTCGGAGGAACCCACCGACTTTTGACTGTGGGTCTCAGATGTCACTTGTGATGACGTGAATGACCATGTTAACCAATCGATGACGGCAGATGGGTTGCTGGTCGAGACATGACCGCTAGCTGATAACGGGAGCTCAGGCTTCTTGCTGCGACTTCTACTGCCACTTGCCTGCTGCGACCTCTGCCTGAAGGATTTAGGCCTCTGCCACTCCTCTTTGCATGTCCTGGCACTTCTTTTGCCTGACATACTTAGCGCGTATATGAGGGGAGTACAATACGCTCCACTAATCTTAAAACAGTATTTGTGTACAACACCAGCGTACCAGTGTACTTTTGGCTTTTGCCTTTCACAGTATCTAGGCGCTTACGACTTTAACAGGAACAAAATAGTACACCATTTAGATGTATGTATGTGGTATGCACTTATGAGGGGAGGACTTTGCGCTCCAGTACGCTTAAAAAAGTATTTATGTACAATACCAGCAGTACACACCAGTGCTGCAGCACACAGTCACTGTGTACTACACCCAAAATTGCTCTCTCAATCTCACTCCCTTCCCTATCAGTGCTTCTAGGCAGGATTTGTGCTTGAGGTGAATTGCTGCTGTTCTGTGCAACACACTGCTCTTTGTCCCTCTCTGTAATAGAACGACTGGGAGATGAATCGCTGCTATAAAAATGCTTTTATGTGCAACACACACTGCTCTCTGTCCCTCTCTCTGTGCAATAACAAACTTTAACTCACCTAACGCTACTCCACCGGTGCACCGATAATGGTCTTCAGTCTTTTGGACCCGGTCTTAATTAATGGTCCACACTCCTGCTATTCTCCTATGTCTCCGACTAAACTCTCTTTACGGGTCTTAGCTATATACCATGTTACCGAAAACTTAGAGACCAAAACGTCTATGTTATATTTTGGTATCAGGCCAAGCTACTAATGGACTCCTAACTACAAACCCAACGTTGATTAACTGATCAGATGGCTGTGCATTGTGTAAATGTGAATTCCCCATTCTGTTTGGTTCTGGAGTCCAAATGATATACATATATATTTAATAATACATTAAAAAGCAATTATAAATACAATCAGGTAGTGTGCGGTTATTCCTCCTATTTTGACTTTTAACCATGAGGTCATACCAGCTGCAACTGGCACAGACTCTTCGAGCAGGAGACAAAGGAAACCATGGACCAACACATCTGGCACCTTCAGATTAAAAGGTTACTAAATTACACACTGACTCAACATAGGATAGGTCACATGGGACCCAAGATTGGGTGTTACACTCTGGGCCCCAAGATTCCCTGACAACTTTTTCCTGTGGGGATACATCAAAGATTGTGTTTTGTGTCACCTAATCTGGATGACCTCAAAAACAGAATCACAGCAGCGGTGACCTCAATTGATAAAGACTCTTTAAGCTTTCTAGGATGGATTTAACTATTGTCTTGATGTTCTCTGTACAACATGTGGAGGGCACATAGAGCATTTATAAAAACGGACTCATTTGTAAATTTTGTGTAATTGTAATATGTTGTCATCGTGCAACACCTGCTTTTAAATTGGGTCCATCTTTGAAACGCACAACATCTTGCAACACCTTGTACTTCTCTTATTTCTCTGAAATCCACTCCTAGTTTTAGCTTTAAAGATGCATTGCAAAACCTGATAGAACCCTGAAGGTGTATGAGCACCCATACAATGCATTTACAAACTTTTCAGACCCTTTCACCATTTTTACAGTTTATTATATTTTGACCTTGTGCAGAAATAAAATTTCAAATTCTATTTTGTCCCCATCATTCTGCACTCAATACTCCATAATCAGAGAATTTGAGAATTTAAAAATTGTTGGCAAATGTATTAAAAAGGAGAAGCTAAAATTTCACAGGAACATAAGTAATCAGACCCTTGCTATGACATAGGGCCCAGCCAGAGCCCTGACTTGAACCCAATTGAACATTTCTGGAGAGACCTGAAAATGGCTTCCACCAACATTCCTCATCCAGAAAGAGGATCTGCAGAGAAAAATGGCACAACATCCCCAAATCCAGGTGTGTAAACCTTGTGGCCTCATCTCCAAGAAGACTGGAGGCTGGAATCACTGCCAAAGGGGCTTTAACTAAATATTGAATAAACAGTCTGAATTCTTATATTAACCCCTTAGGGACACCTATTTTCACCTTAAGGACACAGCAAATTTTCATTTTTGGATTTTCGTTTTTTCCTCCTTCCCTTCTAAAAATCATAACGCTTTAAATTTTGTACCTACAGACCTATATAAGGGCTTGCTTTTTGTGTTACCAATTTTACTTTGTAATGACATCACTTATTTTATAATATAACCTGTAGCGAAACCCCCCAAAAAAATTTGTGGGGTGAAATGAAGAAAGAAATGCCATTTTGTTAATTTTGAGGGCTACCGTTTCTATGCAGTGAACTTTTTGGTAAAAATTACCCCTTATCTTTATTTTGTAGGTTCATATGGTTACAAGGATACCCAATTTATTTAGGTTTTATTTTATATTAAAACTTAAAAAAATTATAAACTACATGCACCAAAATTAGTATGTTTAAAATTGGCATCTTCTGACCCTTATTTTTATTTTTCCGTGTATGAAGTGGTATGAGGGCTCATTTTTTGCACCATCATCTGTAGTTTTTATCGACATCATTTTTGTTGGACTTTTTGATCGCTTTTTATTAATATTTATATGGTATGTCAAGTGACCCAGAATTACTTTGGTATTTTTTATGTGTACGCCATCGGCCGTGTGATTTAGCTAACCTTATATTTTAATAGTATGGATATTTATGTACGCGGCAGTACCACATGATTATTTTTATTCTTTATTACGTTATTTTATTTTAAAAAATGGGAAATTTAAACTTTTAATAGGGAAGGAGTTAATGAACTTTTATTACATTTTTTATTTACACTTCTTTTTTTTTTTTTAGCCCCATAGGGGGCTACAACATGCAATCTTCTGATTGCATACACTGTTCAATTATATGCCATTGCATAGCATTGATCAGTGTAACCGGCGCTCTGCTGCTCTAGCATGGAGCAGTAGATCGCCGATCAGATTATGGAGAGGCAGGTGAGGACCCTCCCATCATCCGGTAAGCTGATAGGGAAATTGTTATTTTGTTGCAATAGTCCCGATCAGCTCCGCTGAGCTGCCGGGATTATTTTACTTTCGCTTTAGATGCCACAATCAACTTTGATCACGGCATCTAAAGGGTTAATGTCGGGCATCAGCTCAATCAGCCATGCTCGGCATTAGCCGTGGGTCCTTGCTGCCCGTAGCAACCGGGACCCACCGGGTTTAACCCGTTCTCTGCTGGTGAGAACGGTTTAAACTCGTTAAACTGGACCAGGGCGTACAGATACGCCCTGAGTCTTTAAGGATCAGGGATGCAGGGCGTATGCATACACCCTGCGTCACCAAGAGGTTAAAAGAAATCTGTCATCAGTATCACCTGCACTAACCTGTTATACAGGCTTGTAGTGCGGGTGATACTGATCAATATGATGGTTACCGCGTCCCGAACCGTCACTCCGTTCAGCCTTAATGCATCTTTTTTGTTGGGTGCTAATTAGTTGCTTGGGGCATGGGCAGAGTTACAAACCCTGTTCCAGGCACTGTGACGTCATCTTTGCCAGGGGTAGGCTGCTCCGGCTCCTCCATATTCATAATCCCCCTCCCTGCTTGCTCGGCCTGTACTGTGTATGCGCTGCTTCCTTGGTACACCCGGAAGCGGCGTTCGGCTGAAATCAGCTCTTGACAAAGATGACATCACCGTGCCCGGAACAGGGTTCGTAGCTCTGCTCATGCCCCCAAGCAACTAATTTTCACCTAACGAAAAAGATGCATTAAGGCAGAACGGAGTGACGGTTTGGGATGCGGTAAGTATCATTTTGATAAGTATCACCCACACTAAAAGCCTGCATGACAGGTTAGTGCGGGTGATACTGATGACAGATTTCCTTTAAAGGGTAGCTCCCACCATCATGTTTTTTTTTTTTCCTGTCCCTGCCTATTGTCCTTCTATCCCTAACACCCTCCCTGCCTTTATTTATTTTTTTAACTATTTTAAAAATGGCATTTAGTCTGCCTGGTAGTGTGCTCACTACCAGGCAGACTTCCCCAGCAGGCACCACGTCACTGATGCCTGCTGGGGGGGGGGCAACTTCTGCCCTCAGTTCTCCTAACAGGGTGCCTCCAGCTGTTTCACCACTACAACTCCCAGCATGCCCTGACATCTATTGGCTGTCAGGGCATGCTGTGAGTTGTAGTGGTAAAACAACTGGAGGCACCCAGGACAGGAGCTTCATGGGGGGAAGGAGTGAGCCGGGAGCCCATGCGGGAGGGACGGGTGCTGGGGAGCCTCTTCCTGCCGCTCGGTGAGTAACACCCAAACACCCCCTCCCCCCGCACCTTGCAGCAGCAGCGCCCCCCCCCCCCTTCGCACCCCCGTACCTTGCAGCAGCAACCCCCCCCCCCCCCCCCCGCACCCCTGTACCTTGCAGCAGGGCCGTCGGCAAGTGCGGGGAGCCCTGGATGTTCCTGCGCCAAATTTTGACTGATGCCCTGCCGGAATCAGTCTGAATTTTGCAGTGACGCCACTCCGCACTGCATTCGGCCACTAGGAGGGCGACCCCTAATGGCCGAATTTCAAATTGCTTTTAAAATGTTTTAAAAGCATTTTTTTTAAATAAAAGTATATTAGAGATATGCTGTAGTACTTTAGTACTACAACATATGAAAAAATAAATTCATGACAGTGCCCATTTAATGTGAAATAATACTTTTTTTCTTTTTCTGATAAATTATCAAATATTTTTAATATTCTGTTGTCACATTCTCGTTATGGGGTATTGTTTTGAAGATTGATGGGCTTAATTTTTTTTTTGTATTTAACACAAGGTTGCAACATAACAAAAAGTGAAAGGGTCTGAAAACTTCCCAAATGCACTGTAATTAATGATCTTCCTATCATATACCTATCTAGTAAACCCCACCATTACTCCACTGCATTGTTACACCAGGAAAAAGGTAATTTAGCTGTTTAATTACCCGGTATTTCCACGGTGGGCACCTGCCATATGTCTATTGGTATTTCTCATCAGCTTCCCCCACCTGCTTTATTGAATTGTTCATTGTTTTAATTAGTTATACCTTAAGAAATCTTCCACACGCACTAATACGAAATAATAAAGCCGGCATCTACCTCTGAATAATTGCGGGATTATTATGAAAGATATGGGATTTACTAATAGCACCAATGGGAATTTTTTTTTCAGGGAGCAAAAAAAAGCGCTTCAATTGGTTATTTATATCTCTACTTCCTTGCAGTTTCGAATGTGCCAGGAGAGAAAATAGAATGAAGCGGGCTCTGTTATTACACCAGAACATATTGTCACTGTTATAAACAGCCTACGTTCACCGGAGCTGCCAATTATTCCCCAGCCGCCATTTTTTTTATTCAGATTGATCTCTTCATGCTTGAGGCTGTTTCACACCCGTGACTCCAAAACGTCCCTAGTGGCCTGTTGGCTAATTAAGAGCAAAATCCATCTTTTGATGAAATAACGCTGCCACCGGATAAGATTTTGGTGGTTTTTAATTTTTTATTTGCTACAATTCTTAATTGTACTTTAAGAAAACAGAGGCCTGAACTACTTATAATTAGAACAAGAAGCATGAGCGATAGGCGGCATTTAGGCATGATTAAAGGAACGGATACATAATTCATGTTGTAGTGTCCTTCTTATCAGAGTAAATGACTTTTCTGGGCAAGACATATGCATATGCGAATTGTCACTTAGAGCCTGGGCAGTAGATCGAGAGCCACCGAGAACCAGCAGCTTCTGGGTTTTCTGTAAGTCATTTTGACACTGGTGTGAAATGAGCAAATCAGCATTCTGAGGAATGTGTTCACACTTTGAAGAGACAAGCAGACATTGGGAGCATGCGGGGTGACACCAATCAGCAGGAGGAAAAATGATGCCCAACTTGGCACGGCAACAATGGGAAAGTTAACCTGTCTACCAGGACTTGACATTTCACATATATTGTCTGTATTGTGCTGCCAGGTATAATGTAGAATAAAATTTAAAAAATACAAGACGAAAGCCTACCGACACCGCAGCCATCGCTTGTGTGTGTTTTGTATGCTACAATTTGAGATTCGTCGTTATCAAAAAATAATGATGCAATTTATCAAAATATGACATTTTTATGACACGAGGAGCAGCGTGATCGAAAGGAATGCAATTTATATTGACTGGCGAGATGACAGAGATTGAAAATAATCCATAGGAAAAAATGCAAGTAAGCAGAGGTTTTATAAAAATAAAAAAAAAAATGCAATAAGTAAATCTAGACCTTGTAAGTGTTGTTTGTAAAGATAGAGATATGATGTAGGGATGAAGGAGGAAAAAAATTGTTAGGAGAAATGTAGAACAATTTATGTGCGGGAGGAATACATAGGCAGGATAGGGATAATATATATATAGAGAGAGAGAGAGTGAGGGAGAGAGAGACAGAGAGAGAATAGATAGATATGAGATAGATAGATAGATAGATAGATAGATAGATAGATATTGATGATTATTAGATAGACAAACAAACAGATAGAAAAATTAAAGTTTCCAACGTAGAAATATTTTCTGATGTCTGTCGCCATCTAGTGACCAGATACATATATGCAATATGCTATATTAAATTATGTTATAATGAAGGGGTATTCATATCATCAACAATCATGACATAACCACAGTATAGGTAATAAATATGTGATCAGTGGAACCAACCACTGAAACTCCTATAAATCACATGGACAGGAGTGCTGCATCCCTCTGTTTAACCCCTAAACAACACAGGCCATTTAGTACATTTTGTTTTGTTTTTTTAAACAATTGTGTGTTTATTAAAGTTTAACAATAAACAACTAATACAGATTAAACAACTAATACAGATATAACAAAATAAAGAGGCACCAAAATGTATAGCGGTGCTTCACCAATAGTAAAACAATTCCATGAGAAGGTATACAGATAACCACCATAGAAAGGAAAGACTAGATGAAAAAGAGGAAACACATAATAGGAAAAGACAAGGGGGAGGGAGCAAGTTGTTCTAAAGGAGTACACGTAAGGTAAGTGTGTCCCGAGGATCCCACTGTATTAAGTGAGGCAGTGAGATAATCCAGTGAGCTGATCTCTTGAATCCTAGAACAAAGTTTCAAATAAGTCTGTGCGGCAGGTTGTCTCCAAGTCCCAGGCATGAGAGACTTTGTGGCTGTAGGAATAGAAAGCAGTTTTAGGGCACGTTCACATGGACGGATTTATTTGCGGGTTTCCCACTGCGTATTTGAAAGGGGCGGGCTCTTCTCAGTTGTCCGCAGCAGATTTTTTGCAGTGGAATTTACACTACAGAAAATCAGCCGCAGACCCTACTGACTTCAATCGGGCTTGCAGCGGATTTTCCGCAGTGTAAATTCAGCCGCGGAAAGTCTGTTGCGGACAGCCAAAAATGACACCATATCTTTATTCTGTAGGTCCATACGGTTACAAGCATATCGAATTTATGTAGGTTTTATTTTATTTAACTAATTTAAAAAAAATTATAACTGCATGCACCAAAATTAGTCATCTTCTGACTCCTATAACCTTTCTATTTTTCCATATACAGGGATGTATGAGGGCTCATTTTTTGCACCATGATCTAAAGTTTTTATCGGTACCATTTTTGTTTTGATGAGACTTTTTGATCGCTTTTTATACATTTATACATACACAATTCTGGACTTGTACGCCATTGACCGTGCGGTTTAATTAACATTATATTTTTATAGTTCGGGCATTTATGCACGCAGCGATACCACATATGTTTATTTTTATTTACATTTTTTTTTAATGGGAAAAGGGGGGTGATTCAAACGTTTGTTAAGGAAGGGGTTAAATCACATTTATTAACTATTTTTTTACACTTTTCTTTGCAATGTTATAGCTCCCATAGGGGACTATAACATGCAATGCCTTGATTGCAGACACTGGTCAATGCTATGCCACAGCCACAGCCCTGTACAGGAGATCGCAGGGGGGCCCAGCAGTCGGACCCCCCGCGATCAAACACTTATCCCCTATCCTGTGGATAGGGGATAAGTAAAATTTTGGCTGCAGTTGTCCTTTAAGGACTGTGCTTGGGTTAACACTGGTCTAGGGAGTTGCATATGGATCGGGTGTGCCCTTTTTTTCACATTGAGCCCCTGCCCCTCAAAATTCCTGTGCACATCCCTGCCTCTGTCTGTATCAGGAACTGTTCAGAGCAGGAGCAGATCCCCATAGAAAACCTCTCCTGCTCTGGACAGTTCCTGACAATGACAGAGGTGGCAGCAAAGAGAACTGTGGTCAGACTGGAAAGAATTACACAACTTCCTGTGGAGCATTCAGCAGCTGATAAGTACTGGAAGGATAAAGATTTTTACATAGAAGTAATTTACAAATCTGTATAGCTTAAAGGCATTAGCTGATTTAATAACATTTTCTTCCCTCTGGAATACCCCTTTAAGGCATTAAAATGAGCTATGGTTAAAGGGGTATTCCAGGCAAAAACTTTTTTTTAAATATCAACTGGCTCCGGAAAGTTAAACAGATTTGTAAATTACTTCTATTAAAAAATCTTATTCCTTCCAATAGTTATTATCTTCTGAAGTTTTCTGTCTAACTGCTCAATGATGATGTCACGTCACGGGAGCTGTGCATGAAGGGAAAATATCCCCACAGGAGCTGCACAGCTCCTGGGACGTGAGTCATCAGAGAGCAGTTAGACAGAAAACAGCAACTCCACTTCAGAAGCTAATAACTATTGGAAGGATTAAGATTTTTTAATAGAAGTAATTTACAAATCTGTTTAACTCTCCGGAGCCAGTTGATATATAAAAAAAAGTTTTTGCCTGGAATACCCCTTTAAGCATGTGTGCTACCATTCTATTCAAAGTCTACGGGACTTCTGAAAATACATCACTCTGACAGGATAAACTAGGAGCTGGTATAGATTATATCAGAAAAGCATTGCTGTCTACGGAGATTGCGCATTTCCAAGCTGACCTAGCACCAGAATGTTTTGCCAGCACTCACTGTCTGCGGAATGTCCACCTAGAAAATCCGCTAGAAATCCTACTCTACTCAGAAATCTGCTGCATTTCCATGGCGGAAAATTCTCCTGCGAAAATTTCAGATTCGCGACCCACCGAAAGAATGAACTTTCAGTGGAATTCTGTGTGGACTGCATTACCATCACATGTCCATGAGTTATAGCACCAATGGATTTCAGAAGCGTGTGCTGCAGACAGATTTCCAGGTAGACATTCCATCTTCAGCGGACGTCACCATAGTGTCAAAGGGCCCTAAAAGTCTAAGGGGGAGATTTATCAAAACCTGTGCAGAGGAAAAGTTTCCCAGTTGCCCATAGCAACCAATCAGATCGCTTCTTTCATTTTTAACAAGGCCTCTGCAAAATGAAAGAAGCGATCTGATTGGTTGCTATGGGCAACTAAGCAACTTTTCCTCTGGACAGGTTTTGATAAATCTCCCCCATTGTGTGCATAAACAGGTGAAATACACACTTGAGCAGCACAGTTTGCAGACATATTGCTCTACAATATTGCTCATATTGGGGGAGATTTATCAAAACCTGTGCAGAGGAAAAGTTGCCCAGTTGCCCATAGCAACCAATCAGATTGCTTCTTTCATTTTTAACAAGGTCTCTGCAAAATGAAAGAAGCAATCTGATTGGTTGCTATGGGCAACTGGGCAACTTTTCCTTTGCACAAGTTTTGATAAATCCCCCCCCCCCCTTCCCGTTGTGATCATGCTAAATCCCCCCCTAAAGCCTGGACATGAGATTTTCTCACACATTTCCCATTCTAGCTCATAATTCAAAGTCCTCAATTGGTTTTTAGTTATCCTGGGGCAAAAAGTCAAAGAATAAATATCTTTTGTGAACTTCAACAAAAAGTTTGGTTCAACAATAACACTATCTAAAAGACCTAAAAGCTCGGTATAAGGCCCTGTTCACACGGTGGAATTTTTGCTGAAAGTCTGCCCAGGAAAGTGGTGGCATATTCTGAAAAGGGGCTTTCTCCATAGATGGCAATGCATTTTAGAGTGCTTCTCGACTGACTATAATATGAAGCATGTTTTGCATTGCAGTGGTACAGACTGAACAAGTCAGCTCTTTGGGGTAGTGAGGCATCATCCCAAAAATCCATCAGCAAGTTTACAACTTGTAATAGCTTACGTCTACCACCCTGTCTCCATGTAGCAGCCAAAACTCATTGGAGTCATTTCCTGAAGAATTCAAGGAAAGCGTGATACTTCAGCCTTTTATGTATAAAGTTCACAACATCATATGTATTTACTAAAAAATGCATTTCAAATAGTCATGAATGCATTAGAGAATAGTATTGTCGAAGCTTGGAGGATGCATTTGCCAGCCGCTCTGTGATTAATTATCATTGGTATGTATGAATACAGTGAAAAAAGATCTGCTTTCATAAATCTGTATTTAGTATAGCAGGCTGTCTTAATCAGAATTTATTTTGGGTGTAGGAACAATTTATGAAAAAAAAAATAATGATATGAAAATATGATAATAAAAAACCACTCTGCCTGTCACTGCAAAGTCATTTTGTTAATGTATTCCACAGCAAGCCTCATGTGTTTATACAACCAAAAATATCCATAAAAAGTGTCACTTACAAAACTATTCCAGTAGAAAAAATGCATCATTTTCTATGTACATAAATAAAAACTAAGTCTAGAAGAAACAGTATCCGATGTAGAAAAATGGTCCACAAATTGGTCCACCAATGAAGGCTACTGCAAAAACAAAAAAAGGTACCATGTCAATATCAATCAATGAAAGTCTACATATAACATTTAAAGGTGTTTTCAAGACTAAACACATTTATGGACATTTATCAACGGGTTTAGTCAGGTTTTCTTTACTATAATTGTCGCAAAATTGTCGCAACTGTGACTACGTGATTTTTCGTGCGACATTTTGACTGGAAAGCGAGAAAAGCAATTTTTCCAAAAATTAACTATGTAGTAATAATTTTAAAATGGACTACGGGTAGTCAGGTATTTATTAACTGGGACAGTCGCAACAGGGTTAAAAATTGACTAAATTTACTCCAGCTCAAACATGGAGCAGAAAAAGCTACTACCAAATTAAAAAAGAAAAATTGCTTACGTGAAAGAAAATTATCAACAGGCGGAAACCAGTTGATAAATAAGTCACACATAAGCCAAAAAAAAGTAAGGAAAAAATTACTAAAAAAAAGAATACATAAGCAAACATTGATAAATGTCCCTCATTGATGGCATATCCTAAGTGGGCCCAATCAATCATTATAACAGAAGCCATTGCACTACACCAAATGTCACAGCCCCTTCAGTGTTTACACAGATTCAGCATACAGCTGTGTTTGTGCCCATTCAGCCGGCAGTTCCACATATAGATATGAGTTTCTTGGTTCTGATGACTGACTGGGGTTCCAGGAGTTGGACTAGATACAACCTAGATACAATACAATCTTGAGAGTAGCCTCCAATAGTCGACGGGATACAAGGCGCTGACACAGTAGTAAAAAGGGAACTGACGTTTAATCACCCATGATGCAACGCGTTTAAACGCGTTGCATCATGGGTGATTAAACGTCAGTTCCCTTTTGTTTTAGTAACCTAGATACAAGGCAAACTGAGTCCTATCTCTAGGGGGAACTGGATAATTACAACTCCAAAAATATGTAGAGACAAAAAATATCAAATCCAAATAGACTCCAAGTAGGAGGGCACACAACTGTGTACGACATGCTCTAACCTTGGAGGAAACACAAAAACCCAAAACCCATCTAAACATGGGTACAGAAACTAAACAGATTCATAAATGCACAAAGCACAAACAGGTCTGAACAGGGATCAAGACTCAAAGAAGCTGGTGTGAACACACATAAAATATGTAACAAAACACAAACGGGACAGACTAAACCTGACCAGGTACACAATAATAAAAATATTAGAATACAGCTAAAAGATACCCTGGACAGAAAGCCATTACAAAGAAAAAGTACAATGTGCAAACACAAAAAAAGGTGATAATAAAGTTCAGCAGCCAGTCTGAAGGCCTGAGAAGGCTAGATATGACCCCTCCTAAGTTCTGATTGGCTAGCATCATTAACACTAAACTGACAGGAGCAGACATTACAGTATTAAAGGGGTAGTCCTGTGAAAAACAATTTTCTTTTTTATATCAACCGGTGCCAGAAAATTAAACAGATTTGTAAATTACTTCTATTTAAAAATCTTAACCCTTCCAGTACTTATCAGCTGCTGTATGCTCCACAAGAAGTTCTTTTCTTTTAGAATTTATTTTCTTTCTGACCACAGTGCTCTCTACTGACACCTCTGTCTGTCTCAGGAACTCAAGAGCAGGATAGATTTGCTATGGGGATTTGCTCCTGCTCTGGACAGTTCCTGAGACAAAAAGAGGTGTCAGCAGAGAGCACTGTGGTCAGACAGATAATACAGCAGCTCATAAGTACTGGAAGGGTTAAGATTTTTAAATATAAGTAATTTACAAATCTGTTTAACTTTCTGGCACCAGTTGATTTTAAAAGAAAAATGTTTTTAACCAGAGTACCCTTTGAGTCATGTTATGTTAAATTTATGTTTAAATAATGTATTATATCTTAGACTGTATAAGTTTCATGTCTCTTTTCTTTCATTTGTTAACCATGCTAATGCGGCCAAACATACGACCTACAGTGTCTATAGCTGCCAGGGAAAATAGACCACAGTGATCAGTAACTGCCCAGAAATCAGTTGTGGGCTTCCCATTCACAAACATACCGCCTCTGTGGCTGACCACAAATGTCACCTTCCCAAGAGCTGCAAAGGCTGTAGAGGCCCAAGAAAAATCTAGAAACACAGCCTACATCTGTAGATCAGCTAATAGCGCATCCGTTTTCAGATGGGATTTCTACATTTTAATCTTGACATATGTTTGTGAGGTTAAGGAGATTAAGAAACGTTTCAGCAGCAGAAATCAAAGAAACTATTACCTGACCTTAAAAAATGGAATAACACAGTCTCTAAACAAACAAGAGATCCACTTTGACGGCTGCATCGGACTGGATTGATGAGGTGCTATTGATGTTTGGATTAAACCATGCCTCTGTGATCAAGTGCTCAAACACAGCATAAAAGAAGAATATATGCTTTAATCCCGCCACCTAATTTTGTGCAGCAAGTGAAAATAAGGGCAGCAAAACAAATCTCTTAAGTGTCTTTGGTTTTACTTATTGACAAAGCCATTTCATTAATTTACCAAGAACACTACCAGCATTGAAAACAAGACAAGGAAATTTCGAACAGACAAAGTGTTCAAGACCGCGAAATTGTTGATTTTTTTTTACTCATTCGAGAACCACTCAATAAGATATGATTCTAAATAGAGGGACAGATGAAGCAATAAAACATTATACAAAAATGAAATATTGATTCTTCTGCTGGTTGGAAATCAAAGTAAACAAAAGACAAAAACTGTGTAAACAGAATTAAGAATTGTATGATGATTGCCCAGAATCTCACAATGAGGAGGTGACATTGTTAACTTGTCGTAATCAACCAGATGACCTTCTTACTACCGGCACCAAAAATACTGTGCGTAAAGCAAACATAATGCAAAACGGCATGAGTCTTAAAACTATCCTGAAATGATGAGAACAAAAAAGGAGAGGACGGCGCCTCGTGTGATTCCGTGGGCTAAATGTCCTGAATGCCCTGAAATATTGCTCACCTTAAGTGACGCTTGGTTTTGTGCATTGAACCCCTGAGTGGTGGGGTGGTTGGAGAAATCCTCGGCTGCAGCCTGCAGAGAAAACCGGGCTCTTTGCGGGAGTCGGTGGAGATCCAGACGATTGCAAGCACGACCGATTCATGTATGAATAAAATACATGTTTCACCACATCATCCGAGTCCGTTCTTCTTGTTATCCACCTGGGCAGCGCCACCGCAGTAGTTTTTCTTTCTGCAATCATCTTAAAACTATCCTGTCTTTTATTCAATGTATTTGTCTTTTTTTCTTGTTTTCCACCCTGCTATTAGGTTTGCAATCAGCTTTTGGTTAGTTAACAAAAACTGTCAGCTATAGTGGGTGTAAGGTTACAACCAACAGATTAGCAATGTTATGTTGTTGTTTCTTCACCTTTCTTTGTGTATTATTAAAAAATGTCCCTTTTAATAAGATGTTGTCTCATCCTAGATTGCTAAGTTATGACTAATGGAGGTCCAATCTCTGGACCGCCTGCCAACCAGTTGAGAGAATGGTAGGTGACTTTACATTCTGATCCCCTATTGTTAAAGCACTTCTGGGAGCCAACTCGCCATGTTTCCCTGCCTCAGTTCTCAATATGCAGAGCTATGCCCGTCCCTGAAATGAATATTCTAATTTCTTCTCTCTCATGTCACAAGGACGTGAGAGTAAGAAAAATAGAATATTCATTACAGGAACGGGCATTTTAAGGAGGCAGGGAAGCACAGCAATGACATTGCACACAAAAGCACTTTAGCAATAGGGGAACAAAGGGCCATAACTTTGCAACTACAGGACCAGTTAATGTAAGTGACCCCTCTTTTCAGTAGCATAGTTAAATGGTAACTAACATTTCAACAAACTTTGCATGAATGAATAGTGCAAGCAAGTATTAAAAACATTGTAAGATTTTACAGACTAAAACACCTCCTTCTCCACTTATCAAATACATTTCCTCCACTCCTTATTCACTCAGAAAAAATGCTAAAATCTGTCTTAAAAACGGTCAGCTCACTGAAAACCCGGGTTTCAAATGTTTTTTTTTTTTTTTTCAGAATCATGCCCAGGCTACTGGCGTAAAAAAAAATTCTACTTACCATTTGCCACTTCCCCGATGCCTCTGGTATCACTGCCCTGACCTCCGCTCTGATCCTCTTCCTAAGGTCGGGGTCGACACATCAAACAGCAGCTCAGCTAATCGCTATCCAAATCGTTGTCCCAACTCTGCCAGGTATTGTCTGAGCAGCAATGTGACATATTAGGCCACAGACCAGGAATAAGACCAGTGCTAGAGCTCAATACGTCACACTACTGCTCAAGCAACCACTAATCGATGCAGGACACTGCTGTAGCCAGCGATTAGTTGAGCTGCAGTCTGACACGTTGACCCACAGTAAAAGGAAGAGGATCACAGCAATACTGGAGGCACTGGGGGAGCGACAGGAAGTAAGTAGAGATTTGTTTGGTTGATTTTTTTTTATGCTGGTCTCCTGGGCTTGATTTAATGCTGTAGTACCCCTTATGCTGACCAAAATAAGTAAAAAAAAAATAGCTGAAGAGAGTTACAAGTGTGTATGTCATCCCAGTATAAAATTCACAACTTGCACTGCTCAGTACTGCTCTATAACATCCTTCAAGCCGCTTCTTCTCCTAAGAGTGTCCCCTAGGGATATGGGGGAGCAGGATCCCTCTTCTATTTGCGTGCAGTGTATGGGTGACATTATAGCAACTAGTCTCTATCCAATAGCTAAGAGAAAATTAAAAATAATAGATGAAATCTGCAGATTGGAAAACTTATGAAAATGCTTTATACAAATATATAATGGCCAGAAATACGGTTACCCTTAGTGTATATACAATAGATTATGCTGAAAAGATATTGGAAGGTACAAGTATGCTTTAAGGCTCCATAGTGAGACTGGAGAGAATAGAGTTTATTTCCAATTGAGTTTAGTTTCTATAATCTGTGCATATCGGTTTATATCTCCGGCAAACCAACTTGAGATTTATGGTTGCCATGTTGCAAATCAATTGCTCCAGTGACCATTGTGAAAACTTGAATAGTTTTGAGATTTTTTTTAGGTGTATTGTGGCACATAAAAATTACAAAAATCACCAAAAGTAAAAAAATGCATTGACCTTTGAGCAGGCAACACAAGAGAGTAGAATACACAATGGCCCTGATTTACTAAGGTCAACCTGACTCTTTTTCTCGGGTTGTGTGACCAAATTTGTGTCGCATAGACACAAAATACCATCACTCAGAGTGTTTTTTAAACCCGTCAAAATGGGCGTGGTTAGCCAGAAAAAGGGTGTGTTCCCAACAAAATAGAAAAAGCATTCAGAGTATGATGAAAAACTCACAGGAAAACGTGTGAATTTTGCTTCACCAAAACTCGACAGATCTGAGCTGTCGGGAAATTACTCAAAACCGAGTGAATCCTACCCCCATCATAGAACAGGGTCTGTTCCATGTTGGGGGCAGTAGTACAGGGGCTGAGGGATTGATCTAACCTCACTTCTGAGACCTGATCTGATCAAAATTTATTAAGCAGGTGAACGGGCGGCATGCTCCGTTCCCCAGCAAAGTATGGTGTACTTTTTCTTTCATTTATAAATTCCCCGCCGGGATCCCTGAGTGGCCGGTACTGAGGTGCCATTCAGAGCTCCCCGCAGGGTGCTGATCCACCAACGATGGACCACTACAGTGTGTCTCAGATGTGCCTGTTCGGAGTGGTAATTCGCCACTTGAAGCAGACACACTGTGATGTGCGAGTCGCTGCACGCATGAACGGTGTACTCGCACACATCGCGGTTGCTCCTCTTGCTCCCTGAGCTAGGCCAAGAGCAGCCACAATGTGTGCGAGTATACTGCGCATGTGCGTGGTAACTCGCACATCGCTCGGATTGGCTCGGATTGGCACTCCGAGCAGGCACATCTGAGACACACTGTAGGGCTCCATCGTCGGGGGATCCACCTGTGTGAACGAGCCTTTAAAGTACCCCACAGATATTATATTGTATAACAAATACACACATACAAAAATCAAACAACAATTTTATACAATGAATTTGTGCATCAGAGTTGCATCCAAAACTTAGAACATAAATTTAATATTGGTCATTTCATGAGCATCAAAACAACAGGTTTGTTTCTGGGAAAATATCCCATAATCCCAAATGCTGTACCTAGAAAATAAGAGCCAATTGAAGCTAAGATACTAATGTCTATTTCAATATAGGGACAATAATTTACTGTGCAATAAAACCATTAAATATATAATTTGTACAATGCGTCAATTTTATTTTTACTGTTTTATATTGTTTTTTTTTTTTTTTTTTACCCTTTTGGAGAATAACATTTATTTTTTAATCATTTCAAAGTGTGTTTGTGAGCAAAACTTTAAATTATTTTAAAGCATTTTATTTAACCAAACTATAAAATAAGAAATAAAAGAATACCCTTGGAGAATCATAAAAATTGCTGTTGTGTAAAATCCTATGAAAATTCTATACAGTGTATAAGAAGGGAAATGCTACTCACTGCAGATCTAAGATGAACTGCTTTAATAAACTATTCGAATTTGTAATAATGCTTGTATACGCTGAAGTTAGGCCACTTATGCCATATTTTTGTCTTTCATTTATTACACTGAAATCCTAGGTGATTCCAGAAATGATGCACTACTGTAAAGCAATACCAACTAAAGCATTTACAATGAGCAAGTGCAGTAAAGAATTATGCAGAGTGCATAACGTACAGACTGTGCTACAGTGCATAAAGGTTGATGCCTTCTTTTTCCAGAGGTGGAATCTGAATTATTGCCACCAGTAACTATTCCACGTTTCTTTTACCCAACTTTGAGGTCCAACTCAACTCTCTTGTTCAAGGAAGCTAGGGTTGGGGTCTGACCACTGGGACCTCCACCAATTCCCAGAACACAGTACAACTGTATAAATGGAGGAGACCACTTTCATTCATTTTTATGGGCTTTCCGAATGCTGCAGATAACAGTAAATTTGGACCCCTGAATGAATGGTGTAGGCCGCAACTACCACTCTTTAAATTTTCTGTGGGCCTTCTAAACTTTACTAAGCACAGGGCATAGTTAGAAAGGCTCATAGAGAATGCCACTCTTTCAGGGAAACAATATTCCCTTATGGCAGTGACCTCTTTTAGCAAGACAGTGTGCTCTGCCACACTGCATAAACTGTTCAGGAATGGTCAGAAGATAATAACAAAAAATAGCAATGGGGAAGAATAATTAAACACTTGTGTATTCAGTGCTGTTTTGTTAGCGCCACTAATAGTGTTATTAGCACCAGATATTCAGAAGTGGGGCATCATTTAATGGCACATCATTTAATACCAGGTTAACTTGTTATTAACAGCAACACTTTTGTGCACCAGAAAGTTGTGCTAAACCTTTGAAAATAGGGTGAGAATAGCACACAAAGCCTAGCCATGCCCCCTTTTAAATAATTGGATAACAGGGTGCTAAATTGGGTGCTAAATATCTGAATATGAGGCGCTAAGCAAATGTTTAAATGGGCACTGTCACCAACTTTATTTTTTGATATGTTGTAGTACTTATGTACTACAACGTATCTCTAATATACTTTTATTTTAATTTTTTTTATTAAAATGGTTTCATTTACATTTGAAAACCGGCCACTAGGGGTCTCCCTCCTAGTGGCCGGCTGCAGCCTGGCGTGACGTCACGCCTGAAAAAGGACTGATTTTGGCCTGGCAATCAGTCTTTTTTCAGTTAGGCTGCACTCGCTCCCTGCCTGTCAATCAGACAGGTGGGTGCGAGCGCATTGGCTGCCGGGCACTGGCTGGGAGGCCACTCCTCCCGCACATCGCCGCCTCGTCGCCGCCGCTGTCCCTGCATTCCCGCTGCCGGACTCTGCAGTAAGTGTAATGAGGGAACGGGGTATGCGGGAGGGGGGTTTGTGATGGAGGGAACGGGGTATGGCGCGGGGGGAAGAACGGAGGGAACGGGCTAGCGCCGTAGCGCCACAGCGCCGCATGTAACTAGCTAATAGTTTATCTACACAGGGAGCCTCCAGCTGTTTCAATACTACAACTCCCAGTATGCCTTGACAGCCAATAGATGTCAGGGCAAGCTGGGAGTTGTAGTGGTGAAACAGCTGGAGGCACACTGTGTAGATGAACTAAGGGCGGAAGTCCCCCCCAGCAGGCATCAGTGACGTGGTGCCTGCTGGGGAAGTCTGCCTGGTAGTGAGCACACTACCAGGCAGAAAAAAAAGTTATTTTTAATATAGTAAAAATAAAAATTAAAAGCAGGGAGGGGTTAGGGATAGATTGGCAATAGGCAGGGACAGAAAAAAAAATAGGATGGTGGGAGCTACCCTTTAAGCAAATGTGGAGCAGCAAAAGCAAAAAAAACAGTGGTACTAAATTCTTTGAATATCCCTCCCATTTAGTTGACCTCCAAATCCTCCAAATCTCAATCTGACTGAGCATCTGTGGGATGTGTTGGAAAAATAACTCTCATTCATGGATACTGCACTTAAAAGGACTTTAAAGGGGTACTACGGTGGAAAACATTTTTTTTTTTTTTTTTTTTTTTTAAATCAACTGGTGCCAGAAAGTTAAACAGATTTGTAAATTACTTCTATTAAAAAATCTTTACCCTTCCAGTACTTTTAAGCAGCTGTATGCTACAGAGGAAATTCTTTTCTTTTTGAATTTATTTTTTGTCTTGTCCACAGTGCTCTCTGCTGACACCTCTGTCCGTGTCAGGAACTGTCCAGAGGAGCATAGGTTTGCAATGGGGATTTTCTCCTGCTCTGGACAGTTCCTGATTCGGGCATCAGGTGTCAGCAGAGAGCACTGTGGACAAGACAAAACATAAATTCAAAAAGAAAAGAATTTTCTCTGTAGCATACAGCTGCTTAAAAGTACTGGAAGGATAAAGATGTTTTAATAGAAGTAATTTACAAATCTGTTTAACTTTCTGGCACCAGTTGATTTAAAAAAAAATGTTTTCTGCCGAAGTATCCCTTTAATGTCTTGGCCCCTGGTACCACTTGACACTTTAAGAGGGCTTGTAGAGTCCTTGCCCCAGCTTGTCACAGTTCTTTTTGTGGCAAAAGGGGACCTACACAATATTAGAGTAAATGAGGTGTCCAGAGAATATTTACTACAGTGAAAAGTCTCAGACTGGGGGAAAGAAAATTATACTTTTCTGCCCTGTTCCCCTCCAGCGTCTTTTCCAAGAAAGCCTGGCCCAACAGTGAAGCACTTCCTGGCATCGATCTGTACACAAGGAAGAGCCCGCTCAGCTAACCACTGGCTGAGAAGAGTCACCACTGCATCCACTGACAACAATCTCTGTTGGTGCCGTACTGACTGCTGGTAAGCCAACTGTCCTTTTTCCACATAAGATGACACTTGTATTGTTATACGATGAGGATGCTCCATAACCAATTTTGATGGAGACATCCGATTACGGTGAGAAAGAAAATGTTGAAAACACTTTATAAACACTTTTGTAAAATATTATTAATACTACACATTCTAAATAACAGTAGTTAAAAAATATAATGATAAATAATGATAAATAACTAGAACAACAGCAACTGAAGTAAAGTACGGTAATCTTTTAGTGGCTGCTTTAAGATATTTCCATTTCTCATCTTTTTTTTTATTTTATTTTTTGGTTTAAAACTTTTAACTCGAAGAGGTCTGTAGATTCTGGGAAGACGAGCATGTTCTTTACATCCCTAATCTTCTTCCACTTTGTATTTTATAAATTGTGTAAAATTAATTTTCTCCTCTCTTCTGTACGCACTCGATTGCATGCTGGCTGGCTACTTTCATGTCTGTTTACATCTCAGCCCTCCGAGCTTCTGTTATTGCCATCTGGGATGGGCAAACAGGCAGCAGGATAAAGAGTAGGAAAGCTCTTGGCTTTGGACGTAAAGCCGCACTTTCATTTTATTTGGCTTTCAAATGCCGTTCTTAAAGTATTTGTCTTGCATTTCATACCTCTTTGGGTTTGAGATTTAAGTCTTTTATAATGTTGGGGTTTTATGTCATACTTCTGTGTTCTTCAGCTAATTGGCATTGCAGTAAATGTTTTTCTTTCCACAAGAATAAACCACAGCTAAAGCTGCTAGAGACTGCGATTTTGTTACATCCTTTACACAGATCTGAAATTACTTTCTTGTGGAGCCTTTAAACTAAGTTAAATGATATCTGACTCTTTCAGCAAATCTGTCGCTTCATGCCTAAATGGTTCTGTTTTCTCGTGGCTTCCCTCTCGCATCACATTAGTTGGTATTTTCATTTAGCTCACACATTTTCTTTTGAACAATAACCCTTTTAGACAACAACCTAAGTTAAGAATTTTCACAAATATGAAAATGGAAAATGGAAGAAATATTTTAACTTTTGTAATTCTATTTCTTTCTTTTTTTTTAAAGAAAGGACTATAGGTTACATCATACAAAATAGCAAGGGTCAAAAGCTGCCAAGTATTGAAGGATTTTCGAAAATACAGTCTGCGAAATTACAAAAATGTCCTTTCACACTACAGGGTTGTTTTATATAACCTCAAATGGCAAGACAACTAATATGCCAAATTTTCAAAACAAATTTTATGGAATTTATACAATTGTATTCATTGGCAGCCTAAACAAGACAAGCTTATAGTGTAACTACAATGTCTATGCCGTAGCAGGATACATGTTTAGAACTCCCAACAACTCCTTAGCTCGCTGTTAAAGTAAGCAGTCTACGGAATTGCCAGAAATGTTCCATAGACTATAATCGAGCTGCTAGATGGAGTGAGTCCCAAGCAAGGAGTTAAGCATGCTAGTGGCACATACTTCCCACCACTCTATTCCATGATCAGTGGGGGTCTCAGTCTCAGCACTAAGACCCTAACCAATCAACATTTTTTAAATGTCTCCAAGATATTAGTATAATGATAGTAACACTTTAATACCATGTCTATGAAATGTTATTGTACTGTAGCTTTACAATCAGAAACATTAAAACATTTTAAAACAAATGTAAATTAAAATAAAATTTATATAATTCTAGTGTTCAAATTGGTCACTAGAGCAGAAACTTAAAGGGGTATTCCGCCCGTACACATCTTATCCCCTATTCAAAGGGGATACTTGTCCATAGACAAGTTCAGCGCTAAGTTTGTAAATCCAATAGAGAATAAATGGAGTGGTTTGTGCTGATGCTCCATTAACTAAGGGGACAAGGAACCTCTTTTCTGGTGTTCAATGGGGTCCCAGCTGTTAGAATTCCACTATTCAGCTAGTTATTCCCCATCCATGTAATAGGGGATAACTTTTAATCTGAGGACATACCATTTAAAGGGGTACACCAGTGGAAAACTATTTGTTTACATATCAACTGGCTCCAGAAAGTTAAACAGATTTGTAAATTACTTCTATTAAAACATCTTCATTCTTCCAGTACTTATCAGCTGCTGTATGCTACACAGAAAGTTTAGTTGTTCTTTTCTGTCTGACCACAGTGCTCACTGCTGACACCTCTGTATGTGTCAGGAACTATTCAGAGCATAAGAGGTTTGCTATGAGGATTTGCTCCTACTTTGGACAGTTCCTGACATGGACAGAGGTGTCAGCAGAGAGCACTGTGGTCCGACAGAAAAGAACTACACAACTTCCTCTGTAGTATACAGCAGCTGATAAGTACTGGAAGGATTAAGATTTTTTAATAGAAATAATTTACAAATTTGTTTAACTTTCTGGAGCCAGTTGATATGAAAAAAAAAAAAAAATTCACCGGAGTATCCCTTTCAGGATGTTATATGGGATAACCATTCTTAGGCTAGGTTCACATCTGTGTCCGAGGCTCAGTTCAGGTACATCCAGTTCACTCAGATTTCATCCTACCATTCCATTTGAGCCTGACAGACACCATTGACTTTAATGAAGTATTTTTTTTCTCTTATTGACACAGAATCTGCAGTAAAGGCCATGTTTATCTTTCTCCCCCCCTTTTTTCACTTGTGCTCCCTTTTCTCATTTCTATTCTTTCTCTAGTTAACTTTAATTTGTAGTTTTGAGACAGTTTATAGATTCTCCTCCTTTCTGAAGAACATTCTTTTCCAAAGTGTTTTATGCTCCATGTTTTAACATGCTTACATTGGAGATCTATTATATGCTCTGTGTTTTAACATGCTTATATTGGATACCTTTCACAACATCATCATATTTCTTTTGAGTGTAATTGCCATGTTAGTACACTGGCTTTTCATACTGCACTGTGTTTTACTACTTGTCCTATTTAAACTTTTTTCTTATTTTAAAAAACACATTTTGACAGAATACTTTTCCTTTACATATCTCTTGATCTTTTCTTCTTAAAGTGTACCCGTCGTTAGCAAAAATCATTTATATAATGTAAAAAAAATAACATTATGTACATTTGTAATATTCATTGGTGAAAAATTATGTACATTTTTGTCCCTGCAGCTATTGCCTGTGTGTATCTGTAACAAGACCAAATACAGGAAGTGAGGGTGGACAAGCAGGGCTCTGTACACTGAGGACAAGCAGGGCTCTGTACACTAAGGGCAATCAGGGCTCTGTACACTGAGGGCAAGCAGGGCTCTGTACACTGATGACTAGCAGGGCTCTGTACAATGAGGACAAGCAGGGCTCTGTGCACTGAGGACAAGCAGGGATCTGTGCACTGAGGACAATCAGGGCTCTGTACACTGAGGACAATCAGGGCTCTGTACACTGAGGACAAGCAGGGATATGTGCGCTGAGGACAAGCAGGGCTCTGTACACTGAGGACAAGCAGGGCTCTGTACACTGAGGATAAGCTGGGATCTGTGCACTGAGGATAAACAGGGCTCTGTACACTGGAGACAAGCAGGGCTCTGTACACTGAGGACAAGCAGGGCTCTGCACTAAAGACAAGCAGGGCTCTGTACACTGAGGACAAGCAGGGCTCTGTGCACTGTGGACAAGCAGGGCTCTGTACACTGAGGACAAGCAGGGCTCTGTTCACTGAGGATGAGCAGGGCTCTGTACACTGAGGACAAGCAGGGCTCTGTGCACTGAGGACAAGCAGGGCTCGGTGCACTGAGGCTCTGTGACACACTCTCAGCTTACACAGCAGAATGATTGACAAGTCAGGAACCAGCACAGAGCCCTGCTTGTACCACTTATACTTCCTGTATTTGGTTTCCTCACAGAGACACACAGCCAATAGCTGCAGGGACAGCATTTTCTTTAACCCAAAATATACACATTTTTAACCAATTTATATTACAAATATACATATAATTATATTATCTACATTATATAAAAAGTTTTTACTCATGGCAGGTACACTTTAAAGAACTGTACATTGGACTCAGACCAAAAAAGGGAGGCACTTCTCTTGCTTACTACTGAAAAGCTCTTGTGCGCGATGTTATATGTGCTTGTAAAATTCGTTATCTTGACAGAACATAAAATATTGACTAATTATTCTTACTTTGCATCTGTCTTCCAATGTTAATTCTCATGACTCATCATAGACATTGTCAAGCTTTCCGGGATGATAAACAGATATTGCACACTGCTGGACTATCTCAGTGTTATCAAATGTTACTGTCACTAAATCTCATGCCATGTTCCAATATTCCAAAGTATAAATAAAAATAAATGCGTAGTGTGTATAAGATGCAATGATTCAATAAGCATCTGCTTTGCATTATATATCTCGTAATCATTTGAAGTCATCGGTTGCACTTGTTGGCAAGTACAACTTATTTTCACCTAGGAGACTAATTTCCGACTGAAGATAACTGGTAATGACAAGTTTAATGACTAGTTGTTGGCAGTAAAATCCCAAAATTAATATATGACTAAATTACTCACGCATGAAAGATTCTTAACTTGGTGGAAAATATTTTAATCACTAAAAAAAATAGAAATATGTCTTACCAATGTCAACTCAGAAGATGAGGACGCCATGAATTTTCTGGATTCCTTTCCAAAGTACTATCATTAAATTAACAAGTGAAGCATTTAGCGGCATGTTGGACATTCATTTTTGGAGGATGCTTCTCAACACGAGGATAAGAGGCAAATGAGAAATAAATTCTACAAATCTAAGCATTCTACATGGTTGGAAGTTTTCCTTCTACCTTAATTTGACTTTGCCCAGGTTTGCAAAAAAATTGCCTAGTGTCTGACTGGGTTTCCTCTGGGCGAATAGAGGACATGATTCTGAGGGTCCACTCTCTGTACAGAACTTGTGTATAACCCACATTTATTGTATGGCACAGTTTGGCACAGATTTAATACTGTCAAATGTACCAGATTAATCACAGTGACTCATGTTGTTTAATAAATCTAAAACATCTTTAGGCTGTCTAGTCTAGGTTTATACCAAATATTGGTTGGCTTACTTATTAGTTGTTAAAGGAGTACTCCAGGATAGGGAGGTTTTTTCCTCGTGCTGGGGCTTAATATGTCAGATTTCAGCCCAGCAATCACTGGCCAAGGCGGGACAATGCTTGACCACTCGTTGACCACGGGGGACCCCAAAGAGGAGCACACCAGGGACTGCAGCGGGACAATAGAGGCACTGGGGGAGTGGTGGGAAGTAAGTAAATGTTTATTTTTTATGCCTGACAGAATGCTACATTTGCTTATAAACCTCCCTATCATGCAGTACTCATTTAAGCCACAATTTGGTGCAATTTTTGGCCCATGTGGGGGGCATTATTTGAGTGCTTTGGTTTGAACCCTAAAAGTGATTAATAAGTGCCACATTTTCCAATGTGGTGCATGGAAGTTTAAAAATATTGCTCATGCGCCATATGCTCGGCATATCCTCTAAATGGTTGTGTAGACTGCAACACTTTTGTGCGCCAGAAAGTTTTGTATTATCTTCGATTATATAATGTAAAACACAAAGTAACAGAGACCATGCTTGCTTTTAAAAAAAAAAAAAAAGTAGCAAGCACAGTGTAAACAAAGTTTAATTGGTGAGTGACTAATTTAAAAATGTGGCTCAAAAGGTGTTTGCATGAAATGTATCACAAAATATACCCAAAGAAATACTTTGAATATCCCCCTCATGAAGCCCCGTCTCTTTCCTATAAATACTTTTTTAATGTAACAAACAAGTGTACAGTTTTTGTGTCACTCAGTGTTTATATGCTTGGATTTATCCACAAGAATAGATGGTGGAAAAGCAGCAGAAGGGAGCTGAAAAAAAGGTATTGATTACTATAGACGTGGGGAAAAGCCACGGATAATATGATGGAAAACAGTGAAAGGAAAACATGGTTGTCCTACTCCTCATCTCTCTACTCAGTCAACTAGATCTGTTTCCTAAGTAGCTGATCTCAATACTTGGTTGGATAATGAGCAACATTTATCACCTGTCTACATGATAGATGTCACTGTAGGTTTATACGCTGGGACCCCAAAATTTATTTTTTCTTGAGTCTACTGTTTGAATGGTGGACTCGGCACCTTTCAGAGAACTGATGGCTTGTGCTGAGCCGAGGTGGAGAGTCCCAAGCCGTCATTTTTTGTGTGAAGAAGGCAGTACCAACCCTGCACAATTTTGTGGAAGAGAAGGTGGGCCAGTCCTTGAGCCTATCAGTGTGTAACAAAGTGCATGGCAGCGCCGACATCTGGAGCTGTAACTATGGTCAGGGACAATATATGTCCTTTATGGCCAACTGGGTGAATGTGGTTGCTGAACAACCACATCAACTTGGACAGGTCACGCCACTTCCTCCTCCACGCTATCAGGCCGATGGCACACATGTTCAATCTGGTTGTCAAGCGGTTCCTGAAGTGTTCCCCTCATTTGCAAGACATCCTAACAATGGGAAGGAAACTGTGCATGCACTTCAGCCACTCGTACACCGCAAAGCACACCCTCCTTGAGCTGCAGCATCAGAATGGTATCCCCCAACATAGTCTGATTTGCAACGTTGCCACACGTTGGAATTCCACCCTCCATATGTTGGACTGACTATACGAACAGAGAAAAGCCATCACCAATTTCTTGATGATCCAAGCGGATAGGGGTACTACAAGTGTAACCAATGTCAACCAGTGGCAGCTCATACGTGACACCTACCGTTTGCTCAGGCCCTTTGAGGAAGCCACATTATTCGTCAGTCGCTAGGATTACGGGATGAATGACATCATTCCACTGCTTCATTTCCTACAACACGTGTTGGAAACGATGGCTGGTCAGGGCACTGGAGATGTGGCACCTACATCTCACGGCCACATGAGCCCTGAACTGAAGGAGGAGGAGGGAGAAGGGCACAGTATAGCACAATTAAGGTTTCACGATATAGGCGGTTTTTCTTGTCATCTGACAGGAGATGAGGAGCAGGAGCAGCTAAAGGAGCTAGAGGTTTATAAGGAAGGCGAGACAGAGAACCCAGACACACCATGGCAGTATGCAGTGGAGATGGAGGCAGGGAGTCCCTCCAAGTCACTTGCACAAACGGTACAATGCATGCTCACTTGCGTGTGTAGTGACCGCAGAATTGTCACCATTCGGCAGTGGGATCACTTCTGGGTCTCCACCTTATTGGGCCCTCGCTTCCAGCACAAAATGGGGGCCTTTTTTACACCCACTGAGAGGGAGGATAAACTGACCTACTACAGAGACATTCTACGTAGTCAGTTGGCCGATGCCTATATGCGCCATCGTCATTCCTATCGCAGATCGGACTCGGGGGGTCCTCTGCACTCACCTTCCACTGCCATGGCTGCTGGGGAGAGGAGGGGTGGGGTGGCAGGAACAGTACCAGCTCGTTCAGCAGCAGTCTGAGTCTACAGCGGCTAATGAGTAGCTTTCTTCACCCACATAGTGAAGCAACTCATCAGCAGCAGGTATACCTGGAGCAGGACCTGAACCAGCAGGTGGTGGTATACCTTGACATGCCCATGCCAACACACCTTGAAGATCCACTGGACTTCTGGGCAGCAAAACTTGACTAGCAGAGTTTGCCCTGGAAAAGCTGTCCTGCCCGGCCAGTAGTGTGCCATCAGAGTGGGTGTTTAGTGAGGCGGGGGCCATAGTCACCCCAAGGAGAACTCGTCTGTCCACGAAAAATGTGGAGAGACTGACCTTTTGTGAAGATGAATAAGGCATGGATCAGCCAGGATTTCCACCCACCAATGCCTGATGCATCAGAGTAGATTGACCATGGTTCCACACCAACACTTCACAAATATGGATAGTGCCAAACAGATTTAAGGTGCTGCTCCCCAGTTACATTCCTCCGTATCAGACCTTTTTTCACCCACCTTCATCACCGGGTACCAATATTGCCACCCACCGCACCACTCTGTCACTGGGTCACTTTCAGGACTCCTGATGCAGCTGCTGCCACCTCCAGGCTGTCTCATTTTGCCACCATGGCCCTGTTTTACTATTGTAAACCCAACATGTTTTGTCGGGTTATGTACCATAATCTGGCACATTGCGCCGGAAATTCTGTCTGTGCCAAAATTTGCGCCGGAATTCTGTCTCATTGTGACAGAATTCTGTCTGCGCCAGAATTCTGTCTGTGCCAGAAATGAAAAACCTGACCAACTCTTCATTTTACTGAGAAAACCCAAAAAAGGGGCGTGTCTGTCGGGAAAAGAGGGCGATGTCACAGAAAAGGGGTGTGTCCCCGACATTTTCACAAAAACCCTACATATTTAATAAGGTTTCCACAGAAAATGTGGTGGATTTGAGCTGAGGAAAACCCTACAGATCAGAGCATGTGTAAAAAGTGCAAAATGTAGGGAAAAGTGCAAAATGTAGGGAAACCTTAGTAAATACTGTGGAAAAAAGATTGTAGGAAACTAAAACCCACAAAGAAACTTACAATCCACTCTTAATAAATCAGGTCCATATGTTCTTATGCAGCCGCCACCTCCAGGCTGTGCCATTCAGTCGCTATATGGTCTCCCCATGCTGCCACCAACATCAGGCTGTGCATTTCAGGCACTATATGGTCTCTTCAAGCTTCTGCCCCCTCCAGGCTGTGTCATTCAGCCACTATATGTTCTAATCATGCTGCCGCAAACTCCAGGCTGTTTCATTCAGCTACTAAATGTTCTCCTCATGCTTCCGCCAACTCCAGGCTGTGCCATTCAGCCACTATATGGTCTCCTCATGCTGCCGCCACCTCCAAGTAGTGCCATTCAGCCACTATATGTTCTACTCATGCTGCCGCCAACTTCAGGCTGTACCATTCAGCCACTATATGGTCTCCTCATGCTTCTGCCATCTCCAGGCTTTGTCATTCAGCCACTATATGGTCTCCTCTTGCTGCCGCATACTCCAGGCTGTGTCATTCAGCCACTATATGGTCTCCTCATGCTGCCGCCAACACCAGGCTGTGCCATTCAGCCACTATATGGTCTCCTCATGCTTCTGCCACCTCCAGGCTGTGTCATTCAGCCACTATATGGTTTACTCATGCTACTGGGCCTGGGACATTACCTAAAAAATGTTATGGTAGCACTATCTACCATCAATCTTCAATTTAAATTTGAAAATTCATCTTCTAATCTTAGGGATTGTGAAGCCCTAATGTCTTATCATGCTGCCCCTAGCTCCAGGCTGTTTCATTCAGCCACTTTATGGTTTACTCATGCTGCTGGGCCTGGGACATTACCTAAAATATTTTATGGTAGCACTAGCTACCATAAATCTTCAATTTAAATTAGAAAATTCATCTTTTAATCTACTGATTGTGAAGCCCTATTGTCTCCTCATGCTGCCGCCAGCTCAAGGCTGTGTCATTCAGCCACTATATGGTTTACTCATGCTGCTGGGCCTGGGACATTACCTAAAAAATTTATGGTAGCACTAGCTGCCATAAATTATAAATTTTAATGTTAAAATTCATCTTTTAATCTTAGGGATTGTGAAGCCCTATTGTCTACTCATACTGCCGCCAAGTTCAAGGCTGTGTAATTTTGCCACTATATGGTTTACTCATGCTGCTGGGCCTGGGACATTACCTAAAAAATTTTATGGTAGCACTGGCTCCCATAAATCTTCAATTTAAATTAAAAAATTCATTTTTTTAATCTTAGGGATTGTGAGGCCCTATGGTCTCTTCATTCTGCCGCCAACTCCAGGCTGTGTCATTCAGCCACTATATGGTCTCCTTTTGCTGCCACCAATTCCAGGCTGTGTCATTCTGCCAGATTATGGTCTTCTCATGCTGCTGCCACCTCTAGGCTCTGTCATTGTGCCGCCATGTCACTCCTTGTAGTAAACGCTGGGACATTAAACTTGGGAATCTACTTTAAATTTTTTATTTAAATAAAAAAAAATTGATGTAATCTTTTCAAGACTGAGGCCCTATGGTCATCGACGTCATATTACCAGTGGAATTATCACAAGAATCAAATGAAACAGCTTTGAGCGATAACAATGAACCATAACTGATTTAATGAAACATTCACACTTTCACAGTCAGGGGGGGCAGGGGCTGGAACACATGGTATCTCGCCCGGCGAAGGACCGCCAGCTCGATGCTCACCAAAATGAGCAATCAAAAAATTTTAATTAATTCAAATTAAATTAAATAAAACTTTCATAAAAAATCTGACGCTCTGCGGCAGTGATTCTAATAGCGATGTCTGTAATCTGCATGTCATACTGAATAACAGTATTATTTCACTAACACAGCACACTCCCCATGAGCGTTAGGACAAGGCAAAGTGTTCTAAACACCTCGATTGAGCCCCTCTCAAGAAATAGCCGTTTTTTATAGCGATTTGCCAAGAATAAATTCGGACTGAACCAATTTTTTTCAGAAAATTCGGCCAATTGGCCGAATTGAATTTTTCAGAAATTCGCTCATCTTTAACCTGTTGGGGATGCGTCCCGTCACTTTAGGACGGAGGGCATACCTGTACGCCCACTGCATTTCCAATCACCGACGCTCACCGGGCGGTAATCAGCCTGGGATGACTGCTGATATCTATCAGCAGGCATCCCGTGGCAATGCCTGGAGGGGTCCTGAGACGTCAATTCAGACTGGCGATTTGCGGTGATCTGGGCCAATCGAGTCACTGGTGACCTGATCGCCCGGAAAATAAGAATGATCGGAGCTGTCAGAGACAGCTCGACCATCCTAAAGGATAGGAGCGAGGTGGCCTTGTTGCCACCTCCTCCTATCCCCTGCCATTGGTCAGTCAGTACGACCACCAAGGGCAGTTGGGGGTGGGGGGGTTAGAGTTAATTTCCCCCGCTCTGCCCACCGATCGAAGTCCGGGCCGAGTGGGGGGGGGGGGGCGGGGGCGGTGAGGGGGGGAGCATGGCCGGCTTACCTGGATCGGCAGCGGCGGCATCCTGGAGCAGCGGCGACATTGGCGGCAGCAGGAGAAGTAAGGCCGGAAAGTGCGGCGGTGGAGGAGGGTGCAGTGAATATCGCCGGTAAGTGTTCTTCACTGTGGCCTTCTAAAAGTTGAAGAACTACAACTCCTGGCATCCCCAGACCGCCAAAGGCTGTCTGGGCATGCTGGGAGTTGTAGTTTTGCAACATCTGGAGGGCCACAGTTTGGAGACCACTGTGTAGTGGTCTCTAAACTGTGGTCCTCCAGATGTTGCAAAACTACAACTTTCAGAATGTCTGGGCATGCTGGGAGTTGGAGTTCTGCAACATCTGAAGTGGCCCAGTTTGGAGACCACTATACGGTAGTCTCCAAACTGTACCCCTCCAGATGTTGCAAAACTACAATTCCCAGCATGCCCAGACAGTCAGGGATGCTGGGAGTGTAGTTCTGCAATATCTGGCCCTTCATATCTGGCAGCACTACAACTCCCAGCATGCCTGGACAGTCTGGGCATGCTTGGAGTTGTAGTTCTACAACATTTGGAGGGCTACAGTTTGGAGACCGCTACTTAGCGGTCTCCAAACTGTTCTACCCCAGTTGTTGCATAACTACAACTTCTAGCATGCCCAGACTGCCCAGGCATGCTGGGAGTTGTAGTTCTGAAACATCTGAAGGGCCAGATATTGCAGAACTACATGCCCAGCATCCTGACTGTCTGGGCATGCTGGGAATTATAGTTTTGCAACAGCTGTAGGAACACTGGTTGGGAAACACTGAGCTAGTGTCTGTTTCCTAACTCAGTGATTCCAACCCATGTGCCTACAGCTGTTGCAAAACTACAACTCCCAGCACGTACAGTCTGTCAGTGCATTCTGGGAGTTGTCATTTTGCCACAGCTGAAAGTTTGGGACGGGGCGACAGGGGTACATTCACATGGGCGGGTTTACAGCGGGTTTCCTTCTACAAGTTTGAGCTGCGGCAAATTTTCCGCCGCAGCTCAAATTTCCAGCGGAAAACTCACTGTGAACCCCAGCCCTTGTGAATGTACCCTAAAAACACTACACTACACTAACAAATAATAAAAAGTAAAACACTACATATACACCCCCTTACACGCTCCAGCTGTTCCAGCCATAGACTGCCCTGGCAGGCTGGGAGTCTTGCAACAGCTGGAGGCACCCTGTTTGGGAAACACTGCTGTAGGGTTTTGGTGGAGACAAGCCCCATCATTGTATCCGGGTCCGCCCTTATTGCAAATTCTTCATTTAGGCCTCAAATGCGCATGGCGCTCTCTCACTTCAGAGCCCTGTTGTATTTCAAGGCAACAATTTAGGGCCACATGTGGGGTATTTCCGCACTCAGGAGAAATTGCATTACAAATTTTGGGGGGATTTTTCTCCTTTTACCCCTTATGAAAAGGTAAAGTTGGGGGCTACACCAGCATGTTAGTGTAAAAAAAAAAAAAAATTTACACTAACATGCTGGTGTTGCCCCATACTTTTCATTTTGACAAAAGATAAAAGGAGAAAAAAAGACCCCCAAAATTTCTAACGCAATTTCTTCAGAGTATGGAAATACCCCATATGTGGACGTAAAATGCTCTGCAGACGAACTACATGGCTCAGGAGTGAGAGAGCGCCATGTACATTTGAGGCCTAAATTGGTGATTTGCACAGGGGTGGTTGATCGTTACAGCGGTTTTGACATGAACGCAAAATAAAAAAATGTTGCATGTTTATAATACTGGCTCTCCCGTACACTACAATTTATTCCTTCTCAGCGATACTATATACTATGTATGTTCATGTTGTGTATGCCTATACTCATAAAACTGTTACAATATTTAAACATGTATTACTTTTAATAATGAGCTCCCTACACATTATTAAAACTCATTTTTTCTACCAACAATGGCACCTATAGCATTGCCCCCCCCCCCCCCCCCCTATACCTTGCAGAGCCTTCCAGGTTCTGCTTCTCTAAATTCAGCTATCAGTGCGTCTAGTCTGCTGGCATCCTCTGCTGTGTTGTTTTAACTCTCCCCGTAGAAGTCCCAGCAGCTACAGAATTTCTACCGTCCACTCTCACAATTAATCACAGGTAACACTAACATGTGAATTGTACTGTTACACTTGTTTTTTCGGATTTTAACATTGAAACGTAATATTTTTTATCTGTGTTTAGTTCTGGATGTATTTACTGTATTTATTTTGAAATATGGATTTCTTAGTTTTTTTTCCATATAAATGATGTCACGTTTTGTACGCCCAATCACTGGACCTGATTGAAGAGGGGGTCCCGCACCTTGAAACGCGTTGTCCGTTACCTATGTGCAATAAATCTTTTGTTATTTTTACAAACCTGAGTCTGTTCCATTTTAATCAGTGGAATATCGCCCACCCTGAGGAGAGTGCCCGCTGCATCATTTTGCCATCGTCATGACTATTCTACTTTTGCATTTATTGCACCGTCCAGGAGTCTTCCAAGATGGTTGGATGCTGGCAACACTCCCAGGATTCCATCTATAACGTTGACTACTGGCGATCTATGGTGTTGTGCTCATAGTACAACACCACAAGGTGACTACATTCAGTTTTCCCTTTCCCTTTTTTTATATATTACTGAACGCACTTTAAGTCACTAGAGCATTTTCACCTTATTACTAGGTGTTTTAAAAAGTATCAGTAATAGTTATGTTTTATTTATTTTTTTTCATTTCAAATTTTCTAAAGATGGATATACATTAAAGACTACCCGTCAGTTCCAACAAAAATTTTTTTTTATATATATCATTCAATACCTAATCCTGATCATGTACATCTAATTTTTATGTGTTTTTATGTGTTTAGCTTTATTTATTTTTTTATTACACTTTTAATTTAGCTTACTAGTCTGAATTCCTCTCAAAGGGAGGGGGCGTGGCCTCACTGTGCAGGTCTCCGCCCCCCTCCCTCATTATGCTGTCTGCTCACATCTCCCCTAGCATTAGCAAAACTACAACTCCCTGCTTGTCCTCACTGACAGTAATGGGACACAAGCTGACAGTGGGAGGATTTTTCCTCCAGCTGTGAGCCCTGCGCTCACAGCTGTCAATCAAGGAAGTGTGTCCATGACATAGGTGATGATGCATGGACACAGCAGGACTGGTATGTGTCCAAGCAGGCCAGGGGGGGGGGGGGGGGCAGTTGTTTGACTGGCTTTTTCAGTATGAAATACTGAAAATTTTCTAATGAAAGCAATTGCAAAACCTATTGGTTATACATGCTTTACAACATATGAAAAGTTTTTGTCTCCGACAGTGGCCATTTAAGGGGGGCCCAGGTGCACAAACAACAAAGCCTACAAGAAGAAACTGTATAAAGTTACTGCTTGGTGAAGTTTTCATTGTAACTGGAGCTTTCTACTTCAATAACTCAAAGCTGTAAGAGAAATAAATCCCAATGATCAAAACTCCCAGAAATGATCATTGTAATCATGTGAAGTTGCAATAGAGGACGGATGATGCGGAGGGCTGTCATTTCTTTAAGTTACTGTCATGTAAGAACAACTTGCATTTCGGCAATGGGTCCTTTTAATGGAGAAACACATCCAGCACAGGGTTCTGGTGCATTGGCTGTAAGGAGTGTAGAGGTCTCTTTATCAAATTTCCCCAGCCATAATCTCTTCATTGCATCCAATTATCTGTATAACAGGTAGACATTGATTGTACTCTATAGCTCCAGGAAAGAAAAGCACATTACATTGTCCAGGAAGATTGCATTTCTTGAGGCTGGATGGATTGAGAGTTATTGGGGAGCGAAGTTCTAATCTGCGGGAAGAACTGACACTTCGAGGATAAACACAGAAATAAAAAAAAAACGACGTCTGATTTTTAACCCTTTCATGCCCATAATGCCCTGATGTCTCTTTGTCTGGAAATACAATGTATCTTTTGGAATGCTGTAAATTGTTACCTTTATTTTTCCATCTATTTACCTGTTTTTATAAGTAGCCATTGCCAATAAAATGGTGATGACATTTCAGTTTATTATCTTAGCATTTTTTTAGCAGAGTGGTTCTTTTTCATCCTTGGAAAACGTCTATAAAGTGAAACTTCAGATAAATGGGACCTAGTATGGTCATGTAACTGGTCAGGCCTGTAGATTCTATGACTTTGCTTTCTTAAATGTTAGTTTCCAAGATGCACTATACCAGTGGTCTCCAACCTGCGGA